>NC_071387.1:82890339-83490339 GCF_022682495.2 Desmodus rotundus
TTTTCAAATTCTCACAAGTGCCCAGCTTCAGGCAAGCATGGGCCCAGGAGAAACAACTGGCTGATGCTAGTGTCTCCAGGACAGAACTGTGAGCATGTGTGTGCCCTGTTTGGCACAGCTCGTACACATGCTCTTTTCTCTACTGAATATAAGAAGGTGAGGGGCAACTTTACCAATAGCTACTGAAGCAGCCTTGAATCAACTGGTCAACCAGAAAGACATACAAATCAATGCTTTGCCAAACCACCTCATTTTGAGGCTTATTTTCACTAATCTTCATTAGTGAGGCTTGTTTTATACCATATTTGTCAGTAAAATGCATTCCCAAGAAACCCTGGACAACCAAAGTCAAAGGGGACAGCATTCCTAGACTCAGCATGACTCAAAACAGCTGATGTGACACCTGCTCCTTAAAGTAGCTATAGGAGCCTTCTGGTACTGGATGCCCTCATACACTTAGGTGTGATGCAGACAGCCCAGGAGGCATTTTGGAGGAGGAGGGACAGCCATTAGAACCAGCACAACACTGCTTTGCATGCAGACCTAGACCTCTTTGGGTAGTATCTCGTCTGATTCTATTACAACCCTGTGTCAATTACCAACTCTCCTGCTTGCTTCTACTCCCTATTTTGTGCTTATTAGGTGAACTTCAGATAAAACCTTCTTAGTGGACTTTCCCAGTGGAATGGGTCAGTTGAATTAAGTTTTTGCCCAGACAACTACAGCCAAACATTTGTTCATTAAAAACATACAGCACAGAACATTAGTCTTACCTCTTTCTTAGTCTTAAAAAGTAGAAATATAGAGGGATCATTTGTACAGGATGTATAGGTATGTACACCTTTACTATGCACATCAGAAGAAATCAGAACAAGTTTACGAACCCTGCACTTTTCAGATACTTTCCTCCTAGGGCTTTGGAATAAGGCTCTGAGCCTATGAGCAGCTGCCTGAGTTCCTATTGCCTGATATACATCTACCAGAAAGAACTGAGTCCTCCTGACCATGGTGCAGTGTCAAGACAGGGCTTCTGGCTGGTCATGGGTTCTTCTCCACGGGCTGATGGAGGCATAGCTCACTCCCGGAGGAGACAATGGGCAGGTTGTTATCCAGATGGTGATTGATGAGGTGGCTGATGCTGTCAAAGATCTTGTCCTTTGTCCGGATCTGTGAAGGGTATGGAGGGAAAGTTAGTATCACCCACAGGCAGAAATAAAAGAACGCACCTTGCTTGGTGTCAGGCAGATCACCTGAACTGAAGCGTCATTTCTCAGGGGTCTCGGGGCACCCCACACTCTCAGAGATGGTGTCTGCAAAATCCTTAGTCACTGATGTTGGACAGTCTATTCAGTCTGTTCATCTGTCCACTCCTTTGGGACTGAGCCACAGCCTCCCCCACCTTCCACAACCAGGTGCCATGGTGAGCTCCCCTGATCCCTACCAGCCTTCTCTTCCCTGCTTTCCTCCTGATCTCATAGGGTCCATCGCAGAAACCCCGGTCTAGCTGTCCTGTACCGCTCACTGAGATCTGCAGGCTCCCATGCCTTCCCACCTTCAGGCTTTTACATGGCTGTCCCTGAGGGCCACCACCACACACACATACACACACACTGAGCTGGCATACCCCAGATACAGACCACACTTGAAGAAGGCAGTATGAAGCCTGGCCAAGAACAATCTCCCAGCAAACTCTGAACACAGACACCTGGGCCTACTTCTATGAGAGCGAGTTGGAGATGAGGCAAGGAGCATGTGCCTGGCTACACCCAGGCCTTTAGATGGCCCTCATAGTGGGTCTGGAATGCCTGGGTGCCCCAACCTCTCTCTCTACCTTATTGCTGGGAGCCCATCTCTCCATTGTAGCAACCAGCTGTCTCTCACCCCTCCCTCAGGGACTCAAGTGATAGGTTTATTCTTCTATTGACCTACTTGTCCTAATATTTTCCTTTCCCTAAACTCTTAATCTCTCCCTCCTTCCCTAAGGTAGCCACTCTTGTCTCTTCCCCTCATAATCTCACCAATGGGGCATTTCTCCCTGGGCCTTCAGCCCCAGATCTCACTTCTACCCCAAATCTATGCTTCAGGTATACATACCAGAAACCCCTGCCCAAGCCATCTGCTGTAGGCTCTACCAATTCGTGGCCAAAGGCAATAGCAAAAACTTTGAAATTAGGATGTCTTCCTCTCCTAGGATCCAATTCTGAGGCTGGCTCCCTCCCCACCCATCTCTATAAGCACCAGAGGGAAGAGACCTCCCAGGCCTGGCTCTTCGGCATTAAGCCTTGTTAAAGATGTAGTGTCACTGACACATTCAGAAAGGAACTTTTTTTGTAGGACTTTCTGGCATCTTTCCACTGAGGTTGTTTAATCTTCCTGGAGCTCCTTGGAATTTCCGGCCCAGAAACACCATCTTAGTGATGTAGGCAGGCAAGCCCTTCCTTGTAAGCTGGGAGCATCCAGCTCAACTTGAGACTACTATTGTCAGTGTGTTGACTTGACATCGACTCCTTATTTTCACTTCTTAACAATTAACACTAATGTAAGTCTGGGGTAGCAGGGGTAGATTAAGGAGGATTTATGACAGGAAAGTGTCTGGGACAGCAGTCTCAATGTAGGCTCATGTCTAAGGAGCTTTGGTAAACTCCACCCAGACCAACTCTATCAGGAACTTGAGGTGGGGCCCAGGCACCAACACGTTTTATGTTACATCTACGATTCCAACATGCTACCCAAGCTGAGAACCATTAGTCAGTGTTTTTGGAGCATTTGGACTAGCTAACAGAAACACACATGAAAACAGGCCCACAAAAGAGGTAAGTTATAAAATTACTGCCTAAAGAAATAGGTCAGTTCACTTTTTTCCCTATAAACACTCAGTGAAACCCGGGTCTGGCTCCTGCCCAGAGAACTTGCCACCCACAGAGCTCTCCGTGTATACTCACCTGCTATGTGCCAGAAATGCCAATGGCTGATTAAAATCACTCAGTAGCCCAGACAAACCTAGAGTAAACTTCTCCAGGTATCTGGAAGGATTTGCTGTGGCTATGATAGACAGAATGTTACCCCAAACAACTGTGTGAGGCTCTATATTGCAAAGAGAAAACTAACATAAAGATAAAACCCTTTGTTTTGTCAGGCTATAGGAGACTTGACTAAAATATGCATATATTGGAAAAGAAGAAAGGTTTGAAGGTAATCTAAGCTTCCACCCTAGGAAACTAGAAAAAGAAGAGAAAATCAAGTCCAACGTAAATAGAGGAAATAAATAATAAAAGTTAGAACAGAGCCTTCCCTGGTGTGGTTCAGTTGGTTGCAGCATCATCTCATGGACTGAGAGGTCATAGGTTCAATTCCTGGTTGGGACACATGCCTGGGTTGTGGGTTCAATCGCCAGTCAGGGTAGGTAGGAGAAAGCAACCAATTAATGTTTCTCTTGTACATGATTCTCTTTCTCTCTCTCTCTCTCTCTCTCTCTCTCTCTCTCTCTCCCCCCCACTCTCCCTCTGTCTCTCAAAGCAATGAAAAAATGTCCTCAGATGAGGATTAAAGACAAATTTTTTAAGTTAGAACAGAAATCAATAAAATTTAAATGAGAAATCAATAGAAAAAAAACAATGATACATAAAGCCAGTTTGTTGAAAAAATGAAATCAATAAGCCTTTAACCAGGCAAACTAAGAAAAAGAAACCAAGAACACAGATGGCTAATATCAGAAATTAAAAAATGACCATCACTACAGGTCTAGTGGACATTAAAAGGATTATAAAAATATAAATAAATCTGTGCCCTCAAATTTGGAAACTCTGATAAAATAGACCAATTCCTTGAAAGACACAATCTGCCAAACTCTTAGAACAGTAAATAGACAATCTCTATTTAAAAAACTGAATCAATATTAATAATCTTCTACAACAGAAACACCAGAGCCAGATGGGTTCACTGGTGGACTCTACCAAATATTTAAAGAAGAAATTGTACCAAGTCTCTAACAATTTCATTTAGAAGATAGAAGCAGAAGAAATACTCATTCTGTAGAGTTAATATTAACCTAAAATCAAAAACAGACATAAACAATACAAAAAAATATAAAACTACAAGGTAATATCTCTTATGAACATAGATGACTTCAACAATGTATACACGGCATAGCCAAATGAGATTTATTCTGAGTATGCAAGAGTGGTTCAACATCTGAAAATCAATTCAACTACTGTAATCCATCACATCAACAGGCTAAAGACAAAATAACATATGATCATATCAATAGATACCAAAAAAACACATTTGATAAAATTCATTAGTAATTCATGATAAAAAACTGTCAATAAACTAAGAATAGAGGGTAACTTCCTCCAGTTAATAAAGAATATCTACAAAAATTCTACCACTAACATCCTACTTGATGAGAAATGTGATGCTTTCCCACCAAGATCAGAAACAAGGTAAGGATACGCCATCTTACTACTTGTTTTCAACGTCACAGCAGAAGTCCTAGCTAATGCAGTGAAACAAGAAAAAGAAGTAAGAGCTATGCTGACTGGGAAGAAAGAAAGAAAACTGTCTTTGTTCACAGATGATAGGATTGTCTACAAACAAAATAAAAAAGAATTGACAAAAAAACCCTCCTAGAACTAATAAGCAATTGTGGTCAAGTGCAGGATACAAGATTAATATACAAAAGTCAATTGTTTTCTTATATCCAATGAACAAGTAGAATTTGACATTGAAAACATAATGCTATTTATATGAGCACTGTAAAAATGAAATACTTAGGTATAAATCTAACAAAATATATGCACAATTATATGAGGAAAACAAAATTCTGATGAAAAAATAAAAGAATAAGCAGGGAGGTAGTTCACGTTCAAGGATAGGAAGACTCAATATTGTCAAGATGTCAGTTCTTCTAAATTTGACCTGTAGATTCAATGCAATCTCAATCAAAATCCTAGCAACTTTTTTTTGTGTATATTGACAACATGATTCTAAATTTTATATGGAGAGGTAAACCCAAAATAGCCAATTCAATATTAAAGAAGAACAAAATTGGATGACTGACACTACTTGCCTTTAAGACTTAATACAGCTGATAAAGCATACTAAAGTTGATTACTTTATTAAGTTACTTTATTGGCAAAAGAATAAAAAAACAGATGAATAGAACAAAATTGACAGCCCAGAAATAGGCCACCATAAATATTGTCAACTGATCTTTGATAAAGGAGCAAAGACAATACAATGAAGCCAAGATTATCTTTTCTTGGTGCTAGAACAACTGTACATAACATATAAAAAATGAATCTAGACACTGACCTTACACCTTCCAGGAAAATTAATTCAAAATGGATGATAGACCTAAATGTAAAATGCAGAACTATAAAAGTCTTAAAAGATAATTATAGAAAAAAACCTAGATGACTATGGATTTAGTCATGACTTTTGGTGATGACTTTTTAGATATGACATCAAGGACATAATTCATAAAAGAAATAATAGGCTGAACTTCATAAAATTAAAAACCACTGCTCTGCAAATGACACTGTCAACAGAATGAAAAGAAGAGCTATAGACTGGGAGAAAATATTTGCAAAAGACATATCTGATAAAGAACTGTTTTCCAAAATATACAAAGACTCTTAAAACCAACAATAAGAAAACAACCAGTTTGACAAATGGGCCCAAAATCTTAACAGACAACTCAGCAAAGAAGATATGAGGATGACAAATAAACACATGAAAAGATGCTCCACATAATGTCATCAGGGAAATGTAAACTAAAACAATGAGAAACCACTACATACTAATTAGAATAGCCAAACTCCAGAACACCAACAAATGCTGATCTGGACTTGGAGCAACAGAATCTCTCATTCATTGCTAGTGAAAAGCAAAATGGTTCAGCCACTTTAGAAGATATAGTTTGATGTTTTTTTTACAAAACTGAACTTATAATCTTATCATATGCTATAGCAATTGCACTCCTTGGTATTTACCCAAAGGAACTGAAAACTTATCCACATAAAAACCTGCATGTGAATGTTTATATCAACTGTAGTCATAATTGCCAAAATTTGGAAGCAATTAAGGCTTCCTTCACTAGATGAATGGTAGATAAACTGGTAAATACATCCAGACAATAAAATACTATTAACGCTAAAAAGCAATGAGCTATGAAGCTACGAAAAGGATGGAGGAACCTTAAATGGATATTACTAATTCAAAGAAGGCAATCTGAAAAGTCTATGTACTATATGATTCTAACTATATACCTGGAAAAGGTAAAACTATGGAGACAGTAAAAGATCAGTGGTTTCAAGGGTGAGGGGAATCACTAGGCAGAGCATAAAGGATGATTTTTAGGGCAGTAAAACTATTTTGTACAATACAATAACAGTGGCTACATGCCATTATGCATTTTTCCAAACCCACAGAATGTTCAACACCAAGAGCAAACCCTAATGTAAACCATGGACTCTGGGTGATGATGTGTCAGCGTAGGTTCATCAGTTTTAACAGATGGATCACTCTGGTGGGATGTTGATAATGAGGGAAACTGTGCAGGAGTGGAGGCAGGTGGTATGTGGGAAATCTCTGTGCCTTCTCTCTCAGTTTTGCTGTGAATGTAAAACTTCTCTAAAAAATAAAGTCTATTTTTTTAAAGAGGAGACTAAGTATTCAAGTTGATAGTGTGGGGTGGGATAAGCCTTTCTGGGAAGCAGCGGGGGAGACAAAGTTTCACAAAGGAGAGAGGGCAAGACTTTAAACAAGGCCACTTTAGGATTCCCGGAATTGTTTATGGTAAAAAAACTTCCATTTTGGTTTGATTTCTAGAAACTATTATTCCTAAAATTGTGTTACCTTTTCAAGGCAGGGATCCCCAAGGTCCTACTGCAGCTTAATGAAAGTATACTTCTCCCCCAGTCAGGGACAGAAATGTATGCTCAGCTCCTCCATAAGTTGAATGGTCAGAGGCATCATCCTACCCATCCCACAGAGTGTCCACAATGGGAGATGCAGGGATAGGGGCAGGAGGCAGTGGGTCTACCTCAGGACCTCAGTTTTTGAAGTAGAATGTCCAGATTTGAGGTATGGGAACACAACAGAGACCAAGTGAAGTCTCTGAGTTCCTCACACCACCACCATATTTATTCTGCACATTTCCTCCATCAAGGTTGAATAATTAGAGCATGGACATTTGTCAGAAGGGGTGCTGGGAGCCTGGTGTCCAGTCTGTACTTTCTACTCTGGTAAGCATTGGGAGTGCACAGCAGTGGAAGAAGGAAGTGGTGCACATGAGCATTTCAATGACGTCTGAGGTTTGGGGTAGTGCAAGGAGCTGCTTATTATCCAGGGGGTCAGAGGAGAGGACAGCCGAGTGGCAGGCATGGTCAGCCAACACACAAATCATGTCACATGTGAGCCTCAATTCCCTCCCAGATATGGGGCAGTTGGGCCAGTCCATTGGAACTCCAGCAGGGATGGGTTTGTAACCTTTTGTTCAGTTGGGAAATGTAACAAACACAACAAATCCACCTCCAAGATGACTTTTAGGAGCTCTGTACCTGGATAGAACAGAACATAGTGTCTCCAAGTGTAGTATTCTCAGCCCAGGAAACCCACTCTGGGACCTGCTAGTTGACCACCACAGGCTCAGGCTCACATCTATGAAGTCTCCAGGATAAGTCACTGCTCTGAAAACTGAAGAAAGTCCTAATTCACCTGCTAAAGGAGGAGGCTGGGACCAATGCACTCAATACATCCCCAAAGCTGTCTGCCATTAGTGACCTCCATGACTAGCAGCCAGCCCAGGGAGCACACATTCATCCAGCAAAGCTAACTTGATACCTTTGTAAAAATCCATCAGCACAGAGAAAACCAAGAAGAGAAGCAAAGAGTGCTGTGAGCAGTGGCTCTCCCTCAGGCCTGGCTGGGCCTCTAGGCCCAGTGGAGGCTGGATTCTTGCCTGTCTTGAGCTCTTACAGGTGAGATGCCGCCATCCCCTGGCTAGGGTGAACGTGTATGCCTCTAGCACCCTTTGTGGCCAGGAGAACATGGCAGTGGTGGCAGGAAATTTAAAATAAGAGCTGGAAGGTTCCTTCAGGATTATCTGGTGTTGCCCTCCCCAAACTTCTTAGCCATGGAACAACCTTGTCACTAAAGCACCAAAATGTACATCCCAGGAATGAGGCAGAAAGAGGCAGTCCCCAAGCACACCACAGTCCCCACCTTGCTCAAGCGGCTATGAGAAGCTGGGCTGAGAGACTATCCTCACTTGATGGCAAGGTGACATGTGGCCCTTTCCAAAGGGTCACACTGGAATGCACCACACCATCAGACAGAAATGTTTCCTGATTAAAACTCTGGCTCTGCTGGAACAGGTTGCATGCACAGAGCTGCTGTCCTTAGTCTACTGTGCCAGCATTGGCGGGATCCATAAGGAGACTTCCATCCCCAAAGGCTCATGCCTCAGTACAGCCTAATATAAGTGGGATGCAGCCCACTGTAGTCATATTGCCTGGCCTCTTCCAGATTTGAAATTAAGGCAAGATCAAGGTCCTTCCTTGGCACAAATGCCACAGTTCTAGGCCCATGTCAGCCCCCAGAATGCAATGCCAAGAGTCAGTCTTAGGATCTTGTGCCCCAATTGTTTACATTCTTCTAATTAATGCCTTACTGCATATGAGCATTTATTTTCCATCCAAATAGTTAAACTGAACTTGAATCCCTATACAGCTAGGGTCCTGGATGGACTCTTCTCTTCTTGTTAGCCTATGTTTTCTGACTAGTCACATCCAGAGTGAGGAGGACACTAATGTGGCTCCCTGGCTCCTATTCCATCTGGGTACTCAAGGCCAGAGGTGACCATGGCTGAACTGGTGGCATAATCTCTATTGAACTGTATATTGTACTGACACATTGCCAATGATGGAGACCAGGGGGTCATCTAGCAGTGTGGGCAGAACTTGGTCTCCTTCTCCTCAGCTGGGACCTCTGCCCCCACCCCAAGTCCCACAGAATCTTCATTCCTAGCTGAAGCTAGCCAAGAACCTCAAGCACCTGGAACCTGCTAGAAATGCAGTTCCCAGGCCCCACTCCAGATGTGCTGAGTCAGAACCTTGGGGTAGAGAAGGGGTGTGCTTGTGCTTCTACAAATCACCAGGATGGTCTGAGGTCACTCAAGTTGAGAACTAAGGTCCAGTGAACTCATCCTTCTAAAAATGAGAGTGGATAAGTTAGGTAACTAGTCAAGTTAACATAGCAACTAGCATTAGAGACTAGCACTAGATTCGAACCCAAGACCCATGAATTTTTGGCCAGTGGTGTTTCTCATCCACAGCAGAATCTTCTGAATCTGTCCTGCTTTGCACAGCCACTTAAACACTAAAGTGAATCATAGAAGAGCCTGGATGAATACATTTTGAAACATTAATTTTCATCTGAATTTCTGAAAATTGGATAAGAATAGACAGCAAAAGGAAAACTAAACAAGAAGGATTTTGACCTCCCACATGTCACTTGGGATTTCTGGAAGTTGTGGCAGAGAGCAGACAAAGTGAGATTGTTCAGCCTCATTGGTACAACTGAAAAACTCAGAATACACTTTGCATTTATTACTTATTTTGATTTCCCATCACTTTTGAGATGTTTCTCAGGCTCCCTAGTATTCTTGACTCCTAATAAGACCAGCCACTTTGGATGCCTGGAGCAATATTTCTTCCCACTGAGCTTGTAACCTACAAAAGATCAAGAATCAGACCAGTCATACTACAACCAACTGTATTATGAAACAAAAGTGACTTCAAAATATGTTTTTTGGATAGCTAGAGATGAAATATTTCATGCTCCTGAACCTGTTCTGAGGAAGGCACTTGAGGAACCATTCTAATGAAAACTAAGTAAAAACCAAGAAAGAACATGATACATTATATATAACAGGCTGAAACTTATCTGGAGTGCAACTGAAATATGTTTCTGGAGTGATGTGTTTGTTCTAGAAATCTATTAGACATTATGACTGTCTATAGGTGTGTTCCAAAAATAGATGGAAGAGCTAGATAATAGTAACAATATGGTGAGGAGAGCATAGGTGTCTTCTCTCAAGAAGAAGGCAATTGGAAACTTTGAGATTAACATTAAAACAATGTATAAAATAGTATGTATATAATGTAATGTTGGGACTGAATAGAAATGTAATATATGTATAACAAATTTGCTTATAACAGCACCAAGGAGGTGGGAAAGAGCCAAGCTGCACTGGACTGAGGAAATAATTTCAAAGGGCAAAGTAATCATTATAACAGTGTATGGTTGGATTTATAACATTAATATATGTAGTATATATAACAACAATGCCATACAAAGGGAGGGAGGAGAAATAGAGTTATATAGGTATAACATTTCTACATATTATAGGAAGTAAGATAGTACAAATCTACAGTTGATTCTAGTAAATTCAGATGTAAATGTCAAACCTTAGGGCAACAACTAAAAATAATGTCAACAAATATAGTGAAAAAGTTATTCAAGAAACTAAAATATCTATTTAATGCAGAAGAAAGCAGTAAAGAAGGAATAGAGGAACAAAAAGCACACAAGTCACACAGAAAACAAATAGAAAATGGCAAATGTAAGTCCAACTATATCAGTATAACATCAAATGTAAATAAATTAAATAATTCAATCAAAAGACAGAGATTGTTAGAGTAGATAAATCATGATCTACCTGTATGTTGTCTATAGAAGATACACTTTAGATTCAAAGATACAGGTAAATTGAAAGTAAAGAATGGCAAAAGATATATCATAGAAACAGCAACAAGAAAGCTATACAAATACCAGGAAATAGACTTCAAAACTAAAAAAAAAGTTACGAGATAAAGAGGGACATTTCATATAGATAAAAAGAAGTTAATTCATTAATATTAATGACATAATAATTATAAACACAAAATATGACAAGAGAGCACCAAAATACACTAAGCAAAACTGACAAATATCAAGGGAGAAATAGACAAATTCAACACAACAATAACAGTTACAGAATTAGATATCCCACTTTTAATAGTAGATAGAGCAACTAGACAGAAGATCAGTAAGGAAATAGAAGACTTGATCAACACCACAAAACTAACAAACGTTTATAAAACACGGCACTCAATAACATCAGGATATACATTCTTCTCAAGTGCACATTGATCATTCACCAAGATAGAGCATATGCTACTCATAAAACAAATAAAATAAATTTAAAATGATAGAACTAATACAAATTATTTTCTCTAACCAAAATGGAATGAAATTGAGAATCAACAGTAGGAAAAACATTTCACAAATACATGGAAATTAAACAAAAAACTACATAACCATTGGGTCAAAAAAGAATTTAGCAGAAAACTTAGAAAAACTTTAAAAGGAATGAAAATTAAGACAAAACAGACCAAACTTATAGGATGCAGCTAAAGCCGAGAAATTTATAGCTGTAAATGCTTATATTAAGAAAAAAAGAGGGAGAAAAGCCTTATAACCAAGGACAAACAGAAGAAGCCACATCACCACATCATGATGAGTAGAGAGTGCATCGATGTCATGAGAGGGCTGGCTGGGCTCCCACTGGTGGCAGCTGAGGTGCTGGATGAATATATCAGCAAATGGAGGGTACCCCTTGAGAAGCATGGGAGAAGCTGCCCAGCCTACAGGACCAGACCAGGAAAGGAACACAGATAACAAACAGCTGTGAGATGCAGCAGGGTTTCTGACCAACAGGGAGAGACAGCTGGAGATGCAGAGAGCCTCTTAAAGGACCAAGGTACAAAATTCTGTCTGCAGCCACTTACCCTGGGCTCTGGTAGAGAGAGAGCAGAGTGGACTAGAAGATGCATGAGGAGAGTCTAAGGTTGGTGGCTCTGGGAAGAGAATTAAAGGAACAGCCACCAGGATCTCATGCTGAGTCATTCCTCATACTGCAGAAGCCATCTTCCTCAGGCAGAGTACTTGCCTCCAAGTGGCATCAGCATGAGGGTAAGCAGTAGACCTGCCTACAAGCATCACTCTGCCCCACCCTGTAGAACTTAAACCAGGCTGCTGAGTACAGCTTGAGGCTTTATCAGTGATTAGTGTAACAAATAAGCCAGAGCTCTGGAAGCTCTGGGAGTTCTGGGAGTTCTGAGACTTTAGCTGACCCTCCCCCAGGCCTGGCACTGACCAAAGCTGGCCTTCATGTGCAGCCTGGTTTTTTCTACACACAAACAGGCCCTGCATAGGGAGCCACATGCTGTGGATCACTGATAGCTCCAAACAGGTTGCTCAAGGCGAGTCACAAGCAGCATCTGACAAAGGTCTACACCAGAGTCTTTGGAGCACTACCTAATACCTAGAAACAAATGCAAAGAAACAGCCAAAGTGGGAAGACAAAGAAACAGACTCCAAAGAAAGAACAAGAGAATTTTCAATAAAAACAACTAGATGAAATGGAGGCAAGCAATTTATCAGATAGAGTTTAGAGTAATGATTATAGGGATACTCAACAAAATGAAAAAGAAATATAGAAACCATAAAAAAGAACCAGTCAGAAATAAAGAATGCAATATGCAAAATAAATGATACACTGGAAGGAATAAACAGTAGGTTAGATGAAGCAGGGCATTGAATCAGTGACTTGAAAGACAAGGTAGAAAAAACACACAAGCAGAATAGCAGAAAAGAAAAACTAATTAAAAATAAATAAGGAGAGCTTAACATTTTGGACAACATGAAGCATAACAACATCCACATCAAGGGAATACCAGAAGAAGAGAGTGAGCGAGGGATCAAGAACCTATTTGAAGAAATAATGACTGAAAACTTCCCTAATGAGGTGAAGAAAAAAGACACACAAGTCCAAGCAGTTGAAAGTCCCAAACAAGTTGGATCCAAAGAGGCCTACACCAAGACACATAATTAAAATGGGGTGGCTTAAAGAAAAGGAAATAATCCTAAAAGACACAAGAGAAAAGCACATAGTTACATACAAAGGAGCACCAATTACACTGTCATCTGATTACTCAACAGAAATATTTCAGGCCACAAGGGAGTGGCACAAAATATTCAAGGTGATGAAAAGCAAGGACCAACAACCAATGCTACTTTATCCAGCAAGGCTATCATTTAATATTGAAGGAGAAATAAGGAGATTCCCAGACAAAAACAAACAAACAAACAAACAAACAACAGCTAAAGGAGTTTGTTAACACCAAACCAGTACTGCAGTGAATGTTAAAGAGCTTGCTTTAAGAAGAGGAAGAGAAAGAGAAAGAAAAAAAAAACAGGAAAATAGTCTAACAATAAAATGGCATTAAATACGTATCTATAAATAATCACCTTAAATGTAAATTAGTTTAAATGCTCCAACCAAAAGACATAGGGTAGCTGAATGGATAAGAAAACAAAACCCATATATAGGATGCCTTCAAAAGACCCACCTGAGATTTAAAGATACACACAGACTCAAAGTAAAGGGATAGAAAAGATAATTCATTCAAAAGGAAAGGAAAAAAAAGCTGGAGCAGCAATACTTATAGCCAACAAAATAGACCTTAAAACAAAGGTGATAGTAAGAGACAAAGAAGGACACTACATAATGATAAAGGGGACAATCCAACAAAAGGATATAACTCCAGTAAACATTTTTGGACCCAACATAGGAGCACCTAAATATGTGAAGCAAATCTTGATGGACAAAAAGGGGGAAATCAACAGAAATACAGTCACAGTCAGGAACTTTAACACCTCATTAACTTCAATGGATAGATCTTCCAGACCAAAAAAACAAACAACAAAAACAACAACAAAAACCCCAAGAAGGAGACAAACACTTTAAATGACACATAGATCAAATGGATATGATTAATATCAAAAAGGGCATTTCACCCCAAAGCAGCAAAACATACATACATTTCAAATGCATATGAAATGTGTTCTAGAATAGACCACATATTAGGAGACAAAACAAGTCTCAATAAATTTAAGAAGACTGAAATCATATCAAGCATATCCTCTGACCACAATGCTATGAAACTAGAAATCAATCACAAGAAGAAAATTGAAAAACACACAAAGACATGGAAGCTAAATGACATGTTATTAAACTATGAATAGATTAACAATGAGATCAAGGAAGAAATCAAAAGATACCTTGAAACAAATGAAAATAAGGACACAACAATCCAAAATCTGTGGAATACTGGGACACAAAATAATCCTAAGAAGGAAATACATAGCATTACAGGCCTATCTCAAAGAACAAGAACAAGCTCAAATAAACAATCTAACTTTACACGTAAAGAAACTTGAAAAAGAACAATATACAAAGCCCAAAGTGAGGGGGAGAAATGAAATAATAAAGTTCAAAGCGGAAAAAAACAAAAAAAGAGTCTAAAAAATGATATGAAAGATTAATGAATCCAAGAGCTGGTTCTTGGAAAAGATAAAAAAGACAACAAATCTTTAACCAGATTCATCAAGAAAAAAAGAAAGAGGACCCAAATAAATAAAATCAGAAATGAAAGAGGAGAAATAACAACCAACATCAAAGAAACACAAAGGATGATAAAATATTATGCCAACTATATGCCAACAAACTGGACTAGCTGGACAAAATGGATAAATTCCTAGAAACATACAATTTTCCAAAACTAAATCAAAAAGAATCAGAGAATCTGAATAAACAGTTTACACCTAGTGAGACTGAAGCAGTAATTTTTAAAAAATGCCCCCAAAACAAAGCCCTGGATGGAATGGCTTCACAGGTGAATTTTACAAACTTTCTGAGAAGAACTAAACCTTATCCTTCAAAAACTAATTCAGAAAATTCAGGAGTACAGAAGTCTCTCAAACTCATTTTATGAGGCTAGCATTATCCTAATTCTAAAACTAGATAAAGACACTACAAAAAAAATTATAAGCCAATATCCCTGATAAACATAGATGCTAAAATCCTTGACAAAATATTAGCAAACAAAGTACAACAATGCTTCAAAATGATAATACACCATAATCAATTCAGATACATTCCAGAAATGCACAGTTGGTATAACATTTGCAAATAAATAAATATGCTTCATCACATAAAAAAATGAATAAAAAAACCCACATGATCATATCAATAGATGCTGAAAAAGCATTTGATAAAATCCAGCATTAATTTATGATAAAAACTCTCAGCACAGTGGGATTGGAGGGAACATACCTAACCATAACAAAGGCCATATATGACACTCCCTGCCATCACCATAATAAATGGGCAAAAAACTACAACCATCATCCTTAAAATCAAGAACAAAACAAGGTTGTCCACTTTCACCTCTCTTATTCAACACAGTACTGGAAGTTCTAGCCACAGCAATCAGACAAGAAGAAATAAGGCATCCAAATTGGAAAGGAAGAAGTAAAACTGTCTTTATATGCAGATGACATGATACTGTACATAGAGAACTGTAAAGATTCCACCAAGAAAATACTAGAATTGATAAATGAATTCAGCAGAGTAGCAGGATACAAAATTAATATCCAGAGCGATTTTGTATGCCAATACTGAACTAACAGAAGAGAAAATTCAGAAAATAATTCCATTCCCATTTGCTTCCAATAAAACACCTAGTAATAAACCTAATCAAGGATGTAAAAGATCTATACTCAGAAAAGGATGACACCAAAGAAAGAATTTAAGAAGATACAAATACATATAAGCGCATTCCATTGTTCATATACAGAAAGGATTAACATCATTAAAATGTCCACACTGGATCAAAAAACTATGGTACATTTACATGATGGAATACTACACAGTAGAAAGAAAGAAGGAGCTCCTACCCTTTGCAACAGCATGGATGGATCTGGAGAGCATTATGCTAAGTGAAATAAGTCAAGTGGTGAAAGACAAATACCATATGATCTCACCTGTAAGTGGAACCTAATCAACAAAACAAGCAAGCAAGCAAGCAAAATACAAGCAGAAACATGGAAATAAAGAACAAACTGACAGTGACCAGAGGTTAGGTGGGAGGGGATAATGGGGGAAAAGAGGGAAAGGTTTTCAGGAACTTGTATAAAGGACACATGGACAAAACCAAAAGGAGTAGGATCAAGGGTAGGAAGTGGGGATGGCTGGGGCATGCGGGAGTGGTGGAGGATAAACAGAGACAACTGTACTTGAACAACAATTTTAAAAATGTGAAAAAAAGAAAAAAATGTTCACACTACCCAAGGCAATCTATATATTCAACCCAATTCCTATCAAGATTCCAATGACATATTTCACAGAATTAGAACAAATATTTCAAAAATTTATATGGAACTGCACACAGCGCTGCATAGCAACAGCCGTCCTAAAGAAAGAAGAACAAAGATGGAAGAATCATGCTATCTAATATCAAACTACACTACAAGGCCATAGTAATCAAAATATCATGGTACTGGCATAAAAACAGATACATAGATCAATGGAACAGAATAGAGAGACCAGAAATAAACCCAAAATTTTATAGACAATTAATATGCAACAGAGGAAACAAGCACATACAATGGGCTAGAGATAGTTTATTCAATAAATGGTGATGGGAAAATTAGACAGGTACATGCAGAAAAATGAAATTAGACCACATTCTTACACCACACACAAGATTAAATTCAAAATGAATTAAAGACTTAAATGTTAGATCCAAAACTATAAAAATCCTAGAAGAAAACATAGGCAGAAAAACCTCGGACATTGCTTGTAGCAACATTTTATCGAATATATCTCTCCAGGCAGGGGAAACAAAAGAAAAAATAAACAAATAGGGCTACATCAAACTAAACCATTTTTGCACTGCAAAGGAAATCATCAAGAAAATAAAGAGACAACCCACATATTGGGAGAACATATTCACTGATATATCAGATAGGGGGTTGATAATCAAACTTTATAAAGAACTTGCAAAATTCAACACCAAAAAACATACAACCCAATTAAAAAATGGGCAAAGGACCTGAATAGACATTTCACCAAAGAGGACAACAGATGTTTAACAGACATATGAAAGGATGTTTAGCATCAGAAATCATCAGATAAATGCAAATTAAAACTACAATGGGATATCATCTCATACCTGTTGGAATGGCTATCCTCAATAAATCAACAAACAAGTGCTGGCAAGGATGTGGAGAAAGGATAACTCTTTCACACTGTTGGTAAGAATGCAGATTGGTGCAGCCACTGCAGAAAGTAGTAAGGAGAGACCTCAAAAAATTAAAAATGTATCTGCCTTTTAACCCAGTGATCCCACTTATGGGAATATATCCAAAGGAACACAAAACACTAATTCAAAAGAACATAAGCACCCTTATGCTCAGTGCAGCATTATATACAATTGCCAATATATGGAAGCAGCCCACATGTCCATCAGTAGATGAGTGGCTAAAACAACTACGGTACATTTACACAATGGAATTCTACACAGCAGAAAGAAAGAAGGAGTTCCTACCCTTCGTGACAGCATGGATGAAACTGGAGAGCATTATTCTAAGTGAAATAAGCCAGGCAGTGAAAGACAAATACCACATGATCTCACCTAGAAGTGTAACCTAATCAACAAAACAAATAAGCAAGCAAAAATATAACCAGAAACAATGAAACAAAGAACAAACTGACCGTAACCAGAGGGAAGGGGGAAGAGATAATGGGGGAAAATATGAGGTCCATCAAGGAACTTGTATAAAGGACACATGGACAAAGACAGAGGGAGTAAGTTCGAGGGTGGGAGGTGGGGATGGTTGGGGCTGAGGACTGTGGTGGGGTGAAAATGGAGACAACTGTACTTGAACAACAATAAAAATAAAAAAAATAATAATAAAATAAAATAATAATGATAACAAAAAAGAAAAAACAAAGATTCTAAATCAATAACTTAAACTCCCACATTAAGACACTGAAAAAAGAAGAGCAAAATAAATCTAAAATAAGCAGCAGAAAAAAAAATCACAAAGATTAGGTCAGAGATAAAACAGAGAATGGAAAAACAATAGGAAAAAAACAATGAAACCAGAGGCTGATTCTTTGAAAAGATCAACGAAATTGACAAACCTTTAACTGTACTGAGCAAAACCACAGTCGAAAGAGGGGAATGGTAACTATCCATAAAGAAAAGTCCAGGGCCAAATGACTTTACTGCTGAATTTTACCAAATATTTACAAAATTACACAAAGTGTTCAGAAACTTCCAGAAAGACAGAAGATGAGGGAATGCTTCCAAATTTTTTGATGCTTTCCATGAGGCCAGTATTACCCTAATACCAAAGCCAGACAAAGAAACCACAAAAAAAGAAAACTAATTAATAATAAAATTAATTAATAAAGGAAAACTAGATTAATATCTCATGAATGTGATGAAAAAATTCTCAACCAAAAATACTAGCAAAATAAATCTATCAACACAGAAAAAGAATTATACATCATGAGCAAGCAGAAATTTTCCCAGGAATGCAAGGTAGGTACAATATCTGAAAAATTAAGTAATGTAAACAACGTGTCAATAGAATTAAAAAATTATCTCACTAGGTGCATAAAAAGCATTTGACAAAATCCAATGTGTTTTCATGTTAAAAAATGTATGCAGAAAATTAGGAGTAGAAGAAAATTTTCTTAACCTTATAAAGGATGTCCATGAAAACCCACAGTTAATGTCATACTTAATAATGAGAAACTGGATTCTTTCCATTAGAATCAGTAAGAAGATAAAGATGTCAGCTCTTGCCACTTCTATTCCACAGTGTACTAGGTGTTCTAGGCGGGCAATTAGTTAATAGAAAGAAATAAAAGACAACCAAATTTGAAAGGAAATGTAAAAATTAGTCTATTCACAGATAACATAATTGATATATAGAAAACCCTAAGGAACCCACTAAAAATATTATAACTAATAAATTAGTTCAGCAAATTTGTAAGATACAAGAACAATATTCAAAACTTTATTGTATTTATCTACACTTGCAATGAACGCCGTGAGAATAAAATGGAGAAAATAATTTCATTCACAAGAACATCCAAAAAATAAAATATTTAGAAATAAATTTAACAAGAGAAGTATAAAATCTATACTCTAAAAACTATAAAACATTGTTGAAATAAATTAAAGAAGAAGGTCTAAATAAGTAGTAAAGCAACACATGTTTATGAATCAGTGGGCATAAAGGACCCTGTCTTACAAATATTGGGGATTTGTGTTCTAATCACTGATTGCTACTCCTGATCACAGAGCTGAAAAGATGCAGTGGCTATTATTGCACTTTCCCCAATTGTTCCATGACCAACAAGTGACTTCAAAGAGATTGAAGAAGTTGTCTTTCCTTTTCCTCCATTTAATTAATTTCTACTTCCTCCTTTGTTGGACAGACAGTAAAGACTAGGACATCCAAAGTAACTGCATATATGGGGAAAATTACAAAATCACTGTGCAGCCCTAGGGAAATATGCAGACTCATAAAATCCTTGAAAAACCTTAAAATTATACCCCAGGCTAATCTACAGCACCGACCTAGCCTATAGCAATCAAGAAAAATGAAACAAAAAGAAAACACAGAGAAATGAGGGAGAATCTGATTTCCCAAAGTCATATTAGATATTAGATTCAAATATTCAGTTTTCAACAACAACAAAAAAATCACAAAGCATACAAAGAAACAGAAAGCATACAAAGAAACAGAAAAGTATGTCTTAATCAAAGGAAAAAATAAACCAGCAGAAACAGTCTCTGAAAAGGACCTAGTAGCATATCTAATACACAAAGATCTTAAAACAACTGTCTTACAGATACTCAAAGAACTGTAAATGTGAAATCAAGAAAATGATGTATGAACAAAATGGAAACATCAATAAAACCTACTAAATAAAAACCAAAAAGAAATCCTGGATTTAAAAATATAAAAACTGAAATGAAAAAATTCAATAGAGCAATTCAAAGGCATGAATAAGTAGACTGGATAAATAACCAGGGAGCTTGAAGATGGGACAATTGAAATTATTGAGCCTGAGGAATAGAAAGAAAAATGATTGAAGAAGAGTGAAAGAGCCTAAAGGATCTGTGGGATGCTATTAAATAGAACAACATATACATTGTGAGAGTCCTAGAGGGAGAAAAGAATGAGAAAGAGGAAGAGAGAATATGTGAAAAAATAATTAGAGAAATTTTCCAAATTTTATGAAGGACCCGAATATAAATATCCAAGAAGCTCAATGAACTTCAAGAAGGATGAACACAAAGATACCTGCACCAAGACACATTATAATCAAACTGTTAAAAAATAAAGACAGAGAATCTTGAAAGCAGCAAAAAAAAAAAAAAAAAAAAGAAGTAACTTATCACATACAAGAGATCCAAAATAAGATTATCAGCAGATTTCTTGTGAGAAACTTTGGAGTCTAGATGGCAGTGGTTTGATTAAAAAGGTAAGAGGAAACAGACTTCTGGCCAAGATGGAGGCATAGGTAGACACACTGTGCCTCCTCCCACAACCAAAAGAAGCACAACAAATTTAAAAACAAAAAACAACCAGAACTGCCAGAAAATCGAACTTTATGGAAGTCCAACAACCAAGGAGTTAAAGAAACATTCATCCAGAACATTAGGAGGGGTGGAGACAGGCAGCTGGCTGGAGAGGACATGTAGCAAGGTGACACTGGAGGACCTGTGCAGGAGAAGCTGCAGCTGGCAGACCAGGTGGTCCCACATTCATGTACAAATAATCCAAGAAGGAAAACTGGGGAGTGAGGCAGACTGTGCAACCCAGTGTTCCAACATGGGGAAATAAAATCTCAAAACCTCTGATGAAAAAACCTGAGGGGGGTGTGGTGGTGGGAGAAACCCCCAGCCTCACAGGAGAGTTCACTGGAGAGACCCAGAGATTCCTACACATACACAAATACACCTACCTGGGAATCAGCACCAAAAGGTCCCAACTTGCTTGTGGGTAGCAGAGGAAGTGACTGATAGCTGGTTGAGAGGCAAGCAAGTGGCATTGTTCCCTCTTGGATCCCTCCCCCACTTGTAGTTCCACAAAGCAGATACATGGATTGCCCAACCTTGGCAAATACCTAAGGCTCTGTCCCTTACTATGTAACAGGCACACCAAGACAAAAAAAAAAGGCCAAAATGAAAGAACAGATCAAAACTACAGAAAAATACAACTAAGTGATAAAGAGATATACAACCTATCCCACGCAAAGTTCAAAACACTGGTAATCGGGTTGCTCACAGAAATGGTTGAGTATGGTCACAAAATAGAGGAAGATGTGAAGGCTGTGAAAAGTGAAATAAAGGAAAATGTACAGGGAACCAACAGTGAAGGGAAGGAAACTGGGACTCAAATCAATGGTTTGGAACAGAAGGAAGAAATAAACATTCAACCAGAACAGAATGAAGAAACAAGAATTCAAAAAAAATGAGAAGAGGCTTAGGAACCTCCAGGACAACTTTAAACGTTTCAACATCTGATTCATAGGGCTGTCAGGAGAACAAGGGCAAGAAATTGAAAACTTATTTGAAACAACAGTGAAGAAGAACTTCCCCAATCTGGCAAAGGAAATAGACTTCCAGGAAGTCCAAGAAGCTCAGAGAGTGCCAAAGAAGTTGGACCCAAGGAAGCACACACCAAGGCACATCTTAATTACATTACCCAAGATTGAAGATAAGGAGAGAATCTTAAAAGTAGCAAGAGAAAAGGAGACAGTTACCTACAAAGGAGTTGCCATAAGACTATCAGCTGATTTCTCAAAAGAAACCTTATAGGCAAGAAGGGGCTGGAAAGCAGTATTTGAAGTCATGAAAAGCAAGGACCTACATCCAAGATTACTGTATCCAGCAAAGCTATCATTCAAAATGGAAGGGCAGATAAAGTGCTTCTCAGATAAGGTCAAGTTAAAGGAGTTCATCACCACCAAACCCTTATTATAGGAAATGTTAAAGGGACTTATCTAAGAAATCAAAAAAGACCAAAATCTCAGAAAAATGAAATGACAACAAATTCACAACTACCAACAACTGAACCTAAAAAAAGAACAAAAACAAAAGCTAAGCAAACAACTAGAACAGAAACAGAATCACAGAAATGTAGATCACATGGTAGGTTATCAGTGGGGAGGGGGAGGGAAAGGGGGAATGTGGGTTGGGGAGGTACAGGGAATAAGAAGCCTAATTGGTAGGCATAAAGTAGATAGAGGGAAGTTAAGAATAGTATAGGAAATAGAGAAGCCAAAGAACTTATATGTACAACCCATGGGCAAGAACTAAAGTAGGGAAATGCTGGGGGGGGGGGCATCCAGGGCTGAGGGGGGATAAAGGGGAGAAAAAATTGGGACAGCTGTAATAATGTAATCAATAAAATGTACTTAAAAAATCCCAATTATTGCTCTGGCTAGTGTGGCTCAGTGGATTGAGCGCTGGCCTGTTAACCAAAAGTTACTGGTTTGATTCCTGTTCATGCCTGGGATGTGGGCCAGGTCCCCATTTGGGAGCGAGTGACAGACAACCTATTGATGTATCTCTCAAACATCTATATTTCTCTCACTCTCTCCATCCCTTCCTCTCTCTGTAAAAATAAATAAATAAAATATGTTTTAATCCCATGATTTTTTTGCAGAAATTTTAAAAATCCATCCTAAATGTCATATGGAATCACAAGGACCTGAATAGCCAAAGCAATCTTGAAAAGAAAAAGTTGGAGGACTCACACTTCCTGATTTTATAACTCACTAAAAAACAACAGTAATCAAAACACTGTACCAGTGATCTAAAGATAGGCATATAGGCCAGTGGAATACAGAGTCCTGAAATAAACCCTTGTATAATTAGTGAAATTATTTTTGTGTAGGGTGCCAAGATCATTTAGTAGGAAAAGGACAGTCCTTTCAACAAGTGGTGTTAAGGAAATTTGATATTCACATGCAGAAAAATGAATTTGCACCCTTAACTAATGCCATATACAAAAACTGATTCAAGATGGACCAAAGACACAAACACAAAACCTAAAACAATTAGAAGAAAACACAAAGCAAAAGCTTCAAGATGCTGAATTTGCAATGATTTTATGGCTATGACACCAAATGCATTCACAACAAAAGAAAAAATAAACAAATTGGACTGTAAATTTGTAAAATTGTAAAATTTTGTGCATCAAAAGACACTATCAACAGAGAAAAAAGGCAAACCACAGAATGGGAGAAAATATTTGTACATCATGTATTTAAAGAGGGATTGACATCCAGAACATAAAGAGTACTCCTTAAACTCAACAATAAAAAACATACAATCTAATCCAAAATGGGCAAAGAACTTGAACTGATATTTCTCCATGGAAGATATACAAATTACCAATAAGTGTATAAAAAGATGCTTAATGTGCTGTAGCTGGTGTAGCTCAGTTGATTGAGTGCCGGCCTGTGAGCCAAAGTATCACTGGTTCGATTCCCAGTTAGGGCACATACCTGGGTTTTGGGCCAGGTCCCCAGTAGGGGATACACGAGAGGCAACCACACATTGATGTTTCTTTCGCTCTCTTTTTCCCTCCTTTTCCCTCTGTCTAAAAATAAATAAATAAAATCTTTATTTAAAAAAGATGCTTTATGTCACTGTCATTAGGGAAATGCAAATGAAAACTACAATAAGATACTACCTCAAACCCATTAGGATAGCTATTACTAAAAAAAAGAAAGAAAGAAAATAACAAGTGTTGAGGATATGGTAGAAATTGGAAACTTTCTGTGCTGTTAATGAGAATGTAAAATAGTACAGCCACTGTGGAAAATAGTGTGATGGTTTCTCAAAAAGATTAAAAATGAATTATGGTCCAGCAATTTCACTTCTAAATTTATACCTGAAAAATTGAAAACAGCTCTCAAAGAGTTATTTGTACACTCATGTTTATGGCAGCATTTTTTTACAATAGCTAAAATATGGAAGCAATGCATGGCCATCACCTGATGAATAAATAAATAAAATGTGGTACATATATATAATGGAATATTATTCAGCTTTAAAAGGAAAGAAATTCTAACACATGCTACAACATGGATTAAACTTGAGGACATTATGCTAAATGAAATAAGCCAGTCACAAATACTGTATGATTCCACGTTTATGAAGTATTCAGGGTGGTCAAATTTGTAGAGACAAAGTAAAATGTCAATGCTTGGGCCTGGGAATAGGAGGGTGGGAGTTGTTGTTTGATGAGGACAGAATTTCAGTTTTTCAAGACAAAAAGAATTCTGGAGATAGATGTTTGCAAACTATATGAACATACTCAATATCACTGAACTGTACACTTAAAACTGGTTAAGATGGTAAATCTTGTTAGATGTATTTTACTGAAATAAAAGCAAATTGAAAAGAAAGAAGAAAAAAGAAAAGAAAGGAAAAACTAGGGAAAAAAGGATCTGAATAGACATTTCTCCGCAGAAGTTACATAAATAGCCAATAAACCTATGAAAAGATGCTTGAAATCATTAATCACCAGGGGAGTGTAAATCGAAATCACAATGGTATACCACTTTATACCCACAAGGATGGCTGGAATCAAAACATCAGATAATAACAAGGATGGTGAAGATGTAGAGAAATTGGAGCCCTCATCTACTGCTGGCTGAAATATATAATGATACAACTGCTTTGAAAACTATCTGACAGTTCCTGAAATGCTAAATTACAGAGTTACCCTATGATTCAACAATTCTACTCCTAAGTATATATCCAAGAGAAATGAAAGCATGTGTCCACACAGAAATTTTACATGATGTTTACAGCAGCATTGTCTATAGCAACCAAATATCCATCAACAGACTAATCATAAATAAAAGGTGGTCTGTCCATAATTGGAATAGTATTCAGTCATAAAAAGGAGTGAAGTACTGATACAAGCTACAACAGGATTGAAATATAAGCTACAACAGGATGAACCTTGAAAACCTTATGCTAGGTGAAAGAAGCTAGTCAAAAAAGTCTGTATGTATCCG
The DNA here is from genome assembly GCF_022682495.2 of Desmodus rotundus. NCBI lineage: Eukaryota > Metazoa > Chordata > Mammalia > Chiroptera > Phyllostomidae > Desmodus > Desmodus rotundus. Next base: position 82,915,355 of record NC_071387.1, read on the forward strand.
CTTATATTCATAACAAAGTCCAAAAAGGAAAAACCTACAGAGACAGAAAATAGGTAAGTGATTCCTAACGAGTTGGGGATGAGAGGATAAGAAGTTGATAGCTAAATGTGGCAGAATTTCTTTTCTAGGTGACAAAAATGTTTCCAAAGTGACTGTGGTGATGGATGCACATATCTGTGAATACACAAAAACCCACTGAATTGTACCCTTCAGTGGGTATGTATGTACATTATATCCCAATAAAGCTGTTTTTTAACATCTCTATGTCTACCAGTTTATAGAAAATATATAGGGCAGGGAACAAGTTAAACAATGCCACAAGAAAGCAACAACCCAAATCATAATATGGGATATTCTACAGAAATTAATGATGTAGGGGGCTGAGGGAAAGCTGAAATGGATGTCTTAATTAAGAGACATAACAAACAGCACCGTGTGGGCAGTGTTTGAATTCTGATCCCAACAAATGTACTATAAAGAAAACATCTTTGAGATAATTAGAAATATTTGAATGTTAAGTAATTGTTTTTAGTGTTGTTGGATGTAACAATGATGTTGTATTGTTTTTTAAATAATATCTTTGTTGGTAGAGATGCATGCTAAAGCATCCACAGGAGCAATGACAGGAGGCCTGGAATATGCTACAATAAGTCCTCAATGTTGTCGAAAGTTCTGCAACTTTAAGCAAAACAATGTGTAACAAAACCAATTTGACTACAAGTTAATTGATATAAGCAAGCGTTAAGTCCCTGTGGCATCTCATCAACATTAAAAAGGAACAAGAGTGAACGAACAGTGTTACTGGAGGAACTGTTGCACTTTGAACAGCTCCCCCTCCCCTCCTTTCCTGAATGAACAATCAGTGCAAAAGTCAAGAAAGACCAGTGTCTGTGCAGTGTGGGGTCAGGCAGCCCAAATAGGACCCTGGAGTGCAGGCAGAGGGAGGAGAATGCCTGCAAAGAAAAGGCTGGGCAGCCAGCACGATGTCAGAGCTGAGGAGGGGAGAGCACATATGGGAGAGGGTAGGGTGGCACAGCTGTCACAATGAACAGGGAGAGGAGGACCCATATGGGGAATGGTTGGAGCCCAGGCTGGGTGAGGATGGTTTCCATGGAGGGGAAGGACAGCAGCCATGATGGGTGATGCATTATATACCAGGCATTATCAAATAGGTAAAAATATCAAGGATGATCAAAGTAGAGTTCCTCATTGTTAGAGAAGAGAAATATATATGTGGAAAAGAAAACCTTAAAAAGAACCCTGTGATATCAGAGTAGAACTGGAAGAATTGCCATGAACTCATGGTGTTTAATACAGACAGATAGATACAGAAATGGATGTGGAAATAAGTGTCTGTGTGCATATGTGTGCGTGTGGGTACAGACTTGTATTTGTGTGTACTACTTGTATCTGGTGGCAGTGAGCACACATGGTGCCCAGATCTTGCTCTCCCCATGAAGATACCCTGGCCAGGGCTCCTTTGGAGAAGTGGCTGATTGTATGAGCAGACCAGAGGCCATAAGGCTGTTGTGTTGTTTTGTCTCAGAAGGAAGAAAATGTTGAAAGAACAATGATGACAGGTCAAAAGGACACAAAAGCATCTTGAAGAAATCTAAAATAAATATAGTAACTGATTATAACCCATTGAATAAAGCAGGAAACCACGAATCACTGATAACAATGAAAAAGTGGATAGCTCAAAAGTTGAATTGGGAAAAGGGAAATTATGTAGTTTCAAAGTACCTCCCTCAGCAAATATTTATTAATCACCAGGGAAAGGAGAAAGTCTGCAGTGGAGAAGACTGCCCCACACCACTTACGCAAGCGGCCAAGTGAACACTCCGGGACAGCAGGCCGTGCTGACACATGCGGCAGTATTTCTGCAACGCGTAGCCACCGCGCAGGACTGGAACCCAGTAATGAGCAAACATCGGACACAACTAAACTGAGAACTGTTCCATGCCGAAGACTAAAAAGACATAAAAACTAAATGCACAGTGTGATTCTGAACTGGACTCTTTTGCAATAAAGAACATTCTTACACCAACTGGTGAAACATGAGAAAGCTCTTGAGGATGAGGAGGTGGTGATTCTGATGGATGTCCTGGGGTCCTGCAGAAGAATGTCCCTGTTTGCAGGAAATTCACTCAAGTATCCAGGGGTGATGGGGCATCTGAGCAAGTTACTCTCCAATGATTCCAAAGGAGAAAGTTCTTTGAACTATACATTCAAAGAATGTACCAGAACATTGACGGGGTGGAATGCAAGTGAATCAAGATTGAAACTGTACCAGTAATTTTTGCAGCCAATAGGTACATGAGAGTTCATTACATTTTTGTCTCAAGTTTTTTGCATTTCAAAAAAGAATAAAAGTGTTGCTGACAGAAGAGAATGGAGGAAGAAGGGAGAGACACTAGACGACTGGGGGCTGCCCACCCCACAGGGCAGGGGCAAAAGCTGAGCAGGGTTCTGACACCCCTGTAGCAAGAGAGGTTTGATGTATTGAAAGACACAAAACAATCACTAGAAAAACTTTTAAAAATTGTCAAAAGTTGAGAGAAGTTGAGCTAAATCTTTATTTTCAGAAGGAACATCAAGAAAGGATATGAAATCACTGATGAGCAGTTCAAGCACTTTAGACAGAACTTGGAAAAGAAACTGTTGGCCATGCTTTTCTCAGAACTGGGAATGTGGTGAGAAGTAGAGGGGGGGTGTACTGTTTTTCATTAAAAGCCTTTCTGTAGTACCTTATTTGTTTATATTGAGAGGGTGTTACATTGATAAGTTAAAAGACATGTTGCTGAGATAGCCTTACCCATCAGGCATGCACATGCTCTCTTCTGTCTCAGGCCATTCTTGCCAGCCATTGAGAGCCAGCCAGCATGCTTTCTCCGGCCCCCTCTTCTTTCCCTGGGGCCCCCTTGTTGACAAGGCAGGCCCAGGTATGGACACCGCCTGGCACCTGAGTCAGCCAAAGACCACAGGGGCCTGACACACACGGTCTTGGGTGAGTGGTGACTGAAGCTCTGCTGGGTTAAATCAGGAGAGTTCCCACTTTCAGAGCCTAGACTGAATGATACAAAGGGAATTGCAAAATAACACCAGGGGCTTTGTTTAAGTGGAGGGATCAAGTAACTTTTTGTTTTCTTAATTACTCTCAGAGTAAAATAAAACCTGGTGACAATCGTGGGTGCCTGATGGTTGCTGCTGTTTTGTGATGTCATGAATGCACAGTCCCAGTGTGTGCTCTCAGCTGTGCCTGAGGCCACATTTCTGAAGCCCATGTAACACCAACTAACTGGCATGGCCACAGCTTATTCACATGCAAGCACATGCCCACCTCACTTTCTTGGCCCTTCAAGGCCAAAGGAATAAATCAATGATCAGTGACTCAGGGAATAATTTTAGACACAAGAGGGCCGACTAAATGATCCTAAGCTATTGAAAAGAAAAAATAAAGCACTCCAGCCTCCATCTCTGAGACTGTTTCTACACACCTGGTCCCTAGCTTCTTTTCAACTGCTACCTCAGGGTCAGTAGCTTCAGCACCTTGCAGAGCTCAGAAGTCTGCCACAATCACCCTTGTTGCCTACAACTCAAGCAGCCCCAGACACCCGCATCTTGAAAAATCAGTGCACGGTGAGAAGGCACATAGGTTCATCGCTGGAATAAATTTAGATGCAGAGCTGTTTTGCATCCTTCTCTGAGTAATCCGCTCTGCCAAGTTTACCTCTTTATAGTCAGAGACCAACAAATTACCATGAAAATCAGATGAATAAATATTGAAGAGAATGTGTTCATCGTCTATTTTGGTGTCCTCACAGCAAGGAAGCAACATTATATTTTTAATTAAGTTTTCCATTTCAATTTTTTTTTAGCTAAAGCTATCCACCAGAAAACCAATTAAACTAGATCACCAGAGCCAGCAAAAAGCCCCCAAAAAGAACACTTATTAGTAGATGTGGCTTACAAATCTTCTCAACCATGATACAAATTTCTCTTCCAAAATTAAAGTTATAATGATGGAACAGCATGGGGTTTGGTTGGCTTGGACATTTGGTTTAAACACATCATCACAATTCATTTATTTTTTATCTTCTACATTATCTTGATACTGCTTTGTGAGTGTATAATATATTAGTAGTAGTAGATACCTTTTTATAGCATACTTTTCCCTCTAATGACTGAGTGAACAAAAAATTAATAACTTTTGGTCTATAAAATGGTATAATTTAGCTAAATTTTAACTTTTCATTTTTAAAAAATACCTAAAATTTTCAACTGAAGTATTTCTATTCTCATTGAATTGGTTAAGTATTTTCTCTCCTGTTTTCTTTGGATAAAAACAACTGAATTAACAGACAGCCTGTGCAAATGGAAAGAGTTCTGGACTCATTCTGTTCAGAAAAAAACTGATTTGTGATTCTATATCTGCCAACAGCACATGACCCTTAGCATCCCATGTTACCTTCTTGGGCTCTCAATTCCTAAAAAAGCCTGAGGTTAATGTATGCATTCACTTATCTAATGCTAGTTGAACACCTACTATGTGCCAGGCTCTGTTCTAGGTGCTACAGGATGCCACAGTGAGCAAGACTTCTACCCTCATGAAGATTATAGTCAGAGTTGGGAGCTCGTGGTAAATAATAAACAAATTAGCAGATAAATGGGTGCTTGGGTGTGATAAGTGCTTTACAGTAAAAATAAATCAGGGTAAAGAAATAGGAAATATCCAGGGGATCCTATTTGAGATAAAATGGTGAGGGAAGGGTTCTCTTATTTGGAGTAAATCTAGCTCATTGTAGAAGATGAATATAACCCTGACACCCAAACATCAGAAACATCAGAATAGTCTATTAATCTGTGTAATGCCCCAAATTAATAGACTTAAGAAAAAAAACAGTACTATCTCAAATGATGCTGATGAAGCATTTGATAAAGTTCAATGCCTGCATATAATAAAAGTAATTAGGTAATCAATATGCATCAATTCCACAAGAGCAGAGATTGTTCTCTTAATTGGTTCACAAACCTATCCCAGGTGACAAAAGCAATCCCTGGCTTTAGTAGTCATTTGGTACATATTGGTGAATGAATGAACAAAGGAAGCAATGAAGGAAGGAAAGAAGAAAGGAAGAAAGGGAGGGTGAGAGGGTGGGAGGGAAGTTCTTTAGGCTGACAAGAGCAGTCTACCCAAGGCATATATCATCCTTAATGGAACAAAACCTCAAACCTTCCCTTTCAGGCTGGGAACAAGAAAGGGGCGCCCTCTCCTGGCCAATGCTCAAAGGTGATCAGCACAGCAAGGTCACGGTAAACACTCCAGGAGGGAGATTGGAAGGCAGGGAACAAAACTTCCAGTGTTTGCAATAGCCTGACCCCTGTTACAGTAAAACTCCTGCAACCAAATACTCTCCATGCAGCAATAACTGTTGAGAAAAAGTAACCAAAAATAACACTACTTACAACAGGAACTAAAACTAGATACTCTAGGAAGTAGCCTAACACAAGAAACAGAACAACTTTCAGGAGAGAATTTTAAAATTCTAACAAAATACATTTTTTTAAATTTTTATTGTTATTCAGTTACAGTTGTATGCCTTTTCTCCTCATCCTTCCACCCCACCCCAGCTGAACCCACCTCCCTCCCCCACCTCCCCCTCCCCCTTGATTTTGTCCATGTGTCCTTTATAGTAGTTCCTGTAATCCCCTCTTCCCACTGTCCCCACCCCACTCCTCCCTGGCTATTGTTAGATTGTTCTTAACTTCAATGTCTCTGGTTATAACAAAATACATTTTAAAAATAAAATAAGTGAAGATTTATGTCAGGTTCATGGATGTAATGACTTAATATTACAAAATGTTAGCTCTCCCCAAGTTAATCTTTTTTTTAATTTTAAGTTATATTTTATGGTTTATGTTACTACAGTTTTCCAAAATTTTCCACCTTTGCCCTCCTCCACCCAGGTCACTTCACCCCCTCAGGCAATCCCCATAACTTGTCCATGTCCATGGTTCATGCATATATGCTTTTTGACTAACCCCTTCACCTTATTTTAGCCAGTATCCACCTCCCCTCTCCTCTCTTACAGCTGTCAGTCTGTTCCGTATTCCTATGCCTGTGACTATATTTTGCTCAGTAGTTAATTTTGTTAATTAGATTCCCCCATATAAGTGAGATTATATGGTATTTGTCTTTCACTGAGTGGCTTATTTCATTTAGCATAATAATCTCCAAATCCATCCATGCTGTCTCAAAAGGTAAGAGTTCCTTTTTACTGCGGTGTAGTATTCCATTGGGTAAATGTACCACAGCTTTCTTATCCAATCATCTACTCATTGGTACTGAGGCTCTATCCAGCAAATGGCTATTGTAAATAACACTGCTGTGAACATTGAGGTGCATATATTCTTTTGAATTTATGTTTCAGGATTCTTAAGATATATCCCCAGAAGTGGAATTGCTAGGTCAAAGACAGTTCCATTTTTAAAGTTTTGAGGAAATTACATACTGTTTTCCACAGTGGCTGCACCAATCTGCATTCCCACCAACAGTGCACTAGGATTCCCTTTTCTCCACATTCTCTCCAACACTTGTTTGGTGATTTATTGATGATAGCCATTTTGGTAGGTGTGAGGTTTATCTCATTTTGGTTTTAACTTGCCTCTCTCTGATGATTAGTGATGCTGAGCATTTTTTCATATGTCTATGGGTCATCTGTATGTCCTCCTTGGAGAAGTGTCTATTCAGCTTCTTTGCCCAGTTTTTAATTGGATTGTTTGTCTTCCTGGTGTTGAGTCAAATGAGTTTTTTAAATATATTTTGGACATTAAATCCTTATCGGATATAACATGGCAAATACGTTCTCCCATACAGTGGGTCCCCTTTTCACTTTGATGTTGGTTTCTTTAGCTGTGCAGAAGTTTTTTAGTTTGATGTAGTCCCATGTGTTTATATTTTCCTTTATTTTCCTTGCCCTTGGAAATATATCAGCAAAAATAGTATTACACATGATATTGTAAATTTTACTGCCTATGTTTTCCTCTAGGACTTTTATGGTATCACTAATTGCATTTACGTTTTTCATCCATTATGAGTTTATTATTGTGTATGGTGTAAGTTAGTGGTCTAGTTTCTTTCTCTCTCTCTCTTTTTTTTTTTTTTTGCATGTACCAGTCCAGTTTGCCCAGCACCATTTATTGAAGAGGCTGTCTTACTATATTGTATGTATATGCTCTTGACTCCTTTCTCAAACATTAATTGACCACTAATGTATGGGTTTATTTCTGGACGCTCTGCTCTATTCCATTGATCTATGTATTTGTTCTTATGCCAGTAACAGGCTGTTTTGATTACAGTGGACTTATAGTACAGTTTGATATCAAGTATTGTGACTTATAGTACAGTTTGATATCAAGTATTGTGATATTTTGCCCTTCTTTTTCAAGATTTCTGAGACTATTCAGGGTCCTTTTTGGCTCCATATAAATTTTTGGAATTTTTGTTCTATATCTGTGAAATATGCCATTGGTATTTTAATAAGAATTTCATTGAATCTATAATTGTTTTGGGTAATATGGACATTTTAATTATGTTAGTTCTTCCAATCCATGAACACAGTATATATTTCTGCTTAATTGTATCTTCCTCAATTTCTTTCTTCAGTGTCCTATATTTTCCAAGTAGAGATTTTTTGCCTAATTGGTTAAATGTTTTCTACGTACCTTATTTTTGTTGTTGTTGCAACAGTAAGTGGGATTGTTTTCTTAGTTTCTCTTTCTGACAGTTCATTATTGGTGTATAAAATGCCATCAAATTCTGAGCATGGATTTTGTATCCTGCTACTTTGTGGAGTTCATTTATTAGGTCTAGTAGTTTTTTGGTGGAGTCTATAGGGTTTTCTATGTACAATATCATGTTGTCTGTGAACAATGAAATTTCTCCTTCCTCCTTCCCAGTTTGGATGCCTTTTATTTCTTCTTCTTGTCTGAGCACTGTGGCTAGAACTTTCAGTACTATGTTGAATAAGAATAGTGAAAGCGGATCTCTGTCTTGTTCCTGATCTTAAGGGAAATACCTAGTATTTGTTCATTGAGTATGATTTTGGCTGTATGTTTTTCACATATACCCTTTGCTATGTTGAGGTATCATCCTTCTATTCCCACTTTGCTGAGAGCTTTTATCATAAATGAGTGCTGAATCTTATAAAATGCCTTTTCTGCATCTATTGATATGATCATGTGATTTTTATCTTTGACTCTGTTTATCAGATGTATCACACTTATTTTTTTAGTGACATGTAAGTATGTATTTATAAGATGCAGTTTATCTTACGTACCTGTATATAAATAAATTTATCATTGAGAATCATTTATATAACCTTCTATGAAAATTGAGTCCATGTTGAAATATCAAAGTCATACATATAAAATAGAAATAACTATCTATATGAAGCTCTTTCTGCATGTAGATATTTCATAGAGAGAACACCCACATATTGATACTCTAACATTTAAAACAATTTGATATCCTCTAATGAAATGCTCGAATCCAATATTCTGAAAAAACTCTGAGATTACATACGAATACGAAGAGGAGAAGCTCATGCAATAGAGGAGGGGACAGACGGGAGGACAACATGACTGACAGCAGAGGCTCAGTCAGATGACATGAGTCGTTGCAATCCAATTACTAAGTGCTAAGTGCTGGCGGAACTGAAGCTGGGAACCAGTTCCCAGGGACTCCAGGATTCTGCAATCCTCGCCTGGAGTCAACCTAGGAAGCGAGTTTTGGTGGCACCTTTTCGGTACCAGATAGAGGAGCAATATCACCATTGTGTTCTAAGGGAAGACAGAGAGGAAACTGCTCTGAGGAACTTAGAAACAGAGTTGCCTTTGCTTTCAAACCTGTTTTTTGGGTTTTGGCTTTTTTTCAGTTTTCTTTTTTTTTATCTCTTTTAAAATCATTTTTATTGTTATTCTATTATAGTTGTTCCAATTTTCCCCACTTTGTGCTCCTCTGCCCATCTCACCTCCCACTCCCACAGTCAATTCGCACACTATTGTCCATGTCCATGGGTCATTCATACATGTTCTTTATTCCCTTCCCATTCTTTCTGCCATTATCCCCTTTCCCTTGCCATCTGTTTACTTTCAGTCTGTTCCATGTTTCCATGTCTGCTGTTCTATTCTGTTTGTTAGTTTATTGTCCATTAGATTCCTCTTATAGGTGAGATCATATGGTATTTGTCTTTCACTGCCTGGCTTATTTCACTTAGATAGTATTCTTCAGTTCCATCCATGCTGTCACAAAAAGTAAGAGATCCTTTTTTCTTTCTGCTGCATAGTATTCCATTATGTAAATGTACCATAGTTTTTTGTTCCCCTCATTTACTGATGGGCACTTAAGATATTTCTAGCACTTGGCTATTGTAAATAATGCTACTATGAACATTGGGGTGCATAGGTTGTTTTGAATTGATAACTCAGGATTCTTTTTTTTTCCAGCTGTAGATGTTGCTGTTTTATTTTTATTTTTATTTTTATTTTTCAATTGCAGTTGGGATTCAATATTATATTAGTTTCAGGTGTACAGCATAGTGGACATTTATATAACTTACGAAGTGATTCACTTGATAAGTCTAGTACCCACCTGACACCATGTAGAGTTATCACAATATTATTGATTATGTTTCCTATGCTATACTTTCTTTTTTTAAATTTATTTATTTATTTTTATTCAGTTACAATTTTCTGCATTTTCTCCCCATCCCTCCACCCCACCCCAGCCAGTCCCACCTCTGGCTACGACATCTGTCACCCCATTGATCGCCAGGGTTGATTCAGGTGATCTGGCTGGCTAGGCGGGTGTCCCCTTCCTCCCTCACCAATCCATGTGCATCCCTCCCAAAGCTGCACACTCGGTCGAAGAGGACGACCTTCCCAACTAGTGGAGAGGACTGGCCTTTGGTCAAGGGTATACGAGTAGCTGCGCTCCCCTGCTAGAACCTCCAAACCAGCTCTCAAGGTCCATTTGTATCACACTTATTGATTTACCAATATTGTATCTCACATCCCCAGAATAAATCACACTTGATCATAGAATATGACTTTTTTATCGTATTCCTGGATCCAGTTTGGTAATATTTTGTTAAGGACTTTAGCATCTGGGTTCATCACAGATATTGGCCAGTGACTTTCTTTTTTTTTAGTGTCTTTGTCTGGTTTTGGAATTAGGATGATGCTGGCCTTATAAAAAATGGTTGGAAGTATTCCCTCTTCTAGAATTTTTGGTACAACTTTAGAAAGATAGGACTTACTTCCTTTTTGGTTGATTAGTAAAATTCACTTGTGAAGCCATCTGCTCCAGGACATTGCTGGGAATTTTTTCATTGCTGCTTCAATTTCATTAGTAGTTACTGGTCAATTCAGGTTTTCTGCTTCTTCCTTACTCAGTTTTAGAAGATCTTATGATTCTATAAGTTTATCTATTTCACCTATGTTGTCCAATTTATTGGCATATACTTGTTCACAGTCATTTCATAAAATGCTTTGTATTTCTATGACATCAGTTGATACTTCTCCTCTTTCATTTCTCATTTTGCTGACTTGGGTTCTCTTTATTCTTGATCAGTGTGATAAATGTTTTCATTTTTGTTTATTTTTTCAAAGAAACAGCTCCTGGATTTATTGATTTTTTCAATTGTGTTTTAGTCTCTATGTCATTTATTTCCACTCTGATCCTATTTTCATCTCTCTACTCACTGTGGGCTTTGTTTGTTGTTTTTCTAGTTCTTTTAAGTATAAGGTTAGATTTTATTTGATACTTTTCTTATTTCTTGAGGTAACCCTGTAATTATTTTTGAAAATATATTTTATTGATTATGCTATAAAGGTTGTCCCATTTACCTCCCCTTTATTCCCCTCTGACATGCCCAAAATCCATACCCCCTTAGTTCATGTCCATGGGTCATACATGTAAGTTCTTTGGCTTCTACATTTCTTATACTATTCTTAACCTCCCCCTGTCTATTTTGTACCTACCATTTATGCTTCTTATTCCCTATACCTTTTCCCCCATTTACCCCTCCCCACTGATTACCCTGCATGTGATCTCCATTTCTGTGATTCTATTCCTGTTCTAGTTGTTTGCTTAGTTTGTTTTTGTTTATATTTTTTTAGATTCAGTTGTTGATAGTTGTGAGTTTGTTGTCATTTTACTGTTTGGATTTTTGATCTACTTCTTTTTTCTTAGATAAGTCCCATTAACATTTCATATAATACGGGCTTGGTGATGATGAACTCCTTTAACTTGACCTTATCTGGGAAGCACTTCATCTGCCCTTCCATTCTAAATGATAGCTTTGCTGGATAGAGTAATCTTGGATATAGGTCCTTGCCTTTCATGACTTGGAATATTTCTTTCCAGCCCCTTGTTGGCTGGAAAGGTTTCTTTTGAGAAATCAGCTGATAGTCTTATAGGAACTCCTTTGTAGGTAACTGTGTCCTTTTCTCTTGCTGCTTTTAAGATTATCTCCTTATCTTAATCTTGGCTAATATAATTATGATGTGCCTTGGTGTGTTCTTCCTTGGGTCCAACATCTTTGGGACTCTCTGAGCTTCCTGGACTTCCTGGAAGTCTATTTCTTTTGCCAGATTGGGGAAGTTCTCCATTATTTGTTCAAATAAGTTTTCAATTTCTTGCTCTTGTTCTTCTCCTTCTGGCACCCCTATGATTTGGATGTTGGAATGTTTAAAGCTTTCCCAGAGGCTCCTAAGCTTCTCCTCATTTTTTAAAAAATTCCTGTCTCTTCATTCTGTTCTGGTTGAATGCTTTTTTTCTTCTTTCTGGTCCAAATCATTGGTTAGAGTCCTGGTTTTCTTCCCTTCACTGTTGGTTCCCTTTATTTCACTTTCCATAGCCTTCAGTTCTTTCTCTATTTTGCAACCATACTCAACCATTTCTGTGAGCATCCTGATTACCAGTGTTTTGAACTCTGAATGTGATAGGTTGGCTATCTCTTCATCACTCAGTTGTATTATTTCTGGAGCTTTGATCTGCTCTTTCATTTGGGCCATTTTTTTTGTCTTGGTGTGCCTGTTACCTAGTAAGGGACAGAGCCTTAGGTATTCACCAAGGTGGGGCAGCCCATGTAAATGTGGGGGAGGGATCCCAGAGGGAACAATGCCACTTGCTTGGCTCTGGACCGGCTTTCAGTCACTTCCTCTGCTACCCACAAGCAAATTGGGACCTTTGGTGCTGATTCCCAGGTGGATGGGTTTGTGTACATTCTAGGACCCTGTGGGTCTCTCCAGTGAATACTCCTATGAGGCAGGGAGTTTCTCCCGCTGCTGCAACCCCCACAGGTTTTTTCAGTCAGAGGTTTTGAAGCTTTATTTCCCCACACGGGACCCCTGGGTTGCATGGTCTGTCTCGGTCCCCATTTGTTCTTCCTGGTTTATCTGCATGCAATTGTGGGATCTCCTGGTCTGCCAGCCACCACCTGGCCTGGTCCACCAGCCATAGCCTCACCTGCAGAGGTCCTCCAGCTGCTGCCTTGCTATTTGCCCTCTCCACCTCAGCTGCCCATCTGCACCCTTCCTAGCAGTCTGGATGAATGTTTCTTTAAATCCTTGGTTGCTGGCCTTCCATACAGCTTGATTTTCTGGCAGTTCTGGTTGTTGTTTTTTTTTTTAATATATTTTTTTGTCCTTCTTTTGGTTATGCCTCCATCTTGGCCAGAAGTCCCATAAGCCTATAATTCTATTAACTTCCTTCTTGGGGTTGCTTTTGCTCTGATACAAGAATTTTTTGTGGCTGACAAAAGAAAACAAAACAAAACATGCAAAACAACAACAACAGAAAAAAATGACAAAAGGGAAAAGAGTTAGAAAACAGAAAAGAGTAGTAAAATAAAACAAAGCAGGGGGGCCCAAGATAGTGGAGAAGTCAGTAGAAGATGTACAAACCTCCACCAGTACCAATATGGAATCACAATTAAATTGTAGAGAAATCATCCTGAATAATCAACTAACTGGAGAGAAGCCTTATAACCAAATACAGACAGGAGAAACCCCTTCCCCACAATGAAACTGTTAGGGAGTGCAGAGTAGGCACAGAAGGGCAGGCTGGCTCCCACAGGCTATAGCTGAAGTCCTGGAGTGATATTTCAGAAGCCAGGGGCTTTCCCCTGAGAAATGTGGGGTCTAAGCCACAAGGTGGGCTTCCTAGCCTATAGCACCAGAGCCAAGAAAGGAACCTAGATAACATACAGATGTGAAAAGCAGTGGTGTTTGTTTCTGTCTAACAGAGAGGGAGGGCTGGAGATGCATGGGGGGGCAGTGCTCTTAAAGGGTCAATGCACAAAATTCCACTTACAGCTACTTTCCCTGGGCTCAGGTAGAGGGAGGGCAGAGTGGCCTAGAGATGCATGAGGAGAGTCTGGGGTTGGTGGCTCTGGGGAGAGAACTGAAGGAATGGCCACCAGGATCCCTGTGCTGAGTCATTCCCCATACTGTGGAAGCCATATTTCTCAAGCAAAGCACACTCCTCCAAGTGGCATCAACCAGAGGAGTAGCAATGGTCTCATCCACAGGAATCATTCTGCCAGACCCTTTGGAGCTTAAGCCAGGCTGATGAATACAGCTTGAGGTTATATCAGTGACAAAGTTTATCAATTAAGGCAGATCTCTGGGAGCTCTGAGATGTTACGTGACACTCTCCTGGGCCTTTGCTGATGAGAGCTAACCTTGGTATGCATCCTGGTTCTTTCTGCACACACTCAGAGCCAGCACAAAGAGACACAAGCTTTGGGTCACTAATAGCTTAAAACAGCTGCCAGGGCCAGTCATAGGCATTGTTTGACATAGGTGTGCACCAGATTAGGAGTCTTTGCAGATCTACCTAATACATAGAAAGAAACACAAAGAAGCAGCCAAAATGGGCAAAGAAACAGACTCCAAATGAAAGAACAAGGGAATTTTCCAGAAGAACTAGATGAAATGGAGGCAAGCAATTTATCAGATAGAGTTTAGAGTAATGATTATAATGATACTCAACAGCATGAAAAAAGACATAGAAAGCATAAAAAAGGACCAATCACAAATAAAGATTGAAATATCTGAAATAAATAATACAATGAGTGGAAAAAAACAGGAGGTTAGATGAAGCAGAATATTGAATCAGTGATTTGGAAGACACAGTACAGAAAAATACCCAAGTAGAGCAGCAAAAAGAAAAGAGAATTTAAAAAATGAAGACAGCCTAAGAAACATTTGGAACAACATGAAGCATAACATCATCCACATCATGGAAATACCAGGAGAACAGAGCAACACAGATTGAGAACCTATTTGAAGAAATAATGAATGAAAACTTCCCTAATCAGGTGAAGGAAAAAATACACATATCCAGGATGCTCAGAGAGTCCCAAACAAGTTGTACCCAGAGAGGCCTACACCAAGACACATCATAATTGAAATGGCAAGTTTTAAAGACAAAAAGATAATCCTAAAAGCCACAAGGGAAAAGTAGGTAGTTACATACAAGGGTATATCAATTACACTGTCATCTGATTTCTCAACAGAGACATTTCAGACCATAGGGAGTGGCATGAAATATTCAAGGTGATGAAAAGTGAGGATTTACAACCAATGTTATGTTACCCAGCAAGGATATCATTTAAAGCTGGAGGAAAAATAAGTTGCTTCCCAGAGGAGAAATAAATTGCTTCCTAGAAATAAGAAAAATCTAAATGAGTTTGTTAACACCAAATCAGTACTGCAACAAATGTTAAAGGATTTGATTTTAACAAATGTTAAAAGACAGAAGAAGGAAAAAGGAGAAGAAGAAAGGGGGGGAGGAGAAGGAGGAGGAGGAGGAGGAAGAGGAGTAGGAGAAGGAGGAGGAGGAGGAGAAGAAGGAGGAGGAGGAGGAGAAGAAGAAGAAGAAGAAGAAGAAGAAGAAGAAGAAGAAGAAGAAGAAGAAGAAGAAGAAGAAGAAGAAGAAGAAGAAGAAGAAGAAGAAGAAGAAGAAGAAGAAGAAGGAGGAGGAGGAGGAGGAGGAGGAGGAGGAGGAGGAGTGGGAGGAGGAGGAGGGGGAGGAGGAGGGGGAGGAGGAGGAGGAGAGGGAGAGTGAGAGGAAGAAGAAGAAGGAGGAGGAGGTGGAAAAGGAGGAGGAGGAGGAGGAGGAAAAACAACAGAGGACAATAGTCTAACAATAAAATGGCACTAAATATATATATCTATCATTATTCATCTTAACTGTAAATGGCTTAAATGCTCTAACCAAAAGACATAGGGTAGTTGAATGGATAAGAAAACAAAACCCATATATATGCTGTCTCCAAGAAACCCACCTCAGATCAAAAGATATACACAAAGTAAAGGGATGGTAAAAGGTATTCCATACAAATGGAAAGAAAAAGAAAACTGGGGTGGTGATATTTATATCTGACAAAATAGATTTTAAAATCAAGGTGATAATAAGAGACAAAGAAGGACAATACATAATGATATAGGGAACAATCTTACAAGAGGGTATAACCCTAGAAAATATTTACACACCCAACACAGGAGCACCTGAATATGTGAGGCAAATTTTGATGGGCATAAAGGGAGAAATTGACAGGAATACAGTCATAGTCGGGGAATTGAACATGCCATTGACTTCAATTTATAGATCTTCCAGCCAGAAAATCAGCAAGGAGACAGGGTCTTAAATGACACACTAGCTCAAATGGATTTAATTTATACCTTCAGAGCATTTCACCCTGAAGTGACAGAATATACATACTTTTCAGTGCACATGGAACATTTTCTAGGGTGGACTACATGTTAGGACACAAAGCAAGACTCAATAAATTTAGGAAGATTGAAATAATATCAAGCATCTTCTCTGACCACAATGCTATGAAACTAGAAATCAACCACAAGAAAAACACTGAAAAACACAAAGACATGAAAGTAAAATAACATGTTATTAAACAGTGAATGAGTCAACAAGAAGATCAAGGAATAAATCAAAAGACACCTTTAAAAATGAAAAAGAGAACACAATACAAAATCTGTGGGACTCGGAAAGCAATCATAAGAGGGAAAGTCATAGCATTAAATAGAGACCTATCACACACACACACAAAAACAAGAAGATGAAAAAGCTCAAATAAACAATCTAACTTTACATTTAAAGGAACTTAAAAAAACAACAACAAACAAAGCCAAAAGTGAGTAAAAGGAAGGAAATAAAAAAGGTCAGAGCAGAAATAAATGAAATAGCATCTACAAAAAATGATACAAACAATCAGTGAATCCAAGTGCTGGTTCTTGGAAAAGACAAACAAGAATGACAAACCTCTAACCAGACTCATCAAGAAGAAAAGAGAAAGGAGACAATAAATAAAATCAGAAATGAAAAGAACAAATAACAACAGACTCCAAAGAATTACAAAGGATTGTAAGACATTATTATGAACACATATATGTCAACAAACTGGACAACCTGGAAGAAATGGATAAATTTCTAGAAACATACAATCTTCCAAAACTAAATCAGAAATAATGAGAGAATCTGAATAGACAGATTATACCTAGTGTAATTGAAGCAGTAATCAAAAAACGCCCAATAAACAAAAGCCCTGGACAGAATGGCTTCACAGGTGAATGTTATCGAGAATTACAAGGAGAACTAACACCTCTCCTTCTCAAAGTATTTCAAAGAATTCAAGAGGAAGGAAGGCTTCCAAGCTCATTTTACAAGGCCAGCATTATCCTAATTCCAAAACCAGATAAAGATACTACAAAAAAATAAAATTATAGGCTAATATCCCTGCTAAAATCCTCAACAAAATATTAGTAAACAGAATACAGCAATGCATCAATAAGATCATACAACATTATCAAGTGGGATTTAGTCCAAAATGTAAGGTTGGTGCAACATTGACAAATCAATAAATGTGATTCACCACATAAACAAAATGGAGGGTAAAAACTATGTGTTCATACTAATACATACTGAAAAAGCATTTGATAAAATCCAGCACTCATTTATGATAAAAACCCTCAGCAAAGTGGGATTAGAGAATATACTTAAACATAAAAAAGGCTATATATGACAAAACCACTGCCAGCATCTTACTCAATGGGCAAAAACTTCATTACCCTTAAGATTGGGCACAAGACAGGAATGTCTGCTTTCAACTTTCTTATTCAACATAGTACTGGAATTCTTAGCTACAGCAATCAGACAAGAAGAAATAAAAGACATCCAAATTGGGAAGGCAGAAGTAAAACTGTCTTTATTTGCAGATGGCATGATATTGTACATAGAGAACCTCAAAGACTCCACCAAGAAAGTAGTAGAACTGGTAAATGAATTCAGCAAAGTAGCAGGATACAAAATTTATACCAGAAGCCAGTAGTATTTTTATATGCCAATAATGAACAAAAAGAAAATTAAGAAAACAATCCCATTTCCAATTGCTTCAAAAGGAATAAAATGCTTAGGAATAAACCTAGCCAAGGATGTAAAATACCGGTACTTGGAAAATTATAAGACACTGAAGAATGCAATTGAAGAAGATATGAATAAATGGAAGAACATACCATGTTCATGAATAGGAAGGATTAACATCATTAAAATGTCCATAACACCCAAAGGAATCTTTAAATTCAATGCAATTCCTATCAAGATTCCAATGACGTATTTCACAGAACTAGAACAAATATTTAAAAAATTTATATGGAACCACAAAAGGCCCTGCACTACAACAGTGATCCTGGGAAACAAAACAAAGTTGGAGGAATCATGATACCTAATATGAAACTGTAGCATAAAGCAAGAGGAATCACAACAGCATGAAAATATCATGAAAACAGACACATAGATCAATGGAACAGAATAGAGAGCCCAGAAATAAACCCAAAACTTCACAGACAATTAATATTCAACAGAGGAAGCAAGCACATACAATGGGCCAAAGATAGTTTATTCAATAAATGGTGCTGGGAAAATAGGACAGATACCTGTGGAAAAATGAAACTAGACCACCTTTTTACACCACACACAAGATTAAATTCAAAATGGATTAAAGACTTAAATATTAGATCCAAAACCATAAAAATCCTAGAAGAAAATATAGGCAGCAAAATCTCGGACACTGCTCATAGCAATATTTTATTGAATATATCTCCCCAGGCAAAGGAAACAAATGAAAAAATAAAGATAAGGAGAGAATCTTAAAAGCAGCAAAAGAAAAGGACACAGTTACCTACAAAGGAGTTCCTATAAGACTATCAGCTGATTTCTCAAAAGAAACCTTGCAGGCAACAAGGGGCTGGAAAGAAATATTCCAAGTCATGAAAGGCAAGGACCTACATCCAAGATTACTCTATCCAACAAAGCTATCATTTAGAATGGAAGGGCAGACGAAGTGCTTCCCAGATAAGGTCAAGTTAAAGAAGTTCATTACCACAAAGCCCTTATTCTAAGAAATGTTAAAGGGACTTATCTAAGAAAAAGAAGAAAATAAAAAAATCCAAACAGTAAAATGACAGCAAACTCCCACTATCAACAACCGAACCTAAAAAAAAAACCAAAAACCAACTAAGCAAATTACTAGAACAGGAACAGATTCACAGAAATAAAGATCACATGGAGGGTTATCAGTGGGAAGGGGGAAAGGTGAGAATGAGGGAAAAGGTACAGGGAATAAGAAGCATAAATGGTAGGTACAAAATAGGAGAGGTTAAGAATCGAAGCCGAAGAACTTATATTTATGACCCATGGACATAAACTAAAGTAGGGGAATGATAGTGGAGGTGGTACATGGCAGAGGGGAATAAAGGGGAGAAAAAAATGGGACAACTGTAATAGTATAATCAATAAAATATTTTTTAAAGGAAAAAATTTAAAAAATGGAACTACATCAAACTAAAAAGTTTTTGCACAGCAAAGGAAAACATCAACAAAATAAAAAGACAACCCTCAGAATGGGAGAATATATTCATTGATACATCTGATAAAAGGTTAATATCCAAAAATTTTAAAGAACTTACAAAACTGAACACCAAAAATACATAAACCCAATTACAAAGTGGGCAAATGACTTTAATAGACACTTCTCCAAAGAGGGCATACAGATGTCCAATAGACATATGAAAAGTTGCTCAACATCTTAACCATTAGAAAGATGCAAATTAAAACCACGATGAAATATCATCTCACATATGTCAGAATGGTTATCCTCAATAAATCAACAAACAACAAGTGCTGGCAAGGATGTTGAGGAAAGAGAATCCTTTTGCAATGTTGATGAGAATACCGATTGGTGCAGCCACCGTGGAAAGTAATATGGAGTTTCCTCAACAAATTAAAAATGGATCTGCTTTTTGAACCAGTGATCCCTCTTCTGGGAATATACCCAAAGGAACCTAAAACAACAATTTGAAAGAATACAAGCACCCCTGTGTTCATTGCAGCATTATTTATAATGGCCAAGACATGGAAACAGTCCAAATGTTCATCAGTAGATGAGTGGATAAAACAACTATGAGACATATACACAATGGAATACTACTTGGCCATAAAAAAGAAGGAATGTCACCCTTTGTGACAGTATGGATCAAACTGGAGAACATTATGTTAAGTGAAATAAGCCAGTCACAAAAATTGCATGTGATTTCACTCATATGTGGAATCTAATGAACAAAGTGAACTAACAAGCAAAATAGAGACAAACTCATAGATAGCAGCAGGATGACAGCTAAGGATGTGGAGGTTAGAGTGTGGAAGGATTAGGCAAAAAGGAGAAAGAACTCATGGACATGGTCAACAGTGTGGTGATTACAGGGGGGGTGTGGGGTATAAGGGGACTAAATGGTAATGGAAAAAATACAATAAAAATAAAATGCTAAAAAAAGAAAGAAAGAAAAAAGATTAGGAGAGGAAAGAAGGGAAATAATGATAAGAATACTCAATAGAAAGAGAATCCCCCCCAAAAAAGAACAAAGAAATGGGAAGAATAAAAAATAAGAAAAAATAGAGAACCAAGATGGCGGCGTAGGTAGACACACTGCGCCTCCTCGCACAACCAGAACTGACAGAAAATCGAACGGCAAGGAAGCCTGACACCAAGGAAATAAAAAATAAACATTCATCCAGACCGGTAGGAGGGGCGGAGAAGGGCACCAGGGTGGAGAGGACTCTCCTAGCTGTGGCGGACCGAGACTGGCGGAGTGTGGGATGACCGGGGCAGGCAGTCTGAGCACTAGCAGACCCTGCAGCCACACATTCCTGCAGATAAACTGAGAGGGCTCAACTGGGAGTGGCGGAGAGCAGGGCAGGCAGAGTGCGGGTAGCACACTGCAGCCCCACATTCGAACATAGATAAACCGGACGAACGGCGGGGGAGCGAAGCAGACCGCAAAACCCAGGGCTACAGCTCGGGAAAATAAAGCCTCAAACCTGGGATTGAAAACGCCCGTGGGGGTTAGGGCAGCAGCAGGAGAGACTCCCAGCCTCATGGGAGAGGTCCTTGGAGAGACCCACAGGGGCCTAGAGTGTGCACAAGCCCACCCACTCGGGAACCAGCACCAGAGGGGCCCAGTTTGATTGTGGGTATTGGAGTGAAAGATTGAAATCCGGAGGAGAGTGAAGCGGGCGCCATTGCTCCCTCTGGGCCCCTCCCCCATGTACAGCATCACAGCACAGCAACCAGCGTTACCCCGCCCTGGTGAACACCTAAGGCTCCGCCCCTTAAAGTAACAGACGCGCCAAGACAAAAAAAAGAAAAAAAAAATGGCCCAAATGACAGAACACTTCAAAGCTCCAGAAAATATACAACTAAGTGAGGAAGAGATAGCCAACCTATCAGATGCACAGTTCAAAACACTGCTTATCAAGATGCTCACAGAATTGGCTGAATCTATTCGAAAACCAGATGAAAAAATGAAGCTTATGCTAAGAGAAACAAAGGAAAATGTACAGGGAACCAATAGTGATGCGAAGGAAACTGGGACTCAAATCAACGGTGTGGACCAGAAGGAAGAAAGCAACATCCAACCAGAAAAGAATGAAGAAACAAGAATTCAGAAAAATGAGGAGAGGCTTAGGAACCTCCAGGACACCTTGAAACGTTCCAACATCCAAATTATAGGGGTGCCAGGAGAAGAGGAAGAACAAAAAGTTGAAAACTTATTTGAACAAATAATGAAGGAGAACTTCCCTAATCTGGCAAAGGAAACAGACTTCCAGGAAGTCCAGGAAGCTCAGAGAGTCCCAAAGAAGCTGGACCCAAGGAGGAACACACCAAGGCACATCATAATTACATTACCCAAGATTAAACGCAAGGACCTACATCCAAGATTACTGTATCCAGCAAAGCTATCATTTAGAATGGAAGGGAAGATCAAGTGCTTCTCAGATAAGGTCAAGTTAAAGACGTTCATCATCACCAAGACCTTATTATATGAAATGTTAAAGGGATTTACCTAAGAAAAAGAAGATCAAAAATAGGAACAGTAAAAATGACAGCAAACTCACAGTTATTAACGACCACACCTAAAACCAAAACAAAAGAAAACTAAGCAAACAACTAGAACAGAAACAGAACCACAGAAATGGAAATCACATGGAGGGTTGTCAATAGGGGAGTGGGAGGGGGAGAGGGGGGAAAGGTACAGAGAATAAGTAGCATAAATGGTAGGTAGAAAATAGACAGGGGGAGGGTAAGAATAGTATAGGAAATGTAGAAGCCAAAGAACTTATATGTATGACCCATGGACATGAACTATAGGGGGGGAATGTGGGAGGGCAGGATGGAGTGGAGTGGGGGGGGGGAAATGGGACAACTGTAATAGCATAATCAATAAATATATTTTTAAAAAATAAGAAAAAATAGAGTGTGAAAAGGAAAGAGTAAAATATGAGATGTGAAAGAAAAAGTAGAGAGAAAATTTTGAAGAAAAGAAAAAATAATGAAAAAGAACAAAATGGAATTCATCTCAGTAGAGTTTAGTGCCTGCCTGCTGGGATCTCCC
The DNA here is from genome assembly GCF_022682495.2 of Desmodus rotundus. Taxonomy (NCBI): domain Eukaryota; kingdom Metazoa; phylum Chordata; class Mammalia; order Chiroptera; family Phyllostomidae; genus Desmodus; species Desmodus rotundus. Next base: position 82,937,390 of record NC_071387.1, read on the forward strand.
TTTGGATATCCTCTGATATTGTCTGAAGCTGGTGTAAGACAATGTCAGATGCTGTCCACATCTGATCCCCAGAAGCCTGGGCAAAGCTGCAAGTGATCCACAGCTTGTGGGTGTCTCCACCAGGCTTGGCTGTACATGAAAGGGGCCAAGCTATATCCCAAGGCACAAGGCCCAGAGGTGGGTCAGCAAACATCCTAAGGTACCACAAGATCTGCTTCTACCTGCCTCTACCTGTTGACTGACTGTCAGATTTAGTCACTGAAAGAGTTGTTTCCTGAAAGGGCTTCTGGCAAAATTGGGACCCCTGAATCCTCCATAAGGGGACAGGGTGCTGTTTAGACTTCAAGGAAGATGGTGGGCATGTTCTGCTGTCCCAGAGTCTCACATCTCAGTATATCCTGGATTATTTCCCTGAATTTGACAGGGTAGAGCCCTTAGTAGGCAGACAAATAGGGTCTCTGGAGTCCAGAGGTTGGGTCTGCTAGAAATCAGGGGTATGTTTCTATCAGGTATTTTTATCCACTCTCCTGTGAGGGGGAAGCACCAGTCCAGTTCTCAGGAAAGTGTAGGAAATAGTGTAGGAAAGTGTAGGAAAGTCATGCCCCAAATCCAGTCCCTGATACCCCCAGAGTCTGCCTATGTTGCTGTCTCCTCAGCAAGGATTAAGATTCAGGGTGGTGGAAAACAGATGCAGGGTGGGGAGAGAAAGATTCCACAGGATGTGATGAGTGAAATTATAAAGGTTGGGGTAATTGTTTTTCCCCAGGTTTATTCCCCTGGGAGGGGCTTGCTCTTCTCAAGAAAAATGGCTACTGCAATACAGGGGCATTACCCCACACAGGGATTCCGGCAGCTGCTCCCCCACATTTCTCACTAATGCCTCCTACTCCAGACTCTCAGACTGCTCCAATCCACAACGCCCTCCTTTCCCCAGAGCCCAGGGTGAGTGGCTGCTAATGAGAAATTTGTGCTTTGGACCCTTTAAAAAAATGCAGCTTTGTCTCCACAGGGCTCCATCTTTCCCCAGCGGATAGATAGCCTGCCGCCCTTCACTGCTGAATTCTACACTGGTGGATGATCCCGGCTCTGGTGCTCTGTGCTGAGGAGCCTAGTCTGGGATCCAGGCTTCAGTCTTTTCAGGGAAAGCTCTCATAGCTGCACTATCCCTTTGTACCCTTGGCCTGCTGACTGTTGGATTGGGGCCATCCCCACCCTTCCTGCCTGTTGTGAGGTGGTTTCTGCCCCTCCTCTTCAGTAGTTTTCAGTTTGTAACTCTGGGTGACTGTTCCTCTATTTAGTTTTATTTCCAATTTTGTTCTGGGAGGAGGTGAGAGAAAGATCCTCCTACAACATTTCCACCTTGCAACCTCCTCCCAAATTAATCTACAAATTCAATGCAAATCCTATCAAAACCCCAACCTGTTCTCTCTCTCTCTCTTTTACTTACTTGATAAAGTAAATCTAAAATGAGAACAAAAAAGAATAAGGGTCAGAAAATAGGTAACACAACTTACAACAAGAAGAATCAAGATGAAGGATTCATATTACCAGAGATTAAGATAGTTTCAAAGCCATAATGACTAACACAGTATGGTATTTGTACAAGGAATAATAAACCATGAGATTAATGGAACAGAATTATCAGTGCAGAAACAGACCCATGACACAGGGAAAGGGAACTTAGTATGTAATAGAAGGAGCAACAGTACTACAGAAAAAGATGAATTACTTGGTAAATAATGATAAAAAATTGGATCACTACATGGAGACTTTTTTTTAATGTTGGACCCATATCTTAAATTATCTTCAAAAGTAACTGCAGTTGCAAATGTGAAAGATAAAACTATAAAGCTCATAGGAGAAAATGTAGAAGAATATAGTATATCTGTGATTTGCAGGTGAGAAAATCTTTTAAAATTCAAAACATAAATTGTAATGGAAAAAATTGATGGATTTGGCTACATTCCAAAGAAATACTTCTATTTGATGAAAACCAAAGCAGGGTAGGATCAAGGGTGGGAAGTGGTGATGGCTGGGGTCGGGGGAGAGGTGGAAGGAAAATAGAGACAACTGTACTTGAACAATTAAAAAGTGTGGAAAAAAAATAAATCAATCTTCACAAACTGGAGAGAAAAAAGAGTGTTTCAGACAAAATTATCCAATAGGTGGAAAACTGAAAGGGTACATATAGAAATTCTATGACTGAGAAACTTAACAAAAAAAGGCCCATAAGAATATTAAAACAGAAATATGGAGAAAAGATGGGAACATAAGTGTACAGGAGAAACCTATGGATGAAGTGTATTCAAAGAACTGCATGGCATACAAGGAGACACCACTTCAATCCCTAGTCCCACTAGATGAGCAACACCGAAGGGGTGACTTCAAGGAAGAGGAGGATGTGATGCTCCACTGATGTTCATGTAGGTAGTCCAGCCTTTCTGGAAGCAAATTTAACCCATGGTGAAATTAAATGCATTTATATCCTGTGACCACAAACTCTCCATTCCAAGAATGTGCCCCAGGGACACTGTCCTGGGTACAGGGGAATGGGCACAAGGGCTTGTGGTGTCTCCAGTGCCTCAGGTCTTCACAGAGAGTTTAGGAAGTTATGTGTGGACCATGTACAAGGAGCCCAGGCCACCTACCCAAGGTATTTTTCATTGTATAGAAGTCATGACCGACAGACCTCAGAAACATGTGCCCAGGGGAAAAAGAAAGAGATGAAATGGGATTTGTGGAACAATATCATTTTGGCAAATTTTTTAAATGTACAAACACAAAATATATACTTTCCCCACTGTGCACATATTTTTAAAAAATCCACACAATGAAAGAGGGTAAATTGGAAAGCTCTACATTTACATTCACAGGGGTAGTTGCCAGGTGGTGGGGGAAGAGGAGGTGTGAGGTGATGTCTAGAGAGCTAAGGTGTGTGAGCAACTTAATCTAGACTCCTGAGGTAACAAATCATCTCAGGCAATACCACCCCTCCCCAGAAACACACAGGTAAATTACGTTCACCACATGCAGTTGAAAACTAAGTCTTCATCTCTACCTATCAATCAAAAAATGCAATGCTCTTAATCACTATTTAAATAACTCCAATGGCTTCTTTGTTTTCACCGGATAAAAGATTTAAAACAACAATCCTGGAATTTACTCAATGGTTAGGTTAAGTAATTATTATTAAACTTATCTATCTTAGATTGTGCCATATGCCAAGGAGAAGTCAGATATATTTATTGACTAAACGATGGGATATTTAGTTAAAGTAAGAGAATCATTGAGACACAGCTGTGCTGTTGAGCTTGCTGTCATGAGGCATCACTTCTGTGGGTGGGCACAACACTAATGAGCAGGGATTACATACTGCTTCATTCCATTTACAACCTGCAAGGAAAAGCCTGGGATTCAACTTTCTAAAATATTTGAAAGAAGTATTAAAAGCTCAGGAGCCTTGTGTACCTCCTTGTCCACTATGAATGTATTTGGGAGGAAAACTTGATCAGTTTCTGTTTATTTTAAAGAAGAATTTGAGTCAAGGAACATGTATAAAAGACCCATGGACAAGGACAAGGGGTGGAGGGAGGATTGAACATGGGAGGGGAGGTGAGTGGGACAGGGGAGAGTAATGGGGGATAAAGAGGGATGACTATAATTGAACGACAATTAAAAAAGAAGAACTAAGGCTCTCAGCCTGTGCCCTGGTGATTTTCCAAGTTTTATAAATTGCAGGGGCCATGACTGTGAGCTCTGGGAGCCCAGCTCTGGTCTGAAAGCATTAATCCACTGTGCCTGGGGCTCACAGTTCTGAATGATTGACTATCAGGACATCACAGGCACCTGAGGGAAGAGGATAGAAAGCAGTCACCATGCTCACCGTGCCTTCCGGGTCCACGAGCAGAAGATGCTTGGCCTGGCCATCGTGCATTCCAGTGAGAACAAAGGAGCCAGGGTTGGTGGTACTCTTCCTGACCAGGAAGTCTCCATCTCGCTTCAGCAGCCCCTCTGCCTCCTTCCTGCTCATCTCACCTTGGTACCAAGGCTCAGCCTTCAGCTCTTCAAGCATTGCAGCATCCAGGGCTCTGGGTGAGACAGGGCTGATGCACTCCACAGAGGCAGCTTTGCTCAGCACTGGTCCCATGGACTGGTTCTTAAGAGCATCCTCAAAAGGTTCTGCCATCAGCATTTGCCAGCAACAGGTAGACCCAGGAAGAACAAATGATAAACAATACAATGTGAGTGATGGAAATGCAAAGGCAACTCTACCAGAAGAAGGAACTAGAGACAAATGACAGACTGACAATATAATGAGACTCATCATAACAAGCATTTGAAAGCACAGCCCAAATCTTGTCATGAGTCCTTCTGATAAATCTGCTTTCCCAAGGCAGCTGAGTGCTGTGCCTTTGCCAAAGATTTGAGCACACCCTTTGTCTAGCTGGTTAGAATGACTTCAGTTTTGTATGCCTCCAGGGGCCATGCATATTACACAACATCAACTTTCTTTGGAACATTGGCTAGCTTCTTTAACAAATACACTCTCTTCTGAATAAAAACCTGCCAAACTAAAGGATATACACAAAGGAAAAGACAAGTTGCAAGATTTTGATTTTGTGCAAAAGCTAAACACAACCCATCAAATATTTACTTCAAAATCTTTGTATCGGGTGGATTTTTAAAAGAAAATAAAATTGATGTTTATTGATTCCCCCTGTGTGACTTGCCCCAGACAGGGAGCCTTACCTCCCCCTGACCTTCACTTGTTTCCCTGTGGAAAAAGTTCTTGTGTGCATGGGTGAGTTTGAGCTGACTTCAGGCTCTCCAGAACATGCCTTTCTCTACAGGGTACGGTCAATGGTAGGACTTCTGCTCCAACATCAACAAATGTCAGAGGCAAATAAGTCAACAGGCACATCTAATAAACCTCAGTGTTTGATTTTCAAATAAGTAATTGTACAAAAGCACTTTGAAAAGATACGGAGTGCTATACAAATATGTGGTATTATAATGATTATTTCGGGCCACACTACCAACCCAGTACAATGCAAGGACCACAAGAACAAGAATAGCATTCTCTTGGGCACAATTATATCCCTGAAGTCCTACATTATTCCTGGGAAAGAGTTGCTACTCTATAAATATTCATCAAGTGCTATAAAATAAGAGCTATTTTTAGTAGAGGATGGGCAGAAGCAAGGTGAATAAAATCAAAACCATGTCGTTTTGACTGTTTTTAAATCATTTATATAGTTGAAGTGAAAAAGAAGTTAAAACTATTGATTACAATTTTATTTCATTTGTTTATCCTATCTTTTTCCTAATTACCTGGAGTAGTTGGCAATTTTTATTATACTCTTTCTGCACCATCATCATCATCCCCACCATCATCACCATCATACCATCATCACCACCATCATTATTTGGCTCTAATGGTTCAAAATAAACAAACAAAGTGCTGCCTTTATTTTTTCATACTTTTCCATAGATACTAGCTTCCTAGGGCCCTTTTGTCCTTTTATCTCCTCTTCTTTAATTTGAGGAGTAGGAGTAGAAATCGATGGACGAAAAGATGTTGGCTCCAGTTCTCAATTTCCCTATCTCAAACCCCAGGCCAATCTAACTCTCCTGAGGCTTTGGGGCCAGGACTCACTGATAAATTGAATAAATTAAACAGGAAAACTGTTTGACCACTAAACTGCAGTTGTGAGACATCATTAAAACTGGAGCAGAGGCTCAGAGAGCCACCACTGATTACTACCTGATAACACATAGTGGTTATTTCAGCTCCGTGACAATAGGGACTTTGCTTTGTTTCCCTGTATATCCCCAGTGAGTAGAATGGTATTTGACACATGTTAGGTGTTCAATGGAATAGGGGAAGATATCTGTAGTTGTAGAGAAAGAGAAACAATAAGAGAACAATAAGAGGGAATGCAAGAATGTGTGTGCATACAAGAGGGGTGTGCTGCCATTTCTTGGTTCTATGTTGGTCTTGCTCAATAGACTGAGAGCTCTGTGAGGACAGTGGCCATACCATTTCACCTTGGTATCCTTAGCAACTGAGAGAGAACTTGGTACACAACAGCCAATTAATATATTTAAGTGAATAAATAAATGAGTGTATTTATTTATGTATATTGTTTGTATCAATACATGTGAAGATCTTTAAGAGGTAAGTCAATGCCAAAAAAGGGGGAAATTGCTTTGTCTCTAGACAACAGAGAGGGATGTAATCTCAAAGCAGAGGTTGACCAAAGTTCAAAGCCTTAAAAAGTCCAAAACAACCCATAAAAGTGCTGCTAGTCATCATTGTTAATCAAAACCCAGCTAATAGAAAATTCAGTAATTGCACAGATTTCCAATAAAAAGCAGTGTAGAAAGCAACCTCAAAAGAAAAGAAAACTAAAGGTGAATGGAAACCCACTCATGTCAAAGAGGTCCTTCCTGGGGCTGCTCTCTGCGCTGCTTCCTACAGCCGGTCCAGCCTGCAGAGGGAAATGCTGGGTATTCACGTAGGCAGGGGCTTCTCCCATAGGGGCCACGTGTGCTTTCCCTTCTGGCATGCTGTAGGTGTCCATGGACCCTGCAACAAAAAAATGAGCCCTCTTTCTTTTGCTAATGGTAATGCTGTTGATGCATTTATAGTTAAGCCACTGAGTTTCACAGAGAAGGTCCTTCAAGCTAACTATAAGAAAATTCTTCTTGTAGCTCTTCATAGCTTAAATCTCCTCTTCTGAGCCCCTCACATGCACTGTTGTGATCTGGCTAGGACATTTTCTACACTTCATGTGAAAATGGGAGCTGTTAGCCCATGACAGTGGATACCCATGATGGTTAGTGCTTTACTGAGACTCTGCCTCATGCTGGCCAGGTGAGGGGAGCAGGCCATACCTTGGTCTGCCCATCCTTTTTACAAAGGCACCAAATCAAACAACTGAACAGAAGAGTGACAAGTCTGATTTTAATTGTCCTTTTTTTCTTTTTACATGTAAGTGAATGCTTTGTAAATTAATTTCATTCTAGTATTACAGTGCAGGTGCTGTGACCCCAATTTAGAATGTTAGTACCTAATGAACTGAGACACCTTTCATACAAAACAGAGCCAGATTTGCAGCCCCACCTCTAGGCAGGGGGTCCAGCATGGGCATGACTGAGCCCTCCCTGCAAGGCAGGACCACTGTGGTACTTCCTACCTGGACCAAGACTGTGTCCAAGCTAGGCCAGCAGTCCCTGCTGTTGTTGCCAGAGGAGAATGAATGGTATTGCCTGAGCACACCTGCTTGGGTCACTATCTAATTCTTTCTACAGGATCCCTGTATCTAACACATACATATTCTCAAGATGGCTTTTTGGTATTCCCAACTCCGGAGAAGGTCACTTTTTACACCCTATGGGTAGTGAGTGTTGAAGCCGACTCAATTCAGCTGGCAAGAGTCAGCTCAGAGCTTTTTAAGAAGCTTTCTGCAGAGCCTGTGTTGGACTTTTGGTGGCACATCACTGTCTGCTTATACACGTGAGAATGCAAGTGTTCAGTTAAAATTCCTCCAGGGTGAGCATCTCCAGCAAAGTCGTGAACTGTCTCTATTCCTATTCCTACATGTGACTTCCATGTTCCACAGGCTGTTCCTGGGTTACATATCCTGGGTTAAGCAGTGGCTAGCTGCAGTTCACACATGTGTATGTATTGCAAACAAATCAGTATGTGAAAAGAATTTTACAAACTAATTTTTTTAAAGAGGAAATGAAAAGCCCAATGAATAACTTTCCTGATGACTTTCCCATTCACACGATGGCAGATGAGGAGCTGGGACAGGTGGACACACACACCATGGTGGCCTTGAGAGTTCATTTTACTTAGGGGGAATATCTGCCAGCAAATTGACATGGAATATTCTTATTTGTTAAATGGAAAAAGATATTTATTGCTTTCAAAAGAGAACTTGAAATGTATTAGGAGTAATGAGTCTCTCTCTCTGTTTGGTGGGGCTCAGTGGATTGAATGCCAGCCTGCAAACTGAAAGGTCACCAGTTCGATTCCCACTCAAGGCACATGCTTGTGTTGTGGGCCAGGTCCCCAGTTGAGGGGGCGCAAGAAACAACCAATCAATGTATCTCCCTCACATCAATGTTTCTCTCTCCCTCTTTCTCCCTTCCTTACCCTCACTTTAAAGGTAAATTAATAAAATCTTTTTTAAAAAAGAGTAATGAGTCTCAATAACTTATGTAAAGCTTATTTTTGCCCTGATGAATCTCTCATGTTATCTGTCCTCAATCTGGCCAAAGTAACTAATATACAAGAAGACACCTCATTTTTAAACAAGCCTAACTTATTTTTCAATAAAGTAAATATGTCTCCTTATATGTCTAAGTACAGATATGTTATATAAACACATTTTAAATGTCTATGGAACAAAGATAAAAACATAGTATAAAATTATGACAAAATTATGGCTTTGATTTGCTATTTCAATCCCATTCTGATGTAGAGCCATGTGGTAGCTTCTGCTAGATGTTATGTTTAATTGACCAGGTCATCATGAGTGGGTTATCTTTCAGTTGGGGAAGGAACCATGTAAAATACTCTCACAAGGAGGGAATTTTAAAAATTCATTGCATAGTGATAATGGGATCAATTTAACAAGAGTACATAATCCTTGTAAACATTTATGCACCCAACACAAAAGCACCTAAATACATACAGCAAATCTTGATGGACATAGAGGAAGAGATCAACCATAATACAGTCCTAGTAAGGGATTTTAACCCCACTGACATCAATAGATTTTCCAGACATAAAGTCAATAAGGAAAAGCAGCCTGAAATGACACATTAAAGCAAATGAATTTAAATAGTTTTAGAGGATTTCATCCCATTTTTCTCAAGTTCAAGTAAAACATTTCCAAGGATAGATCACATGTTAGGCCACAAACCAGTTCTCAGTAAATTTAAGAAGATTGAAATCCTATCAAAAATCTTCTCTGACCATGATGGTATGAAATCAGAAACCAAGTACAAAAAAAAAAAAAAAGAAAAGCACACAAACACACAAAAACTAAATAACATGTTACTAAACAATGAATGTGTTAACAATGACAACAGGAGAAAATCAAAAGTTACCTGAAGACAAATAAAAATGAAAATACAATGACCCAAAATCTATGGGATGCAGCAAAAGCCATCCTAAGAGGGAAATTCATACCAATACAGGCCAAAATCAAAAAACAAAACAAAAAAATCTCAAATAAACAATCTAATCTTGCACCTAAAGGACTAGAAGAACAACAACAAAGCTCAAAGTGAGTTAAGAAGAAGTGAAATAATTAAGATCAGATTGGAAATAAACAAAATAGGGTCTAAAAAATAATACAAAAATTCTTTGAAACCAAGAGCTGGTTCTTTGGAAAAATAAACAAGATTGATGAAGCTATAACCAGACTCATAAATGGAAAGAGAGGACCCAAATAAATAAAATCATAAATGAAAAAGGAGAAGTGACAATGGATGACACAGAAATATAAAGGATTATAAGAAGATTATAAGCCAATAAATTTGACAATCTGAAAGAAATGGATCAATTCCTAAGAAACATACAATTTTCCAAGACAAAATCAAGAAGAAACAGAAAATATGAACAAACTGATTACTACCAACAAAATGAAAGCAGTAATCAAAAAACTCCTAACAAACAAAAGTCCTGCACCAACGATTGACAGGTGAATTTTACCAAATATTTAAAGATGAATTAACACCTAATCTTACAAACTATTCCAAAAAATTCAAGAGGAAGAAAAGATCCCAAGTTCATTTTATGAAACCATCATTATCCTGATTCTAAAACCAGACAAAGACATTACAAAAGAAGAAATTATAGGCCACATCCTTAATGAACGCAGATGCAAATCCTCAACAAAATATTAGTAAACTGAATTCAGCAATACAAAAAATAAGAACAAGTGGGCTTTATTCCTGGGATGCAATGTTTGGTTCAATATCTGCAAGTCAATTAAAGTAATACACCACATAAGCAAAATGAGGAATGAAAATCATATGATCATATCAATACATGCAGAAAAAGCATTTGACAAAATCCATCATCCATTTATGACAAAAACACTCAGCAAAGTGGTAATAGAGGTAACATACCTCAGTATAATAAAGGCCATATATGACAAGCCCACAACTAACATCATACTCAACAAGGAAAAACTAAACATGCTTTCCTTAAGATCAGGAACAAGGCAGGTGTATCTACTTTCACCACTTTTATTCAACATAGTATTATAAGTCCTAGCCACAGCAATCAGGCAAGAAGAAGAAATGAAAGGCATCCAAATTGGAAAGGAGGAAGTAAAACTCTCATTATTTTCAGATGACATGTTACTACATATAGAGAACCCTAAAGATTCCACCAAAAAACTATTAGAACTGATAACTAAATCCAGTAATGTAGCAGGATACAAAATCAATATTCAGAAATAAGTTGCATTTTTGCATACCAATAATTAGCTATCAGAAAGAGAAACTAAGAAAACAATCATACTTATAATTGCATCAAAAAATAAAATGTCTAAGGCCCTGGCTAGTGTGGCTCAGTGGATTGAGTATGGGCCTGAGAAGCAAAAGGTTGCCAGTTCAATTCCTGGTCAGGGCACATGCCTGGGCTGTGGACTTGATCCCCGGTGGGGGGATGCATGAGAGGCAACCACACATGTTTCTCTCCCTCTCTTTCTCCCTCCCTTCTCCTCTCTCTAAAAATAAATAAATAAAAATCTTTAAAAAAATAAAATGCCTAGGTATAACTTTAACCAAAAAAGTAAAAAACCTGTAGTTGAAAACTGTAAGACACTGGAGAAAAAATTTGAACAACATACAAATAAATGGAAGCATGTGCCATGCTCATGGATGGAATGAATGAACATTTTAACAATGTCCATAGTGCCCAAAGCAATCTATAGATTCAATGAAATCCCTGTCAAAATAACAATGGCAAAAAAATACCAATGGCATTTTTCACAGAAGTAGAATCAAAAATCCTAGAATGTATATGGAACCACAAAAGACCCCAAATACCCACAGCAATCTTAAGAAAGAAAAACAAAGTTAGGGGTATCATGCTAATATCAAACTATACTAGAAGGCAATAGTAATCAAAACAGTGTGATAACTTGCATAAAAATAGGCATATAGATAAGTGAAACAAAGTAGAAAGCCCAAAAATAAACCCACAACTAATGAACTAAAATATATATGACAAAGAAGGAAAGAAGATACAATGGGTTAAAGACACTCTATTCAATAAATGGTCTTGGGAAAAGTGGATAGATACATGCAAAAAAAAATGAAACTAAACCACTAGATCACTTTCCAACACCATATATAATAACAAACTCAAAATGAATTAAATATAAAAATGTAAGGCTCAAACCATAGAGCTCCTAAAAGAAAACATAGGCAGTAAACTCTCTGGCATTGCTCTTAGTAGTATATTTAATAATATATGTCTTCAGGCATGGGAAACAAAAGAAAAAACAAAACCAATGGGACAAGTTTTTGCACAGCAAAGGAATCCATGAACAAAATGAAAAGATAGCCTATTGAATGAGAGAAGATATTTGCCGGATACGTCTGAAAAGGAGTTAATATCCAATATTTATAAAGAACTCATGCAACTCAACATGAAAAACACAAACAGTCCAATTAAAACTGGGCAGAGGACACTGGCCAGGTAGCTCAGTTGGTTAGAGCATTGTACAGATATCCCAAACTTGTGGATTTGATCCCTCATCACACTACATACAAGCATCAACCAATGAATGCAAGGAGAGGTGGAACAACAAATTTATCTCTCTCTCTCTCTCTCTCTCTCTCTTTCTTTCTCCCTTCCTCTCTCTCTCAAATCAATAATTTTAAAAAAATGTAATCACCCTTAAAACAATGGGTGTAGGACCTAAGTAGATGCTTCTCCAAAGAGGACATACAGATGGCCAATAGATGTATGAAAAAATGCTAAACATCACTAATAATCAGAAATTTAAACCACAATAAGGACTTCTGGCCAAGATGGAGGTACAGGTAGATACACTTTGCCTCCTTGCACAGCCAAAAGGACAACAAATTTAAAAATAAAAAATAACCAGGACTGCCACAATTTGAACAGTATAGAAGTCCAACAACCAAGGAGTTAAAGAAGAAACATTCATTCAGACTGGTAGGAGAGGTGTGACAGGCAGCCAGGGTGGAGAGGAAAAGCAGCAAGGCAGCGGCTGGAGGACTGAGTGGAAGAAGCGGTGGCTGGCCAACTGGGCAGCCCCATATTTGCATGTAAATAAATTGGGAGGAAAAACTGGGGAATGAGACCGAGCAACCCAGGGTTCCAGCATGGGGGAAAAAAAAGCCTCAAAACCCCTGGCTATGAAAACCTGTGAGGGTTGCAGCAACAGGAGAAACTTCCAGTATCACAGGAGAGTTTCTTGGAGAGAATGACAGGGTCCTAGAATGTACACAAATACACTCATCTGGAAATGAGCACCAGAAGGGCCCAATTTGCTTGTGGATTTCGGGGGAAGTGACTGAAAGCAGCATTGCCTTCTCTCTGACCCCTCCCCCACATGCAGCATCACAATGTAGCAACATGCTTTGCCCTGCTCCAGCAAATACCTAACTCCCTGCCCCTTATAACATAACAGCAGCGCCAAGATAAAGAAACATGGCCCAAATGAAAGAACAGATCAAAACTCCAAAAATAGAACTAAGCAATGAAGAGATAACCAACCTATCAGATGCAGAGTTCAAAACACTAGTAATCAGAATGCTCATAGAAATGGTTGTGTACAGTCACAAAAAAAGAGGAAAAAGTGAAGGCTATGCAAAGTGAAATAAAGAAAAATAGAGAGAGAGCCAACAGCAAAGGGAAGGAAATCAGGACTCAAATCACTGATTTGGAGTGGAAGGAAGAAATAAACATTCAACTGGAACAGAATGAAGAAACAAGAATTTTCTTTTTCAAACAAAAAAGAAAATGAGGAGAGACTTAGGAACCTACAAGATGACTTTAAATTTTCCAATATCCAAATCATAGAGGGACCAGGAGAAGAACAAGAGCAAGAAATTGAAAATTTACTTGAACAAATAATGAAGGAGAACTTTCCTAATCTGGCAAAGGAAATAGACTTTCAGGAAGTCCAGGAAGCTCAGAGAGTCACAAAAAATTTGCACCCAAGGAAGCACACACCAAGGCACATCATAATTACATTATCCAAGATTAAAGTTGAGGAGAGAATCTTAAAAGCAGCAAGAGAAAAGGAGACAGTTATCTACAAAGGAGTTCCCATTAGACTATCTGCTGATTTTCTGAAAGGAAATCCAGGCAAGAAGGGACTGGAAGGAAATATTCAAAGTCATGAAAGGCAAGGACCTACATCCAAGATTGCTCTATCCAGCAAAGCTTTCATTTAGAATGGAAAGGCAGATAAAGTGCTCCCAGATAGGGTCAAGTTAAAGGAGCTCATCATCACCAAGCCCTTATTCTAAGAAATGTTAAAGAGAGTTATCTAAGAAAAAGAAGATCAAAACTATGAACAGTAAAATGACAACAATCTCACAACTATCAACAACTGAACCTAAAAAACAAAACAAACTAAGCAAACAACTAGAACAGGAACAGAATCACAGAATTGGAGATACATGGAGAGTTATCAGCAGGGAGGGGGATTGGGGAAAATGGGGGGAAAGTTACAGGGAATGAGAAGCATAACTGGTAGGTACAAAATAGACAGGGGGAGGATAAGAATAGTATGGGAAATGGAGAAGCCAAATAACTTATATGTAGGAACCATGGATATGAACTAGGGGTGTGTGCGGGGGGGCGGGGGTGGAATGCTGGTGGAAGGGAGGGTATAGGACAGAGAGGAATAAAGGGGAGAAAAAACTGCACAACTGTAATAGCATAATCAATAAAATATACTCTAAAAACAAAATCACAATAAAATATCTCCTCATACCTGTCAGAACAACTATCATCAATAAATCAAGAAACAAGTGTTGGTGAGGATATGGAGAAAAGGGAACCTTCATGCACTATTGGTGGGATTGCAAATTGGTTCAGCCACTACAGAAAACAGTATGGAGGTTCTTCAAAAATCAAAAACAAAACTACCCTATGACCCACCAATTCTATTTCTGGGTATTTATCAAAAGAAATCTGAAACACTAATTCAAAAATACACATGCACCCCTATGTTCGTTGCAGTGTCATTTATAATAGCCAAGATATGAAAGCAACTCAAGTGCCCATCAATAGACCAGTGGATAAAAAAGTTTGTTTGCCAGAGAGGATGGGAGTTGGGAAGCTTGGGTGAAAGACACAAAGAGATTAAGAAGAACAAATTGGTACAAAAATAGTCAAAAGGATGTTAACGTACACCACAAAAAGTATAGTGAATAATATTGTATTAACTTTGTATCAAAGTCATGAAAGGCAAGGACCTACATCCAAGATTACTCTACCCAGCAAAGCTATCATTTAGAATGGAAGGGCAGATAAAGTGCTTGTATCAAAGGGATCACTTTGTAAATTATATAACTGTCCAACCACTATTTAGTATGCCTGAAACTAATATAAAATAATACTGAATGTCAGCTATAACTAAAAATATAACTAAAAAAAATTATTGTCATTTACTCCTAGCCCAGATGGCTACAATAAGGGAAAAGCTTTAACATTACATCAATAAATAGTTAAATTTACATACATAGAATCATAAATTGGATCTGAATTCATGTGTTATTCCCTCTCCTTCAGACCCTATAGAGTTAGTAGCCAGAGCCCTAGAGCTATTGAAGGAATTATGGAAGTGTTTGAGGAGGGAAAATGTTAAACTCTTGAAAAACCTTGAGTATACACAAAATACACACATATGTGTGTTTAGAACTGCCTATAGATTCTTAGGATATAATCCCAACAGTGGTTTTGCTGGATCAAAAGGCAGTTTCATTTGTAGTATTTTGAGGAAATTCCATGCTGTTTTCCACAAACAGTCTGCATTCCTACAAACAGTCCACTAGGGTTCCCTTTTTTCTACAATCTCTAAAACACTTGTTTGTTGACTTGTTTATAATGGCCATCTGCACAGCTATGAAGTGGTATCTCATTGTGGTTTTAATTTGCATCTCTCTGAGGGCTAGTTATGCTGAGCATCCTTTCATATATCTTTGGGCCCTCTGCATGTCCTCCTTGGAAAAGTGTCTATTCAAGTCCCTTGCACATTTTTTTATTTTTATTTTTTTATTGTTGTTCAAGTACAGTTGTCTCCATTTTCTCCCACCATTCCCCACCCCCACCCCAGCCATACCCACCTCCCACCCTCGATCCTACCCACCTTTGGCTTTGTCCATGTGTCCTTTACACATGTTCCTTGACAACCCTTCCCTCTAATCCCCTGAATATCTCCTCCCACCTACCCTCTGGTTACTATCAGTTTGTTCTTAGTTTCAATGTCTCTGGTTATATTTTGCTTGCTTGTTTGTTTTGTTGATTAGGTTCCACTTATAGGTGAGATCATATGGATTTGTCTTGCCCATTTTTTATTTGGGTTATTTGTCTTGAGTGGAGTCGTGTGAGTTCTTCATATATTTTGGAGAATAAACCCTTGTCCAAGGTATCACTTGCAAATATGTTTCCCCATAGAGTTGGTTCTTTTCATTTCAATGCTGTTATCTTTAGGCATGCAGAAGCTTTATATTTTAGTGATATCCCATTTGGTTATTCTTTCCTTTATATCCCTTGCTCTCGGGGACATATTGGTGAAATAACTGCTGAGTGGGGTATCTGAGATTTTCCTGCCTATGTTCTCCTCTAGGACTTTTATGGTGCCACAACTTATGTTTAACTCAAAAGAACCTATGCACCCCAATATTCATAGCAGCACAATTTACAATAGCCAAGTGCTGGAAGCAACCTAAGTGCCCATCAGTAAATGAGTGGATCAAAAAACAGGTATATTTACACAATGGGATACAACACAGCAGAAAGAAAGAAGGAATTCCTACCCTTTGCAACAGCATGGATGGGATTGGAAAGCATTATGCTAAGTGAAATAAGCCAGGCAGTGAAAGAGAAATACCATATGATCTTACCTGTAAGTGGAACCTAATCAACAAAGCAAACAAACAAGCAAAATACAACCAGAGACATTGAAATGGAGAACAGACTGACAGTATCCAGAGAGGAGAGGGGAGAGGGACAACAGGGGATAATAGAGGAAAGGCCATCAAAGAACATGTGTGAAGGACACACAGACAAAGCCAAAGGGGGTAGATTCGAGGCTGAGAGGTGGGGATGGGTGGGGTGAAGTGGCATGGTGAAGTGAAAATGGAGACAACTGTACTTGAACAATACAAAAACAATAAAAAAATAAAACACATCATACCAAAAAAAAACTGTCTATAGAATCAAGACATATATTAGCAGTTAGTTATTAGTCATGTCTGAATGATTATTAATGTGGTTGTAGTTGCATGCTCATTGACTTGATAAGATGTGGACATGTCCTCTAAATGTACCTAGAGTCCATGAAGGGTGTATCCCTGATGCCATCTCTGTTTACGTTAGGTGTCACTCTGCTCCTCTTGATGTTGACACTGGAGAGGGGGTTATGGGGGGGACACCAGGAAAGGAAAGCTACAACTAGGACTTATGAGGAACCAATGGGGCTAAGCTCTGCTAGAGAGCTTAGGGACAGCCTGAAACATACTTCATAGTCTTCCAACCAACTCCCAGTTGAAATGGTAGACGTGCCATTGGAGAGGTCAGGTCCTCAGGCCTCCTGCCATGAAGAAAGTCTCCAGAGCACTTAAGAACAGTAAGTACTGAAGGACATGAATTTGACCTGGTGCCAGGGGAGGCATCCACTGATATATGGCATCCTCACAGCCTTTACTTTATATATTTCTTTTTTTCTTTCTCTGGTTTTATTGAGACATTATCTACATACATATACACATGTTGACTTACATATAACATGTAAGTTTAAGATGTACAATGTGATGATGTCATGCTTGTATATATTGTTTTTGCATAAAATTTATTATTTATTTTAATATATTTTATTGATTACTGGTATTACAGTTGTCCTATTTTTTCTCCCCTTTATTCCCTTCCACCTAGTACCACTCCTACCACCAGCATTCCCCCACCTTAGTTCATGTCCATGTGTCATACATATGAGTTCTTTGGTTTCTGCATTTCCCATACTATTCTTAACCTCCCCTGTCTATTTTGTACCTACCACTTATGCTTCTTATTCCCTATACATTTCCCTCCAACTCTCCCCTACCACTCCCCACTAATAACCTCCATGCAACCTCTATTTCTGTAAATCTGTTCCTGTACTAGTTCTTTCCTTAGTTCATTTTTGTTTTTGATTTTGTTTTTATGGGTTTGGTTGTTGATAGTTTTGAATTTGTTGTCATTTTACTGTTCATAATTTTGATCTTCTTTTTCTTAGATATCCCTTTAATATTTCATATAATAAGAGCTTGGTGATAATGAACTCCTTTAACTTGACCTTATCTGGGAAGTACTTTATCTGCCCTTCCATTCTAAATGAGAGCTTTACTGGATAGAATAATATTGGATGTAGGTCCTTGCCTTTCATGACTTTGAATACTTCTTTCCAGCCCCTTCTTGCATGCAAAGTTTCTTTTCAGAAAATCAGCAGATAGTCTAATGGGAAATCCTTTGTAGGTAACTGTCTCCTTTTCTCTTGCTGCTTTTAAGATTCCTCCTCTTTACATCATAACCTCACCTCCCACAAGCTCACAGCTTTCTAGATCCAACTCACAATCCTCCCCCCTTCCTCCCCCACAACAACAGACTTATTTTCTTTCCACCCTGTCTAAAAAATGGCTATGTGAGTGAATTATCATAGTTAACACTATACATATCCAAAGGATCGCCTATCTCTTCTCTAAGGGCTAGTGCTTAAAATATCATAGAATACACTCCTGCTCTCTTAAACCATTTCACTTTCCCCCTTCAACCTATTGCAAAAAAAAGAATAGGTAGAAGCTATGAACACCAGGATACTGCAGGGAAGAGGAAACCCACCAACAAAGGAACCACCAACAGATAAGAATGGAAGAAGGTGAAGGAGGGAGTGGAAGCCACACTAACTCAACCCAGGACCTATCTGGTAAACAACTAAACAGTGGAAAAATTACTCAGAACTAACAACTGAACAAGAGCAAGACAAAAGCCTCAAAACTTTGTAACACAGAAGAACCAACTCCAAGACAACCTGCCCACACCTGCACAACAGAAAACAAGAGGTGGTGGACTGAGTGACCCTCAGATAACCAGCTGGTGAGAAGGACTCATCAAAGAAAGACACAACAACAACCAAAAACCAAAGACATACACAGAGCCAACATAAATCACAGCCCAAGATCAGTGACCTTGGGAGATCAAAGAGACTATACCACTGAATGTCACAGGTATTCTACAACAGGAGTATATAACATAAATCCAAGGGGTCAAAACAGATAAACTTAAGAAGCAGAGGCTAACAAGAAGAGTCTCACAAACAATGCGAAGACAGTGAAACAATCCCCAAATGAAAGTAAAGGAGGAAGTCTCAGAAACAATGTCAAATGAAAAAGAGGCAAGTCAACTATCACATATGGAGTTCAAAGCATTGGTTATAAGAAAGCTTAATGAGCTCACAGAGAATTACCCAAAAAACTACAGGGAAACTACAATGAACTCACTGCAAACTACATCAAAATGAAAAAGGAAATAGAAACTATCTACAAGGGCCAAGAGGAAATGAAGAATACAAGTTATGAACTGAAGAACACAGTAGAAGGAATCAAAAGCAGGCTCAATGAAGCAGAGGAGATCATCAAACAGGAGGACAGGGTAGAAAACAAGACCCAGAATGAGCAAAAAAGGAAAAGAGACTTGGAAAGAATGAAAAGGATTTAAGGAAATGCAGGACAACGTGAAATGTAATACTATCCGTATAATAGGGATACCAGAAGGAGAAGAAGAGCAAGGGATAGAAAGCCTGTTTGAAAAAGTAATGATGGAAAATTTCCCTAATCTGATGAGAGATAAAGTCATATAAATCCAGGAAACACAGAGAGTACCAAGCAAGAGGAACCCAAAGAGGCCCACTGCAAGACACATCCTATATTAAAATGGCAAAATTCCAAGACAAAGAGAGGATCTTAAAGGCAGCAAGGGAGAAACAGGAAGTAACATACAAGGGAGCTCTCATAAGGTTAGCAGCTGACTTCTCAATGGAAATGCCCCAAGCAAGAAGAGAATGGCAAAAAATATTCCAAGTAGTGAGAACCAGAGATCTGCAACCAAGGCTACATTACCCAGCAAGGCTCTCAATCAACATAGAAAGCCAAATAAGGAGCTCCCCAGACAAAAGAAATCTAAAAGGATACACCTCCATCAAACCAGCTCTGCAAGAGATGCTACAGGGACTGTTTTAAGGAAACGAAGGAAAAGAGAGAGAGAAAGGAACACGGGTACAAAAAATTCACAATGAATAAGTACCTATCATATAAATGAAAAATGGATTAAATGCTCCAATCAAAAGACATAGAATAGCTGAATGGATAAAAAAGCATGACCCAAACATATGTTACCTACAAGAGACGCACCTCAGGACAAAAGACCTACACAGAGCAGGGGTAGTTGGAGAACCAAGATGGCGGCATAGGTAGACACACTGCACCTCCTGGCACAACCAGAACTGACAGAAAATCGAACAGCAAGGGGGTCCGACACCAAGGAAATACAAAATAAACATTCATCCAGACCAGTAGGAGGGGCGGAGACGGGCACCAGGCTGGAGAGGACTCTCGTGGCTGTGGCGGGACTGAGACTGACACAGTGTAGGATGAACTGCGCAGGCAGTCTGACCACTAGCAGACCCTGTGGCTGCACATTCATGCACTGATAAACCCAGAGGGCCGGACTCAGACTGGCGGAGATCGGGGCAGGCTGAGTGCGGGTAGCACCCCGTGGCCTCACATTCATGCATAGATAAACTGGGCGAACAGCGGGAAGCGAAGCAGACCACACAACCCAGGGCTCCAGCTCGGGGAAATAAAAACTCAAACCTCTGATTGAAAACGCCCGTGGGGGTTGGGGCAGCAGCAGGAGAGACTCCCAGCCTCACGGGAGAGGTCTTCGGGGAGACCCACAGGGCCTAGAGCGTGCACAGGCCCAACCACTCAGGAACCAGCACCAGAGTGGCCCAGTTTGATGGTGGGTATCTGAGTGAAATATTGAAATCCGGAGGAGAGTGAAGCGGGCGCCATTGCTCCCTCTTGGCCCCTCCCCCACATACAGCTTCACAGCCCAGCACCCAGTGTTACCCTGCCCTGGTGAACACCTAAGTCTCCCCCTCTTAACGTAACAGACTTGCCAAGACAAAAAAAAAAAAAAATGGCCCAAGTGACAGAACACTTCAAAGCTCCAGAAAATATACAACTAAGCGAGGAAGAGATAACCAACCTATCAGATGCACAGTTCAAAACACTGCTTATCAAGATGCTCACAGAATTGGTTGAATCTATTCAAAAACCAGATGAAAAAATGAAGCCTATGCTAAGAGAAACAAAGGAAAATGTACAGGGAACCAATAGTGATGAGAAGGAAACTGGGACTCAAATCAATGGTGTGGACCAGAGGAAAAAAGTAACATCCAACCAGAAAAGAATGAAGAAACAAGAACTTGGAAAAATGAGGAGAGGCTTAGGAACCTCCAGGACATCTCGCAACATTCCAACATCCAAATTAGAGGGGTGGCAGAAGGAGAAGAGGAAGAACAAAAAATTGAAAACTTATTTGAACAAGTAATGAAGGAGAACTTCCCTAATCTGGCAGAGGAAATAGACTTCCAGGAAGTCCAGGAAGCTCAGAGAGTCCCAAAGAAGCTGGACCCAAGGAGGAACATGCCAAAGCACATCATCATTACATTACCCAAGATTAAACGCAAGGACCTACATCCAAGATTACTGTATCCAGCAAAGCTATCATTTAGAATGGAAGGGAAGATAAAGTGCTTCTCAGATAAGATCAAGTTAAAGAAGTTCATCATCACCAAGCCCTTATTATATGAAATGTTAAAGGGAGTTACCTAAGAAAAAGAAGATCAAAAATAGGAACAGTAAAAATGACAGCAAACTCACAGTTATTAACGACCACACCTAAAACAAAAACAAGAGCAAACTAGGCAAACAACTAAAACAGGAACAGAACCATAGAGATGGAGATCACATGGAGGGTTGTCAATAGGGGAGTGGGAGGGGGAGAGAGGGGGAAAGGTACAGAGAATAAGTAGCATAGATGATAGGTGGAAAATAGACAGGGGGAGGGTAAAAATAGTGTAGGAAATGTAGAAGCCAAAGAACTTGTAAGTATGACCCATGGACATGAACTATAGGAGGGAATGTGGGAGGGAGGGGGTGGGCAGGATGGAGTGGAGTGGGGGGGGGAATGGGACAACTGTAATAGCATAATCAATAAATATATTTTAAAAATAAAAATAAATAAATAAATAAAAACAAAAAACAAAACAAAACAAAACAAAAGCAGGGGTACAATACTCATATCAGACAAAACAGTATTCAAAAAAAGGGCCATAAAGAGAGACCCAGAAGGTCACTTCATAATACTCAAAAGGAGAATCCACCAAGAAGACATAAACATTGTAAATATATATGCACCCAACATAGGAGCACCCAAATACATAAAGAAAATCTTAGAGGAATTCAAGAAAGATATTGACAACAACACAATTATAATACGGGATTTTAACACCCCACAGTCAAAGATGGACAGATATTCCAAACAAAATATCAACAAAGATATTGTGGCATTGAAGAATGCCCTAGATGAAATGAGCTTAACAGGTATACATAGAACCTTTCACCCCAAAGAAGCAAAATACAAATTGTTTTCAAATTCACTTGGATCATTTTCAAAGATAGACCATATGATGGGACACAAAACAAGCCTCAACAATTTCAAGAAAATGAACTCATATTAAGCATTTTCTGTGACCACAGGGGACTGAAACTAGAAACAAACCTCAAAGAAAAAAAAACCCAAAACAATAAAAAACATGGAGATTGAATAGCATGCTATTAAACAATGAATGGGTGAAGAATGAGACTAGGGAAGAAATCAAAAATTTCTGAAAACAAACTAAAATGAAATCGAACAACTCAAAACCGATGGGACACAGCAAAGGCAGTCCTGAGAGGGAAGTTCATAGTGATACAGGCCTACCTAAAAAGAATAGAAACATTCCAAATAAACAACCTAACCTGCAACTACAAGAACTCGAGGGACAACAACAAAGACAACCCAGAGCAAGCAGAAGGAAGGAAATAACCAAGATCAGAACAGAATTAAATGACATAGAGACTAAAAGCACAATTCTAAGGAACAATGAATCCAGGAGCTACTTCTCTGAAAAGATAAATAAAATCAACAAGCCTTTAAGCAGGCTCATCAAGAAAAAAAGAGAGAGGATCCAAATAAACAGAATTAGAAATGAAAGAGGAGAGATTACAACTGATACCACAGAAATACAGAAGATTGTCAGAAATTACTACAAAGAACTATATGCCAAGAAATGTGAAAACTTAGATGAAATGGACAAATTCCTAGAAAAATACAACCTTCCAAAACTCGATGAAGAAGAAGGAGAAAGCCTAAACACACCAATAACACCTGATGAAATTGAAATAGTAGTCAAAAAGCTTCAGACACACAAAAGCCCTAGACCAGATAGTTTCATGGAAGAATTTTAGAGAGCATTTAAGGGGGAGCTAACCCCTATACTCCACAGATTATTTCAAAAAACTCAAGAAGATGGAAGACTGCAAAATTCTTTTTATGGAGTCAACATCATCCTAATGCCAAATCAGATAAAGACATAACAAAGAAAGAAAACTTCAGGCCAATATTGCTGATGAACATAGATGCTAAAATCCTCAACAAAACATTGGCAAACCGCATCGAGTAATACATCAAAAAGAACATACACCATGACCGAGTGGGATTCATCCCAGGGATGCAAGGATGGTACAATATTCGCAAATCAATAAACATAATCCATCACAAAGTATAGCAAAGACAAAAATCACATGATCATATCAATACATGTGGGGAAAGCCTTTGATAAGGTACAGCACCCATTTCTGATAAAAACACTCAGCAAAGTGGGAATTGAGGGAGCCTTCCTGATCATAATAAAGGCCATGTATGAGAGACCTACAGCAAACATCATACTCAATGGACAAAAACTTAGAGCTTTCCCACTAAGATCAGGAACAAGACAAGGATGCCCTCTCTCACCACTCCTATTCAACATAGTATTGGAAGTCCTAGCCACAGCAATCAGACAAAAAAAAAAAAAGAAATAAAAGGCATCCAAATGGGAAAAGAGGACACAAAACTATCATTGTTTACATGCTAGTAAACATTCTAGTGTACATGGAAAATCCTATAGACTCCACCAAAAAACTACTCGACCTAATAAATGAATTTTGCAAAACAGCCGGATACAAAGTCAATACTCAGAAATCAAAGGCATTCTTGTAGACCAACAATGAAACTGCAGAAACAGAAGTCAGGAAAAAAATCCCATTTGATATAGCAACAAGAAAAATAAAGTACCTAGGAATAAACCTAACCACGGAGGTAAAAGACCTGTACTCAGAAAACTACACAACACTGAGGAAAGAAATTAAGGAAGACACAAACAAATGGAAGCATGTACCATGCTCATGGATTGGAAGAATTCACATCATCAAAATGGCCATACTACCCAAAGCAATTTATAGATTCAGTGCAATCCCTGTTAGAGTACCCATGACATATTTCACAGATATAGAACAAACATTTCAGAAATTTATATGGAACCATAAACGATCCCGAATAGCTGCGGCAATTTTGAGAAAGAAGAACAAAGCAGGAGGGATCACAATACCTGATATCAAACCGCACTACAAGGCCACTATAATCATAACAGCCTGGTACTGGCACAAAAACAGGCACATAGACCAATGGAACAGCACAGAGAGCCCAGAAATAAACCCAAGTCTCTATGGTCAATTAATATTTGAAAATGAGGCAGGAGCATAAAATGGACCAAAATAGCCTCTTCAACAGATGGTCTTGGGAGATCTGGAAAGGTACCTGCAAAAAAGTGGAACTTGATCACCAACTTACACCATACACAAAAATAAATTCAAGGTGGACAAAAGACTTAAATATAAATTGTAACACCATAAACATCTTAGAGGAAAACATTGGCAGGAAAATCTCAGACATTCCATGCAGCAACATCCTCACAGACACGTCCCCTAAAGCAAAGGGCATAAAGGAAAGAATAAACAAATGGGACCTCATCAAAATAAAAAGCTTCTGCATGGCTAAAGAAAACAGCGTTAAAATGAAAAGAGAACCAACAGTATGGCAAAATATATTTGCCAATGATACCTCAGACAAGGGATCTGATCTTCAAAATATATAGTGCACTCACATGACTCCACTCCAGGAAGACAAACAACCCAATTAAAAAATGGGCAAAGGACTTGAATAGACACTTCTCCAAGGAAGATATACAGAGGGCCCAGAGACATATGAAAAGATGCTCAGCATCACTAGCCATCAGAGAGATGCAAGTTATAACCACAATGAGGTACAATCTCACACCAGTCAGAGTGGCCAACATAAACAAATCAACAAAAAAATGTTGGAGAGAACACAGAGAAAAGGGAACCCTAGTACACTGTTGGTGGGAATGCAGACTGGTGTGGCCACTGTGGAAAACAGTATGGAATTTCCTCAGAAAACTAAAATTGGAACTGCCTTTTGTCCCAGCAATTCCACTGCTGGGATCATACCCTAAGAGCCCTGAAACACCAATCCAAAAAAACCTATGCACCCCAATGTTCATAGCAGCACAATTTACAATAGCCAAGTAGTGGAAGCAACCTACATGAACATCAGCAAATGAGTGGGTCAAAAAACTATGGTATATTTACACAATGGAATTCTACGCAGCAGAGGGAAAGAAGGAGCTTATACCCTTTGTGACAGAATGGATGGAACTGGAGAGCATATGCTAAGTGAAATAATACAGACGGTGAGGGACAAATACCATATGATCTCACCTTTAACTGGAACATAATCAATAGAAGAAAAAAGCAAACAAAATATAACCAGAGACATTGAAGTTAAGAACAATCTAATAAAAGCCAGAGGGGATGGGGGAAGGGACTGTGGGGAGAAGGGTTTTTAAGAATCACTATGAAGGACAGATAGACATAACACAGGGGGAGGGTGGAAGAAGGGGAGGGTGGAAGAAGGGGAGGGAGGTGCGTTTGGCTGGGGTGGGGTAGAGGGGTGGGGAGAAAATGCAGGCAACTGTAACTGAACAACAATAAAATAATTTTTTAAAAATTCCCTCCTTATCTTCAACCTTGGGTGATGTAATTATGATGTGCCTTGGTGTGCGCTTCCTTGGATCCAACTTCTTTGGGACTCTCTGAGCTTCCTGGACTTCCTGGAAGTCTATTTCCTTTATCAGATTGGGGAAAATCTCCTTCATTATTTGCTCAAATAAGTTTTCCATTTCTTGTTTTTCCTCTTCTCCTTCTGGCACCCCTAAGATTCAGATTTTGGAATGTTTCAAGTTTTCCTGGAGGTTACTAAGCCTCTCCTCATGTTTTTGAACTCTTTTTCTTCATTCTTTTCTGATTGAATGTTTATTTCTTTTTTCTGCTCCAAGTTGTTGATTTTAGTCCCAGTTTCCTTCCCTTCACTGTTGGTTCCCTGTATATTTTTCTTCATTTCACTTTTCATAGTCTTCACTTTTTCCTCTATTTTATGACCATACTCAAGCATTTCTGTGAGCATCCTGATTACCAGTGTTTTGAGCTCTGCACCTGATATGTTGGCTATCTCTTAATCCCTTAGTTGTATTTTTTCTGGAGTTTTGATCTGTTCTTTCGTTTTGGCCATATTTTTTTTGTCTTGGCAGGCCTGTTACTTAGTAAGGGGCAGAGCTTTAAGTATTCACCATGGTGGGCAACCCACTTTGCTGCGTTGTGGCACTGTATATAGGAGAGAGGTCTGAGAGGGGATAATGCCACTTGCTCAGTTCTCAACTGTCTTTCCGTCACTTCCTCCACTACCCACAAGCAAATTAGGCCCTTTTGGTTCTGATTTCTGGTGGGAGATTTGTGTATGTTCTAGGACCCTGTGTGTCTCTCCAATGAACTCTCCTGTGAGGTTAGGATTTTCTCCTGTCACCCCAGTCCCCACTGTTGTTTTCAGTCAGAGGATTTGAGGCTTTATTTCCCCCAGCTGGAACCCTGGGTTACATGGTCTGTCTTGCTCCCCAGTTGTTTCTCCCAGTTTGTGGGCACACAAATGTGGGACTGCCCACTCTGCTAGCTACCTCCTTGCCCAGTCCTCCAGCTGCTGCCTTGCCTCAAGTCCTCTCCACCCTGACTGCCCATGTCCTCCCCTCCTACTGGTCTGGAGAAATGTTTCTTCTTTAACTCTTTGGTTGTCAGACTTCCATACAGTTCAATTTTCTGGCAGTTATGGGTTTTTTTTTTTTTAATTTGTTGTTGTCCTTTTGGTTGTGCAAGGATGCAAAGTGTATCTACCTACACCTCCATCTTGGCCAGAAGTCTCCCTTATTTTATATAGTTCTATGAGCTGGTCAAGAATCTGTAGTCCCATCCTCATTAGATTTTTCCAGTGGGTTTTTCTGCCAATTTCTCAGTATGTGAACTACACTGAGAAGACATTACTTTTGTTTGGGTATTTTTTTAACATGAATGTTCAAACCAATTCATCTGTAATGCCCACAAATTAGAAATAAATATCAATCAACATGTAAACATGGTGTAGGATACACATACAATGAAATACTAGTCATCAATAAAAAGAAAAAAAACTATTGATACATACAGCAATGAAGTGAATCTAAAAATAATTTTGCTAAGTGAAAAGAAGTCAAATAAAAAAGAATGCATCATGAATAATTATATGTATATAAAACTCTAGAAAATGCAAACTAATCTATATAAGGATATAAAGCAAATCATTGATCTCTAAAGGATGGAGAAGGGGCAAGGAGGACCAGAAAACAGCACATGACTTTTGTATTTTTTGTTTCTCACCCTTGTTACCTTGCCTCTCACCTTGCCTGACAGGTGCTTGCTGCCACTCTTCACCAAATGGGTCTCCTAAGTGTCTTCCCTGGTAATAAGTTTGCTCTTTTCCTGAAAACTATGAATACAAAGAGAAAAAGTTATTCTCTTCTTGTTTCCTCATTTCCAAAAGCTATAATATAGTAGAAGGGACATCAGTCAGTGGTTAAGTGATTACATCCCTGATTACATGCAGTTTTCCCTCCATGCCTCACAGTTGGCATTGAGATTTAAGAAATAAGTTTGTATGAGCATAAGAAAGAGACTACATCTCAACAAAACTGTTCATCCCCACCCTTATTTTCATTCTTCCAACACCCCCCCAAGTGTGAGCATGAATTGAGCTCTTCTGTCCACAGCTGCATCACTCAACTTGCCCTAAAATAAGTTTCAGTTAGTGTCTACGTGTCAGAACACACTGCTGAACCAACACACCTGGGCAAGTTCACCCAGTCTATTCCCTCTCAGTGTCAAAGCTACTGACAATTCATTTCAATGTTATTTTGACACTATAATTAGTGTTATTATTACTCATATAAGGTGACATTAAACTCTCTATTACAAAGTAGAGAAGCCATAACTCTAGAAAACAATTGCCTTACTAGAATTGCCCTACTAGAATTTTGAGTTGGAGGGAAAATGGCTAACATAAAAAAAATCATAAAATTCTGATCATTTTAAAGGTCTATGTCAACTATCTTTTCAGAGAAACCAAAATACCTGGGCTTTTTTAAAAGTCTTGAACTCTGTCTTCTCCTCGTTAAGATTGTAGTATAATGAAACTTGTCCTGGGATGGAGAACTAACACTAGACTACTATCTCAAGAATCACAATATACTTTGAAGGTATTTGACTAACACCTGGTGATGTTAAAACAAAAGCCTCCCTTATTTGTCTGCTTTGTGAAACCCATGCAGGAAAAGTTTATGAGTTATTCTGTCAAGTGGACAGAACACCAACCTGAAAATAAAGTTGAGAAAAATGAACGTAATAAAGTTCAGTTATCAAGCTTCCAAAGGAAAAGGTATAAAAATTACCTG
Organism: Desmodus rotundus; assembly: GCF_022682495.2. Lineage (NCBI taxonomy): Eukaryota > Metazoa > Chordata > Mammalia > Chiroptera > Phyllostomidae > Desmodus > Desmodus rotundus. The sequence goes on from NC_071387.1 coordinate 82,965,697, forward strand.
CGCTGTGTCAGGGGCATGGGGTCTGGCTTTCAGTCGAGAATCAACAAACCCCCCTGAAGGAGGAGTCTTCTTTGGAATGCTGTTGTAGTATGGGTGATCTGAGCCATCACCCTCCTCCTCAGTCCATGGCTCATCCAGACTCTGCATTCTGTTAAAAGAGAATTTTCAAAAGCTTAAGCTGAAACTTGAGCTTGTGGTTAAAATCAATTAATCTAATGTTAATACCTGTCACCCCAGAAAAGTAAGTTTACCCATTGCCCCCTCAATCATGTAGGCCTCAGTCATACATGAAAAGCACATGAGTGGTTTAGACAAATATCTCTGCCTTATTTATAGTTCTACACTTTGGAAAATACCAGTCATATTTGAAAGAGAAAAAAATCCTTTTTAAAAGTACATTTTATTTAAGAAAGAAAATTTCATGTATAAAGATAACCAGATACTGAAGGCACAGACACACATTTTAATAAATTATGAAATTTACCCAAAGCAAAAATCAACTAAAAATATGAAGATTTCATGACATCAGGGAAAATGGCAGAGTAAGGACCTCTGAAATTTTTTTCATTTGTAAAAGAAGAATAAAAGTGGTAAAAAAAAAAAAAATCAGGATCAACTACTTAAAACCCTGGAAAATAGCCGGAGGCTTTCAACAACCTAGGGAGTGTATTTTTTCTTTCTTTCTTTCTTTTTTTAAATATATTTATTGATTATGCTATTACAGTTGTCCCATTTCCCCCCCCCACTCCACTCCATCCTGCCCACCCCCCTCCCTCCCACATTCCCCCCCTATAGTTCATGTCCATGGGTCATACTTATAAGTTCTTTGGCTTCTACATTTCCTACACTATTTTTACCCTCCCCCTGTCTATTTTCCACCTATCATCTATGCTACTTATTCTCTGTACCTTCCCCCCCTCCCCCTCCCACTCCCTTAATGACAACCCTCATGTTCTAGTTGTTTGCCTAGTTTGCTCTCGTTTTTGTTTTATGTGTGGCCGTTAATAACTGTGAGTTTGCTGTCATTTTTACTGTTCCTATTTTTTATCTTCTTTTTCTTAGATAAATCCCTTTAACATTTCCTATAATTTTGGCTTGGTGATGATGAACTTCTTTAACTTGACCTTATCTGAGAAGCACTTTATCTTCCCTTCCATTCTAAGTGATAGCTTTGCTGGATACAGTAATCTTGGATGTAGGTCCTTGCGTTTAATCTTGGGTAATGAAATTATGATGTGCCTTGGTGTGTTCCTCCTTGGGTCCAGCTTCTTTGGGACTCTCTGAGCTTCCTGGACTTCCTGGAAGTCTATTTCCTTTGCCAGATTAGGGAAGTTCTCCTTCATTATTTGTTCAAATAAGTTTTCAATTTTTTGTTCTTCCTCTTCTCCTTCTGCCACCCCTATAATTCGGATGTTGGAACGTTTCAAGAAGTCCTGGAGGTTCCTAAGCCTCTCCTCATTTTTCCAAGTTCTTGTTTCTTCATTCTTTTCTGGTTGGATGTTTGTTTCTTCCTTCTGGTCCATACCATTGATTTGAGTCCCAGTTTCCTTCTCATCACTATTGGTTCCCTGTACATTTTCCTTTGTTTCTCTTAGCATATGCTTTATTTTTTCATCTGTTTTTCGAATAGATTCAACCAAGTCTGTGAGCATATTGATAATCAGTGCTTTGAACTGTGCATCCGATAGGTTGGCTATCTCTTCCTCGCTTAGTTGTATTTTTTCTGGAGCTTTGAAGTGTTCTGTCATTTGGGCCTTTTTTTTTTTTTTTTGTCTTTGTCTGTTACTTTAAGGGGCGGAGTCGTAGGTGTTCACCAGGGCGGGGTAATGCTGGTTGCTGTGCTGTGATGCTGTATGTGGGGGAGGGGTCCAATAGGGAGTAATGGCACTTGCTCCACTCTCTGTGGGTTTTCAGTCACTCCCTCCTCTACCCACAATCAAATTGGGCCTTTCTGGTGCTGCTTCCCAAGTGGGTGGGTTTGTGTACATTCTAGGCCCCTGTGGGTCTCTCCAACAACCTCTCCTGTGAGGCTGGGAGTCTCTCCTGCTGCCGCCCCAACCCCCAGGGGCGTTTTCAATCAGAGGTTTGAGGCTTTATTTCCCTGAGCTGGAGCCCTGGGTTACGTGGTCTGCTTTGCTGCCCGCCGTTTGTCCGGTTTATCTGTGGGCGAATGTGGTGCCGCAGGGTACTACCCGCCACTCTGCCTGCCCCACTCTCCGCCACTCTGAGTCCGGCCCTCTGGGTTTATCTGTGCAAATGTGGGACCGCAGGGTCTGCTAGTGGTCAGACTGCCTGCGCAGTTCGTCCTACACTCTGCCAGTCTCAGTCCCGCCACAGCCACGCGAGTCCTCTCCACCCCGGTGCCCCTCTCCGCCCCTCCTACCAGTCTGGATGAATGTTTATTTTCTATTTCCTTGGTGTTGGTCCCCCTTGCTGTTCGATTCTCTGTCAGTTCTGGTTGTGCGAGGAGGTGCAGTGTGTCTACCTACGCCGCCATCTTGGTTCTCTGGGAGTGTATTTTTTAAAGCAAACAAAAAACAGCTTTATGAACAGTGGCTTTGTGGCATTTTAACTTTCCCTATTCCTATGTCCATCATAGTTTTGAAAACAAACAGCCCACAGTCACAGTAAAAACCAGTAGCCTGATAGCCATGGGAGAGGGAAAAAGAGCTCTGAGTCTCCTTCACAGCCTCATTTCCAGAGAACAGTCATTATATTAACTGCCCAGTCATTCCTTAGAAGTGGTAACTCCTAAGACTGTCTTTATTTGACCTGATTCAGGGGAAAATGTCTCCTCCCCTGGGTCATTTGTCAAAAACAATTAGAGGCAATTGTTTAACAACATGGTTTCTTGGGGCAGTAGATAACATTGCGGGCAAAGAGTAGGCTAATCAAAAGCTTAAAAGGAAAAGCTAGAAAATGGGATGTTCATAGGGATTTTGATAAACCTCAGCATATTTCCAGGAATCTAGAAGGCTATGTGTTCATAGCCTTCTCATAGGGCTCTGTTCATGGTCAAGGATGAATCCCTGCTCAGAAAAGATGTAAAAAGTCCCTAGTTTCAAACACTGGCTAGCCTGAAGCTATGCACAAGTAGGAAGTGAAAGCTAAGGCAGAATTACCAAGTGCCTGGCTGAGTGTTAAAGGGTTTCCCCACACACAAACAGAGCCCCTCAGCAAAGGCTAGTTCCAAGAATTTAAGGAAATATCTTTCTAATAATTAGCTTTCTTTTTATTTTTCTCATTAAACTTTGTTTTAATGGGTCTCAAAATTGTGTGACAGATTTTGGTCAAGTTGTTTCCATAAAAAAGTACTGATTTTAAAAACTAATAACTTAAAAACTGCCACACACAAAAAAACCCCAAATGGTCCACAAAACATTCTCCTTTCCTTCTGAAGGTTTTACGATGCATTGTAATCATTAACCAGTCCTTTACTATTAAACTTATGTGCCCAATTGAGACAAACAGTTCTGAGACCGTTCTTCCACCACTGATTAAGACTGGGGTGGCAGGTGTTGGGGATAATATTCGCTTAGCCTTCTGAGCTTTCTGGGCAGACTTGGTGACTTTGCCAGCTCCAGCTGCCTTCTTGTCCACTGCTTTGATGACACCAACAGCAACTGTCTGTCTCATGTCACGAACAGCAGAGCGACCCAGAGGAGGATAGTCAGAGAAGCTCTCAACACGCATGGGCTTGCCAGGAACCATATCAACAATGGCAGCATCACCAGATTTCAAAAACTTTGGGCCATCTTCCAGCTTTCTCCCAGAGCGACAATCAATCTTCTTCAGCTCAGCAAATTTGCAAGCAATATGAGCTGTGTGACAATTCAGAATATGTGCATACCCAGCACTGATTTGGCCTGGATGGTTGAGGATAATCACCTGAGCTGTGAAGCCAGCAGCTTCTATTGGTGGGTCATTTTTGCTGTCACCAGCCACATTGCCACGATGAACATCTTTGACAGACACGTTCTTGACATTGAAGCCCACATTGTCCCCAGGAAGAGCTTCACTCAGAGCTTCATGGTGCATTTCAACAGACTTTACTTCAGTTGTAACATTGACTGGAGCAAAGGTGACCACCATGCCAGGTGTGAGAACACCAGTTTCCACTCGGCCCACAGGGACAGTACCAATGCCACCAATTTTGTAGACATCCTAGAGAGGCAGACTCAGGGGCTTGTCAGTTGGCCGAGTTGGTGGCAGGATGCAATCCAGAGCTTCCGGCAGCGTGATTCCACTGGCATTGCCATCTTTACAGGTGATTTTCCATCCCTTGAACCAGGGCATGTTAGCACATGGCTCCAGCATGTTGTCACCATTCCAACCAGAAATTGGCACAAATGCTACTGTGTCAGGGTTGTAGCCAATTTTCTTAATGTAGGTGCTGACTTTTTTAACAATTTCCTCGTATCTCTTCTGGCTGTAGGGCGGCTCAGTGGAATCCATTTTGTTAACACCAACAATCAGCTGTTTCACACCCAGTGTATAAGCCAGAAGGGCATGCTCATGGGTCTGCCCATTCTTGGAGATACCTGCTTCTAACTCACCAACACCAGCAGCAACAATCAGACAGCACAGTCAGCCTGAGATGTCCCTGTAATCATGTTCTAGATAAAGTCTCTGTGTCCTGGGGCATCAATGATGGTCACATAATACTTGCTGGTTTTGAATTTCCACAGGGAGATATAAATGGTGATACCTCTCTCACATTCAGCTTTCAGTTTATCCAAGACCCAGGCATACTTGAAGGAGCCCTTCCCCATCTCAGCAGCCTCCTTCTCAAATTTTTCGATGGTTCTTTTGTCGATCCCACCACATTTGTAGATCAGATGGCCAGTAGTGGTAGACTTGCCAGAATCTACGTGTCCAATAACCACAATGTTGATGTGAGTCTTTTCCTTTCCCATTTTGGCTTTGATGTAGTGGTGGTTTTCTTGACACCTGTGTTCTGGCAGCAAACCCATTGTGAAAAAGCTAATAATTAGCTTTCTAATAATTAAACTGAGCAGAGTTAGTGGCCATATTTGACAAAGGATACAGACTTTATGGATTTAGTTTAGAAAAGTTATTAAAACAAACAACCACAAAAAATAGCAACAACAGTAAATCCTGAAGAAGGGAGAAATCTGATTTCCAGAGTTGCCATATTGTATTATTTAAAATCTCCAGTTTCTACAAAAAGAAAATAAAATTATGAGACATGCAAAAAAAAAGAAAGAAAAGAAAAAAGCAATCAATAGAAACTGTCCCTGAGGAAACTCAGATTTTAAACAAAGGATCCTCAATAATATTAACAGCTGACTTCTTATCACAAACAATGAAGGACAGAAAGTAGTGGTATGACATATTCAGGTACTGAAAGAAGATGGTATAATAAGCACTCTATATCCAGTAAAACTATCCTTCCAAAATGAGACATAAGACATAAGACATTTCCAGATAAATGAAAACTGAAAAAAAATCATCACTAGCAAATCTTTCCTGCAATTAATATTAAAGAAAGTGCTTTACCCTAAAATGAAAGAACACTACATGGTAATATATATCAACATGAAGAAATAGAGAACAAAGGTGCAAAATTAAATTTCCAGAAATGTCTTCAAACTTTATTATATAGAAACATATACAGGACTTCATGCCTTAAGTATATTCACAGAGAGTCTTGGTGATTCAGTTAACTCCAGCCACCCACTTTTGTACATATTATTTTAATAACATTTATTTGACTTTATATAAAATTTCAAAAGTACAAGAAATCATAATAATTAATATAAAAGATATCTATGCATCTACCACTGAGATTAAATGGTGTGAACATTTTCTATATTTGCTTCCTTTCAAAAAAGAAGTAAAATTTGCCAAACTTCGGATGGATAGATATGTGAAATTAACAGTAAAATGTTAATGGTAGAATCTAGGTGATGAGTATAAAGGTTTTTACTGTTAAAGTTATTTTGTATGTTGGAATCTTTTCATTATAAAATGTTAGGGAGGAAATAGTACTTGACAAATACAGTTAAAGCCCACTCTATTCCCACCTCATCCTTGGATATCCTAGGGTTGGTATGTAATATTCCTGCACGTTTTTATATGCATGCATTTATCTATCAATTGTGTATACAATTGTTTGTGTGTTTTAAAATTCACAAAAATAGTTCATATTCTTTTTCACTCTATTTAAAATTTTTGAGATTTTTTTGTAGTAATGTACATATACTGATATATTCTTTGTAATGACTATATCTCATTTTATATACAATTTAAAAATTTGTTCACTCATTTTCCTGCAAGGGCCATCTGGGTCTCTGCCACTTTCTAACTAACTCTTCTTGCACGTAGCTCACTGAGTTTGTGGTAGCTTCTGTCAATGAGGAAAAAGTAGGGCCTTCAAAGGAACCAACAAAATGAAAGCCTTAAAAGAACTTAACCAGCAGAAGAGGGAAAAAAATTAAAGTCTCTTTCAAGAAAGGTGAAGACTTCAGAGAGGTGACAAAAATCTTCACAATAATGAAGACAAAGGCAGAACTAACTCCATGACTAAGACACAAAAGGTAGCTGTAGAAGTTGGAAGACAAACATGCAAAGTAAATTTACAAGAAATATAATAAAGCTTGATTAACAGTGAACATAGCAGGGTAGTGGGTTTCTATTATGAAGGTTCAGTCAAGGACAGAGTATTGAAAGATCACTATGCCCCATATTACTTTTTTTAATGTTTTTTGTAATACAAGACATGGTAGGCAGAGTGACCCTCAGTCACCCAGCTGGAGGGAATGACCCACCAAATAACAACCCAACAACAATTAAAACCCAATTACACCCACAGAGCCAACATAAACTGCATAAAGGGCATTCCAAGAGCATCAAGTTCAGGAGATCAAGGAGACTGAACCACTGAATCTCACAGGTCTCCTATCATAGAAGTTCATACCACAAACTCAGGGAGTCAAAACAGATCAATTTAAGAAGCAGAGGCAAATAAGAAGAGTCTCACAAATAATGGGAAGACAAAGAACCAATGCCTGAACGAAAAGAAAGGAGGAATCCTCAGAAAGAATGCTAACTGAAATAGAGGCAAGTCAACTATCAGATATTGAGTTCAAAACAATGGTTATAAGGAAGCTCAATGAGCTCAGTGAGAATTACCAAAAACTACAAGAAGCGACAAGGAACTTACTGTGAATTAAACCAGCATGAAAAAAGACATAGAAACCATCAACAAGAGCCAAGAATAGGGTTCCAGCCAAGATGGAGAAATAGGTAGACACCCTTCACTTCCTTGCACAACCAAAAAGAGGATAACACCAATCTAAAATCAATAAAAAACAAAAAGTACCAGAAAATCAAACTGCTTGGAACTCTGAAACCAAAAAACAGTCAACCAGACCAACCATACCAGTAAGGCAGGCAAGTCTACAGACCCCACAGGCAGAGAAGGCTGACAGAAACCATGGCAAGGCACCTGACCACATGGGTAGGGCTGGCTGAATGGGAAACTGAGACTCAGAGCTGACTGTGGACTACGGCAATGGTTGCCATGGTGGGAGGAACTCCCAACCTCACATGAGGGTTCATTGGAAAGTGGGCTAGAGCCAAGAAAGCAAGCTTCACTGTTCCCTTTCTGGCCCCTCCCCACAGACAGTGCCACAGCACAGCAAGGAGGGTTGCCGTGCCCTGGTGAATAAATAAGGCCCCACCCCCTTACAACTTAGCAGGTACACTCAGACAAAGAAATATGGCCCAAAGGAAAGAACAGAGCAAAATTCCAGAAAGAGAGCTAAGTATTGAGGAGATAGACGACCTATCTGACGGAGAGCTCAAAGTCCTGGTAATCAAAATGCTCACACAACTGATTGAACTTGGTTGCAAAATGAAAGAGCTAATGAAAGATATACAAAGTGAAATACAGCAAAATATTTAGGGAACCAACAGAGACAGGAAGGAAACCAGGACTCAAATCAACAATTTGGACCAAAAGGAAGAAATAATCATCCAACCAGAAGAGAATGAAGAAACAAGAATTCAAAAAAATGAAGAGAAGCTTAGGAACCTCTGGGACAACTTTAAACATTCCAATATCCAAATTATAGGACTGCCAGAAGGAGAAGGACAAGAGCAAGAAATTGAAAACTTATTTAAACAAAAAATGAAGGGAAACTTCCCCAATCTAGCAAAGGAAATAGACTTCCAGGAAGTCCAAGTAGCTCAGAGAGTCCCAAAGAAGTTGGACCCAAAGAAGAACACACCAAGGCACATCATCATTGAGTTACCCAATATTACAGATAAAGAGAGAATCTTAAAAGCAGCAAGAGAAAAGGAGACAGTTACCTACAAAGGAGTGCCCATAAGACTGTCCGCTGATTTCTCAAAAAAAACCTTGCAGGCAAGAAGGGGCTAGCAAGAAGTATTCAAAGTCATGAAAAGCAAGGACCTACATCCAATATTACTCTATCCAGTAAAGCTGTCATTTAGAATGGAAAGGCAGATAAAGTGCTTCCCAGATAAGGTCAAGTTAAAGGAGTTCATCATCACCAAGCCCTTATTACATGAAATGTTAAAGGAATTTGTTCAAGAAAAAGAAAATCAAAACTATGAACAATAAAATGACAAACTCACAACTATCAACAACCAAAACTAAAAAACAAAACAAACTAAGCCAACAACTAGAACAGGAACAGAATCAGAGAAATGGACATCACATGGAGGGTTTTCAGTGGGGAGGGGAGGAGAGGGATGGAAGGAGAAGGTACAGGGAATAAGAAGCATAATTAGTATGCATAAAATAGATGGGGGAGGTCAAAAATGGTATAGGAAACAGAGAATTCAAAGAACTTATATGTACAACCCATGACCATGAACTAAAGGGGGGGTGGAATTCTGGACAGTTGGGGGATGCAAGGTGGAGGGGAGAGAAAGGGAGGAAATTAGGAAAACTGTAATAGCATAATCAATAAAATATACTTAAAAGAAAAGCTAAGAGTAAATGAAGAATACAATTTACGAACTGAAGAACACAGTAGAAGGAATCAAAAGCAGGCTAGATGAAGCAGGGGATTGGATCAGTGTGCTAGAGGTCAAGGTAGAAAAAAATTCCCATAAAAAGCAAAAAAGGAAAAAAGACTCAAAAAGATCAAAGAGGGGTTAAGGGAAATGCAGAACAACATAAATATAATAATATCCATATAATAGGGATACCAGAAGGAGAAGAAGAGGAGCAAGAGGTAGAAAACTTGTTTGAAAAAGTAATGATGGAAAACTTCCCTAATTTGATGAGAGAAAAAGTCACACAAATTCAGGAAGCAGACAGGGTCCCAATCAAGAGAAACCCAAAGGCGCCCAGTCCAACACACATCATAATTAAAATGGCAAAATTCAAAGACAAAGAGAGAAACTTAAAGGCAGCAAGGGAGAAACAGGAAGTAACATACAAGAGAGCTCCAGTAAGGCTAGAACCTGACATCTCAATGGAAATACTACAAGACAGAAGGGAATGGCAAGTAATATTCTAAGTAATGAAAAGCAAAGGCCTGCAACCAAGAATATTCTGTCCACCAAGGCTCTCAATTAAAATGGAAGGCAAAATAAGGAGTTTCTCAGACAAAACAAGGCTGAAAGAATGCACCTTCACCAAACCTGCACTGCAAGATATGCTAAAGAGACTGCTTAAAGAAAAGGAAGAAAAAGAGTGAGAAAGAGGAATAGAGGTACAAAGGGAATAAAATGGCAATGAATAAGTACTTATCAATAATAACTTTAAATGGAAATGGACTAAATGCTCCAATCAAAAGACATAGAGTAGCTGAAGAGGTAAGAAAACACTACTGTACAGGTGCTGCTTACAAGAGACTTACCCCAGAACAAAAGACATATACAGACTGAAACTGAAGGGTTGGAAAAAAAATATTCCAAGCAAATGGATAGGAATAAAAGCCAGGGTAGCAGTACTTATATCACACAAAATAGACTTCAAAACAAAAGCCATAAAAAGAGACACTTTGTAATATTCAACTGAAAAAAATCAAAAAGACATAAACATATACATATATGCACCGAACATAGGAGCACGTAAATATATAAGGAAAGTCTTGGAGGATTTCAAGGAAGATATAGACAACAACAAACTTATACTAGGGGATTTCAATATGCCAGAGTCAAAAAAATGGATATATTTTCCAAACTAAATATCAATAATGTACTGCGGCATTGAACAATGGTCTACATCAAATAGACTTAACAGATATATATAGAACCTTTCATCCAAAAGAAACAACATACACATTCTTTTCAAATACATGTGAAATATTTTCAAAGATAGATGACATGATCATACACAAAACAAGCTCAATAAATTCAAGAAAATTGAAATCATATCAAGCATTTTCTCTGACTACAAGAGACTGAAACTAGAAATCAACCTTAAGGAAAAAAACTCAAACACACTCAAATTCATGGAGATTAAATAGCATGCTATTAAACAATGAATGACTTAAGAATGAAATCAAGGAAGAAATCAAAAACTTTCTGGAAACATGAAAACAGTCAAAACTGTGTCCCATAAGTTTTGGAAACAGTCCAAAACTTATGGGACACAGTGAAGGCAGTACTGAGAGGGAAGTTCATAGCAATACAGGCCTACCTAAACAAGATAGAAATATTTCAAAAAAATAATAATAACTTAACTCTGCATCTACAAGAACTGAAGGAACAACTACAAGTAAAGCCCAGTGGCTAGAAGGAAGGATATAACCAAGGTCAGAGCAGAATTAAATAACATAGAGACTAACAGCACAATTCCAAGGATCAATATATCCAGGAGATGGTTCTTTGAAAAGATAAACAAAATCGACAAGCCTTTAAGCAGACTTATCAAGAAAAAAAGAGGGGATCAGGGAAGATGGCGGCAACATACGTGGGAGCGGAGTCCACTTCCCCTCAACGCCAGGGAAATACCTAGCTGATCTGAGGAGCAGAGCGAACAGCCAACAGTATTCCAGCATATATGAAGATCAGAGACCAGAGATAGAGGACATTGAAAGATCTGATGGTAAGAAGAGTGCTTAAGGACAATAAGGTTAGCAGAAGCGCCAGCCCAGGCGCAGGGGCTGCTGCAGGAGTCTTGGGAGAGGGCAAGGCTGAGCTGTGAGCAGCCAGGTGCTTGATTGGACCAGGGGGGGCTTGAATAGGAGGAATTTCTCAAAAAGAAAAAGAAAATAGAGACACTCAGGGGCTAGTTAGAGAACTCTTGGCAGCAGCCTGGGCCCCTGGCGCCCCTCCCCCCTCCGCCCCTGGACTGCAAGCTCAGGATAAGCAGCCCGGGAGCCCCGGCGCTCACCTGAGGCCCGGTTGCACGCACGCAGATTAGCAAACTGGGGGCACACACATGAAACCCTGGAGGGGCGCCCACAACTGAAACCTCCCAGAGCATCTGGAGCAGAGGCTAGCTGCTCCACCCACAGGCCCAAAACCTCCGACCAAGTGCCGCGCGTGATTCAGTCCCAGGGCGGCCCCGCCCGCCCGAGAGACTCAAGCCCAGGGTGGCTGGATCGGCCCCCCAAGCACAAAGTGGCTGGATCGGCTGGCTGCGCGCTCTCCAAGCACAAAGCCACTTGCGAGCTTTCCAAGCCCAAGCTGCTGCATCCCCTGCTTGCGCCTCCCAAGAACAAAGCTGCTGGATTGGCTGATCAATGGCCTGATTGACTGCCAGGGACCACACCTACAACGCCTACCTAACACCTGCGCACAGAGCCCTGCAGGGCCTACTAGCTCTCTAGGACAAAGGCAGAACACCCAGCAGAGGGGAGCTGCAGGGCTAGGGGAGTCTGCAGGCTGAACAACAGCTAGGAGTGTGGCCCAGGAAGGGAGAAAAGTAAAACCAATCCTTCCAACCACCCCCTCCCGTTGCACAGACAGGACGACCAGCAGAACTAACCTGACCGGTTTAAAGCCAGCAGAAGATTTTTTTTTTTCCTTTCCTCCTTTCCCCCTGAATTCCTTCTTCCTCTCTCTCTTTTTTTTTTCATTCCTTCTTCCTCCCAAGCTTTACCATTTTTATGTCTTCTTCCTGCCTTCTTTTATCTATTTCTATGTTTTAATTTTTGTTAAAATTCCTTCTTATCTTGCCTCCGATCTTTCTTTATTCCTTCTTCCCTCCTTCCTTCCTTTCCTCCTTTTGTATTTCCTTTTTCCCTCCTTCCCTTCTTTTTTTTTTCTTTCTTCCCCCCTTTCTCTTTTTCCCACAGGTGAGACAACAAAACCTGGAGTGCTGAAAAGACTAGAGTTAGACCGCGTTAAACCCATAAACGTCAACTCAAGACCAGTGAGCACAAGAGATTAAGTAGACAGCACCACCAAATCCCATTGGCATTCTACCATACAAGTTCATACCATAAACCCAGGGAGTCAGAATAGAGCAATTTAAGAAGCAGAGGCCAACAAGAAGAGTCTCACAAACAATGGGAAGACAAAGAAAATATTCCCAAATGAAAGGAAAGGAGGAAGTCTCAGAAAGAATGCTAACTGAAAAAGAGGCAAGTCAACTATCAGATACTGAGTTCAAAGCAATGGTCATCAGGAAGCTCACTGAGCTCTCTGAGCTCAAAGAGAACTACCAGAAACTACAAGGAAACTACAATGAACTCACTGCAAACTATATCAACATGAAAAAGGAAATAGAAACTATCAACAAGAGCCAAGAGGAAATAAAGAATACAATTTCTGAATTGAAAAACGCAGTAGAAGGAATAAAAAGCAGACTTGATGAAGCAGAGGATCGGATCAGCAAGCTGGAGGACAAAGTAGAAAAAAACACCCAGAAAGAGCAAGAAAAGGAAAAGAGGCTCAGAAAGAATGAAGAGGCAGTAAGGGAAATGCAGGACAACATGAAACGTAACAATATCTGTATAATAGGAATACCAAGAGGAAAGAAGAAGAGCAAGGGATAGAAAACCTGTTTGAAAAAGTAATGATGGAAAATTTCCCTAATCTGATGAGAGAAAAAGTCACCCAAATCCAGGAATCACAGAGAGTCCCAAGCAAGAGGAACCCAAAGAGACCCACTGCAAGACACATCATAATTACAATGGCAAATTTCCAAGACAAAGAGAGGATCTTAAAGGCAGCAAGGGAGAAAAAGGAAGTAACATACAAGGGAGCCCCAATAAGGTTAGCAACTAACTTCTCAATGGAAACGCTCCAAGCCAGAAGAGAATGGCAAAAAATATTCCAAGTAATGAGAACCAGAGGCCTGCAACCAAGACTACTTTACCCAGCAAGGCTCTCAATCAAGATAGAAGGCCAAATAAAGAGATTCCCAGACAAAAGAAGTCTACAAGAATACACCTCCACCAAACCAGCTCTGCAAGAGATGCTAAAGGGACTGCCTTAAGGAAAGGAAGGAAAAGAGAAAGTCAGAGGAACACAGGTAGGAAAAAATGGCAATGAATAACTACCTATCGATAATAACCTTAAACATAAATGGATTAAATGCTCCAATCACAAGACATAGAATAGCTGAATGGATAAGAAAACATGACCCACACATATGCTGCCTACAAGAGACCCATCTCAGGACAAAAGACTTACACAGACTGAAAGTGAAGGGCTAGAAACAAATTTTCCAAGCAAACGGACAAGCAAAAAAAGCAGGGGTAGCAATACTCATATCAGACAAAATAGACTTCCAAAGAAGGGCCATAAAGAGAGACCCAGAAAGTCACTTCATAATACTCAAAGGAAGAATCCACCAAGAAGACATAAACATTGTAAATATATATGCACCCAACATAGGAGCACCCAAATACATAAAGAAAATCTTGGAGGATTTCAAGAAAGATATTGACAGCAACACAATTATAGTAGGAAACTTTAACACCCCACTATCAAAAATGGACAGGTCTTCCAAACAAAATATCAACAAAGATATTGTGTCACTTAACAATACCCTAGAGGAAATGGACTTAACTGATATAGAGATTTTCATCCCAAAGAAGCAAAATACACATTCTTTTCAAGTGTCCATGGAACTTTTTCAAAGATAGACCACATGATAGGACACAAAGCAAGCCTCAACAAATTCAAGAAAATTGAAATCATATCAAGCATTTTCTCTGACCACAAGGGTCTGAAACTAGAAACCAACCCCAAAGGAAAAAACCCAAAACACTCAAAATCATGGAGACTAAATAGCATGCTATTAAACAATGAATGGGTCAAGAACGAGATTAGGGAAGAAATCAAAAACTTCCTGGAAACAAATGAAAACGAACTCACAACAACCCAAAACCTATGGGACACAGCAAAGGCAGTCCTGAGAGGGAAGTTCATAGCAATACAGGCCTACCTTAAGAAGATAGAAACAGTTCAAACAAACAACCTAACCCTACGCCTACAAGAACTCAAGGAACAACAACAAAGACAGCCCAGAGCAAGCAGAAGGAAGGAAATAACCAAGATCAGAGCAGAACTAAATGACATAGAGACTAAAAGCACAATTCTAAGGATCAATGAAACCAGGAGCTGGTTCTTTGAAAAGATAAACAAAATCGACAAGCCTTTAAGTAGGCTCATCAAGAAGAAAAGAGAGAGGATCCAAATTACAACTGATACCACAGAAATACAAAGGATTTTAAGAAATTACTATGAAGAACTGTATGCTAAGAAATTTGAAAACCTAGATGAAATGGACACATTTCTAGAAAAATATAATCTTCCAAAAGTGAATGAAGAAGAAGCAGAAAACCTGAACAGACCAATAACAGCAGACGAAATTGAAGCAGTCATCAAAAAACTCCCATCACACAAAAGCCCTGGACCAGATGGTTTCACAGGAGAGTTCTACAAAGCATTTAAGGAAGAGCTAACCCCTATCCTTCACAGACTATTCGAAAAAATCCAAACGGATGGAAGACTCCCAAACTCTTTTTATGAAGCCAACATCATCCTAATCCCAAAACCCGATAAAGACACAACGAAGAAAGAAAACTTCAGGCCAATATCACTGATGAACATAGACGCTAAAATTCTCAACAAGATATTAGCAAAACGCATTCAGCAATACATTAAAGAGATCATCCACCATAACCAAGTGGGATTCATCCAAGGGATGCAAGGATGGTACAATATTCTCAAATCAATAAACATAATACATCACATCAGTAACTGCAAAGACAAAAATCACATGATCATATCAATAGATGCGGAAAAAGTATTTGATAAGATACAGCACCCATCTCGGATAAAAACACTCAGCAAAGTGGGAATAAAGGGACCATTCCTCAACATAATAAAGGCCATATATGAGAGACCTACAGCCAACATCACACTCAATGGACAAAAAATTAGAGCTTTCCCACTAAGATCAGGAACAAGACAAGGATGCCCTCTCTCACCACTCCTATTCAACATAGTATTGGAAGTCCTAGCCACAGCAATCAGACAAGAAAAAGCAATAAAAGGCATCCAAATTGGAAAGGAGGAAATGAAACTGTCACTGTTTGCAGACGACATGATAGTGTACATGGAAAACCCTATAGACTCCACCAAAAAACTACTCGACCTAATAAATGAATTTGGCAAAACAGCTGTATACAGAGTCAATACCCAGAAATCAAAGGCATTCCTGTACACCAACAACGAAACTGCAGAAACAGAAATCAGGAAAAAAATCCCATTCGATATAGCAACAAGAAAAATAAAGTACCTAGGAATAAACCTAACCAAGGAGGTAAAAGACCTATACTCAGAAAACTACACAACACTGAAGAAAGAAATTAAGGAAGACACAAACAAATGGAAGCATGTACCATGCTCATGAGTTGGAAGAATTAACATCATCAAAATGGCCATACTACCCAAAGCAATTTATAGACTCAATGCAATCCCTATTAGAGTACCCATGACATATTTCACAGATATAGAACAAACATTTCAGAAATTCATATGGAACCATAAACGACCCCGAATAGCTGCAGCAATTTTGAGAAAGAAGAACAAAGCAGGAGGGATCACAATACCTGATATCAAACTGTATTACAAGGCCACTGTCATCAAAACAGCCTGGTACTGACATAAAAACAGTCACAAAGACCAATGGAACAGAACAGAGAGCCCAGAAATAAACCCAAGTCTTTATGGTCAATTAATATTTGACAAATGAGGCAGGAGCATAAAATGGAGCAAAAACAGTCTCTTCAACAGATGGTGTTGGGAGATCTGGACAGCTACGTGCAAAAAAATGAAACTCGATCACCAACTTACGCCATACACAAAAATAAACTCAAGATGAATAAAAGACTTAAATATAAGTCATAATACCATAAAAGTCCTTGAGGAAAACATTGGCAGAAAAATCTCAGACATTCCATGCAGCAACATCCTCACAGACACATCCCCTAAAGCAAGGGACATAAAGGAAAGAATAAACAAATGGGACCTCATCAAAATAAAAAGCTTCTGCATGGCTAAAGAAAACAGCACCAAATTACAAAGAGAACCAACAGTATGGGAAAACATATTTGCCAATGATACCTCAGACAAGGGCCTGATCTCCAAAATATATAAAGAACTCACATGACTCCACTCCAGGAAGACAAACAACCCAATTAAAAAATGGGCAAAGGACTTGAATAGACACTTCTCCAAGGAAGACATACAGAGGGCCCAGAGACATATGAAAAGATGCTCAGCATCACTAGCCATCAGAGAGATGCGAATTAAAACCACTATGAGGTATCATCTCACACCAGTCAGAATGGCCAACATAAAGAAATCCACAAACAAATGTTGGAGAGGATGCGGAGAAAAGGGAACCCTAGTGCACTGTTGATGGGAATGCAGACTGGTGAGGCCACTGTGGAAAACAGTATGGAATTTCCTCAGAAAACTAAAAATGGAACTGCCCTTTGACCCAACAATTCCGCTGCTGGGATTATACCCTAAGAACACTGAAACACCAATCCAAAAGAACCTGTGCACCCCAATGTTCATAGCAGCACAATTTACAATAGCCAAGTATTGGAAGCAACCTAAGTGCCCATCAGCAAACGAGTGGATCCAAAAACTATGGTATATTTACACAATGGAATTCTACGCAGCAGAGAGAAAGAAGGAGCTTATACCCTTTGCAACAGCATGGATGAAACTGGAGAGCATTATGTTAAGTGAAATAAGCCAGGCGGTGAGGGACAAATACCATATGATCTCACCTTTAACTGGAACATAATCAAGAGAAGAAAAAAGCAAACAAAATATAACCAGAGACATTGAAGTTAAGAACAATCTAACAATCGCCAGGGGTGAGTGGGGTGGGGACAGTGGGAAGAGGGGATTACAGGAACTACTATAAAGGACACATGGACAAAACCAAGGGGGAGGGTGGAGGTGGGGGAGGGAGGTGGGTTCACCTGGGGTGGGGTGGAGGGATGGGGAGAGAAGGCATACAACTGTAATTGAATAACAATAAAAATTAAAAAAAGAAAAAAGAGAGAGGACCCAAATGAACACAATCAGAAATGAAAGAGGAGAGATTACAACTGATAGCACAGAAATACAAAGGATTGTAAGAAATTACTACAAACAAGTATACGCCAAGAAATTTGAAAACCTGGGTGAAATGGACAAATTTCTAGAAAAATATAATCTTCCAAAACTGAATGAAGAAGAAGCAAGCAGAAAGCCTGAACAGACTGATAAAAGCTGGTGATATCAGGCAATAATCAAAACACTCCTGGCAAATAGAAGTCCTGGAATGGAAGGTTTCACAGGAGAATCTTACAAAACATTAAAAGAAGACCTAACACCTTTCCTTCACAGAATATTTTTAAAAACCCAAGAAGAGGGAAGACTCCAAATCTCTTTCTATGAAGCCAGCATCATCCTAATCCCAAAACCAGATATAGATAAAACAAAGAAAGAAAAGCACAAGCCAATATCCCTGATGAAAATCAACAAATGTAATACATCACATAAACAAAAGCAAAGAAAAAATCACATGTACATAACAATAGATATGGAAAAAGACTTTGATAAGGTATAGCACCCATTTATGATAAAAACACTCAACAAAGTGGGATTAGAGGGAGCATACCTCAACATAAAAAAGATCATATATCAGAAACCTACAGCCAACATCATACTCAATGGGCAAAAACTAAAAGTTTCCCACTAAGATCAGGAAGAGAGAAGGATGTCTGCTTTCACCACTTCTATTCAACATAGTATTGGAAGTCCTAGCCACAGCAATCAGATAAGAAAAATATACAAAAGGCATCAAAATTGGAAAGGAGGAAGCAAAACAGTCATTGTTTGCAGATGACATGATAGTGTACAGAGTAAATCCTATAGACTTCACCAAAAAATACCCAACCTAATAAATGAATTTGGCAAAACAGCTGGATACAAAGTCAATATTCAGAAATTGAATGCATTTTTGTACACCAACAATGAAATATCAGAAACAGAAATCAGGAAAAAATCCCATTTCATATAGCAACAAGAAAAATAAAGTATCTAGGAATAAACATAACCAAGGAGGTAAAAGATCTGTAATCAGAAAATTACACACACTGAAGAAAGAAATTAAGGAAGCACAAATAACTAGAAGCATATACCATGTTCATGGATTGGAAGAATTAACATCATCAAAAAATCCATACTACCCAAAGCAATTTATGGGTTCAACACAATCCTTATTAAAACACCAATGACATATTTCACAGATATGGAACAAACATTTGAAAAATTTACATGGAACTGTAAACAATGCTGAATAGCCACAGCAATTTTGAGAAAGATGAACAAGGTAGGAGGGACCCCAATACCTGATATCAAACTGTATTACAAGGCCAAAGTAATCAAAACATTCTGGTGCTAGCAAAAGAATAGACACATAGATCAATGGACCAGAATACAGAGCCCAGAAATAAACCCAAGTCTCTATGGTCAATTAATATTTGACAAAGGGAGCAGAAGTATAAAATGGAGTAAAAATAGCCTCTTTAAAAAATAGTGTTTGGATGTCTGGACAGCTACATGCAAAAAAATGAAACTCGACCACCAACTTACACCATACACAAAAATAAACTAAATATACATAAAAGACTTAAATATAAGTTGTGACATTATAAAAGTCCTAGAGTAGAACATAGGCAGGAAAAACTCAGATATTCCATGCAGCAATATTTTCACTAATATGTCCCCTACAGCAAGGCACATGAAGGAAAGAATAAACAATATGACCACATCAAAATGAAAAGCTTCTGCACAGTTTAAAAAAATCAGCAAAATGAAAAGGGAACCAATCATATGGGAAAATATATTTGCAAATGTTACCTCAAACCAGAGTTTGATCTCCAAAATACATAGAATTCACATGACTTCACTCCAGAAAGACAAACAATCCAATTAAAAAATAGGCAAAAGACCTGAACAGACACTTCCCCAAGGAGGACATACAGAGGACCCAGAGACATAAGAAAAGACACTCAGCATCACTAGTCATCAGAGAAATGCAAATTAAAACCACAATGAAATACCACTTCTCATCTGTCAGAATGGCCATCATAAACAAATCAACAAACAACAAATGCTGGCGAGGCTGTGGAGAAAATGGAACTCTAGTACATTGTTGGTGGGAATGCAGACGGGTGCAGCCACTGTGGAAAACAGTATGGAATTTCCTCAGAAAACTAAAAATGGAATTGCCTTTTGATCCAGTAATTGCACTGCTGGGATTATACCTTAGGAATCCTTAAACACCAATTCAAAAGAACCTATGCCTGCAATGTTCATAGCAGCAGAATTTATAATAGCCAAGTGCTGAAAGCAACCTAAGCACACATCAGTAAACGAGTGGATGAAAAAACTATGGTACAGAGGACTTCTGGCCAAGATGGAGGTATAGGTAGATGCACTTTGCCTCCTCACACAACCAAAAGTACGACAATATCATATTTAAAAGTAAAAAAAAAATAACCAGAACTGCCAGAAAATCAAACAATATGGAAATCTGACAACCAAGGAGTTAAAGAAGAAACATTCATCCAAACTGGTAGGAGGGGTGGAGACAAGCAACCAGAATGGAGTGGACTCATGGAAAGGTGGCACATGGCAGGCTGCGAAGTCCCACACATGTGTGTGGATAAACCAGGAGGAACTACTGCGGAGTCAGACAGACTGCAAAACCCAGGGTTCCAGCATGGGGAAATAAAGCCTCAAAACCTCTGACTAAAAGCACCCTGTGGGGGTTGAGGTGTAGGGAGAAACTTCCAGCCTCACAGGACAGTTAATTGAAGAGACCATAGGGTCATGAAATGTACACCAGCCCACCTTCCCAGGAATCAGCACCAGAAGGGCCCCATTTCCTTGCGGGTGGCAGAGAAAGTGACTGAAAGCCAGCTGAGAGCTAAGCAAGTGACATTGTTCCCTCTCAGACCCCTCTCCTACATACAGCACCACAATGCAATAATGTGGATAAGCCCACCCTGGTGAGAACCTAAGTCTCTGCCTCTTAGTATGTAACGGGTTCACCAAGACAGAAAAATTATGGAAAAAATTAAAGAGCAGATCAAAGCTCCAGAAAAAAACAATTAAGCAATGAAGAGATTGTCAACCTATCAGATGCACAGTTCAAAACACTGGTAATCAGGATACTCACAGAAATGGTTCAGTGTGGTCACAAAATAGTGGAAAATGTGAAGGCTATGAAAAGTGAAATAAAGGAAAACGTACAGGGAACCAACAATGATGGGAAGGAAATGGGGACTCAAATCAACGATTTGGATCAGAAGGAAAAAATAAACAGACAACCAGAACAGAATGAAGAAAAAGAATTCAAAAAAATGAGGAGAGACTTAGGAACCTCCAAGACATCTTGAAACATTCCAACATCTGAATCACAGGGGTGCCCGAAGGAGAAGAGGAACAACAAGAAATGGAAAACTTATTTGAACAAATAATGAAGGAGAATGTCCCCAATCTGATAAAGGAAATAGACTTCCAGGAAGTCCAGGAAGCTCAGAGAGTCCCAAAGGAGTTGGATCCAAGGAAGCACACACCAAGCCACATCATAATTACATCACCCAAGATTAAAGATAAGGAGAGAATCTTAAAAGCAGCAAGAGAAAAGGAGACAGTTATCTACAAAGGAGTTCTCATTAGACTATCTGCTGATTTTCTCAAAAGAAACCTTGCAGGCAACAAGGGGCTAGAAAGAAGTATTCCAAGTCATGAAAGGCAAGGACCTACATCCAATATTACTCTATCCAGCAAAGCTATCATTTAGAATGGAAGGGCAGACAAAGCGCTTCCCAGATAAGGTCAAGTTAAAGGAGTTCATCATCACCAAGCCCTTATTATATGAAATGTTAAAGGGACTTATCTAAGAAAAAAGAAGTAGATCAAAAATACAAACAGTAAAATGACAACAAACTCACAACCATCAACAACCAAACCCATAAAAACAAAAAACAAAAACAAAAATGAACTAAGGAAAGAAATAGAACAGGAACACATTCACAGAAATAGAGGTTGCATGGAGGTTATTAGTGGGGAGTGGCAGGGGAGAGTTGGAGGGAAATGTATAGGGAATAAGAAGCATAAGTGGTAGGTACAAAATAGACAGGGGAGGTTAAGAATAGTATGGGAAATGGAGAAGCCAAAGAACTCATATGTATGACCCATGGACATGAACTAAGGTGGGGGAATGCTGATGGTAGGAGGGGTACTGGGTGGAAGGGAATAAAGGGGAGAAAAAATGGGACAACTATAATAGTATAATCAATAAAATACATTAATAAAAATAAAGTAATTATTTAAAAAAATTATAGTACATTTACACAATGGAATACTATGTAGCAGAAAGGAAGAAGGAGCTCCTACCCTTTGCAACAGCATGGATGGATCTGGAGAGCATTGTGCCAAGGAAAATAAGCCAGGCAGTGGTAGATTAATACCTTATGATCTCACCTATATCTGGAAGCTAATCAACAAACCAAACATGCAAACAAAATATAACCAGAGACATTGAAATAAAAAACAAACTGACAGTAACCAGAGGGGAGGTAGGAGAGGATAATAGGCGGAAAAGGGAGAAGGGTCATGAAGGCACATGTATAAAGGACACATGGACAAAGCTAAAGCAGGTAGGATGGAGGGTGGGAGGTGGGGATGGCTGGGGTGTGAGGGGTTGGTGGTGGGGAGAAATGGAGACAACTCTACTTGAACAACAATAAAAAAAGAAAAAATGCTTTATGCTACATGAAATATAATATAATAATTAATAATAATATAATATATATAATACAATGTAATAATGTCCTAAGGAAATTTGATGGTAAATCCTGAACACTTTTTATACTAAATTACCTCAAAATTCCTGTTCACATTCACTATTTTATTTAACACTTAAAATAGCAGTACTGCCAAGGCACTATTATTCATATTTTGCAAAGAAAATTGCTAAGACTTAAATTGGTTAAAAATCTTGACCAGGGCCACATTGGCCATTGAGTCACCAAGCTACAAAGGCCACAAAAGCAGGACTGACATTCATCACTCCAAGCATGGGCTTCACAGAGAAGCCTCTGAGGCAGGGAGTTGGTCAACCACAATGACAAGGACAATGGGATGTGCGGAACCTGTGGTGATGCCTGCCAGTCTAAGGAGGCAACATATGGAAACATCACAGGGTTGCACAGGAAACAGAAAAAATAAACATATTTCAGTGCTTTTCTGTAACCTTGGCTACTGTCACTATAGTTTCAAGAAAAAATGTTTTTCTAAACATTCAGAGCATTGCCCATATGTCAGCTTCCATCTGCCAATTTCCTCAGCCACAGCCGAGCACCACCAGGTGTCTCTGAGCCCAGGAAGCCCGAACAGGACATGCCTCAGGGAGGCAGTTTAGTGGCTTTCTCCTTTTGAGTGTTTTTTTTTTAGGAGAAAAGGTGATAAAATGCAAAAAGGCCGCTGCAAACAGTAGCACTACTCACCGGTCATGAAGAGCGGGAATCTTGGAAGGACACTGCAAATACTGCTTAAATCGGAGCTCAAAAGCTTGTCCAATGGAGCCAATGACGTCCTGGGCCAGCCCATCACAGCATTCCAGAATGTGACAAGCTGTGGGAGCCAGAGACCCAGGCCCATTAGAGACAAACACTGGAGTTGCCCAGGCTCCTGAACAAAAGTCCTCCTGAGGGTGAAAACCCCCGGTGAGAAGAGGGGGACAAAGAAGTACGTGTGTCCTTCATAATATGTCCTGGAGGCCCTACCTGCAACTTAATCCCAGTGTCCCCACTGGATGTATTCCTTAATAGCTTATTGTCTAAAATTAAAAATGAATTCCATTGTAGCAGCTACCCACCATCCCTCAAGGACACACTCCCATGACCAAGCTGCAGCACAATCCATGCAAAACCTTCAGATAAAAGAGGGTCAAGTGGGGAAAGGCACAGAGAAGGCCCTGCTTCTGCTCCTCAAGATAGTGACTGTCCCTGGCACCCCCCCTCCCAGAGGAACCTCAGCCTCTCACCTGTCTCCATGACCAGCATGTCATGGTCTTGTTACTAATGGGACAGAAGCATTCTCCCTGGAGAAAAGAGCAGATGTGGGTGTCCCACTACACCTTTCTCTTTCCAACAGTTAAGATGTAATTGTATTCAGGGAGTGTTCCTCCAGGAGCATGGTGGACACCAGCAATTGAAGAAGGGTCATCTCTACAAAGGTAGTTGTTCCCAGGCACCAGAGACACTAAACTGTCCTCTGGCTGCAGGAAAACCCAGCACACATGAGACAGAGGACTCCTTAAGATGGAAAATTGCCCAGGAAGGGACAGAAGCATCACTGCTTTTGAAGTTTGGTGACTTTCAGCAAAATGCTGGCTTCTCTACACACAAAGCTCACAGGGACAGCAGGTGTCACCATGTCCTCAGCTTCTACACTGTCCCCCAGGCTGGAGGGGATTGCACCCCTGAGGACACTGCCAGGGAAAAAGTGGGACAGCACTGCACTGTGGACCACCATGCAGTCCTTGTCTATAGTAGGCATGTCCAAGGGATTGATCCCAAGATTTCCGAGCTGTATTCTTGTCTTTGACCATTCATATTAGTTTTTCAGTACCAACACAGGTAGGCACAAAGCAAGCCCATATGAAACAGGTATTAGAGTTGCTGGGTTATTGGTTAACTGATAGGAATGGACATGTCTTTCCAGCTGAAAGGGAAGGAGGAGTCAAGACTGGTGTGAGAAAAAGACATCTGGCTCCCCCACAGCCCGTATTTCCAGCCAAACACCTCCACGTCCAGCATTGGCAGCAGCCACAGGAGTTGGCTGGCCAGTACTTTAAAGATCCAGAATAAAGACTGGGAAGGGGTCAAGAAATGCACCTTATTTTTCTTCTGAGGGGAAAAGCAGTGCCCTAACCTATAAGATAATGTGTGAAGAATCAGGTTTCAGCAGAGGGGGCCACACAATGAATCCATGGGGCCCTGCATCTTCCACACACCAGACAGCATCAGGCCTGGAGAGTGTCTTCTTCAAGTCAGTTCCACAGAGGTTCACAAGCTGCAGAGCTCCAGGTAGGAAACCCACACTGGGTGAGGGCTGAGGTCTGCCAGTCTAAGATGCCCAAGTTGGCAGAACCACTCCAGGCTCTGCTACCTGGTTCATCCTCAATGGACTGAGAAAACAGCGTCTATAGGCTGGGTGTGAGGCTCCTTTTGTAAAATGCCTTCTATGTGTTCCAAAAACTCACTCCAAATCCAAAACTAACCCTGGGCTGCCAATCTTGCTGGGCCTGTTATTTTCTCTGAGTATTGCAATAGTCTTCAGCCAAAAGCCACCTCTTCTAACCTGGACTGCATGACTTGGTGTGTGCCAGAAATGAAGAAGCCCTAACCCAAGTGAACATCAGGGTTGCTTGTTTCATTCCCACAAGGAAAGAACAGAGCTAGAGTCATCATTCATGAGTGAGAAGACTAGATGAGAAACATGTACAGAGGCAAGACTCAAAATTACATTGTAAAACCTAAACATGGCCCAAAATAAACACAGGAACAACTGACCTTTTCATAGTAGTAGAAGGTGAGTTGGAGAAGAAGGCCCCGAGGCAGGTGCTGGCTTGATGTTCAAGGAAGAGCCAGCAGTCCATGGAGCCAGAGCAGGAGGAAATGGTGGGGGATGGGACAGATTAGAGCAGGATTGAGCTCACTGGGGTCCTATGGGTATGGTGATGAGACTAGCAGATGTTTTGTGGAGGAAGGAAAGACTAAGATCTGTGGCTTGTCAAGTGTGAGGGCTGTGAGACTTCTGAGTGCAGAGGTGCACCAGTCTGGCTCTCAGCCAGACACATGGGTGGAACAAGAACATTCAGAGTCTTTGGCACAGGATGTTTAAATCCCAGGGCCTGCTTGTAATGTACAACCACTGTTGACAGTAGCCAAGTGTGGAGCTACCTAAATGCCCACTCATAGCAAAACTAACTTCTCACCCAATGTTAGTGGCTGGAAATTAACCTACCAGTTAAGGAAGGAAGGAAGGGAGGGAAGAAGGGAGGGAGGGAGATAGTAAGGGAGGGAAAGGAAAAGAGGAAGGAAGGAAGGAAGGAAGGAAGGAAGGAAGGAAGGAAGGAAGGAAGGAGAAGAAAGAAAGGAAGAAAAAGAAAGAAAGAAAGAAAGAAAGAAAGAAGAAAGAAAGAAAGAAAGAAAGAAAGAAAGAAAG
The DNA here is from genome assembly GCF_022682495.2 of Desmodus rotundus. Taxonomy (NCBI): domain Eukaryota; kingdom Metazoa; phylum Chordata; class Mammalia; order Chiroptera; family Phyllostomidae; genus Desmodus; species Desmodus rotundus. Next base: position 82,991,416 of record NC_071387.1, read on the forward strand.
AAAGAAAGAAAGAAAGAAAGAAAGAAAGAGAAAAGAAAAAGAAACTATCACTTTCGCCCACTGTGCAGATGAGGGTTTTTTTACAGAGGAAAGAAAGAGGAGGTTCTGTGTTGTTTACCCTCACTGAATTCATACCATTTAAGGCCTTTTCTGGAGTCACCCACTGGGGCCTACAACTGTGCAAGGCCAGAGCAACCCTAAGTTTTTTTGTTGCAAAAACCCTGTGCTATTAGCAAAGCCTGGAGTAGGCAAGTATGACCACAAGATGCATCATTCCCACATGCAGGATTTCTGCTCAAGCCTGTTCACCAAGTTGCCCATTCCTGGGGAAATCTTGGAGGAAGAGCAGCAGAATGTGTTAGAAGCTATTCAGGCTGAACGCACAGGCTTCTTTCTCATTAGGTTAGCACCAACTATGTATAGGATATGACTTCCCACAGCCAGATCAGGTTGTTCCACAGGGTACCTGAAGAAGGATGTTATTGCAATTATAAATTATATAATGTTCATGCCTCTTGTGACGGCTATATGTCTAATTAGAGCATGATTTTTTTCTTAGCTGCTTTTGTGACTCAAACAGTGCAATCTGAGCTGTTCTTTTATATATATAAAATACAGGGAATGAAGGTCATTAGATAGTAAATGAAAGTTCCAGTGTAAAAAAAATGATGTGTTAGGATCCAGCAAAACCTAATTTGTTGAGAGTTTTATCTTTCATATATCAATAGTTTCCTGCCAGGTCTATTGGTCCTGCCCTTTCACTATAATGTGCCAACCTGATGAAAGTTCACTCAGTTGTGTCTCTTGTCTTCTCAAAATGTTGTTGGAAGTTTCCATACAACTTAATGACTTGGGTCAGAGATCCTTTGCCCTCCCACCAAGTTAACTATATACATCATGGGTTCCTACACCAAATAGATAAATATATATTGTTACTATAAATACTTATAAACAGGCAAAAACATATCGGCAGGAGTCATTATGGAAAAGACAAATGATAACAGTGAGGAAATTTCACCCAACTCTGTAGGATTTTGACAGAAGACTTTCTGGGACCCAGATGTGTCTTGACACCTGCCCATCATGAGAGCTGTGCCTGCAGCCAAGGAAACACCCCAGCACATCAACTTCATGAGATGTTAGATATTTAAGAGCCCAAAGAAGAACATTTATTCCCAGAGTTTCTTGCTAATCTGACTTCTGAATGGCAGAGGCCATTATTAATTAAACACACTTCCTGGGCCAGGGGAGAAAGAAGAACAGAAGCAGCTGGGGGAAGCAGTTCCACCAGCTCCTTACTAGAATGGAATAATTGTGGGGTGGACACAAATGAGGTGATGCAAACCATGCTCTGTGAGAAGGTTCATGGCTGGAACCGTGACTCCCCTCCCTACACACACAGCCTGTGTGGGGGGAACAGAGCTATGGTGCATTAGGAAAGTCTGAAAATTCCCATTGGAGACTGGGTCTGGTTCCCCTCCCTTGAATCTGAGCAGGCTGTCACTTCTTTGACAGTACACTATGGAAGAAGTGAACCTGTCCTTGGCCTTTCAGAGTGCTGGAAGCTGCCACTTTGGTATCATGGAGCCCAGAAGTACCATGTGAGAGGTCCTAATGCCCTGACAGAGGGGGCCCTCGGACTCCCAGGAAAGGGGGAAGGACCCTGATGGCTTGGCCTTCCAGTCACCCTTACCAAGGTATGAGGCATGACAGTGAAGTAAACTTGGACCCTCTAGACCAGGCCGACCAAAGGCCATCCAGTGACCCCCATTGGTGGTACTTGGAATCAAAAATTGGCCAGTTGAGCCCTGCCTGGATTCCTGACACTTAATCATATCAGAAACCACTAAACTTTGAGTAGTTTGCTGCAGGAGATGGATAATTGGAAGGCAGGAATGTACATCACCCAAAATATCTGAAAGGGCCCCTGTGCCGGTGGCACCCCCAGAGCACCAGCACCAGTGCAAATGTCAGCATTTGTCTTACAATAGCACCACATGCCAAAGGTAGAACACTGTGGCAATCACAGGGCATGTGCAGTGGATTCTGATTTCCATAAGTTTGAAAAGGCACTATGGGTGAAGGTACTCCTGGTCATGGCTCAAAGCAAGACAGCAGCCTGTACACTTCCATGGCTCTAAGTCAGACTGCACTGGACTGAGCTCTTTCAGGCTTAGATCCTTATTTCCCAGCTGTGGCTGTAAGTGGGGATCACCTGCAGAGCTTTTAAAAATTGTCCATACCTGGGCCATACTCTCTGAGGACTGAGCACTGAGATTTTTAAAAGCTTCCCTAACTGAAGTATAGTTCAGCAGTCCCTAACCTTTTTGGCACCAGGGACCAGTTTCATAGAAGACAATTTTTCCATGGACTGGGAGAGGCGGAGAGGAGGATGGTTTCAGGATATTAAGCACATTATGTCCAAGCTCACTGCCTGCTGTGCAGCCAGGTACCTATCAGGCCTGGACCAGTATTGGTCCTAAGCCCAAAGGTTGGGGACCCCTGGTGTAGTTCATGTTGAGAACCACTGACCTAGGAGCCATGAAAAATGTCAAAAAAGTATCTAGGATTGCTTGAAGTTAATTTGGAACAAACAAAAATAGAGGAAGAACTTCAACAACAACTGTTAACCCTGGGCTGAAACCGGGGGAATTCTGTGCCTGGAGAGGCACAGACTTCCACCTACACCCTCTCCTAACTTGATGGGATCTTAGGATGATTGAAGGAGTTGTCTTAAGGGGTTAAATTGTATCCCCAACAAAAGATATGTTGCAGCCTTACATCAGAATGTGACCATATTTGGAAATAGGGTCATAGACATAACTAGTAAAGGTGAAGTCAGGTTGAATCGGAGGATCTAATCCAATGTAACTGGTGTCTTTATAAAACATCTGAATGAAAATAGAGGTACACTCATGGCACAAAGCCATGTGAAGATTGAGGATTGCAGTGATGCACCCATAAGCCCAGGATGCACACAGTCAGAAGCTGCAAGAAGCAGGAAGGATTCTCCCTTATAGGCTTTAGAGTGAGTGTGGCCCTGTTGCCAACCTGACCTCAGATTTCTGGCCTCCAGAACAATGAGACAATGATTCCTGTTGTTTTAAGGCACCTAGTTTGTGGTGTTTGTACAATAGCCCCAGCAAACTGATAATACAGCCTCTAACTAGAAGAATGAGCTTGTGTTGAACTGTCATAGTCTGGCTTCTCAACCAAGACAAGTACTAGTTATCTGCAGATATTACATAAAAGTTGTTTCATGTTCAAGAAGTGGTTGACTACAGCGTGTTAGCAAGGGGTGTTAGGGACAGTCCTCAACTCATCAAGACCACCATGTCCCCTTCCCATCCACTCTAAAAACTTTGTGATTATCCCACCTCTGGTTTAGGAGTGATGATGTGACAATTACAGTATATTAACCACATTAGAACGTCTCATCTATGAGGTCCCCCACCCCCTAGACACCCCAATGACAGCTTAGAGGGGAGCTCCAGCACATCTGGAGGAGAATAACACTAACATTCTTTGTAAGATCTTATCTTCATCCCCAAGACAGAAAAGGCATCCCCACCAAAGCATGGCTTACAAACCACAGCTAGAAAAGGTCCCAGTGGAAAATCACCTTCACACACTTACATGGGAATGCAAATTTTTACATCCAGTCTGCACAGTAATTTGCAAGTTCCATTGATGCATCAATTGTCTAACACTGTTTCTCTGCAAATGCTTCTTTGGGGGTCACATAATATTGTGGGGGAGAACATAAGGGGCCAGATCTCAGTAAAGCCACATCATGAATAAGGTAACCTGATCTCTCTAGGCTGTCAAAAATTTCCAACATGGGGCTTAGGGGGGACAAAATAGGATGCTAAGATCTTGTTTGTATTGAAATTTAAAAAGAAGAAAACATATATGTAAGTATATAAATTTAAGAAGTTAAGCAAACTAGAAAAACTTAACAGTTGATACCTGGGGTGAAAGGTGGGAAAAGTAGAAGAACCAGTGGGTAGCAGATGGGAGTGTTGTTTTGTATTGTTTGAAACCCCACTGGCGATCTTAGTCAATGAGTTCCGAATTGCAGTTGTGTGGTATGCCAGTGACTGCCTGGTGTTCAAGGGCAGCACACCCTTAGTCACTCACCTAGGCTTGTTAGCATCTGGTGAGTGGGACTTTGGTTTTGTAAGTTATTTAAAAAATGAGGTGGTGGTATGCAGGGAGAGTCTAGGAGTAAAGGGTCCATGAGGATGGAAACTACTTGAATACCACAACCCCCCCGCCCAGTCTGCGTGGCTTTGAGGGGCATAAGGGGACAACACCTAAGCTTAGACACTGGCCTCCAGGGCTGTGCAGGGCAGGGTGAGGCTTCTCAGGGAGAGTTAGTTAGCAGTGCGCACAAAGGAGCTAGAGCCCATCAAGAGGCCAGATGATTTGTAGTTTTCTGTGTGTAACAGAGCCACTTTCAGAGTATGAGTGGGAGGTGCACTGAGCAGGGCAGGTGTTCCAAGCAGTAGCTGGCTGGATACAGGTATGCGTTTGGCACTCACAGACCCAGCCAGGTATGCTGTCACACTTAACTGCTGGCAAACCTCAGTGATGATGAACAATGAGATACAACATGGGCTCATTTTGGCGAAAGGAGCTGAGCTGAGAGAGACATCTGTATTAACATCCAGTGTCAAGTCTGACTGTATTCGAGTAAGAGATTACAAAGGTCAAGCATTGCTTACCTCTGCGATTAACAGGGTCCTTAGCTACATATGCAACATAGTCTGTTGTGTCCTGTCAAAAAAAAATGAGATGTTCACATCACTAATCACAAGTGAGAGACATTCAGTGCACAAAGTAGCTCAGGAATGAAATGCTGCCCAATAACAGGCCCATGAGGCAACATTTCTCAAACTGTACTGAGGGAAGAAATCCCTAGAGATCTTTTGAAATGCAGATTCTGACTGGGGTGGCACAGGTGGAGGTTTGCCAGGGCTGGGCCCTGAGCTCTTCGTCCACAGCCAGCTTGCACACAGCAGTGCTGCTGCTTCTCCAGCCCACACTTTGAGCAGCAAAAATGTGAAGGGCACCTGTTCTCAGCAAGTTGGATCACTGAGGAGCTTTAAAAACACTGAGTCCCACCTCCTAGGTTATCTGATTTAATTGGGTTGGATGTAAGACCTTGGACTCAGGGATGTTTGAAAGCTCCCAGATGATTCCAGCATGAACCAAGGCTGAGCAGCACTCCTGTCAGCTCTGGAACTGACAGTGGTCCTCAGACTTGAGCTGGCCTCAGAATCCCCTGCAGGGCTTAAAATACAAACTAAGTCCCAATTCCCATTCTATGGGTCTGAGGTGAGGCCATAAAATGTGAACTTTTGACAAGTTCCCAGGTGATGCTGCTGCTGATGGTCTTCAGGGCCATTTTGAGAACCATTGGTCTAGAAAAAACTGAGCAGTGGATGTTCAAAGATGGGTTGCACACACTCCCTCATGGGTGGATGAGATACAATGGTTCCTTTCTTCTTGTATATAAGTAGTGATTTTAACACTTTTAAGATGTTTCAAAAATATGGGCTCGATTTAGAAGTCTCATCCCTGCACATGAAATGTGAGCCTTCTTGCCTGCCTCCTCATCTAATCAGGGCATAAAGGACACCACAGCCTCAGAAGCAGGCCAAGGTAACCACATGGATTTGTTTCTAGACAGTTAAAGGAACTGAAAATTCTCTTGATTCGAGAAAGCAGAAAAGACGTCTCTGCAAAGTTGATATTTTCAACATTCAAAAAAGTCTCAAGGGGGTGGTGGGCAACTGGGAAAGGTCTGTCCCATTGTTGCAGATAGTTTCCAAATGTTATTGCTTCAAAGGGCTGCAAGGTTATTGATTAGCTCCTGTGTTTTCAGCACCAGAAATATTCTCTGTCAAGAGTTCTTCATTGTTAGGTCCTATGGGCAGATGACGCCTTCTCTCTCTATAGCGCTCCCAGAATACCCTCCAATGAGAGAGAGGTGAAGGGTGGGAGTATGTGGGTAGGTGTACAATGGTCACTGAGCACACACTGCTGGGTGATGGGGGGTGAAGGTACTTTCTGTACACCATTGCCCCTAGAGCTCCCAATGACACAGTCGGACTAAGCAGGAGAAGGAGGCTCCTCCAGCAATCTTCGCATAATGGCCTGCTATGCCAGGGTCACTCTCCAGTGTGCAGCCCAGCTAATCTGTTTGTTCTTCTCACTCAGCCACTGCCCATTAGTAGATTCAGAGAATGACCTGGGAGAGGGAGTAGGAGACAGTCAAGCCCATCCACCTTGGCTTCCAGTCATTTCCATCAAGGAAGATCTGGTAAGACTCTGAAGCTATTGGCAAAAGTAAGAACTGTAGCTCGTAATCAGAGACCCTCATCCGGGATTCAGGAGATGTTCATGTCAAAAGTTTACTTAGGTAGTGCTAGTGTTTCTCACTGAGATCCATGGAACCTAGGGTTGGGCAGGTGTATTCCCCAGCATTTGAAATGTCACCAGAATTTCCTTTTAATTTTGTATTTTCATTTCCATGATAATCTTAAAAATTAATACAAGAATATTCAGGATCATCTGAATGGCCACCATTTTATTGTGTTTTGTACACAGTTTCAGTGCCAAGATTTTTAGTTGGGTTTCCAACATTATGGGTACCAGGTTTTTAAAAAGTTAGACAGAAAATAACTGTCATCTAATCAGAAAAGACTACATGTCTTGGCCCCACCTGAAGCAAATTAATGTCACATTTATATGCAACGATGTACAACTGTTTGCTTGAATAGAAGAAATTAGTGCTAGAAATGAGTCATCTGGCACCCATGAAAGACATTGACCTCAAAAGATTCTGAATGCACCATGGTGGCCAGTTCTAGTGTCACACTGAGAGCTGAGATTTCATTTCAGCAAAACTATCCATCAGAATAAATTAACGTTACCTTCAACACTATTGGCTTTACTGTGTTTATCGATAAACTTCTAAGTTTGATTGGGGTTTACAGTTCAATAAAAAGTATAACATAGATGTCTACACTTTATTTTTGAACATAGTTGGGTAACAAAATTAATTTGAGTCAACACGTGCGATACAAAATAAAATTCTTCTTTTTAAATTTTTATTCCAATCTGAGAAACACTGCTCAAAAGATGTGATGTGTTCCTGTGACTGTGATGGTCAGTGGTCAAACCAGGACTTAGCTCTTCTGATGCCAATGTTAATTTTTTTTTGTCATACTGGGGGAGTGTATTGCTGTTCAAAAAAATTTGTTCTTGACATCACACAGCGAGCAAATGAAGTTCCAAAGATGGGGCTATGAAGCTCTCATTCTGTATTTACTCATTTCTGTTCTCACTCTCCAAGACTTACTGAGCCTATTATTCTGGCATTCTTTTGGTGGTCTTTTAACACTGAAAATATTAGTAGATTATAATTAATATGTGCCCTTTTTCTTGGAGAGATTAACATTGTTTTCTAATCCATCTTATTTGACATTTCAAAATACCACTTTCCTATGTGGTAAACTGAGGCACAGAGCACTTAGTAGATATACACTTGGCAGAAGAACAATGAATAGAACCTAGAATTGTTGGTTTTATTTAAAACACCCACCAGGTATAATAATTACAAACCAAGTCATTATGGGAAGTCATGGACAATATGATATGCACTTGGATTGCTTATAGTGGAAATGGAAAGTAACCAGGCTTCTAACAGTAACATTTTCTATGTCACAAAAAATCAGAATGAATATAAAATGTTTTCGATTACTTTAAGGGTCTCTGAATGCTTCTGCTTTTAAATGAGGAAGTGATAGGGAAAACTGAAATTGTTCACTGACCTGTGTGCATCCTGGAGAACCGAATAATTTTAACACAGGACAACGTATTTGGCTTCCCATTTGCTAGATCTCTGCATCTCCACTCATGATATCATCATGAAGATGAAGCTTGAGACAAGATCCTAAAAGGAGCTATCATTGCAGGTATGCAATGTTTCTGCTTTTTATTTTTCAAACTGGGTCACCTTCCAAATTTAGGAAACTATCGTTCCAAGCATCACATTGGGAAAACAAGTAGATAGCCGCTGCAAGTTAATTACAGGAGATACAGAAATAGGTAAAGGCGTAAGTACAGGAATGTGTATAGGTGCAGTGTGGGCACAGAATAGGAGTACATGCACGTCTAGATATAATCCTCAAGAATGCACCTATGATGGGTTTGATTATGGAAGACTTCCACTTTCCAAATATACAATTCAATGAGGTCTTTCATTTTACAGTGAAACATAAAAAAAAAAAAAAAAGGACTAGAAAAATGAAAGGAAGGGGAGGGGATGGGAGGGGAGGGAAGGGGAGGAGAAGGGAAGGGAAAAAGAAGAAGAAACTATCATAAGCGCTTTGACAACAAAACCCTAAGTATGAAAAAGAGCCAAAGTCCATTAAGTGAGATGGTTAAATGGTGGTCTGATCATCCTTTGACTATTAAGCAGAAGTTTAAAGGCAAAGAACCATCTGCAGGGTAGACAAATTCCTTCTCTTGACAGAACCCTTGGCTCAAGGGTCTCAGGTAGGGAGACACACGGCCTCTTCCTGCAGCCAAGCTCTCTGGGCAGCAGCAATGCAGGGATAATGTATGGCGTAATGTGTGTGCTGATGCCCCTCTGAGGACTATAGCAGCTGGGGGTGGGGAGGAGGGGGTGCTGGCTCTCCTGTAGCTAAAACACTCTGTGCTGTAATTGCACTGCCCTTTGGAAATGTAGAGATTGGAGCCAGCAGTGAAAATTGCTCCCTTGATTTGGCTTTCTATGTGCCAACAGCAGTTCTACAATCAGGTTACCCAGGCAGAAGGAGCCTGGGCGGAAAAGTCTATAAGATAGCCTGGGCGTGGGAAAACTTCCCCCTCCTCCCAGGCTAGAAATAGTCAAGGTCCCTGCCTTGAAATAAGGAGTAATATGTCCACTGATCACTTAGGTGACCTTTGACCAGTAAATTTTTATTTGCAATCTAAGCATTGCCTACTGATAATTTGGCAAAATAATACAAAACAATAATTATAACAAAAATACCACTATAAGCCACCATTCTTGCATTATAAAAAATATTTAACAACAAAAAGATATCTTCCCAGAATATAGAACAATTTTCTTAATTGAGTAAATTTAGCTCCAAGAAAAAGTCACTCTGTTGTCCTAATTTTTATATGTTTCCCTGGACTGGTAAGAACTTTACCCAGACCAGTGAAAAATAACATGATAACATTTTGGGGGGTGCTTTTCTCCCTTTCACTGCTGGGAGGAGCTGCATATGTTTTCTCCCCCGTGGCCTCTGCTCCTCCATCCTTGTGACTGATTTCCTGCCTGGGTTTCCTCAAAGGGCAGGACTGGCCACTGTGCACAGCAGTAAGTGTGCTCTCCTGACACTGAACATGAACGCTGACATCACAGCATCACATTCCTGACCAAATGTGGGGAGCCAATCCCCTTGTTATTGTACCTTCTTCAGAAAATAAGTGATGCAAAAACAGAACGTTCTCATTCTGTTCTATCTCTTTCTGTCTCTGCACCTCCTTCCCTGTCTACTAAACAAACCATTAAAGGACTACTGCGTTAAATTTGGAGAGAAGAATCCCAATTTCAAATATTTATGAATACACCAGACTAAGTAAATTCACAGCACTCGAGTAGATGTAAAATATAAAAACTGAAGACCTTAGTGGAGGTCCAACAGAAAAACGGAACAAAGCAGAGCAGACAGTCAGGAGACACTAGGAAACACCAGGAAGCTCATTACCTCTTAAGGAAGCCAATGCTTTAAGGATTGTTGGCAGCTCTTGGCTAATGAAATAATTTAAAAAGCTTATGAAATCAGGAGGGGGGAATAGTTGGCATTACAGTAAGCTTTCTTGATCATATCCTAAGAGACACACCTTGGAATCAGGGCCCCTTCTCATCAATTCCCAACAAGATCAAAAGAAAACTATGTCGAGGGCACTTACCGGGTCCCCCCCGGAGGCGAAGGAGATGGACTGCATGTGGTGATTCGCTATAATCTGCCAGGCCCAAAACAAGAAATGAGATGTGTCATTATTACCTTCCCATGTCTTGGTAAACCAACTGTTTGTTGACAGGCAATATGAATCAACAAGGTTCCTCAAAAATTGGTAAAATTGGTACCCAATAAAAATAACTATAAAAGTAATAACAACAGATAACCTTTAATGAATTTCACAGCATGTCAGCTGCTCATCTAGCAGCTTTGCCAGAATTATCTTATTTAAACTCCATAATAGCTCTGTGGTGTGGAAGCTGCTGTAATCCTATTTCTTAGACACAGAGCCTGAGGCCCAGGGGGACCAAGTGGCTTGCTCAAAGTTCTACAGCTACAATGGGCAGAGCTATGACTCAACACAGAGGGTCTTAACGACCATGCCTCTTTGAAAAGGAAAATATCTCACCCACACACCAAAACATTTTAACTGTGTAGTGTCTGTTTCCAAAGACATATGGGGACACCCCATACCTGGAGTGGATGGAAGTGAGGCCGTCCCCCACTTCGGGGCATTTGCATCATGTGCTCATATGTTGTAAAGCCTACATCCAAGACCGAAATCAGTGCCATCAGGCACTCTTGTAATTTATCTATTCAAAAACTAGTGAGAACACGCCAAGTTCATTTTTAAGTGGGAAATTTCCATTAGCATTATAAACTGCAGGACATAGTGGAATTTAGCAGATGCTGGAAATTAGAAGCTGACCTAAACTTAAAAAGCTACATAAGACTTCCAAGCCACTTTTATCTTTTGAAAGACAATGTAATAACACTGAAGTAAATTTCTGAGGGTGGGAACAGTACTCTTGTCTCTCTCCCAACATAACCAGGTTTATTTTTGTTCAACCCCCTCAGGCCCTCACTGATGGACAGTCAGAATTTACAGAGCTGTAATCCTACCATCCAAGGGATTTTTCTATCCGTGCTCCTGTAAAACCCAAAGCAAAACTATAATGAATTGTAAAATAAAATAAGATATTTTAAATGCCTACTTCAGTTTTGGGGGCATGTAAACCTACTCAGGATCCAGAAAAACCTGAGCATATAGTACTTATGTTTGGGGGAGTGTCAAAAATTATACACAGATTCTTGACTGCATAGGGACAGCACCTCCAGCCCTGGTGTTGTTCAAAGGTCAACTGTAAATGAATGAAAACAATGACAGCTCTGTAGCCTGTGCCCACATCCAGATGGATCAAACTAACAGTTGCCCTTTGCAGCTCTCTGGAGTCCTGCTACTAGGTTGGGGTGGAGGGCTCCTGGGGAAGCAATGAGGACACAGTAGTCCCCCAAAGAGGAAAAACTATGACTTCTGAAATTAAGTTTTACTTATTTATTTTTTTGCTTATTTTACTATTGGTTACAGAGCAGCTCTAAACCAGGGTTTGGAAATTGAGGTAGACACTAAGATTTAGGAGGAAAATGAAAAACACATTGGGTCAACATGATGCAGAACCATCACTGTGTATGTATGTGATCCCTCTGGCTAAGAGAGTTGAAAAGGAGAGCTAATTAACTGAAAGCACACATCTTTGCTCTGAGAATGTTTCCTCTTTTTCTTGAGACCTCTGCAGAGGGGATCAGGCACAGCCTTTCTGCTGTCTGCATTGGGAGGGGAATGTACACTTGGCTTGTTCTTCTTAGCTTGCCACAGCCAGGCCCTCAATTCAGCCAGACAGGAGAGCCTGAGGGCTGTGAGCTTTGGCTCCCTTCCTCAGGCTGTGTTCATGATGTCCAAGTTGGCACCCCCAGGACTCACTCCCACAACCTATTCCAAGAGCAGGACAATGAGAACTGGACACACCCAGCCAGCCTCATCCCAGGATGGAGAGGACCAACCAGGTGGCCTAATCCTTTCTGTTGTTTCTGAATTTGCTTCTCTTTATTTTGAGATGGGGAATTAGGTAAAAGGGAAATTAGGAGATAAGATGCCACAGAATTGAGGACCAGAGTTTTAGGATTCCTAGAAACAAAAGGTGCAATAGCCACATAGAATAAGAATAGGTGTGAGCAGATGCTGAATGGTGAGCAGAGCTGAGGGGACCCACCTCTGTTAGCCATCACAGGTGCTCAGCCTTGGGGAAGGTCCAGAGAGAGTCTGAGCCTGTTAAAGTTACTTAATCCACCACTTAAATTACAGGTTAACCCATCCCTTAGAAGTGCCAATGAGGAAAGACAAAGGATCATCCATTACTTGAGGGGGGACAAAGGAATGGAGTGAGAAGCAGTATTCAGTATGGTGACACATTGCCAGTCAGGGAGTGTTCATCCATAGGTCTGTGGATTGCCCACTCTTTACAGTGTGGATACATCTGATTTCTAGCTCACCCTGCCAGCAATGGAGGCCCAAGCTCAGCAGAACAGGTGAAGGCACTCATGGTTTAAGCATTTTCACCTGTTGGTCTACAAGGCAGCCATTCATATAAACACTTGAGCCATGGTATTAAACAATTGCCTCTAATTGTTTTTTGATAAATATCCCTGAAATGAGGCATTTTTCCCTTGGCAAGCTCTGAATCAGGTCAAAAAAGACAGCCTTGAGAGTAAGGTCTTCCAGGAAATTACCAAATAGGTCATATAATGACATATAACCATTTTTCTAGCTGAAGGAACTAACAGCCAGAGAAATGTAAGATAGATACTTCTTCAGAGAAACCCAACAAACAGAATTAGCCTTAATAAACATCACTGCTGTGCTGCCTATGTCAGCAATAAACTCCTTCGATGCTGGGAAGCCATGGACCTGCCACACCATATGAACCCTATGGAGCTATAAAACGTGAGAGGCTCCAAAATAGTGACCCACTAGGAAAAAAACACTGTCAATCACCACAACATGCCATTCATTTCAAAGGTAATAAAATGTGCTGTACTACTGATGGAATATGGTATGAAAGAAAACAAAATAGGGGCAAGGACATTAAGAGGATACTTTTGACATTGTAAGTAAATCGATGATTTCATACACTATCCTTACAAAAAGGTAATTTATAAAAGAATTAAAGACAGTCAATTCAATCTATCATCCTGTTGGTGACCCTCCAAAGTAGCCACTCAACTTTTGCAGGCTCATGAAGGTGTTACACAAGTGTATGACACACGGCCCTAGGAAAGATGAAGAGGGAAGCCTGTGAAACACCCACTGCAGGGCTTCTGAGTGGGGCAAGGTGCCTGAGAGCCTACAGACCTGTTTTGAGTCCGGCGTCCGCAGGTTCAGGCTGGCGGTGGATACAGTCAGGGAGATGTTCATCCCCGCAAACTGGAGGTTGCTCTTGCCCAAGATGCTTGACAGCATTTTGCTTGGAGGCTGTGAAATCAAGCAGCATTATTTTCACTTTTGAGTCACACTGTTGGGGCCTCTACGTTGTTCCTATCTGCTACACCCCCAAACCTCCACCTTCCCACTGTCATTGGGCACATGAAAATTGTGCTTCAAATAAGCTGGAAGGGGGGAATCTGATACTAACACAAACATTCTAGGATGTGCAGTATGGGAATTGTAAACCACCCACTATGCACACACTGAGATGAGGGAAAGGCAGAGCTGTCAGTGTCCCAGGAAGCTCATGCAGGGATACATCTCAGGGCATGACTCACTGGCATGGGGACAGGGCCACACAGGTCAGGGACTGCAGTTTTGCAGATTCAGAATGTAGTTTCATCCCACCAAGAGTCATACTAGTCAGAGCCAGACTAAATTGGTCTAGCTCAGGAGCTATGAGCAATACCATTTGAGTGTGAGAATGCTCATTGCTGAAGGAATGGAACACAAATGCTTTGGCTGGCACATTCTCTGGGTCAGAGTTCACATGGATAGTCCAATTAGAATACAGCAGCTCTGGAGCCAACACAGAATGGGTAGAGTGAGCTTGGCTCTAACTGGTACATCCATCAGCCCATACGAAATGTGCTTGGCACAGGGACCAACAGACTGCATTCTCCAGCCAACCACCTTCTCCCTGGGTCCCTGCATGGGTACTGCCAACCCTTGTCTCGGTCCACTGCTGACCCTCCAACCTTTCTGTTTGGATTAAAACATGCCCTCTTTGATATGCCAATCAACCGCAGTTCTTAATCAGACAGGCAGTTTGTGAGTCTCCTGCCAGAGCTATTCAAAGACAGAACTTCCTGGGCCCTGATCAAGTATACCTGGGGTGGAGCCTAGAAGTCAGCATCGTTTCCACATCCTGCACCCAGAGAACCAAGATGGTAACCCAAGACTTGCTGGTAGGGTACCACCTGGCTCTGAAAGAGGAGGATCTCTTTCTCTGTTCTCAGACACCCTCTAGTTCCCATATTCAAGATTCTGGAGGTCTCCTTGGTTCTCTATGTGCCCTGTGTGATGACAGGAACTCAGGCCGGCCCATCTGAGCCTTCACCCAATGTTCTCTGCCTGAAACTCAGTTGCCCTTTGGGTCACAAATGTCCCCAAGCTATGAAGAGAGAAATGACTCACAGCCCTGGGACAGTAGAGGCAAGCACACAGCCTGTTCCAAAACCTCAGCCTCAGGACAGATTCAAAGATACTCAAAGGGACACTCTCCATCATTCAGTCCAAGCACAGAAAAGTCCTGATGGTGGGTATTTAGTTACATATTTACTAGACACTTAAGGAAAGAGTTTTTATGAGCTTCCTCTTAATCCAATTTTTCCTTTTCTTTCTGTTCCAAACACCTCAAGATTAAATGGTTGAGTACAGAGATTTAACACATAGCCTCTGGTGCCAAGAGGTCTCGGCTGGAGCTTGCCTCCACCACCTCCTTGCAACCAGTGCTCTCCTCTCTGTGCCTGAGGGTATTTTTTTTTGTGTTTTTTTTCATTTTTATTGTAATTCAATTACACTTGTATGCCTTTTCTCCCCATCCCTCCACCCCACCCCAGGTGAACCCTCCTATCTCCCCCACTTCCCACCTCCCCCTTGATTTTGTCCATGTGTCCTTTATAGTAGTTCCTGTAATCCCCTCTCCTCACAGTCCCCTCCCCACTCCCCCATGACTATTGTCAGGTAGTTTTTGACTTCAATGTCTCTGGTTATATTTTGTTTGCTTTTTCTATTGTTGATTATGTTCCAGTTAAAGGTGAGATCATATGGTATTTGTCCCTCACCACCTGGCTTATTTCACTTAGCATAATGCTCTCCATTTCCATCCATGCTGTTGCAAAGGATATAAGCTCCTTTCCCTCTACTGCGTAGAATTCCCCTGTGTAAATATACCATAGTTTGGGGATCCACTCATTTGCTGATGGGCACTTAGGTTGCGTCCAGTACTTGGCCATTGTAAATTGTGCTGGTATGAACAGGGGGGTGGACAGGTTCTTTTGGATTGGTGTTTCAGGGTTCTTAGGGTATAATTCCAGCAGCGGAATTGCTGGGTCAAAGGGCACTTCCATTTTTAGTTTTCTGAGGAAATTCCATATTGTTTTCCACACTGGCCTCACCAGTCTGCATTCCCATCAACAGTGCACTAGGGTTCCCTTTTCTCTGCATCCTCTCCAACATTTGTTTGTGGATTGGTTTATGTTGGCCACTCTGACTGGTGTGAGATGATACCTCATTGTGGTTTTAATTTGCATCTCTCTGATGGCTAGTGATGCTGAGCATCTTTTCATATGTCTCTGGGCCCTCTGCATGTCCTCTTTGGAGAAGTGTCCAAGTCCTTTGTCCATTTTTTAATTGGGTTGTTTGTCTTCCTGGAGTGGAGTCATGTGAGTTCTTTATATATTTTGGAGATCAAGCCCTTGTCTGAGGTGTCATTGACAAATATGTTTTCCCATACTGTTGGTTCTCTTTGTATTTTAATGCTGTTTTCTTTAGCCATGCAGAAGCTTTTTATTTTGATGAGGTCCCATTTGTTTATTCTTTCCTTTATGTCCCTTGCATTAGGGGACGTGTCGGTGAGGATGTTGCTGCGTGGAATGTCTGAGATTTTTCTGCCAATGTTTTCCTCGAGGACTTTTATGGTGTTACAACTTATATTTAAGTCTTTTATCCATCTTGAGTTTATTTTTGTGTATGGCGTAAGTTGGTGATCAAGTTTCATTTTTTTGCACATAGCTGTCCAGAACTCCCAACACCATTTGTTGAAGAGGCTGTTTTTGCTCCATTTTATGCTCCTGCCTCCTTTGTCAAATATTACTTCACCATAAAGACTTGGTTTTATTTCTGGGCTCTCTGTTCTGTTCCATTGGTCTTTGTGCCTGTTTTTATGTCAGTACCAGGCTGTTTTGATGACAGTGGCCTTGTAATACAGTTTGATATCAGGTATTGTGATCCCTCCTGCTTTGTTCTTCTTTCTCAAAATTGCTGCAGCTATTCGGGGAGGTTTGTGGTTCCATATGAATTTCTGAAATGTTTGTTCTATATCTGTGAAATACATCATGGGTACGTTAATAGGGATTGCATTGAAACTATAAATTGCTTTGGGTAGTATGGCCATTTTGATGATGTTAATTCTTCCAATCCATGAACATGGTACATGCTTCCATTTGTTTGTATCTTCCTTAATTTCTTTCTTCAATGTTGTGTAGTTTTCTGAGTACAGGTCTTTTACCTCCTTGGTTAGGTTTATTCCTAGGTACTTTATTTTTCTTGTTGCTATATCAAATGGGATTATTTTCCTGATTTCTGTTTCTGCAGTTGTGTTGTTGGTATACAGGAATGCCTTTGATTTCTGAGTATTGACTTTGCATCCAGCTGTTTTGCCAAATTCATTTATTAGGTCGAGTAGTTTTTTGGTGGAGTCTATAGGATTTTCCATGTACACTAGCATGTCATCTGCAAACATTGACAGTTTCATTTCCTCTTTTCCAATTTGGATGCCTTTTATTGCTTTTTCTTGTCTGATTGCTGTGGCTAGGACTTCCAATACTATGTTGAATAGGAGTGGTGAGAGAGGGCATCCTTGTCTTGTTCCTGATCTTAGTGGGAGAGCTCTAAGTTTTTGTCCATTGAGTATGGTGTTTGCTGTAGGTCTCTCATACATGGCCTTTATTATGTTCAGGAATGCTCCCTCAATTCCCACTTTGCTAAGTGTTTTTATCAGAAATGGGTGCTATCTCTTATCAGATGCTTTTTCTCCATCTATTGATATGATCATGTGATTTTTGTCTTTGCTGTGGTTTATGTGATGTATTATGTTTATTGATTTATGAATATTGTACCATCCTTGCATCCCTGGGATGAATCCCACTTAGTCATGGTGTATGATTTTTTTAATATATTGCTCGATGCGGTTTGCCAATATTGTGCTGAGAATAGGAGAGCATTATGTTAAGTGAAACAAGTCAGACGGTGAGGGACAAATACCATATGATCTCACCTTTAACTGGAACATAATAAATAGAAAAAAAAAGGAAACAAAATATAACCACAGACATTGAGTTTAAGAACAATCTCACAATGGACAGGGGGGAGTGGGGAGGGGACAGTGAGAACAGGGGATTACAGGAACTACTATAAAGGACACAAGGACAAAATCAAGGGGGAGGGTGGACGTGGGGGAGGGAGGGGGATTTGGCTGGGGTGGGGTGCAGGGATGCGGAGAAAAAAAGGCACACAACTGTAATTGAATAACAATAAAAAATTAAAAAATAAAAAAAAAATTTAAAAGCATCTATGTTCATCAGTGATATTGGCCTTAAGTTTTCTTTCTTCCTTGTGTCTTTATCTGGTTTGGCGATTAGGATGATGCTGGCTTCATAAAAAGGGTTTGGGAGTCTTCCATCGGTTTGGATTTTTTCAAATGGTCTGTGAAGGATAGACGTTAGCTCTTCCTTAAATGCTTTGTAGAATTCTCCTGTGAAACCATCTGGTGCAGCGCTTTTGTGTGTTGGGAGTTTTTTGATGACTGCTTCAATTTCGTCTGCTGTTATTGGTCTGTTCAGGTTTTCTGCTTCTTCTTCATTCAGTTTTGGAAGATCATATTTTTCTAGAAATTTGTCTATTTCACATAGGTTTCAAATTTCTTGGCATACACTTCTTCATAGTAATTTCTTACAGTCCTTTGTATTTGTGTTATCAGTTGTAATCTCTCCTCTTTCATTTCTAATTCTGTTTATTTGGATCCTCTCTCTTTTTTTCTTGATGAGCCTACTTAAAGACTTGTCGATTTTGTTTATCTTTTCAAAGAACTAGCTCCTGGATTCATTGATCCTTTGAATTGTCCTTTTAGTCTCTATGTCATTTAATTCGGCTCTGATCTTCGTTATTTCCTTCCTTCTACTTGCTCTGGGCTGTCTTTGCTGTTCTTCCTTGAGTTCTTGTAGGCATAGTGTTAGGTCGTTTGTTTGAAATGTTTCTATCTTATTAAGGTCGGCCTCTATTGCTATGAACTTCCCTGTCAGGACTGCCTTTGCTGTGTCCCATAGGTTTTGAGTTGTTGTGAGTTCGTTTTCATTTGTTTCCAGAAAGTTTTTGATTTCTTCCCTAATCTCGTCCTTGACCCATTCATTGTTTAATAGCATCCTATTCAGTCTCTATGATTTTGAGTATTTTGGGTTTTTCCTTTGTGGTTGGTTTCTAGTTTCAGTCCCTTGTGTTCAGAGAAAATGCTTGATAAGATTTCAACTTTCTTGAATTTGTTGAGACTTGCTTTGTGTCCTATTATGTGGTCTATCTTTGAAAATGTTCCATGTGCACTTGAAAAGAATGTGTATTTTGCTTCTTTGGGATGAAAAGCTCTATATATATCAGTTAATTCCATTTCCTCCAGGGTATTGTAAAGTGACACAATATCCTTGTTGATATTTTGTTTGGAAAATCTGTCCATTTTTTATAGT
This sequence comes from Desmodus rotundus, assembly GCF_022682495.2. Lineage (NCBI taxonomy): Eukaryota > Metazoa > Chordata > Mammalia > Chiroptera > Phyllostomidae > Desmodus > Desmodus rotundus. Next base: position 83,010,243 of record NC_071387.1, read on the forward strand.
GGTGTGTTAAAGTCCCCTACTAAAATTGAGTTGTTGTCAATATCTTTCTTGAAGTCCTCTAAGATTTTCTTTTTTTATTTCGGTTATCCTTTGTTGGGTACATATATATTTACAATGTTGATGTCTTCTTGGTGGATCCTCCCTTTGAGTATTATGAAGTGACCTTCTGGGTCTCTCTTTATGGCCCTTCTTTGGAAGTCTATTTTGTCTGATATGAGTATTGCTACCCCTGCTTTTCTTTCATGTCCATTTGCTTGGAAAATTTGTTCCCAGCCCTTCAGTTTCAGTCGGTGTAGGTCTTTTGTCCTGAGGTGGGTCTCTTGTAGGCAGCATACGTGTGGGTCATGTTTTCTTTTATTTTTGATATATTTATTGATTATGCTATTACAGTTGTCCCATTTGCACCCCTTCACTCAACTCCATCCTGCCCACCCCCTCCCTCCCAAATTCCCCCCCTATAGTTCATGTCCATGGGTCATACTTATAAGTTCTTTGGCTTCTGCATTTCCTACACTATTCTTACCCTCCCCCTGTATATATTCCACCTATCAATTGTGCTATTTAGTCTCTGTACCTTTCCCCCCTCTCTCCATCTCCCAGTTGCTTATTGATAACCCTCCATGTGATCTCCATTTCTGTGGTTCTGTTTCTGTTCTAATTGTTTGCTTAGTTTGCTTTTGTTTTTGTTTTAGGTGTGATTGTTAATGACTGTGAGTTTGCTGTCATTTTTACTGTTCATATTTTTTATCTTCTTTTTCTTAGATAAATCCCTTTAAAATTTCATATAACAATGGCTTGGTGATGATGAACTCCTTTAACTTGACCTTATCTGACAAGCACTTTATCTTCCCTTCCATTCTAAATGATAGCTTTGCTGGAGAGAGTAATCTTGGGTGTAGGTCCTTGCCTTTCATGCCTTGGAATACTTCTTGCCAGTCCCTTCTTGCCTGTAAGGTCTCTTTGGAGAAATCAGCTGACAGTCTTATGGGAACTCCTTTGTAGGTAACTGTCCTTTTGTCTTGCTGCTTCTAAGATTCTCTCCTTCTGCTTAATCTTAGTAATGTAATTATGATGTGCCTTGGTGTGTTCCTCCTTGGGTCCAGCTTCTTTGGGACTCTCTGAGCTTCCTGGACTTCCTGGAAGTCTATTTCCTTTGCCAGATTAGGGAAGTTCTCCTTCATTATTTGTTCAAATAAGTTTTCAGTTTTTTGTTCTTCCTCTTCTCCTTCTGCCACCCCTATAATTCGGATGTTGGAACGTTTCAAGGTGTCCTGGAGGTTCCTAAGCCTCTCCTCATTTTTCCGAATTCTTGTTTCTTCATTCTTTTCTGGTTGGATGTTGCTTTCTTCCTTCTGGTCCACACCATTGATTTGAGTCCCAGTTTCCTTCACATCACTATTGGTTCTCTGTACATTTTCCTTTGTTTCTCTTAGCATAGCCTTCGTTTTTTCATCTACTTTTCGAACAAATTCAACCAATTCTGTGAGCGTCTTGATAGCCAGTGTTTTGAACTGTGCATCTGATAGGTTGGCTATCTCTTCCTCACTTAGTTGTATTTTTCTGGAGCTTTGAAGTGTTCTTTCATTTAGGCCTTTTTTTTTTTTTTTTTTTTTTTTTTTGTCTTGGTGCATCTGTTACTTAAAGGGGCAGAGCGTTAGGTGTTCCCGGGGTGGGGTAACATTGGTCTCTGTGCTGTGACACTGTATGTGGGAGAGGGGCCAAGAGGGAGCAATGGCATCCGCTCCACTCTCCACCAGACTTCGTCACTCCCTCCACTACCCACAATCAAACTGGGCCCCCCTGATGTTGGCTCCCGAGGGGGTGGGCTTGTGCATGCTCTAGGCCCCTGTGGGTCTCTCCAATGACCTCTCCTGTGAAGCTTGAAGTTTTTCCTGCTGCCGCCTCAACCCTCAGGGGTGCTTTCAATCAGAGGTCTGAGGCTTTATTTCCCCCATGCTGGAGCCCTGGGTTACATGGTCTGCTTTGGTCCCCTCCGTTCATCCCGGTTTATCTGTGCGCGAGTGTGGGGCCGCAGGGTACTATCCACTTCTCTGCCTGCCCTGTTCTCTGCCACTCTGAGTCCGGCACTTCCAGTTTTTCTGTGCGTGAATGTGGGGCCGCAGAGTCTGCTAGTGGTCAGACTGCCTGCCCCGTTTGTCCCACACTCCACCAGTCAGTCCCGCGATGACCACGAGAGTCCTCTCTGCCCTGGCTGCCCATCTCCGCCCCTCCTACCGGTCTGGATGAATGTTTATTTTTTATTTCCTTGGTGTCAGACTTCCTTGCCATTCGATTTTCTGTCAGCTCTGGTTGTGCGAGGCAGGTGCACTGTGTCTACCTACACCGCCATCTTGGTTCTCCTCCTTGGGTCACGTTTTCTTATCCATTCAGCTATTCTATGTCTTTTGATTGGAGCATTTAATCCATTTACGTTTAAGGTTATTATGGATAGGTAGTTATTCATTGCCATTTTTTCATACCTGTGTTCCTCTCTCTTTCTCTTTTTCTTCCTTTCCTTAAAGCAGTCCCTTTAGCATCTCTTGCAGAGCTGGTTTGGTGGAGGTGTATTCTTGTAGACTTCTTTTGTCTGGGAAACTCTTTATTTGGCCTTCTATCTTGATTGAGAACCTTGTTGGGTAAAGTATCCTTGGTTGCAGGCCTCTGGTTCTCATTACTTGGAATATTTTTTGCTATTCTCTTCTGACTTGTATTGTTTCCATTGAGAAGTCAGTTGATAAACTTATTGGGGCTCCCTTGTATGGTACTTCCTGTTTCTCCCTTGCTGCCTTTAAGATCCTCTCTTTGTCTTGGAATTTTGCCATTTTAATTATGATGTGTCTTGCAGTGGGCCTCTTTGGGTTCCATTTGTTTGGGACTCTCTGTGTTTCCTGGATTTGGGTGACTTTTTCTCTCATCAGATTACAGAAATTTTCCATCATTACTTTTTCAAGCAGGTTTTCTATCCCTTGCTCTTCCTCTTCTCCTTCTGGTATCCCTATTATATGGATATTATTACATTTCATGTTGTCCTGCATTTCCCTTAATCCCTCTTCATTCTTTCTGAGCCTCTTTTCCTTTTCTTGCTCTTTCTTGGAGTTTTTTTCTACTTTTTCCTCCAGCTCGCTGATCTGATCCTCTGCTTCATGAAGTGTGCTTTTGATTCCTTCTACTGTGTTCTTCAGTTCATAACTTGTATTCTTCATTTCCTCTTGGCCCTTGTTGATAGTTCCTATTTCCCTTTTCATGTTGATGTAGTTTGTAGTGAGTTCATTGTAGTTTCCCTGTAGTTTCTGGTAGTTCTCCGTTAGCTCAGAGAGCTCAGTGAGCTTCCTGATAACCATTGCTTTGAACTCAGTATCTGATAGTTGACTTGCCTCTTTTTCAGTTAGCATTCTTTCTGAGGTTTCGTCCTTTCCTTTCATTTGGAGATTTTTTCTTTGTGTTCCCATTGTTTGTGAGACTCTTCTTGTTAGCCTCTGCTTCTTAAATTGATCAGTTCTGACTCCCTGGGTTTATGGTATGAACTTCTGTGGTAGAATGCCAGTGGGATTCAGTGGTGGCGTCTCCTTAACCTCCTGCACTGACTGGTCTTGAGCTGATGTTTATGGGTCTAACAGGGTCTAACTCTGGTCTTGTCAGAGTCCCAGGTTTTAATGTCTCACCTGTGGGAAAAGGAGAAAGAAGGAAAAAAAAATAGGAGAATGGAAGGAAGGAAAAAGGGAATAGAAAAGGAATGGAGGAAGAAAAGGAGGAAGGAAGGAAGGAAGGAAGGAAGGAAGGAAGGAAGGAAGGAAGGAAGGAATAAGAAAAGACTGGAGGAAAGATAAGAAGAAGGAATTTTAACAAAAATTAAAATATAAAAATAAATAAAAGAAGGAAGGAAGAAGGAATATAAAAAATAAAGAAGTACAGAAAGGAAGCATGAATTTAGGGGAAAAGGAGGGAAAAGGAAAGAGAGAAAAGAAAAAAAAGTCTTCTGCTGGCTTTAAACCAGTCTGGTTAATTCTGCTGGTCTTCCTGTTGTCTTATCTTTCATTGTCCTCTATCTTTGGTCTCTGATCTTCATATATGCTGGAGTACCTTTGGCTGTTCGCTGTGTTCCTCATATCAGCTAGGCGTTTCACTGGTGCTGAGGGGAAGTACATCTGGTCCCACCTATCTCGCTGCCATCTCCCCCCCCAAAAAAAGTGCCTGAGTTTTTATCTCTGTATAATGGGGATACCCAGTGGCATTCTAGAGCTTCTTGTACTAGCTAATAAGAGGCATTTATTAAATGTTTAGGAATTTTATGAGCTGGTCATTAAAAATAGCTGCTATTAAAAATTAATTTATGTAAACTTACAATTAAATGAACTATATATTTTTTAAATAATTACTCAAAACTCACCACTTCCTAACTTTTGCTACATTAACAATTACCTATGCAGTTCAGTTTATGTCCATTGTACCTGTGTTACATGTGTGATAGAGATACCATATAATGGTATGTGCACATCTCTTCCCAACTCCAATTTAGAGATGTCATGTTAGAACCTGAATTGTCCATGGTGGAAGTATGTACACATAGAAACTGGCAAACACTATGAATTTAGTGCTTCTCAGTCCTCCACCCCTGAAAAACCTTTGTGAAACTTTTACCACCACAGCACTGAGGGTGTGTGCCACAGGGAGTTGTTCTAATGAAGTAAATTAATGATTGCCAAGGCTTAGAAGACTGTCTGGCCCTGTTTTACCAGTTTGTTACATGGTCTTTACACATAGGCCCACAGTGAGTAACCAGGGTGTCTAATCTGGGTTGGTAGCAATAGCTAGCTGTCTTGGTCAACCACGTGGCAGAGAGAGGGAATCTAAGCTCTTTCTGTTTTTACAAGTGACAAGAGCCACTATCAGTTACCCCCTTTAAACTAAGGGATGGTTTTTGGTTCTCCCCAGATTAAAAAAAAAGTGACAAAAGACAGGCCATGAAAAGAGAGAACTGAAAAATTGCATGTAATTTAAGATGCGGAATGGTGACAGGATAGTGAAGAAGTAGAGAAGACACAGATGCAGAGCTTAGAGGACACTACCTTTCTCTTCCTGAAGGCTCCCTTGGTGCCAGGAACAGCTTCACAAACGCGGCTGATGGCTTCCCTTAAAAGGACAGGAAGAGAGATTCATTTTATCATGTCCATCAGGATTAAGTAACCCAAAGACCCTACAGGTGCATGTGCCCAGAGGAGTATGATTGCCTGTGTATTCCAGCATAGAAAATACACCTGCCAGCTAGGCAGTCACCCAATTTGCCCTCCAAGCGGAACACAAACAGGTCATCTTGAACATCAGACTGGCAGCACCCTAGTCCTTTCTGTGGTAGTTGCATACTCATGTGCTCTATGTGTGGATCAATGCCACACATTGCTGCAGCTTTTGTTTTGTTTTTATTTTGGTCAAGATTCCATTTTAGAGAATCAGTACCCTGAAATGTACTCTGCATGTTCTGTTCATGGTGATTCTCTACTCTTAATCAAGCCCTGCTATTGATCAAGAGCCTTCTGAATGGAGTCACAAAGTAATTTTTAAAAATGTGGTCCTTTGAGTGTTATTCCCAGTGACAAGAGAAAAATCCTGAGATGTGCTCAATTAAATTGCAGCAGGCTCTAGGGTGGGATAAAGAGGTAAGGGGTTAATTAGTTAACAGCCTGGAGCCAAACCCAACAAAAGACTGCTCACATTCCTGAATGTGTTTTGAAACTGTGTTCAACCTTGGTGACTATTTTAGCTCTTATCTAGAAAGTACAGCCAACCACCAGACTCCACCACATCCTCATTATGCTGGAACTTTCCAACTGTTGCCCACAACCAATTGAGAAGTTTTCTGCACCTGTCCCCGAACTGCCTCCACTTCACCTTTTTCCACCCCCTTTATCTGTTGTCAGTGTAAATTCTTTCAAAATGTCTTCCATCTTTCTCTGCACACTGATTGTGTAAAAGAGCCCATGAATCCCAGGATGACAGAAGTGCTCATCATTCACTCTGCTGCTGGTGGCTCAGACTGCATGCCCCAGGACCTGATCCTTTTTATGGCTAGAAAACAGATCAGTAAAACCCTTTATTTCAGGAAAATTTTTGTCCTCAAAGGTTTTTATTTAATGCCAGTTTCTATAGTTAGTAAATATCATAAAATCAAAATGGTTTTAAAAGAGAGGAACTCAGGAAATACACAAATGAGCCAGATGTGAGGTTCTATGTGGGTCAGCCCCATGGAGCAGGCATTTATTGAGCGGCTATGGCATGCCAATCACAGCCCTGAAGAAGGCAATGAATGTCCTAGGTATTGAGAGGCCTTGCAGGGGGACAGGCTGCAGAGGGTCTGACCCCAGTTCTGCACAGGACAGAAGAGCACAGGAATACAGAGGAAAGGCATACATGCTGAAGACTGGGGCCTACAGTGGGGAGGGTGTGGCCTGAGTAGTCACTTGAGAGCAAACAGAACTCAACTTTGTGACGCAGCCACAGTGACAAATGATGGGAGACCTACTGAAGGTGGCTCCAGAGTCAGCAGCCCAGAAAGAGGCCAAGTGAGCCTCTCAACTCTCACGTGGGGAAGGACAAAACAGGAAAAGAACACAGAAGAAAATGAGCAAACAGTAGTTTGGGGACACACTGAGTGATAAAGAAGATAATGGGTCCTCAGGAACATTCCACAGACTTTCTCAGCTGCACCCTTCTTGAAATTATTTTCTATCATCTAGAAAAATAATTACCATCCCAGTACATTGCTTTTAAGAGAAATATGACCTTGTCAAATAAGGTAAGAGACCATAAAGATAAGCTTCACATTTACCATTTAATTCATTGTAGGGAGCAGGGAAAGATATACTATTCTAAAAGTTCAGGTACCATGAAAACTGTAGACTATGAATCAGCATGACTCAGAATAAAAGTTTGTGCTTAGTCATTTATTTTATAATATTCTTACTATGGTTCTATCAAAATGATTGTCCAAAGTACTTCCTAAAAGTAAATTCCTTATTGAAGAAGGTCAAGTTGTCTCTCTTAAACAACTATATAAACTCCAGTATCTATATTTTATGTTTAATTTTTTAAAAGTTTGATGTATCTCTGTACTATACTTGGTATATGAAGTGACATATTTAGGTAAACAAAGCAGCTAATTCTCTGATGGTCTCAGTGGGCAAGAAAAACATTTTATGGTAGAAAGTCTACCATATTTTTTAAAGATTTTATTTATTTATTTTTAGAGAGAGGGGACAAGAGGGAGAGAGAGAAGGAGAGAAACATCAATCTTTAGTTGCCTCTCATGTTCCCTCTACTGGGGACCTGGCCTGCAAGCCAGGCATGTGCCCTGACTGGGATTGAACCGGCAACACTTTGATTCACAGGCAAGTACTCAATCCACTGAGCCACAAAAGCCAGAGCACATATGTCATTTCTTAAATATGCTTAATATGCATCAGATTTCCTTTTTCCATCCACAGCCATGGAAGATAAGAGTCTTTATAGGGAACTCTTCCATGCGTGGGAAATATGGCCCAACCCCAACTCAGAAAAGCCAGTGGGGAGTGAGGTTCGGCGGGCAGGACCCATGCCCACGGATAGGTTCTCCCGTGGGGAATCAGGCCTGCATAGTACCTAGACCTCTACGAGGCTTGCTCTCGCTAAAACTCCCTGACCCTGAATTGAGGCAGCAAATGTTTACTGAGTATCTTTAACTTCCTAAAATCTGAGCTAAACCTCCCAAGTATGGAGGTTAACCGGTTGGACCACTTTTCCCTTTACATTTGCAAATATCCTTCTTTGATGTATTTAGCAACATCCTCTCCTTTGTTTTCTGTAAAAGGTAACCACCCAAAACAAACATGTGCATAGTAAATGAGGACCATCCTTGATGTAATGTGCCTAGAAAAACAATAAAAGCCTGTGGGGGTGAAGTGGAGGTGAGGTCTAGGGCCCTCTCTCTGACTTACAGCAGCGTGCAGTCCCTTTTTCTCCACAGGATTTCTGTAGTCTGTGTGTATTTGTCTATTGCTGATACAACACAGGATCCTGCTGGCCAGGATCCACATCAAGTCTTGGATGACAGTTTTCCAGAAAGAAATGTTAAATGTCTAATATGTAATATAGGTTAGACGCCATCCAAAGTCTAATCTAGTCAGGCCACCACAGAACTTGGGCAGCAGGCTTGCTGCTAATGTGCATGGGACAGGGAGGTGGAAACAACAAATGAGCATTAAGAATGGCAGTGTAGCCCCGGCTGGTGTGGTTCAGTGGACTGAGAATCAGCCTGCAAACCAAAGGGTCACCAGTTTGATTCCCAGTCAGGGCACATGCCTGGTTCAGGTCCCAGGTTGTGGGCCAGGTCCCCAGTTGGGGGTGTGTGAGAGGCAACTACACAATGATGTTTCTCCCCTTCTCTTTCTCCCTCCCTTCCCCCTCTCTAAAAATAAATAAATGAAATCTTTTTTAAAAAAGACAATAGAAGTGTGGAGTAGACACTGCAAATAATAAACATGTTCTATCAAACAAATCCTCCCACAGAGAGGCATGAAAGCATGTTAGGGCAGAGTAAGAGACTCAATCTTTTGTCCTCAAAATGTGCAAACATAAGAAATTCAGAAAGTTCTCAGAGCCCATGGACTCAGGATAGTCCTAACAATCCCCTTGTGAGCCAGCCTTTAGAAGAGGTTTGCAAATCAAACTGCTTTTCAGAAAAATGCTCTCCCTTCTCACTGGCATAAATTTGTTCCTAATGCTCATATGATAGTATGTGTGTATAATTCTCTTTTTAATCAGGCAGACAGTATCTATTTTTGCTTGAAATAGAAATGTGATATGCCTGTTAACAAATGAATGAAGTTAGTAACTTTAGCTCCAAAGACTAATTTTAAATGTAACAATTCGGATTGTCCCTCCTTACTGTTCGGTACCCTGCATTTTGTTTTTTGTTTGTTTGGTTGGTTTGGTTTGGTTTTTTTAAATTTTTATTGTTATTCAATTACAGTTGTATGCCTTTTCTCCCCATCCCTCCACCCCACCCCACCTGAACCCACCTCCCTCCCCCACCTCCACCCTCCCCCTTGGTTTTGTCCATGTGTCCTTTATAGTAGTTCCTGTAATCCCCTCTTCCCACTGTCCCCGCCCCCCCCCCCCCCCCCCCCGGCTATTGTTAGATTGTTCTTAACTTCAATGTCTCTGGTTATATTTTCTTTGCTTTTTTCTTTTGTTGACTATGTTCCAGTTAAAGGTGAGATCATATGGTATTTGTCCCTCACCGCCTGGCTTATTTCACTTAGCATAATGCTCTCCAGTTTCATCCATGCTGTTGCAAAGGGTATAAGCTCCTTCTTTCTCTCTACTGCGTAGAATTCCATTGTGTAAATATACCATAGTTTTTGGATCCACTTGTTTGCTGATGGGCACTTAGTTTGCTTCCACTACTTGGCTATTGTAAATTGTGCTGCTATGAACATTGGGGTGCACACGTTCTTTTGGATTGGTGTTTCAGGGTTCTTAGAACACCCTGCATTTTGGTGAGCAGTACTGTTTCAATTAGTTCATTCAGCAATAATTATGTATCTTTGTGTAATTCTTTTTAATCGCAGTGAGTCTCAGGTAACAATTTTGCCCTGTTTTTAATAATAGAGATTGCTTTTTTTTTAATATATTTATTGATTATGCTATTACAGTTGTCCCATTTCCACCCCCCTCACTCCACTCCATCCTGCCCACCCCCTCCCTCCCAAATTCCCCCCCTATAGTTCATGTCCATGGGTCATACTTATAAGTTCTTTGGCTTCTACATTTCCTACACTATTCTTACCCTCCCCCTGTCTATTTTCCACCTATCATCTATGTTACTTATTCCCTGTACCTTTCCCCCCCTCTCCCCCTCCCACTCCCCTATTGACAACCCTCCATGTGATCTCCATCTCTATGGTTCTGTTCCTGTTCTAGTTGTATGCCTAGTTTGCTCTTGTTTTTGTTTTAGGTATGGTCGTTAATAACTGTGAGCTTGCTGTCATTTTTACTGTTCCTATTTTTGATCTTTTTCTTAGGTAAGTCCGTTTAACATTTCATATAATAAGGGCTTGGTGATGATGAACTTCTTTAACTTGACCTTATCTAAGAAGCACTTTATCTTCCCTTCCATTCTAAATGATAGCTTTGCTGCATACAGTAATCTTGGATGTAGGTCCTTGCGTTTAATCTTAGGTAATGTAATTATGATGTGCCTTGGTGTGTTCCTCATTGGGTCCAGCTTCTTTGGGACTCTCTGAGCTTCCTGGACTTCCTGGAAGTCTATTTCCTTTGCCAGATTAGGGAACTTCTCCTTCATTATTTGTTCAAATAAGTTTTCAATTTTTTGTTCTTCCTCTTCTCCTTCTGCCACCCCTATAATTCGGATGTTGGAACATTTCAAGATGTCCTGGAGGTTCCTAAGCCTCTCCTCATTTTTCCGAATTCTTGTTTCTTCATTCTTTTCTGGTTGGATGTTGCTTTCTTCCTTCTGGGTCCACACCGTTGATTTGAGTCCCAGTTTCCTTTGCATCACTATTGGTTCCCTGTACATTTTCCTTTGTTTCTCTTAGCATAGGCTTCATTTTTTCATCTGGTTTTCGAATAGATTCAACCAATTCTGTGAGCATCTTGGTAACCAGTGTTTTGAACTGTGCATCCGATAGGTTGGCTATCTCTTCCTTGCTTAGCTGTATTTTTTCTGGAGCTTTGAAGTGTCTGTCATTTGGGCCTTTTTTTTTTTTTTTTTTTGTCTTGGCGAGTCTGTTACTTTAAGGGGCGGAGCCTTAGGTGTTCCCAGGGTGGGGTAACATTGGTCTCTGTGCTGTGACACTGTATGTGGGAGAGGGGCCAAGAGGGAGCAATGGCATCCGCTCCACTATCCTCCAGATCTCAATCTTTCACTCCAATACCCACAATCAAACTGGGCCCCTCTGGTGCTAGTTCCCGAGTGGGTGGGCTTGTGCACACCCTAGGCCCCTGTGGGTCTCTCCAATGACCTCTCCTGTGAGGCTCTGAGTCTCTCCTGCTGCTGCCCCAACCCCCACGGGCTTTCTCAATCAGGTCTGAGGCTTTATTTCCCCGAGCTGGAGCCCTGGGTTGCGAGGTCTGACTCGCTCCCCGCCATTTGACCTGTTTATCTATGTTTGAATGTGGGGCTGCGGTGTGCTACCTGCGCTCTGCCTGCCCCATTCTCCTCCACTCTGAGTCCGGCCCTCTCGGTTAATCTGTGCACGAATGTGGGGTCGCAGGGTCTGCTAGTGGTCAGACTGCCTGCCCCGTTTGTCCCATACTCCGCCAGTCTCGGTCCCGCCACGGCCACGCGAGTCCTCTCCGCCCTGGTGCCCATCTCCGCCCCTCCTACCAGTCTGGATGAATGTTTATTTTTTATTTCCTTGGTGTCAGGCTTCCTTGCCGTTCGATTTTCTGTCAGTTCTGGTTGTGCAAGGAGGCGCAGTGTGTCTACCTACGCCGCCAACTTAGTTCTCCCGAGATTGCTTCTTAACATTCTGTCCAGTGCAACCCTGTTTCCATAAGCCAAACCATAACCTCAGAGCTCAGTTAACAGGAAAATGAAATATTTGGTGCCCTCACAGTTATCTGAAAGTTAGCGCAAATGCTGACCCCCATTTTTTCATGATTTCACCATCCTTCCCTATTCAGCTAAAACTGTCATCATTAAAGCCAGTACCATTCACCTTTCATAAGTTTTTTATTGAATATAGGATTTTTGAACTGGAACCTTTCAAATCATGTAGCAGAATCTTTCTCCCTACTTGTCCATCTCATTGTTGCTAACCCAATCTACACACATACACATCCTTTACAGAGTCAATTTAAAAAAAAAAAGGACATTTGGCTGATTCCTTCACTCAGGAGATTAGATTTAGTAGGGGAGGGGAAACAAACAAAAACACATACGACAGCAAATTGCAATCAACTTCATGAACAAACAAAAAGGAGAGACACATGTAGTGAAGAGGATAAGAACACGGCATCCCAAAATAGGCTTCTTTGGCATAAGGATTATTTTGAGTTAAAAGCAGCTGAGAAGAAGCAGATTCAAGAAAAGCTCTGTGTCCTCCCCTATTTGCCTAAAAGCAGGACATAAATTTGTAAAGCCCCCCCCCGCCTCTCTACCAGGAAGCTCTACCAGGGGTATCCAATCTGCAGCCTACAGGCTGCATGCAGCCCAACTCAGAACCATAAATTTACTTAAAACATTGAGATTTTTTTGTGATTACATGTTGCAATATTTTTAATGTGTGGCCCAAGACAATTCTTCTTCTTCCAGTGCAGCCCAGAGGCACCAAAGGGTTGGACAGCTCGACCCTGATCAGCCCAGCATCGCAGCAGAGGAACCTGCATGACAAACCTTGCTACTAGCCCACATCTTCCATCAGTTACCACATGCATGTACCTTTCCACAATCTGCTGTGCCAGACACTCAAAGTCCTTTCCTTTGCCCTGTCACTTCTGTACAGATTTACTGCTCTTTGGTTAAGATGGTATATAAGCCTCAATTCTAAACACATTTTTAGTTACTTATCACTGAGTTTCTATGCCTGTATGCACAGGCATTAATCAACTCTTTTTCTCTTGTTAATGTCTTTTGTCTGATTTGCAGGGTCTAAGCCAGAAAACATAGGAGGGCAAAGCAAAAATGCTTTTCCTCCCCTACAGCAATAAATGAGGTAACACATGTCAGGAGGGGGAAAGAGTTACCCAGTGAGGGGCATTGAAGTGACTGGGCAGTGATCCAAGGAAAATTAAGTAGCATTCCTATCTTGTGCCTTATATACAAATAAATGCTAGATAGATCACAAATTTAATTTATTTGTAATGGAACTTTAAAAGTAGTAAAAAACATAGGACTTTTTTAAAGTCTTTGAGTGAAAGGATGATACAAAATCCAGAAACCATGAAAGAAGATATTGACACATTCTGTAGCATAAAAGTAAAATTTTATACATAGGAAAAAATAGTATTTCGTGGAGATAATTGTTTTGATATAAGTCAATAAAAATATCAAAAACCCAGCTGAAAATAGGTGAATGATAATGAACAAAGAGTTCACAGAAAATACAAATAGTTCTTTAAAATATTTGTGTGATCAAAAGGTCTTCAACTTTACTCATGATAAATAAATACACAAATTAAACCCTACACTAAAATTACTATTTTTACAGCCAAATGTTAAAGCTTGTAAAGACTCCACACCAGCGAGGAGGTAATTCAGCACAGTTTCCTTAGGGGCAGATTGATCAAATTGATCAAATCCCAACAAAATGAAAATGCACAGCCCTTCTGGTCCAGCCGTTTTACTTCCTACACACACCTTCTAAATATGCTTGCAGACAAGCCTGAAGACTTCTGTGTACCCCCAATGACTGCAGTAATATTTCCAATAGACTAATGGGAAACAATCAGTGTCTATCATAGGGGCCAATTCAGGAAATCATGGCACCTCCATTAAATGGACCACCAACACAGTGAGGTTGATAGTGCTCTCTGTCTTCTCATTTCCCCTGTCCTCCTTAGCTGCCTCCACACCAGCTCTAGTTCACATTAGCTGCCCCGGCAAAATCACCAACAGCCTCCATTGCACCAAATTAATGGGTAATCTGCTGTCCTCTGCCCTCCTGGTGCTCTTGGCCAGTTTCACGCCTTCTTTGTGACTCAGCCTCTGAATTGTAGAGAGCCCCAGGGCTCCCTCTCACCCACCTCTTCTGTTCACTACCTGACCTGGATGAAACCAAGGGCATGTCTCTTATCTAGTTCATCCACTTTCAGACAGGGAAACATCCTCAATCACTTATAACTTTCACTTTCCTATTTTCAGTATAAAAATGCCCTATCCCAGCATAATTATGAAAGCCTCCTCCCTCCTTTGGAGTAGCGTGGGTTGGAAACCTGCAGGCGGCCAAAGAAGGAAGGTGCCTCCCAACCTCTAGCTGCAGCTTCTGACACCTTGCCTGGGGTGGGGTTGTGATGGTGCCTAGGGAGAAGTTGGGGCACACACAGTGACACCGCCAGCCCTGGGTCTGGGCTCTCTGTCCAGGACTGAGATTTGCAGCAACTTCTCTCCTGGGCACTCTCCTTGCTTCTTCAAAGACCCCTCCTCCTGGGAAGATTTGGGTGCTTGTGCCACACATCTTCCCCATCCCAGTGTCCTCACCTGTGGGGGAGCTCCAGCCTCTTGCTGCTGGCATGGCCTCAATCTTTAGCAGAAAGCCCTCTTGGGTGAGTCCAATGGGCTCATGGCCCACAGAAGGTTCCCGCTGCCCCTGGCATCTTTGCCTGGCAGTCAGCAGGAGTCAATTTCTCCCCAAACACACCCACTTGTGTTTCAGATTTCACTGGTGTGAGTCCACTGGTCCACTGGGTGCCCCATGCCCAGACTCTGGGTGACACATGCCAAAGTCTTTCTTTTCCCCTTTAAAATTCTGTTAGGTTAAACAAAGTCTTCCGCTCCCAATGTGACTGTCAGGATGGGCAAGGATATCCACCTGGCAGCCTGAGCCTGAGGGGAACCACCAATGATGGACTGCGGCTTCGTTAGAGGAGACCAATCCCTGGCCCCCAAGAGGAGGCAATCAGAATTTGGTGCATAAAACCCCGCTATATTCCCTGCTTGTGTGCGACTTCCTCAGCCTGCTCTGCAGACCAGAGAATCTCGCCCGGGTGTGCAAACCTCAATAAAGCTCTGTACTGCCTAATTTTGTGGCTGATTGGCATTTCTTCCTCAGAGGAGCCTAAGAAAACCTTTCAGTGACCACTTCACAACGCTGATAATCCAGTCAAAGGGAGAAATGCACACCTCGTAATTCCTCCTTTAGACAGAAGCAACTTTATAAAAGAGCCAAGCCCTCAAGCAATCAGGATGGGCTTACCTAGCCGCAGGGCACCACTCCCTGCTGAGGAGCTGAACAGGCCACCAGAGCAGCAAGGAGTCCACAGACTCTGGGAGACCCTGTACACCTTTCCTCACTGACAGATTTTAGGAGTCACTTATTTTTTTGAAGAGATGCATCTTCTGAGATCAAACACCACAAGCATTAAAGAACCGATAAGCCAGGCAGTGAGGGACAAATACCATATGAACTCACCTTTAATTGGAACATAATCAACAAAAGAAAAAAAAGCAAACAAAATATGACCAGAGACATTGAAGTTAAGAACAATCTAACAATAGCCAGAGGGGAGTGGGGAGGGAACAGTGAAGAGAGGGGTTTACAGGAACTACTATAAAGGACACATGGACAAAGTCAAGGGGGAGGGTGGAGATGGGGGAAGGAGGTGGGATTGTCTGGGGTGGGGTAGAGGTGTGGGGAGAAAATGCAGACAAATGTAATTGAACAACAATTAAAAAAATAAAAATAAAAAATAATAAAAACTTAAAAAAAAAAAAAGAACCTAATTCCACCAAAATCTGCTTCCTTATAGCAAAGCAGGAATACAGGAGAAATAAGCAAACCTGACCCCCAAAACAAAAGGGGACCCCATAGGGCTGACAACATGCCAGGGCCTCTTCTGTGTACTCTCAAGTTATGGCCTTATTTAATCCTCACCCACCCTGGAAAGTTGGACCACTTATGCTGGTTTTATAGTTGAGCACATGAAGGTACAGAGGAGTTAAGCAACATGCCTGAGATCACACAGCCAGTAAGAGCCTGAGCCTTCTGAGCCCAGGCCGTGGGACACTGATACCATTTATCCACAGCTCTAAAGCAGGCCTGGAGGGAGGTCCACAGAGATGGTGCTTTGTCTGAACTCCAGCCCAGGGACCTCTGGGGAGCCCATTCATAGGTTCCTCACCAAGGCCACCCATAACGAGATTTATACTCTTGGAGTCTTTACAGTCATAGAACAATATGAGCCTTTGAAATTCCCAAAGCCAATGCTAATCAACCAGGAGCTTGAGGAGTGTGCAAGATGGTGGCCATAGGGACCTACAATCTACCTTGAATGAATAAAGAAACCATGGTAACCAGTGGTCAGCACTGAAAAACAGTGGGCTATGGACACACACAACATGAGAAAATCTTTTTTAAATTTTATTGTTGTTCAGTTAAGGTTGTCCCCATTTTTCCCTCATTACTCTCCCCTGCCCTGCCAATCCCACCTCTCCCACATTCAATCCTCCTCCCTATTGTCTTTGTCCATGGATCCTTTATATTTGGTTCTTGACCTTTCCCCTACTTTCCCCTACCCCCTCCCCTCTGGGCACTGTCAGTTTCTTCTTTACTTGCAAGTCTCTGGGGTTTTTTTGCTGGCTTGTTTGGTTTATTGATTAGGTTCCACTTACAGGTGAGATCATATGGTATTTGTCCCTCACTGCCTGGCTTATTTCACTTAGCATAATGCTCTCCAGTCCATCCATGCTATAGTGAAGGGTAGGAACTCCTTCTTTCTTTCTGCTGTGTTGTATTCCATTGTGTAAATGTACCACAGTTTTTTGATCCACTCATTTACTGATGGGCACTTAGGTTGCTTCTAGCACTTGGCTACTGTAAATTGAGCTGCTATGAACATTGGGGTGCATAGGTTCTGTTGGATTGGTGTTTTGGGATTCTTAGGGTATGATCTCAGCAGTGGAATTGCTAGGTCAAAAGGCAGTTCCATTTTTAGTTTTCTGGGGAAATTCCATACTGTTTTCCACAGTGGCTGCACTGTCTGCATTCCCACTGACAGTGTGAGCAAATCTTAATCATGCTGCCTGAGAGTAGTCAGACAAAAGAAAGTATGTGCTACTTGATTCTATTTATGTATAAACTTTAGGAAATGCAAACTGATCTACAGTGACTGAGTGGGTAGACCAGGAGTCAGGAGGCTGGGAGGGCAATTTCAATGCTCCCCAGGGAGAAGCCTGCACCCTGGGAAACTCAAGACAGACCTCAGTGACAAAGTTTCTCTTTTGTGCTAGTCTTGGCAGAATCACATACACCTGGACCAAACACCTGGTCTCCCAACAGTTCACTTTTCTTTTGTTCACTTTTTGTAAAATGGCAGCTAAACCACTGTGGGTGCCCTGTTAGCTAGGCCGCTTGGATGCCTAAGCCCTGCCTGCTCCTTTCCTTTACTGGCTAATGCCCTGGAGAGACAGAGTGTGCATTTCCTAGTGACATCTTTCCCTTTAGGATTCTAGGGGTAGATAGGTGCAAGACTCAGAGGCTGCAGCTAAAAATAGGGTCAGACAACAGGATTTTGAATGCAGCCCTGTTTAACAGTCCTGTGCCACCCAGACACATCTGCTGTAATTATTTTCTGTATTATTGTGATGTTTTGAGGTCTTGGAAAACCTTTCTAGCTGGGGAGAGACTACTCCTCTGGGGTTAGTACATTCTTAGAGATTCAAATGGCCCAGAACATGCCTCTGACATGCAAACCAACCAACCCAGCGCCATGTCTCCTCTCTCTGACCTATGGTCCCAGGAGGCAACACTCCTCTGCCTTAATGATCCCAGGACCAGGTGCCAGGCAACTAGGGGCCACTCTTATAGTTCAGAGCTCAAAGGAATTATTCAACATAGCCAGTTCTAAACTGCTCACCCTGACCTACCCTGCCCTACCTTGACCTGGCCTCTCTTGTGTTTCCTCTTTTGGTCACACCAGACTGACCATCTTAAAAGAATACAAAGCACAAGGTCGAACAGGTTTTCATTAAGTTTTAGGAAAAGAAAGAAAAAAAAGAATGTAATCTTTCCATGATTAACTGTGTGTTGGGGAACCTTCCTGAAATATTTTATTTTAAAATCCTTAGGCAAAAATAAAAGTAAATTACTCCATCTCTGCTGTCCTTAGGCTTGAGGCTCCAGGTTTGCTCAATCAGAGGAGAAAAGGGCCAGAGTGAAGGTAAACAGCTTATCCACAATAAACAGGAAGAGAATCATTAGCTAATCCATGAACCAATGGAAAGGAAACACTCCTGTGAGCTGGGACAAAGGGGAATGTAAATGTTTCATTTCTCCTTGTTGGCTTTTGCTCTCAACATAGTCCACTGTAGGGTCTTCATTATCTGACCAGGAAAAATAGGCAGGACTCAGGGGGAGGGGAGTGAAGGGAGGGGGTCACTTCATAGGCTCCACCCTCTTTCCACCCAAATCACTCATGTCTAGATTTCTAAATAGACAAGATAAAAAAAGGTAAACCACCGACAATGTCACCAATGTGGGGATAAAGAAGACATGGCTTACCTCTTCACAAAATCACATTAAAATTACAACAAAAATATAGAACAACTATCTCCCAGGCCATCAAAAATCAAGGAGAATGGAAATCTGACAACTATGGAATTAAAGAAACCACATCTATCAAGACTGATAGGAGGTGCACAGATGCAGAATGGGCTCATTCCTCACCCATGTGTGTTGGATAAAAATTAGGGAACCATATCTCAGGACCAAGGAGTCCCAGCCCTACACCAGGCCCCTCAGTCAGTGTTCCAGTGCCAGGAATATAAGTCCCAACACCTGACTGCAAACCCACTGGGGATTGAAAGAGTGGAAGAAATCACTGGAGCCCCAGACAGTTCCTCTTAAAGAACCCACACATTGACTCACCTACTCAGACTCATTCCTTCTGAGCTCCAGCTTGAAGGGCACCAGTGGTATACAGGGAGAAACTGAAGTGTCTGGCATCAAGGCGAGCAGAGCCATTGTCCCTTTGCTAAACTTTCCCCCACAGACCCAGTAAGCTGTTGCCATATATGTGACTCCATCAACCTGGCTAACGCTGTTTGACACACCTTGGAGATCCACAGAGGTTCTGCCCCACCCAACTTATGGGTTCACAAAAGTGCTTTGCCATAAGAATGGCTGGTCTTGGCTCCTAAATCCTATCAAACAAGCAACAGCTGGCTTCAGTGAGCCCTACTGGCAGCCAGATTAGATTCACAGCTTGGCTTGGCCTGGGAATCTCCAAGCCCAGCACAAGTAGCAGCCATCTCAGACTGCTTTACAGCTCAGGCAGGGTACCTTGGGCAAAACACAGGTGGGGACTGACCTTGGCCTGCACCACCCAGGAAACACCATGACCAGCACACCCAGTGGAGAGCTACAGACCACATCAGAGCACCACTGCCCTGCCTCTGCACAGTTGATCCTCCATGAATGGCAGAGGTTGGTGGTCAGTGGTCACAGCCAATTCTTGCAGCTAACTGGCCTGGGTAAACCCCTCCCACTGGCCTGCCAACAGCAATCAAGGCTCAACTACAAGAGGAGGGTATACTCAGCCCACACAAAGGGTGTACCTTGAGCACCCAGCAAGGGTGATAGGGGAGGCTGTGCCACTGGACCCTATAGGACACCTACTACATTAGGCCATGCTACCAAGACACGGAGTCAAAGCAGCTGTACCTCATACATAGAAACAAATACAGGAGGCTGCCAAAATGAGGACACAAAGAAACATGGCCCAAATGAAGGACCATCAAAACTCAGAACAAGAGGTAAAGAAAATGGAGATAAGCAATCTATCACATGCAGAGTTCAAAACACTGGTTATAAGGATGTTCAAGGAACTTAGCAATGACCTCAGTAGCATAAAGAAGACCTAGTCAGAAATGAAGGATACACTAATTGAAATAAAGAATAATTTACAGGAAAACAACAGTAGAGTGGATGAAGCTTAGAATCAAATCAATGATTTGGAACATAAGGAAACAAAAAACAACCATGCAGAACAATAAGAAGGGAAAAGAATCCCAAAAAAATGAGGATAGTATAAACAGCCTCTGGGACAACTTTAAGAGGTTCAACACTTGCATCATAGGGGCACCAGAAGGAGAAGGGAAAGAGCAAGAAATTGGAAATCTATCTGAAAAAATAGTGAAAGAAAACTTCCCTAATTTGGGGAAGGAAATAGACATGCAAGTCCAGGAGGCACAGAGAATCCCAACTAAGATGGATGCAAAGAAGCCCACTCCAAGACACATCATAATTAAAAGGCGAAAGGTTAAAGATAAAAAGAGACTCTTAAAAGCATCAAGAGAAAAGAAGTTAGTTACCAGATGGTTGCCAGATGGGATGGGTGAGGGAGAGAATGGGTAAAGAGGTGAGGGAATTAAAAAATACAAATAAGTATTTATAGAAAGCCATGGGGATGTAAGTATAGTATAGGAAATGGAGTAGCCAAAGAACTCATATGCATGACCCATAGACATGAACAATGTTGGGGGGATTGCCTGAGGGAGTAGGGGGCACTGGTTGGAGGGGCTCAAAGGGGAAAATATCAGGACAACTATAATAGCACAATAAATAACATAATTTTGAAAAAAATTTTTAAAGAGTTTATTTATTTATTTTTAGAGAGAGGAAGGGAGGAAGAAAAATAAGGGGGAAAACATTGATGTGTGAGAGATACATCGATCAGTTGCCTCTCACATGCCCCCAACTGGCCTGCAACCCAAGCGTGTGACTTGATTGGGATTTGAACTGGAGACCTTTGGGATGACAAGCCAGCATTCAATCCACTGAGCCACACCAGCCAGGGCAATAAAACATAATTTAAAAAATAAAATGAAATGGTCATTTTCTGTTTCTTTGCAGAACTCAGTTTAAATTCTTGTATAGTCAGATTAAATTGTGCCCCAGTCCTTAGGCTTGCTCTTCACAAATCCAAGCTAAAAATATAAACCTAAATTTTAGGCTATTTGCCTTTTAAGTGACTATGTTTGGATATCAAACATTCAGCATTGTGAACCTTGAGAAAGAAGATACCTAGTAAAAAAGGCTCCTGGTAACTAACTTGGCTCAAATTGAAACAAAAACAAAAATAGGGTCTAGCAGCCATTTCTACCCAGGGGCCTCTGATGCAAACTGCACTTCAGGGAGAAACCTGCACTGAAATGCTTGCTTCTGCACCGTACAATGTTCTTGACAGCTGAGATAGCCCTTATAAAGAAGTTCCTAGGATCTTATTTCAACCAATAGGACTGAGGCTTTTCCCCTCCAATCAGAGCTGTGCAACTCCAACCAACCAGAGCACCTCTATTCTGACCAATCAGGACAGTGCCTTTTGGACCAATCAAATGGCAATGATTTGGAGTCCTCATTTACATAAGGGCAGACTAATCAGGGACCAGGGACAGGAACTTCTGTCCATAAGCCAGCTCCACTCTGGCTCTGAGAATGCACTTTCCCTTTCCACTGAAGACTGAAGATTGTGTTTCCCCAGCTGAGTTGAAACACTGAAGATGTCTCACAGGAGCAGAACAGAGGAGACCAGTGCAAACCAGTACAGATTGGCACAGAAGAGACCAGAGCACAGCAGAGCAGAGTTGTCTGGCCAGAGAGGGACCTGGCCCCAGGGCTGCCTCACAGCCATGATGTATCATAATTGAGTAGTTTGCACTGAATAGTTTCCTTCTTCACTGCACCCCAAATTAGGTGTCCCTGTTGGTGTTGAAATGGCGCCAATGGCCATTCAGAAATCCACTCAGGAATTTGGCACCAGTTTAGGACTGGGAGGTTTGGTAAGTCCTAGAAAATTACTTCATTATGGACTCCTTATTTTGGTCAATATTTTCTTCCTAAATCTGAAATTGAACAGTTCTTGATCACCACTGCACCAAAAACCTATCAACTTCCAACTTTCATTAAGAGAAGATTTAAAGGAACATGATGTGAAACTCAGTTGTCAGCCAAATGCTCAGTAAATCCCAAGTCACAATAGGCCATGACTAGGGTGGCAAGTGGATGGAGTGACCAGTGGACAGTCAAGGCAGGACTTTGGTCTCTTTAAATCAGCTTTGCACAAGGCTTTCTCGGGAACACAAACCCACAGAAGTTACCACTGAACCCATCTCCCAAAGACACACATTGACTTTCCAAATCAAGGACATGGGGCTCAATCAGCCCTCATGACGTTAGAGGTATAGAAATGCTTCCAAATCCCTCCACCCAAAGCCTTGGCAAGAAACAGACATGCCTTCCTTCCCCAATGAAACCCTCTGGTTCCTTGTGCCCGCAGGGATGCCCACAGGGATTCTCACTGTGGTAGGGAGGTCACATGTGTGAGTTCTGCCCTCACCATCTGAGCTCAGCCTGTGTGAGGTTAACAATCATACCTATATCACAGAATCTCTGTGAGGATGAAATGAGATCATCTATGAATCTACAAAGCCTCCTAACATTAATAGTGCCTGGCATGGAGCAAACACAAAATAATCACCAATGTTTTCATCCTCAAAATTCAAATCAAAGAGACAAATACATGTCTTCCTTCAGAACTGAAAAAAGAGCCTTAATTGATGGAGGCATATGAACTTGATAGATTATATGTAATTATAACCTATGTATATGAGAGGCTCTCTCTATATATATGCACATTATACAGAGAGAGAGTGAACTGTGAAGTCTTGATAGCTAATTCTCACTCCAGATATGATATTGTATATGTTCACATTGACCAAATTGCATTCATTTACAGACATATGGTCCCAAAAAACATATGGTCTGTAGGAAAATAAATAGATTCATGTATGAACATAAGCTAATGAAAAGTCCACTTTTGAATTCATATTAACAGTTTTAATTGTATTCTTATGTGCAAGAGACTGTGTTAAGAGGTTGCCAGGATGATCTTGGGGTTCTGGTGTGTGCACACACCCCCATTCATGCACACAGACACATGCACACACATCATGTGATTCCAGACATGCCCAGCTGCTTTACACAAACCCTCAAGAAGTCAGCAGTGAAAGCAGAATTAAAACTAACTTTCCAATGAAGGAGAATTCCACAAAGGCAAACACATGATAGCGAAATGGTTGTCAGTTAACACAGCAGAAGCCAGAGGCCTTTTCCCCAAAGTCCTATTTCCCTGATTCCTAAGGTAGAATACCACCACCACTCAGCAGGATTTCCTCTGTCCTTGGCCCTGGCATTGGGAGGGACTTAGTGCAAAAATTCTGAGCTGAATCATAATAAATACATTTGGACATCAAGTTGCACTGGGGGGGAACTGAAGTGGAGCTCAGGCTCTTGGGAGGTCACCTCAGTGAGCTCCCCATCTCAGGCAACTGCTGAGGGTCACTGAGGGTACATAGGAGGATTCCCAGGCACCCAGCAGCCAGAGGAGGGAAAGGAGAGCCAGGGGTCCACTCGACTGATCAAAGATGTTGTCCCTGTCACCATTTTATTAATAATAAGACTGCTATAGATTATTATATAAACTAGCCCTAGAAGACAGTGACATGAAACATAAGACACCAAAGTACAAACTCCTAGAAATAAATATGGCATGGACATAATAGGTTGTTTATTCAGAAATATGTTTAATGTAAGGCAAAGAGCTACAACACCATCAGTCAAAAGAACAGTGTATAGGCCTTTTGGAATAGACATATGTTACCCTGAGATGTTGGGGGATGCAGGAGGAGCTACAGGAGGGAGCAAGCAGAGGTCACCAGTGAGGTGTGGGGCCAGGCTGAGAGCTGGACAGTCCAGATGGCAGAGACAGCAGCCGGTGCTGCGTAAAGGGCCCTTCGGTGCACACATCTGCAAGGCAAGACAGAAAATGCAGTGATTCTTTCTGATTTATCAGTGCTGTTTGGAGCCCTTTCTTGGGGGCCCATTCTGATGATGTTTATTTAGACAGGATACAGTTCCCTCTTCTGTTCATAAAGGGCTACTCTATTTGCAGCATTGGCAATTAGGCCCTTCTCAGTCCTCATGCCTGACTTGCTGCCCATATTTATCTATTTCTGTGTTATATGAAAGCAGAGTCCCTCTAACTGAGTTTTGGGGAGAGAAAGGGCAAGAGGGAATGTGTGAAACTTTAGAAGCCACTAAATCTCTCTGGGTTGTTGCTGTGTGTAAAGATAACCTTTGAGTTAAGGGGAAGCACCAGAGGGAACAGGGGTTTGGGAGAAGGGTCTCCAGGCTCCCTGAGAACAGACTCTAACCTGTAGGAGTGGAGCCCTCTCTCTTTCTCTCACACACACACAGTCTGTCACACACTCTTAGATACACACACACTCATTTTCACTCACACTCTCACATGCACATTCAAATGCATACACACCGTGGAGACCCAGCCCCTGAGAGTAAGGCACAGCTGACCCTTGCTGTGCTTCTTCATGACCCTCACTTCCCTAAGCTTCCATCCCTGAGATGTAGGTGCCATTCTTTCCCATTTGGGAAAAATAAACTAGACAAAAGAAATTAAGCTCAGAGAAGATACTTAACTCAACCCGGAATCACACCACATTAGTGGAGTCGAGTCAGAATTAGACTCTCACACTCCAAAGCCAGGCCTTTCCTATCTAGTGCACATGGTAAGTAGGGAGCACCACTGCCATCAGCTCCCCATGAGTAAGGGAAAAGTCACACAGGAATGAGGGGCACCCAGCCATGGGTGTGAGACCTTGCCCCATCACCAAAGCCCACAATGGTTGGGGCAGCATGGCTGGGCACAGTCTCAGAGCTGCATGCCTTCACCTTTCATGAGAATGATCAACACCCCTGCCCTGACTTCAAAAGCCATCCCAGCCCATCAGATACAATCCTGCGAAGACACATAATGGGTGGGCACCCAGCAGCCACTGGACATAGCATGTCAGTTAGATGGCATGAGGCAGGTGAGCACATGTCATGTCCCTGTCCGTGCACCCTCCACAGGAGGCACAGAGAGGCCCAGCTGGTTGTCAAGACCACAAAGCTAGCACTGCCTCTGCGACCAGCCTGGATCAGCCCTTCCCTCTTGGGGGTTGAGTGTGTGCACAGAACCCTAGACCCTATGGGCTGGGGAGAGACAAGGAGAAGAACCAGCTCCGCCAGTGGGCTCAGTACCATCCAGGGCACATGAGCAGGTGAGACCAGCTGTATGGAATGATGAGGAGGGCCAAGCCATACATTGATATGGCAAAGGCCTCAGAGGAAGGCAGGATCTTGAACCTCCAAGGTGCAAGTTCAGAAGGAGAAATCATTGCACCTGAGCACAGCTGAACCCTGGTAGTCTTGGCAGCTCCAATCAGGTTCTCTCCTGAGTAGGCCAGGAGGTAATGGGTGAAGGGCAGCTATCGAGGACAGAAGGGTGGCCCAGAGCAGGACACATAACAGAAAACCAAAGAAACAGGGAAGAACCAACCCCACATGGGTGGGGCCATGAACGCTGGGAGAGATTATGTTGTTGAGGTGACATAAGGAAATAAAACGACTGGGCACTAACATGAGGGTTTGGTGATAGAGAAACCAGAAAGAGTCTTTCCCTCTAGCAGCTGTGAGCACATAGAATGAAAATGGTGGGGTTGAGATGGGAGACCCATGCACATCAAGGCCAAAATGGGGCAACATGTGGGCGAGTGGGACGGATCAGACGGCATGCATGAGGTAAGAGTGAAATGATAATGAAGGACTTAAGTAAGATTTAAATGAATGGAAACCCTGCCATGTGCTACATATAAGACATTAACACTATTAAATGAAAATTCTCCCCAAAGTAATAAATTAATGAGATCTTTATTTGCACTAAGCTATTGCTAGAAAGCAAAGAAGTTAAAAAATTGTGAAGAAAATTTTTTTAAACAAGAAAGAACAGAAAGGAGTGATGCCTCCTACCAGATCAGAAACATGACTACAACACCGCTACAATCAGAACCATAGTTAATGGCACAGGGAAGACAGACTTATCAGTGGATGGCAATATGCCCATAAACAGAGCCGGTGTAAAACGGAATTGAATAGTTGTTAAGGTGGATATCATATTATATGTGAAAAAACCCAAAAGTAAATAAAAATATTAGAAAACCATTAGTATAATCTCACAGTGATGGAGATATTCAAGACAAGTCATAAAGGAACCATTGATAGATATACTCTAATAAGAAATGTAATTGTATTATAAAATACTTCAGCATATATCAAATATGTTAAAAGCTTCCACAGATTGATAAAATATAAAGAAAGCCCAATAGAAAAATGGGCAAGTGATGTAAAAGGTAACTCATTAAAAGAAATGACACCAGCTACAAATACATATCACAAGGTGCTACCCTCCCTGGTACACAGAACTCCTCAGGAAAACAAATAAAAATGGAAATAGCTTACTAAATTATCACATAGCCACAGCAATTTGCAGCTATAAAAATTAAGAAATTAGACCCAAATCTACTGATCTGTTCACAAAGAAGTCAAATTGTGAGGTAATGGATGTAGTAGCATCCCTATTTTTAACAAAAAGAAGTTGTGTATGGGGTGTGTGTGTTTGTGTGTAGTATGTATATCTGGTGTATATGTATGGTGTGTGGTGTCTGTGGTATATGATGTACGTGTGTATATGTGTGTGCATATATGGAGTGTACATATGTGGTGTGTGTGTGTGTGGTCTATGTGGTGTGCGGTATATGGTGTACCAGGTATATGTGGTGTGCATGTGTAATGTGTGTATGGTGTGTAGTGTGTGGTGTGTGATGTGTTTTTGTACATGGGGTGGGTGTATCATGTAATATGTGGTATGTATGTTCACAAATGCAAAAAAAGACATGGTTACTTGTCACCTCACTTCAAGTAGGTGTGATTGAAATAGGGAGAAACTTTATCTTTTCTTTCTACATTTCTACTTTTGACTTTTCACAATAAGCATCTGTTGTTTGAATTATATTTTAAAAAGAAAAAATAAAACAAAAAATTTGTCCTGGCTGGTGTGTCTCAGTGGATTGAGGGCCGGCCTGTGAACCAAAGGGCCGCTGGTTCGATTCCTGGTCAGGGCACACGCCTGGGTTGCAGGCCAGGTGCCCAGGAGG
This sequence comes from Desmodus rotundus, assembly GCF_022682495.2. Classification (NCBI taxonomy): domain Eukaryota; kingdom Metazoa; phylum Chordata; class Mammalia; order Chiroptera; family Phyllostomidae; genus Desmodus; species Desmodus rotundus. The sequence goes on from NC_071387.1 coordinate 83,037,004, forward strand.
GGTTGCTCGAGAGGAACAACCCCTCTCTCCTCTCTCTCCCGCCATTCCCATCTCTCTAAAAATAAATAAATATTAAAAAAATAAATTAGTCCATGTTGTTGCATACATTAGTAATTCATTCTTGTTTTATTGTTGTGTAGTATTTACAGCATATACACACCAGAACCTGTTTCTCTACTCACTGCTTGGTGGATGATTGGGTTGTTTCTTGAGTCTATTATATAATGCTGCTATTAACTTTGACATACTGTGGCCATGTTTTTATTGCTGGGTGGGATGGTAAATTTATATTTAATTTTATTTTTAAAAGCTGCCCAGCTGTTTTCCAAAGTTTGGCACCACTTTGCATCCTTACTAGCAATGACAAACAATATGGTGACCCTCAAAGTATGAGCTAAGTGAAAGAAGCCAGACACAAAAGGCTTCATTCAGTATGATTCCATTTGTGTGAAATTCTAGAAAAGGCACAATTATAGTGCCAGAAAGTACTTTGTTTGCTTGGGCAGATCTGAGGACTGCTGTTGACTGAAAAAGTCTCAGTCAAGCCTACTGGCTCTCTAGGACTAAGGCAGAACACCCAGCAGAGGGGAGCTGCAGGTCTAGGGAAGAATGCATTCCCCGGAAAGACTCAACCCAGTAGGGGGCTGAACTACCCCATAGCAGCACCTAGAGACCCTAGCATCAAAGACAGCGAAGAGCAAGAAGCGGGAGTGTGAGTTGCCCCTAATTGGTGCAACTCAATGACAGCACAACTGGTGAACTAAAGGCCTAGTGGGGAGCAGAAGAACCCTGAGGAACTGGACTGGAAACTGAACAACAGAGAAGAGTGTGGCTCAGGAAGGGAGAAAAGTGAAACCAATCCTTCCAACCACCCCAACCCATTCCACAGACAGGAAGACCAGCAGAACTAACCTGACCGGTTTAAAGCCAGCAGAAGACTTTTCTTTTTTTCCTTTCCTCTTTTCCCCCTGAATTCCTTCTTCCTTTCTGTCCTTCTTTTTTTATCCTTCTTCCTTCCATCCTTTATCTTTTTTATTCCTTCTTCCTGCCTTCTTTTATTTATTCTTTTGTTTTAATTTTTATTAAAATTCCTTCTGATCTTGCCTCCGATCTTTCTTTATTCCTTCTTCCTTCCTTCCTTTCATTTTCTATTCCCTTTTTCCCTCCTTCCCTTCTTTTTTTTTATTGTTTTTCCCCCCCTTTGTCTTTTTCCCAAAGGTGAGACAATAAAAACCAGAGTGCTGAAAAGACGAGAGAAGACCATGTTACACCCATAAACATCAGCTCAAGACCAGTGAGCACAGGAGATTAAGGAGACAGCACCACTAAATCCCATTGGCATTCTACCATAGAAGTTCATACCATAAACCCAGGGAGTCAGAATAGATCAATTTAAGAAGCAGAGGCTAACAACAAGAGTCTCACAAACAATGGGAACACAAAGAAACAGTCCCCAAATGAAAGGAAAGGACGAAGCCTCAGAAAGAATGCTAACTGAAAAAGAGGCAAGTCAACTATCAGATAGTGAGTTCAAAGCAATGGTTATCAGGAAGCTCACTGAGCTCACAGACAAATACCAGAAACTACAGGGAAACTACAATGAACTCACTGCAAACTATATCAACATGAAAAAAGGAAATAGAAACTATCAACAAGAGCCAAGAGGAAATGAAGAATACAATTTCTGAATTGAAGAACACAGTACAAGGAATGAAAAGCAGACTTGATGAAGCAGAGGATCGGATCAGCGAGCTGGAGGACAAAGTAGAAGATACTACACAGAAAGAGCAAGAAAAGGAAAAGAGGCTCAGAAAGAATGAAGAGGCAATAAGGGAAATGCAGGACAACATGAAACATAACAATATCTGTATAATAGGAATATCAGAAGGAGAAGAAGAAGACCAAGGTATAGAAAACCTGCTTGAAAAAGTAATGATGGAAAATTTCCCTAATCTGATGAGAGAAAAAGTCACACAAATCCAGGAAACACGGAGAGTCCCAAGCAAGAGGAACCCAAAGAGGCCAACTGCAAGACACATCATAATTAAAATGGCAAAATTCCAAGACAAAGAGAAGATCTTAAAGGCAGCAAGGGAGAAAAGGAAGTAACATACAAGGGAGCCCCAATAAGGTTAGCAACTAACTTCTCAATGGAAATGCTCCAAGCCAGAAGAGAATGGCAAAAAATATTCCAAGTAATGAGAACCAGAGGCCTGCAACCAAGACTACTTTACCCAGCAAGGCTCTCAATCAAGATAGAAGGCCAAATAAAGAGTTTCCCAGACAAAAGAAGTCTAAAAGAATACAGCTCCACCAAACCAGTTCTGCAAGAGATGCTAAAGGGACTGCTTTAAGGAAAGGAAGAAAAAGAGAAAGAGAGAGGAACACAGGTAGGAAAAAATGGCAATGAATAACTACCTATCGATAATAACCTTAAACATAAATGGATTAAATGCTCCAATCAAAAGACATAGAATAGCTGAATGGATAAGAAAACATGATCCACACATATACTGCCTACAAGAGACCCATCTCAGGACAAAAGACCTACACAGACTGAAAGTGAAGGGCTGGAAACAAATTTTCCAAGCGAACGGACAGGAAAAAAATGCAGGGGTAGCAATACTCATATCAGACAAAATAGACTTCCAAAGAAGGGCCATAGAGAGAGACCCAGAAGGTCACTTCATAATACTCAAAGGAAGAATCCACCAAGAAGACATCAACATTGTAAATATATATACACCCAACATAGGGGCACCCAAATACATAAAGAAAATCTTGGAGGACATCAAGAAAGATATTGACAACAACACAATTACAGTAGGGGACTTTAACACCCAACTATCAAAAATGGACAGGTCTTCCAAACAAAATATCAACAAGGATACTGTGTCACTTAACAGTACCATACATGAAATGGACTTAACTGATATATAGAGAGCTTTTCATCCCAAAGAAGCAAAATACACATTCTTTTCAAGTGCACATGGAACATTTTCAAAGATAGACCACATAATAGGACACAAAGCAAGTCTCAACAAATTCAAGAAAAATGAAATCATATCAAACATTTTCACTGACCACAAGGGACTGAAACTAGAAACCAACCACAAAGGAAAAAACCTAAAACACTCTCATGGAGACTGAATAGCATGCTATTAAACAATGAATGGGTCAAGAACGAGATTAAGGAAGAAATCAAAAACTTTCACGAAACAAATGAAGATGAACTCACAACAACCGAAAACCTATGGGACACAGGAAAGGCAGTCCTGAGAGGGAAGTGCATAGCAATACATGCCTACCTTAAAAACACAGAAACATTTCAAACAACCTAACCCTACGCCTACAAGAACTCCAGGAACAACAACAAAGACATCCCAGAGCAAGCAGAAGGAAGGAAATAACCAAGATCAGAGCAGAGTTAAATGACATAGAGACTGAAAGCACAATTCTCAGGATCAATGAAACCAGGAGCTGGTTCTTTGAAAAGATAAACAAAATCGACAAGCCTTTAAGTAGGCTCATCAAGAAAAAAAGAGAGAGGATCCAAATAAACAGAATTAGAAATGAAAGTGGAGAGATTACAACTGATACCACAGAAATACAAAGGATCATAAGAAATTACTATGAAGACCTGTATGCTAAGAAATTTGAAAACCTAGATGAAATGGACACATTTCTAGAAAAATATAATCTTCCAAAAGTGAATGAAGAAGAAGCAGAAAACCTGAACAGACCAATATCAGCAAAGGAAATTGAAGCAGTCATCAAGAAACTCCCATCACACAAAAACCCTGGACAAGATGGTTTCACAGGAGAATTCTACAAAGCACTTAAGGAAAAACTAACCCCTATCCTTCACAGACTATTCGAAAATATCCAAACTGATGGAAGACTCCCAAATTCTTTTTATGAAGCCAGCATCATCCTAATCCCAAAACCAGATAAAGACACAACGAAGAAAGAAAATTTCAGGCCAATATCACTGATGAACATAGATGCTAAAATTCTCAACAAAATATTGGCAAACTGCATCCAGCAATACATTAAAAAGATCATATACCATGACCAAGTGGGATTCATCCGAGGGATGCAAGGATGGTGCAATATTCGCAAATCAATAAACATAATACATCATATCAACAACACCAAAGACAAAAATCACTTGAGCATATCAATAGATGTAGAAAAAGCATTTGATAAGATACAGCACCCATTTCTGATAAAAACACTCAGCAAAGTGGGAATAGAGGGAGCATTCCTCAACATAATAAAGGCCATATATGAGAGACCCACAGCCACCATCATACTCAATGGACAAAAGTTGCAGCTTTCCCACTAAGATCAGGAATAAGACAAGGATGCCCTCTCTCACCACTCCTATTCAACATAGTATTGCAAGTCCTAGCCACAGCAATCATACAAGAAAAAGAAATAAAAGGCATCCAAGTTGGAAAGGAGAAAATGAAACAGTAACTGTTTGCAGAGGACATGATAGTGTACATGGAAAATCCTGAAGACTCCACCAAAAAACTACTTGATCTAATAAATGAATTTCGCAAAACAGCTGGATACAAAGTCAACACTCATAAATCAAAGGCATTCCTGTATACCAACAATGAAACTGCAGAAACAGAAATCAGGAAAAAAATCCCATTTGATATAGCAACAAGAAAAATAAAGTACCTAGGAATAAACCTAACCAAGGAGGTAAAAGACCTGTACTCAGAAAACGACACTACACTGAAGAAAGAAATTAAGGAAGACACAAACAAATGGAAGCATGTACCATGCTCATGGATTGGAAGAATTCACATCATCAAAATGGCCATACTACCCACAGCAATTTATAGATTCAATGCAATCCCTATTAAAGTATCCATGACATATTTCACAGATATAGAACAAACATTTCAGAAATTCATATGGAACCATAAACGATCCCGAATAGCTGCGGCAATTTTGAGAAAGAAGAACAAAGCAGGAGGGATCACAATACCTGATATCAAACTGTATTACAAGGTCACTGTCATCAAAACAGCCTGGTACTGGCATAAAATCAGGCACATAGACCAATGGAACAGAACAGAGCCCAGAAATAATCTCAAGTCTTTATGGTCAATTAATATTTGACAAAGGAGGCAGGAGTAGAAAATGGAACAAAAACAGCCTCTTCAACAGATGGTGTTGGGAGATCTGGACAGCTACGTGCAAAAACAAGAAACTCGATCACCAACTTATGCCATACACAAAAATAAACTCAAGTTGGATAAAAGACTTAAATATAAGTTGTAACACCATAAAAGTCCTCGAGGAAAACATTGGCAGGAAAATCTCAGACATTCCACGCAGCAACCTCCTCAAAGACATGTCCCCTAAAGCAAGGGACATAAAGGAAAGAATAAACAAATGGGACCTCATCAAAATAAAAAGCTTCTGCATGGCGAAAGAAAACAGCACCAAATTACAAAGAGAACCAACAGTATGGGAAAACATATTTGCCAATGATACCTCAGACAAGGGCCTGGTCTCCAAAATATATAAAGAACTCACACAACTCCACTCCAGGAAGACAAACAACCCAATTAAAAAATGGGCAAAGAACTTCAACAGACAATTCTCCAAGGAAGACATACAGAGGGCTCAGAGACATATGAAAAGATGCCCAGCATCACTAGCCATCAGAGAGATGCAAATTAAAACCACAATGAGGTATCATCTCACACCAGTCAGAGTGGCCAGCATAAACAAATCCACAAACAAATGGTGGAGAGGATGCGGAGAAAAGGGAACCCTAGTGCACTGTTGGTGAGAATGCAGACTGGTGAGGCCAGTGTGGAAAACAATATGGAATTTCCTCAGAAAACTAAAAATGGAACTGCCCTTTGACCCAGTAATTCCACTGCTGGGATTATACCCTAAGAACACTGAAACACCAATCCAAAAGAACCTGTGCACCCCAATGTTCATAGCAGCACAATTTACAATAGCCAAGTACTGGAAGCAACCTAAATGCCCATGAGGAAATGAGTGGATCCAACAGTATGGTATATTTACACAATGGAATTCTATGCATCAGAGAGAAAGAAGGAGTTTATACCCTTTGCAACAGCATGGGTGGAACTGGAGAGCATTATGCTAAGTGAAATAAGCCAAGGGGTGAGGGACAAATACCATATGATCTCACCTTTAACTGGAGCATAATAAATAGAAGAAAAAAGGAAACAAAATATAACCAGAGACATTGAAGTTAAGAACAATCTAACAATGGTCAGGGGGGAGTGGGGAGAGGACAGTGAGGAGAAGGGATTACAGGAACTACTATAAAGGACACTTGGACAAAATCATGGGGGAGGTTGGATGTGGTGGAGGGAGGGGGTTCAGGTGGGGTGGGGTGGAGGGATGGGGAGAAAAGTCACACAACTGTAATTGAATAACAATACAAAATTAAAATTTAAAAAAAAGAAAAGAAAAAAAGATGTTAAGAAAATGGAGATAAGCAATCTATCACATGCAGAGTTCAAAACACTGGTTATCAGGATGCTCAAGGAACTTAGTCAGTACCTCAATAGCATAAAAAGCATCTATTCAGAAATGAAAAGTATGCTACTTGAAATAAACAACAATTTACAGGGATAAAAAGAGTAGAGTGGATGAAACTTATAATCAAATCAATGATTTGGAATATAAGGAAGCAACAAACAACCATGCAGAACAATAAGAAAAAAAAAAGAATCCAAAAAAATGAGGATAGTATAAACATCCTCTGGGACAATTTCAATAGGTCCACATTTGCATCATAGGGGCACCAGAAGGAGGAGAGAAAGAGCAAGAAATAGGAACTCTTTGCAACAGCATGGATGGAAATGGAGAGCATTATGTTAAGTGAAATAAGCCAGACGGTGAGGGACAAATACGATCTCACCTTTAACTGGAACATAATAAATAGGAAAAAAAAAAGGAAACAAAATATAACCAGAACATTGAAGTTAAGAACAATCTAACAATGGACAGGGGGGAGTGGGGAGGGGACAGTGAGGAGAGGGGATTACAGGAACTACTATAAAGGACACATGGACAAAATCAAGAGGGAGGGTGGAGGTGGGGGAGGGAGGGGGTTTTCAAAAGTAATGAAAGAAAACATCCCTAATTTAGGGAAAGAAATGCAACTCCAGGAGGCACAGAGAGTCCCAACTAAGACGGATGCAAAGAATCCCACTCCAACGCACATCATATTTAAAATACCACAGGTTAAAGGTAAAGAGAGAATCTTAAAAGTATCAAAAGAAAAGCAGTTGGTTACCTACAGGGGAGTTCTCATAAGACTATAAGCTAATTTCTCAAAAGAAACTTCAGGCTAGAAGCAATTGGCAAGAAATATTCAAAGTCATGAAAAGCAGGGACCTACAGCCAATCTTACTCTAACCAGCAAAGATATCATTTTTTAAAAATATATTTATTGATTATGCTATTACAGTTGTCCCATTCCCCCCCTACTCCACTCCATCCTGCCCACCCCCCTCCCTCCCACATTCCCCCCATAGTTCATGTCCATGGGTCATACTTATAAGTTCTTTGGCTTCTACATTTCCTACACTATTTTTACCCTTCCCCTGTCTATTTTCCACCTATCATCTATGCTACTTATTCTCTGTACCTTTAACCCCCTCTCCCACTCCCACTCCCTTATTGACAACCCTCATGTTCTAGTTGTTTGCCTAGTTTGCTCTCATTTTTGTTTTATGTGTGGTCGTTAATAACTATGAGTTTGCTGTCATTTTTACTGTTCCTATTTTTGATCTTCTTTTTCTTAGGTAACTCCCTTTAACATTTCATATAATAAGGGCTTGGTGATGATGAGCTTCTTTAACTTGACCTTATCTGAGAAGCACTTTATCTTTCCTTCCATTCTAAATGATAGCTTTGCTGGATACAGTAATCTTGGATGTAGGTCCTTGCCTTTAATCTTGGGTAATGTAATTATGATGTGCCTTGGTGTGTTCCTCCTTGGGTCCAGCTTCTTTGGGACTCTCTGAGCTTCCTGGACTTCCTGCAAGTCTATTTCCTTTGCCGGATTGGGGAAGTTCTCCATTATTTGTTCAAATAAGTTTTCAATTTTTTGTTCTTCCTCTTCTCCTTCTGCCACCCCTATAATTCGGATGTTGGAACGTTTCAAGAAGTCCTGGAGGTTCCTAAGCCTCTCCTCATTTTTCCAAGTTCTTGTTTCTTCATTCTTTTCTGGTTGGATGTTTGTTTCTTCCTTCTGGTCCATACCATTGATTTGAGTCCCAGTTTCCTTCTCATCACTATTGGTTCCCTGTACATTTTCCTTTGTTTCTCTTAGCATAGGCTTCATTTTTTCATCTGTTTTTCGAATAGATTCAACCAAGTCTGTGAGCATATTGATAACCAGTGCTTTGAACTGTGCATCCGATAGGTTCGCTATCTCTTCGTCGCTTAGTTGTATTTTTTCTGGAGCTTTGAAGTGTTCTGTCATTTGGGCCATTTTTCTTGTTTGTTTGTTTGTCTTGGCGAGTCTGTTACTTTAAGGGGCGGAGCCTTAGGTGTTCACCGGGGCGGGGTAATGCTGGTTGCTGCGCTGTGATGCTGTACGTGGGGGAGGGGCTGAGTGGGAGCAATGGCGCCCGCCTCACTCTCCTCCGGATTTCAATCTTTCTCTCTGATGCCCACAATCAAACTGGGCCACTCTGGTGCTGGTTCCCGAGTAAGTGGGCCTGTGCACACTTTAGGCCCCTGTGGGTCTCTCCAACAACCTCTCCCGTGAGGCTGGGAGTCTCTCCTGCTGCCGCCCCAACCCCCAGGGTCGCTTTCAATCAGAGGTTTGAGGCTTTATTTCCCCGAGCTGGAGCCCTGGGTTGCGCAGTCTGCTTCGCTGCCCGCCGTTCATCCGGTTTATGTGTGGGCGAATGTGGTGCCACAGGGTGCTACCCGCCCCTCTGCCTGCCCCACTCTCCGCCACTCTGAGTCCGGCCCTCTGGGTTTATCTGTGCAAATGTGGGGCCGCAGGGTCTGCTAGTGCTCGGACTGCCTGCACCATTTGTCCCACACTCCGCCAGTCTCAGTCCCTCACAGCCACAGGAGTCCTCTCCACCCTGGTGCCCGTCTCCGCCCCTCCTACCAGTCTGGATGAATGTTTATTTTCTATTTCCTTGGTGTTGGTCCCCCTTGCTGTTCGATTCTCTGTCAGTTCTGGTTGTGCGAGGAGGCGCAGTGTGTCTACCTACACCGCCATCTTGGTTCCAGCAAAGATATTTAAATTGAAGTGCAAATAAAGAGCTTCCCAGACAAGAAAAAACTAAAGGAGTTCATCATCACCAAACCATTATTATATGAAATGCTAAAGGGACTTATTTAAGAAACATATCAAAACTATTAACAATAAAATGGCAAAAAATATATATCTATCAAAATTGAATCTAGAAAACAAACTAAGCAAACAAGAAGAACACAGAGAACACAGACAGAATCATGGATACAGAGAACGTTTTGATGGTAGTCAGATGGGAATGGGGTATGGGGGAATGGGTTAAGAGGTAAGTGGATTAAGAAATATAAATAGGTAGTTACAGAATAGCCATGGGGCTATAAAGTTCAGTGTAGGAAATGGAAGAGACAAATAACTTATATGCATGACTCATGGACAGGAACAATGGTGGTATTGCCTGAGGTAGTGGGGGTGCTAGGTGGAGGAGGGTGATAGGGGAAAAATCAGGACAACTGTAATAGCACAAGAGTAAAATATAATTTAAAAAAGAGCCAGCCAAGATGGAGGCATAGGTAGAAACATCTTGACTCCTCACACAACCAAAAGAAGGACAACAACAAATTTAAAAACAAAGAACAACCAGAACTGACAGAAAATCGAACTGTATGGAAGTCTGACACCCAAGGACTTTAAAAAAAAACATTCAACCAGACCAGTAGGAGGGGTACAGACAGGCAGCGGGGCAGAAAGGATGCCATGCAAGGTGACAAGGCAGCAGCTGGCTAACCAGGAAGTCCCACATTTGCCTGTGGATAAACTAAGAGGAACGACTGGGGAGTGAGATAGAGCATGCAACCCAGGGTTCCAGCATGGGGAAATAAAGCCTGAAAACCTTTGACTGAGGGAGAACCAAGATGGTGGCTTAGGTAGACACACTGCGCCTCCTCGCACAACCAGAACTGACAGACAATTGAATGGCAAGGAAATCCAACACCAAGTAGATAAAAAGGAAACATACATCCAGACTGGTAGGAAGGGCGGAGATGGGCACCGGGGTGGAGAGGACTCGCGTGGTCGTGGCAGGACCCAGACTGGCAGAATGTGGGACGAACGGGGCAGGCAGTCTGACCACTAGCAGACCTTGCGGCCCGCATTCACACACAAATGAACCCAGAGGGCGGAACTCGGTGTGGCAGAGAACGGGGCAGGCAGAGCAGCGGGTAGCACCCCAGGGCCCCACATTCATCCACAGATAAATGGGGAAAACCGGTGGGGAGCAAAGCAGACCGCATAACCCAGGGCTCCAGCGCGGGGAAATAAAGCCTCAAACTTCTAATTGAAAACGCCTGTGGGGGTTGGGGTGGCAGCAGGAGAAACTCCCAGCCTCACAGGAGAGGTCGTTGGAGAGACCCACAGGGGCCTAGAGTGTGCACAAGCCCACCCACTTGGGAACCAGCACCAGAGGGGCCCAATTTGATTGTGGGTAGCCAAGGGAGTGGCTGAAATCCAGTGGAGAGTGGAGCGGGTGCCATTGTTCCCTCTCGGCCACTCCCCCACGTATAGCGTCACAGCGCAGCAACCAGCGTTACCCAGCCCCGGGGAACACCTAAGCCTCCTCCCCTTTAAGTAACAGATGAGCCAAAACGAAAAAAAAAAATGGCCGAAATGAAAGAACACTTCCAAGCTCCAGAAAAAATACACCTAAGCGAGGAAGAGATAGTCAAGCTATCAGACGCACAGTTCAAAACACTGGTAATCAGGAAGCTCACAGAATTGGTTCAATTTGTTCAAAAACTAGATGAAAAAATGAAGGCTATGCTAAGAGAAATAAAGGAAAATGTACAGGGAACCAATAGTGGTGGGAAGGAAACTGGGACTCAAATCAATGGTGTGGACCAGAAGGAAGAAAGAAACATCCAACCAGAAAAGAATGAAGAAACAAGAATTCAGAAAAATGAGGAGAAGCTTAGGAACCTCCATGACATCTTGAAACGTTCCAACATCCGAATTATAGGGGTGGCAGAAGGAGAAGAGGAAGAACAAAAAATTGAAAACTTATTTGAACAAATAATGAAGGAGAACTTCCCTCATCTGGCAAAGGAAATAGACTTGCAGGAAGTCCAGGAAGCTCAGAGAGTCCCAAAGAAGCTGGACCCAAGGAGGAACACACCAAAGCACATCATAATTACATTACCCAAGATTAAGCAGAAGGAGAGAATCTTAGAAGCAGCAAGAGAAAAGGACACAGTTACCTACAAAGGGTAACTATAAGACTGTCTACCCATAAGACTGTCACCTGATTTCTCAAAAGAGACCTTACAGGCAAGAAGGGGCTGGCAAGAAGTATTCCAAGTCATGAAAGGCAAGGGCCTACATCCAAGATTACTGTATGCAGCAAAGCTATCATTTAGAATGGAAGGGACGATAAAGTGCTTCTCAGATAAGGTCAAGTTAAAGGAGTTCATCATCACCAACTCCTTATTATATGAAATGTTAAAGGGATTTATCTAAGAAAAAGAAGATAAAAAATATGAACAGTAAAAATGACAGCAAACTCACAGTTATAAACAACCACACCTAAAACCAAAACAAAAGAAAACTAAGCAAACAACTAGAACAGAAACAGAACCACAGAAATGGAGATCACATGGAGGGTTATCAATAAGCAACTGGGAGAGGGAGAGAGGGGGGAAAGGTACAGAGAATAAATAGCATAAATGATAGGTAGAAAATAGACGGGGGGGTAAGAACAGTGTAAGAAATGTAGAAGCCAAAGAACTTATAAGTATGACCCATGGACATGAACTATAGGGGGGGAATGTGGGAGGGAGTGGGTGTGCAGGATGGAGTTGAGTGAAGGGGCGGAAATGGGATAACTGTATAGCATAATCAATAAATATGTCAAAAAAAACCCTCTGACTGAACAAATCTGGGGGGGGTTGGGGCAGGGGGAGAAACTCCCAGCCTCACAGGAGAGTTTTTGGACACCCACAGGGTCCTAGAATGTACACAAAACCACCCACTTGGGAATCAGCACTAGAAGGGCCCAATTTGCTTTTTTGTAGTGGAGGAAGTAACTGAAAGCCAGCAGAGAGCTGAGCAAGCAGCATTGTTCCCTCTTGGACTCCTCCCTCATATATAGCGCCACAATGCAGTGATGTGGGTTGACTCGCCCTGGCAAATACCTAAGGCTCTGCCCCTTACTACATAACAGGCACACCAAGACAGAAAAAAAATATGGCCAAAATGAAATAACAGCTCAAAGCTCCAGAAAAAATACAACTTGCAATGAAGAGATAGCCACCCTATCAGATGCAGAGTTTAAAACACTGGTAATTTCTGCTCACAGAAATGGTTGAGTGTGGTTACAAATTAGAGGGAAAAGTGAAGGCTATGAAAAGCAAAATAAAGGAAAATGCACAGGGAACCAACAATGATGGGAAAGAAAGTGGTACTCAAATCAATGGTTTGGACTCGAAGGAAGAAATAAACAGACAACCAGAACAGAATGAAGAAAGAACAATTCAAAAAAATGAGGAGAGGCTTAGGAACCTCCAGGACAACTTTAAATATTCCAACATCTGAATCATAGGGGTGCCAGAAGAAGAAGAGGAATAGCAAGAAATTGAAAACTTACTTCAAAACATAATGAGGGAGAATTTCCCAATCTGGCAAAGGAAATAGACTTCCAGGAAGTCCAGGAAGCTCAGAGAGTCCCAGAGAAGTTTGACCCAAGGAAGCACACACCAAGACACATCAGAATTACATTACCCAAGATTAAAGATAAGGAGATAATCTTAAAAGCAGCAAAAGAAAAGGAGACAGTTACCTACAAAGGAGTTCCCATTAGACCATCAGCTGATTTCTCAAAAGAAACCTTGCAGGCAACAAGGGGATGGAAAGAATTATTCAAAGTCATGCAAGGCAAGGACCTACATCCAATATTATTCTATCCAGCTCTCATTTAGAATATAAGGGCAGAAAAAGTGCTTCTCAGATAAGGACAAGTTAAAGGAGTTCATCATCACCAAGCCCTTATTATGTGAAATGTTAAGGGGACTTACCTAAGGAAAAGAAGATCAAAACTATGAACAGCAAAATGACAACAAACTCAGAACCATCGACAACCGAACCTAAAACACAAAAACAAACTAAGCAAACAACTAGAACAGGAACAGAATCACATTAATGGAGGTTACATGGAGGGTTATCAGTGGGGAAGGGGAGGGGGGAATGAGGGAAAAGGTACAGGGAATAAGTAGCATAAGAGGTAGGTACAAAATAGACAGGGGAAGGTTAAGAGTAGTATATATAGGAAATGGAGAAGCCAAAGAACTTCTATGTATGACCCATGGATATGAACTAAGGGAAGAGAATGCGGGTGGGAGAAAGGTACGGGGCAGGGAGGTAAAAGGGGGGGGAAATGGGAAAATTGTAATAGCATAATCAGTAAAATATATTTAAAAAAATTAAGTGATAAAAAAGAAAAAATCACAAAAAATGAGAAAAAGAAGATCAAAACTATGAACATTAAAATGGCAATAAATTCACAACAATCAACAATTTTATCTAAAAAACAAACTGAACAAACAAGCAGAAGGGAAACGGAATCATAGATATGGAGATCATTTAGATGGTTTCCAGTTGGGAGGGAGTAGGGGCAGAATGGGGAGAAAGGTGCAGGGATTAAAAAGTACAAATTGGTAGGTACAGAATAGCCATGGGGATGTTAAGAACAGTATAGGAAATGGAGTAGCCAAAGAGCTTTTATACATGACACATGGATAGGAACTAAGGGTGGGGGTAGGGCTGCTGGAGGAAATGGAAGGTACTGGGTGAAGGGAGGCTAGGAGGGGAAATTGGGACAACTGTAATAGCCTACTCAATAAAATATACTTTAAAAATGCAAAAAATAAACTACTCTTTTAGACTATTAATGCACAGATTTTTATTATATATCATTCTTGTGCATACATAAAATAAATAAGTGAGTGAAATAAATAGGTTAAAATATTCCTCCCACTTGTTTGCATTTGGTTTCAACACTTTTTCTGAAAATTTTTTTAATGAGTTGTTGTGTCCAAGCACTTATATGCAATATCACTCTCTGAGCCACCGAGAATGTAGGTGACACAGTAGTTTTTCACAAAAACACTCCATGATTATTTCAGTATTTTCTTCTAAGCCATTGAAGCCCATTCTGCAGGATTTAATGCCTGGCCTTCCTAGAAGGTGCTGGGGTAAGAATTTGGCCTGCAATGAGATCTCAGGTTCACTTAAACAGTTGGTAGACTGATCATTGAAGATCAAAGTCATCTACTCGATCTGACATGAACCAGCTGGTCATGTGTTCAACCATGACAGCAAACTCACAACTGCTGGATGCCTGCTAGGAGGAGATTAACACATGACTGAATACAAGAAGCATCCAGATTTCAGGGACATTCAAATGTGAAAAAGGTGCATCTGAGAGTTGAAATGTGGGAGTTTAAAATATTTAACAGTGTTGGGTTTGTGGGTGGGAGGTTATACTGCTTCTGTACATTCTGATTTTTTACCAACAAGCACACATTAATTACTTAGCATTACTTTTACAATCAGAAAAAAAGAATGCATCTTGATCTACAGAATATAGTTATTTTATGCTTGATTTTTATCTATAGATTCCCTGTGTTTTCCTAGGCACAAAATTCTCCACCTGTTAGTTGAGGTCCAAGAATCTTCTCTGGTGTAAAAAGCACTAACTGATCCAATAAATAGTAATCAAAGTCTGTGAGATACAAAGAAAAACTAGTGTCAGGTGATGCCATCAAGGGTCTCATAGCATTAGGGGGTTCTCTTCCTTAGTGAAGAGAAGGGACTACACTGAATCTCTGACCAACCACTGTTGGTCAGGCAGCAGTCATGATGTAGTTGCCATTCCCTGCATATATGCAATACAACTGGCAGACTGAGTATCATTATTTTGAAAGAAAACTCCAGAGTCAATAGTGGAGCACACTTTTAAAAGACAGATTTATTGAGATATAACTTATATAATTCACTCTTTTTAGCCCTGGCCAGGTGGCTTAGTTTGTTGGAACAATGTACTGACCCAGTCAGGCCACATACAGAAGGCAAGTAATCGATGTTTCTCTCTCACATTCTTTCTCTCTCTTTCTCTTTCTCTCTCTCTCTCCTATCCCTCTCTCTCTCAAATCAAAAAATATATCCTCAGGTGAGGATCTTAAAAAATTTTGTGCTTTTGAGATTTATCCATATTATCACATGTATCAAGATTTTGTTGAACAAATCAAGTAGTAGTAAAGGGGATTCAATTAGTCATCAAAAACCTCCCAACACAGAAAACTCCAGGACCAAATAGCCTCACTGGTGAACTCTACCAAACATTTAAAGAATAATTAGTACCAATCCTTCTCAAACTCTTTCAAAAAACAAAAAAAGAGAGAAGAGGGGGCAACATTTCCAAAACTCATTCTAAGAAGCCAACGTTACCCTGATAGTAAAACAAGACAAGGACACTACAAGAAAAGAAAATTACAGGCCAATATCTATAATGAATATAGATGCAAAAATCCTCAATAAATATTAGCAAACTAAATTCAACAATACATTAAAAGGATCACACACCACGATCAAATGAGATTTATTTAAGGGATGCAAGGATGTTTCAACATCTGCAAATTAATCAATGCGATATGCCACTTTTAACAAAATGAAGAATAAAAATCATATGATAATCTCAATAGATGCAGAAAAAGCATTTGACAAAATTCAACATCCATTCATGATAGAAACTCTCAATAAACTGGGTATAGAGGGAATGCACTACAATATAATAAAGGATGTAAGCGATAAGCCCACAGCAAATAAACAAATTCAGTAGAGTTGCAGGATACAAAATCAATATACAAAATTCAGTTTTGTGTCTTTACATTAAGAATGAATTATTAGAAAGGAAAATTAACAAAAAATCCTATTTCTGATTTCATTTAAAAAGGAACAAAATACCTAGGCATAACTTTAACCAAGAGGTGAAAGATGTGTATACTAAAAACTATAAGACATC
Organism: Desmodus rotundus; assembly: GCF_022682495.2. NCBI lineage: Eukaryota > Metazoa > Chordata > Mammalia > Chiroptera > Phyllostomidae > Desmodus > Desmodus rotundus. Next base: position 83,053,305 of record NC_071387.1, read on the forward strand.
AATGAAAAAAATTCAAGAGGACACAAATAATTGGAAAATATTCCATGCTCATGCATTGGAAGAATTAATATTGTTAAAATGTTTATACTACCCCAAACAACCCACAGAGGCAATGCAATCTCTCCCAAAATTCAAATGGCATTTTGCACAGAAATAGAAAATTCACAGAAATAGGAATTGTATTTCTGGGTATATTTCCAAAATAATGAAATCACTATGTCAGAAAGATATCTGCACCCCCATGTTCACTGCAGCATTGTAAAAAAGGAAGAAAAATTCTACCATTTCCTACAACATGGAAAGACCTTGGGGGCATTGTGCTAAGTGAGGTAAGTCAGACAGAGAAAGACAAATACTGCATGATATCACTTATATTGTGCAAACTAAAAAAAAAAAAAAAACTCATACAAACACAGAATCAATTGGTGGTTGCCAGAGGCACAGGGTGAGAAGGTGGGGGAAACAGGTAAAGGTGGTCAAAAGGTACAAAATTCCCATTACAAGTAAGTTCTGGGGAATGTAATGTGTAGCATGATGACTATATAAATGTTTTTAAAGAGTTTGTTCCTCTTTAATGCTGAGTGGTGTTCTATTATTCTCACATACAATAATTGTTCTGTCCATTCTCCAGTAGATGAGTATTTGGATTGATTCCAATATGAGGCAATTATGAATAAAGTTACTATAAACATTTATATGCAGGGGTTTTGTATGTTGTGTGTATATGTTTTCATTTCTCCTTTTTTTGTAAGTGGGATTGTTGGGTCCTATGGTAAGTGGATAACTTTATATAAGAAAATGTCAAACTTTTGTACAGTGACTGTACTAATTTGCATGCCCAACAGCTATGTCTGAGAGTTTCAGCTGCTCCTGCACATAATGGCCAGCCCTGGGTATAGTCAGGGTGTTTTGTTTTATTTTGTCATTCTGTAGGTATGCAGTGGTATCTCAACATGCTTTTAATTTTCATTTCCCTAATGATTGATGATGTTGAGCTTGTTTTTCATTCATATCTCTTCTTTGATGAAGTGTTGTTCAAATCATTTTTTCATTTTCTTAATTGGTTTGTTGCAAAGACCCTTTTTGTTAAATTGGTTTTGTTGCATTGATTTCTTTCTATGTTCTGGATAGGTGTTTTGTAAATATTTTTGTCTAGTCAGAAGTTTGTCTTTCAAAGAGAAAATTTTTAAGATTATTTTTATTTATTTGATGAAGGCAATTTGTCCTTTTTTTCTTTTATGATTTGTGTTTTCTTGTGTGTCTTAAGAAAGCTCTGCCTAACCCAAGATTACAAAGACCATCTCATATGTTTTATTCCAGAAATTATGTAGTTTTAGCATTTGGATTTAGGTCTATGAGCCACGTCAAGTTAGAAGCTTGTTGTTGTTGGTTTTTGTATGTAGATATTTGTCTCAGAAGCAATTGTTGAAAAGACTATCCCTTTTTCCATTGAGTCATCTTGGCACCTTTGTCAAAAATAAATTGGCTGTTATATGTGGGTGTTTCTGGATTCTACACATCTGCCCTTAAGTCCTTATGCTGATACCATCCTATATTGATTAATGTAATTTTATAGTGTGAATTTTCTTTCTATTGCTTTTTTCAAGATTGTTTTAGCTATTCTTGGCCTTCGGTTATTCTGTATACATTAAAGAATCACCGTGTCAATTTCCACAGAAAGCCTACTGGGGCTTTGATTGGAATTGTATTAAAACTATAGATCAATTTGGAAAGATTTGACATTTTAACAATATTGACTCTTTTAATCCACAAGGAGTACATTTTTCCATTTGCTTAGATCTTTATAATTTATCTTATTAATATTTAGTAGTTTTTTGCATATAAGTCTCAAACATATTAAGTTCAACACCAAGTATTTCATGTTTTTGTGCTATTGTAAATGATCCTTTTAAAATATTATTTTTCAATTGACCTTTCCTAGAATATAAAAATTCAATTGATATTTGTATTGATTGTATTCTGCAACCTTGCTAAACTCACTTGTTAGTTCTGGTAGCTTTTAGGTAGATTCTTCAAGATTTGCTATGTAGATGATTATGTTATCAGCAAATAGACAGTTTTGTTTCTGCCTGTCCAATTTACATGGCTTTTACATTTTTTCCCTTCTCTTACCACACTAAGATGTCTAGTACAATGTTAAATAAGAGTTGTAAAAGTGGACTTCCTTGCCTGGTTCCTAATATACAAATATATTAGAGAGAAAGTATTCAGTTTTTCACCATTAACTATAGCATTGGCTTTAGGGTTTTTTGTAGATGTCCTATTATCAAATTAAGGATGTTTCCTTTTATTCCCAGTGTGCTGAGAATTTCTATTATGAACATATGTCAAATTTTGCCAAAGGTGTTTCTGCATCTATTGAAATGTTTATGTAACTCTTTATCTGGTTTTGGTATCAGGATAATGTTGGCCTCATAAAATGAACTAGGAAGTGTTCCCTTCTATTTCCTGGACAAGATAATGGATAATTATAGTATTTCATCTTTAAATGTTTCATAGAATTCACCAGTACAGCCATGTGGCCCTAGAGTTTTCTATGTGTGAAGATTTTGTTTTTGTTTTGTACTTTTTACTATGAATTTAATTTATTTAATAGATATAGACCTATTCATGTTATATTGTCACTTTGTAATTATATCTTTCAAAGAATTTGTACATTTCATCCAAGTTGCCCAATGTATTGCATAAAATTTTTCAAGATACTCCCTTATTATCCTTTCAGTGTCTGTAGTATCTATAGTAATGTACCCTTCTTCCTTCTTATAATTGGTACTTTAAATTTTATCTCTCTTCTTGATTAGTCTAACTAGCTGTTTATCAATTTTAGTGATTTTTTTTAAAAAATAGCTTTTGGTTTCAAATATTTTCTCTGTTCTTATTTTGATTCCAATTTCATTAATATCCAAAGCTCTTGAATGGCCTAAAGGATAATAAAACTTAGGGAAAAAGCCATAGAAAGCAATGCCAATTTTGAGGCAAGAAATGATTCACTATATTCAACTCTCAATTAGGAAATAAATTTAGGAATACCTTTTTCATATTGCTTATATTTTCCTTTTAACAGATGTACAGTGTTATAATGATATAAATCTGTCTGCAGAGATCCAAAATAGCTTTTTCAGTATATAAAAACTGATTCTAAGAGATAAGAAACCAATAGGCAACTTTTTTTTTTAGTGGTTATAAAATTATGAAATACTCTGGCTGGTGTGGCTTAGTGGATTGAGTGCTGGCCTTTAAACCAAAGGGTCGCTGGTTCAATTTCCAGTCAAGCTACATGCCTGGGCTGCTGGCCAGGTCCCCAGTACAGGGCATGTGAGAGGCAACCATACATTGATGTTTCTCTCCCTTTCTCCCACTCTTCCCCTCTCTCTAAAAATAAATAAATAAAATCTCTTTTACATTTTTAAAAATAAAATAATAAAGTATTTTTTAACAGTAGATCATATTTTAGAGAAGAGAAATATGGTCTGTGTCTTTAAAAGTCCAATACGATGTGTGATGTGGTATAAGCCTAGAGAGCAATTCAAACAATGTGGTCTCACAGTTCATGGCAAAAACAAATACCTCTGTGGCTGAAGAGTTGGCCTTGAGATATGGACAGTGGCCCAGGAAATGGAGCAGTACGTAGGCCAGTGTGCTTGTACAAAGGAAGCACAGCGGAGAATTATGAAGAATATATTTGCAAAGGTATGCTGAGGCAGGTTAAGTAGATCATTGAATAATAAATTTTCTCATTGCATTATCTGCAGGTGATGGACAAACAATGAAGCTTAGTGGACAGTAATATGTTTCAGGCACATTAACTGATTAGCAGATAGACAGGGAATTAAAGGAGAAGAGAGACTGAAAGAAAGGAAGGAAACTACATAAGAGGTTTCCAAAAGAAAATCAACAAGCATTGGTAACTGAACAAGGAAGAAAAAAGAGATAAGACTGACTCCATGTTTTCTAGTTTGGGAGATGTGTGCATTGTAATTATGACAAACATACAAGGAGATGTGAGTTGGACCTGACTATAGGAATGGAGGTGACTGACTGAGCATCTGCAAGAAAACACACCATAGTCAGCAACTGAGAACACAGGGATGGCTTCCGGCAAGGATGGAGGCATAGGTAGACACACTGTGCCTCCTCGCACAACCAACAGAAGGACAACAACAATTTTAAAACAAAAAAACAACCAGAACTGACAGAAAATCTAACTGTATGGAAGTCCGATAACCAAGGAGATAAAGAAGACACATTCATCCAGACCGGTAGGAGGGGCAAAGACGGGCAGCCGGGGCAGAGAGGACTTGCAGCGAGGTGGTGGCTGGCAGATGCAGGGAGGTGGTGGGTTGTGGAATAGGGCAGGCCAGGCTGCAGCTAGCAGACCCCACAAGGTGGTGGCTGGCAGTCCCTGCAGCCCCACATTCGAGCATAGATAAACCAGGAGGAATGGTGGGGGAGCAAAACAGACCATGCAATCCAGGGCTCCAGCATGGGGAAATAAAGCCTCAAACCTCTGATTGAAAACACACGTAGGGGTTGAGGTGGCAGCAGGAGAAACTCCCAGCCTCACAGGAGAGTTCCTTGGAGAGACCCACAGGGGCCTAGAGCGTGCACAAGCACACCCACTCGGGAATCAGCACCAGAGGGGCCCAATTTGATTGTGGGTAGCAGAGGGAGTGACTGAAATCAGGCAGGGAGTGGAGCAGGCACCATGGGTCCTTCTCGGCCCCTCTCCCAAGTACAGTGTCACAGGGCAGCAACCAGCATTACCCTGCCTTGGTGTACACCTAAGGCTCCGCCCCTTTACATAACAGGGGCGCCAAGACAAAAAAAAAAAAAATGGCCCAAATGAAAGAACAGATCAAAGCTCCAGAAAAAATACAACTAAGCAATGAAGAGATAGCCAACCTATCAGATGCACAGTTCAAAACACTGGTAATCAGGAAGCTCACAGAATTTGTTCAATTTGGTTGCAAATTAGATGAAAAAATGATAGCTATGCTAAGTGAAATGAAGGAAAATGTACAGGGAACCAATAGTGATGTGAGGGAAACTGGGACTCAAATCAATGGTGTGGACCAGAAGGAAGAAAGAAACATCCAACCAGAAAAGAATGAAGCAACAAGAATTCAGAAAAATGAGGAGAGGCTTAGGAACCTCCAAGACATCTTGAAACATTCCAACGTCCGAATTCTAGGGGTGCCAGAAGGAGAAGAGGAAGAACAAAAAATTGAAAACTTATTTGAACAAATAATGAAGGAGAAGTTCCCTAATCTGGCAAAGGAAATAGACTTCCAGGAAGTCCAGGAAGCTCAGAGATTCCCAAAAAAGGTAGACCCAAGGAGGAACACACCAAGGCACATCATAATTACATTAGCCAAGATAAAACAGAAGAAAACAATCTTAGAAGCAGCAAGAGAAAAGGACACAGTTACCTACAAAGGAGTTCCCATAAGACTGTCAGCTGATTTCTCCAAAGAGACCTTACAGGCAAGAAGGGGCTGGCAAGAAGTATTCCAAGTCATGAAAGGCAAGGACCTACATCCAAGATTACTGTATGCAGCAAAGCTATCATTTAGAATGGAAGGGCAGATAAAGTGCTTCTCAGATAAGGTCAAGTTAAAGGAGTTCAAGCCCTTATTATATGAAATGTTAAAGGGATTTATCTAAGAAAAAGAAGATAAAAAATATGAACAGTAAAAATGACAGCAAACTCACAGTTATTAACAACCACACCTAAAACAAAAACAAAAGAAAACTAAGCAAACCACTAGAACAGGAACAGAACCACAGAATTGGAGATCACATGGAGAGTTATTAACAGGGGAGTGGGAGGAGGAGAGAGGGGGTACAGAGAATAAGTAGCATAAATGGTAGGTAGAAAAATGGTAGAAAATAGACAGGGGGAGGGTAAGAATAGTATAGGAAATGTAGAAGCCAAAAAACTTATATGTATGACCCATGGACATGAACTATAGGGGGGGAATGTGGGAGGGAGGGGGTAGGCAGGATGGAGTGGAGTGAAGGGGGGGAAATGGGACAACTATAATAGCATAATCAATAAATATATTTTTTAAAAAAAGAACACAGGGTTGGACTTGAGAGAAGATACAAAGGTTCAGATACAGATTTGTGAATTATACACCTGAAAGTGTTATTTAAAGCAATGAGATTATCAACATGGAGAAGATATAATAAAAATGAAAATAACAATATTAGCCACTATGTCTTGAGCCCTCCCATGTAGTGGTCAGCATGTTAAGTGCTTTTCAGATACTAACTCAATTTCTTCTCAACCTTGTGAAGGAGGTAAGGAAGTACTGTTATGATTCCCATTTTAGAGATGGGAAAACTGAAACACTGAGAACTTAAGTTACTTACACTAGTCACACAGCTAGAAAGTTGTTCAGCCTAGCAGAAGTTCAGATAATCTAGCTCCAGAACCTGCAACACTGCAAGGGTGAAGAAATACTTATGAAATGATATACTGGGGAGGGATGTAAGTGAACTCAGAAAAGGAGCAATCAGAGAGGTACGTCCTTACACAAATGTGCTTCTGGCAGGGGGATTATAAATACACACCATGCCATATGGTCCTTAAGGAAAGTATGGGGTGAATACCACATATTCATCTTATGGATTCTATTTAAACCATTTTAGGCTACCAAGTCATCTATGCTCTCCATTTTTTAAATTTTTGAATGAGTAGGATTACTTGAAAAAAATTAATGGACTCATTTTGAAAGCTGTTTTATAGATGGTAGCTGCAAATGGTTCAGAAGTTAAAAATAAAACTCTGGAACACTGTTTCTCAAAGTGTAGTACATGGCAGCATCAGCATCCCCTGAAAACTCATCAGAAAGGCAAATTCTCACCCTCGCCCCAGATCCACTGAATCAGAAACTCTGGGCGTGGGGTTCAGACATCTGTTGTGACAAGCTCTCCAGGTGATTCCAATGTATGTCCAAGTTGAAGAACAACTGCTCTAGAAAAGATGATGTGTGTGTATTAAATCTTTGGGAATCCTGTCCCAAGTCAGAGTGCTGATAGAACCTCCCTGAAGCCCCTTTTGCCCAGCCTGCTGGGTTCTTAAAGGAATTCAAATTAGAGTGGAGCTTAGGTTAGGTGAGAAGTCCTTTCCTTCTGCTCTGGTATGGTGGAGAAAAGAAAAAACTTTCTGTTCCTGTTGCCACTATCTAAAGATGTTAGTAGAGTCACCTTGGGAATGGCCCAGGCTTTGCCCAACCCACTTTGGCAGAATCTCCATGGGACAACATCATGGTAATTAGCATGTTTCTTGCTACTGCAGCCTTCAAAGAGTGATATCTATTTACCGACTAGAAAGTTCCATCAGGAGACAGAGCCAGCTTAACAGGTTGCCAACGAAGCAAATAACCAAATAAATAAGCAAACAACTCTGAGGCTTTACATGTAAGATTCCGCGAAGTCCTTGACTTCCTCTGCTAAAACTTAGACACTGTGTCTAACCCCTTTCTCTGCATTTCAGTGACATCTGAACTTATCCTACCCACTTGCCCTTCCTTGCCACACATCCTGCCAGCTTTTAGCTCACCTGTGCAGCCAACTGGCTCCGTAGCCCATCCCCAGGCCTGGGGCTGCTGTTTAGCTATACATGCCCAGTTGACCCTGACAGTCCTGCCAAGGAGAGTGTCACTTGGATGATCTCCTCACCTGGGTTCCCAAGCTGAATAGTCAGAAGTTTTCATGCCCTTGGGCAATAAATGTCCTCCCTGGTAGAGACAGGTACTTAACTTACACCTGATCTCCATAACCAGCTGGTTAGAGAATTATGAAGATGGGGCCATCTTGACATAATTTTAACCAGTGCTTGAAATAAAAGGGGGAAACTAAATAGAATGATGTCTGTATTTACCAGATGGGGAAAAATGGAGAATCAGGCTGGTTTATTCAGACATTAAAAGTGAGAAAAGGAAGACAGATCTGTTCCAGACCTCTTGGAGAAAAGGTCAGCATCTCATCCTTTCAACCCAGCCCACCCCATTTCACCCCACTCCCACTAGGCCCATCCTTCCTTATCTCATCTTCCTCTCGACTCTCAATCGAACCCCACCTCTCCCCATTCTATCCCACCCTTCTCACTTCTATCTAATTGAGATGATAAGGACCTCATCGTTTAACTATTCATATAAAAATTTTTTATTAAGAACACTTTTATTACATTTCTTTTTTGTTTGGTGAAAGTCCATGATGAGCTGCTGAGGTGCAGATGAGCATTCCCAGGATGAACAGCGTAGCAGATGGGAGCAGCACAGTCTGCAAACCCTTTTTGGATGAGTGGACCTGCCCCACCGATGGCAAGTGCCTCAACAGACCCTGCATTTGCTTTCATTCCCTCTGTAACCTACTCAAGGGCAATGTTCCACTGTGGTCAGAAAGGGCACTCAGTAATTAAGAAGGGATTCCCACATCCCAGTGTCTGTCGGTGTTTTTCTGAAAGATGCAATCCTTCAAACAGCACTATTTATGATTTCGGACTCTGATCCCGACTGTCTGCTTCAGTCTCAGCTCTGCAACTTCCTAGCTGTGTGGTCTCAGGCAGTTGGCATAAACATCCTGATCCTGTTTCCTCATCTCCAAAATGTATACAGCCTGCCTCCCAGGGTTCCTGAGAACAGGCCCTAGATGCTCTCATCACTGCCTGAAATTACTATGCACTTGCCAACAGTTGATCATTTTTAACCACAAAAATGACAAGTGCATGTGGATCACCTTAACACCCTTCTTTCATATATGTTTGTGTTCATTTTCTCTCTCTCCCCCCAAATAGAAGACAAGCTCTTCTTCAGTACCTTACTCCTAAGATCTAAACAGTGACTGGAAAGGACACATGGACAAACCCAAGGGGAGGGTGGAAGCAAGGGAGGGAGGTGGGCTTGGCTGGGGTGGGCGGGGAGGGGTGGGGGAAAAGTGCAGACAACTGTAGCTGAACAGGAATAAAATAATTTTAAAAAATAATAATAATAAAATAAAAATAAACAGTGATGACATGGTATGCTATCAATAAATATTTATTGAGTGAATGACATGCTTAATGAATGCCTGAGACATAGTAAGCATTTAATATCAATATTACTATTATTATATTAGCAATTGGCAAAGCAGGAACATAGAATGAAATACTAGACAATATTGGCTCAAGTGAAAATTAATGCCATGTTACCAAATATTTTATCCTCTTCAGTAACTCTAGTTTGTTGCATCAAACCAATCTTTCTCTTTTTTTTAATTGGTGCTAATTCATTTTATTTCATTTCAATTACAGATTACTTTCAACATTATTTTGTATTAATTTCAGGTGTACAGCATAGTGGTTAGACAATAATATACTCCATAAAGTATTCCTCTTGATATTTCCAGTACCCAATTGGTACCATTCATAGTTATTATAATATTATTGACTCTATTTCCTACACTGTACTTTACATCCCCACAACTCTTTTGTGACTACCAATCTCTACATCCCTATACCTTCACTTTATTCACCCAGTCCCCAAGCTCCCCTCCCCTCTGTCAACCATCAGTTTGTTCTCCATATCTCTGAGTCTGTTCCTGTTTTTTTGTTCATTTATACAGTTCCATAGATTCCATGTATAAATGAAATTATATGGTATTTGTCTTGCTCTCACTGACTTATTTCACTTACATAATACCCTCTAGGTCCATCCATACTATTACAAATGTTAAGATTTTGTTCTTTTTTACTGCCAAGTAATATTGCATTGTATATATGTAACAAAACCAATCTTGCTTTTCAGCTAGAAAAAAAATACCCTGGATCAAATTGGTTGATACTGATAATTTGTAATAATATCAGTCAGTAATTACCATTATCCTGTACAAAAGTTTGAAAAGAATGAACAGCAAAATTAAATTCATGATAATAACCCTATCCAGATGTGTTGAACACCTACTACATGCCAAGCGCAGCACTAGCACTTGGCAGGTATCATTCCCAAAATTCTCAACAGGCTTCAAGTAAGGGTTCCATTTCTATTCTGTGGGTGAGGAGCCCCACCCCAGAGAAGGAATGAACAAATGGGATGTGCTTCTCTAGAAAGAGGCGGTGCTGGGTTGGCACAAAAGGATCCCTTTGCTCACCTGTTATGTTAGGAGCTCTACCCTGTGTATTGTACATATGGCTCTGCTATGAGGGGTAAGGACTCTGCTGTCCAAAGACTGGACTGAGGCAGCTATTCAGAGGGGCCCATTCAGTTACTTGGGCCCAGGAGCCAACAGCTTTAGAGCTACATCCCTTCAGCCAGCTGTCATCTATCAGCCCAAGCCTACTCTGAGCTTCATGGCTGGTGCCCCTAAATGCAGTTATGCTGCCTCCAGGGCCCAAGTTTGGCCTCCACTGCTGTGATGGAGGCTTCTCCAACATCCTCAGCCTGCTCAGGGTGTCGAAAGTGTGGAGTTCTGTCCCTGCCCAGGACAATCCTTAATTTAATTTAACTTAATAGGAGGCAGTCAGTGGGCAGACATGCCAGCATCCCCACCACTCCATGGGATAACTCTGAGGCACATCCTGTAAGGACTAAGCCAGCACAAAATTGGGGAATCCTGCTCCTGAATGAGTCCTCTGTGGGTGATCCCCCTCCCTGCTACCTGTCCTGCACAGTGCTACAGATGCAGTCTGAGCACAAAGTGAGGTCTGTGGGGAAGCATACTGCACACTCCAAGCCCCTTCAGGTGTCCTGAAGGCAACCGCCAGGGCCAGACTTTGAATGGGTGCAGACTGTGCCTGTGTTCCTTCCTGTGCCAATTCAGGTTCTGGCTACCACCCTCAACGTGCATTAGAATTCCCACACAGTAGGAAAGGCAGAACCTGTGTGGGAACAGCTAAGGGATTTCCAGACGTCCCTGAGTAGCCCAAGAAAAAGTAATTGCCTCAGTCTTATGTTTCCTTTGGTCTGGGGGAGAAATCCACCCTAAGCTTAAATACTCCCTCCCCCAGTAAGTCCTCCCAGGCTCACCTAGACCCTAGGAACCCTCTTCCATGTTTGCATGATACTTTTCACCTGCACTGAACGCTTGTCCTACTGCCTTGCGACTCTAGGCCTCTCTCCAGGGTGGTGGCCCCCTAGGCACCTATAATCCATGCATTCCTGTGTCTAGCACATTCATGCATACAAACACCAATGAAGGAGATACAAAATTATTCTGATTGGTATTAAAACCCAACAATGTAAAAATGAAGCTGAAGGGCTCAGACTGCTTTATCCAAAGTGTGGATGCATATACACATAGGCAAGCTGGTGTTTTGAAAAAGAATTCTAAACTGAGAAAACTGAACTCTCTCCCTGCCAGGCCTCGCCCCGGGGGCTGCAGGGCTGTGACAGGCTCAGCCTGTGAAATGTGTTCAGAACAAGTAAATTTAGAAGGAGCCAGTAAGGCTAAAATCACAAGGTACCATTCTGCGCTGCCCGAAAACACAGAGGCAGGTGGGCAGACTGCTCACACCTCTGCTCTCTGTTCTAATTCTGAGAGTCATCCAACCTCAAGGGAGATTTTTACAGTTTTTCTTTTTCCTGGCACACTGAACATGCATCAACATTAGAGGTGTGTATTTTGTGTTGAAAGAAGAACTCTGGAGCATCAGAATGGAGTAATCAGATCCTAGCTGTGGAGCAGCAAGGCACCAAGCCAGGCGGCCTGTGTCCTACCCCATGCCAGGGGTGAGGCCCACATCTTACCACCAATATGATGATTTTCAAATGTGTCCTTCCACATGACTTCCTCTGAGCTTACAACGTAAAAAATGTGACAGAACCACAGTCCTGACCATGGGGGCACAGCATATCGAGTTTATGTTCTCCAAGAAGAAACAATGACCCTACACCTGAACAGAGTAAGTCCAGACTCCCACCTCCTGGGTGTTTCCATCATTCCACCAGGCAGGGTGGTATCCCCTGGACCATTCACGCTTCTCCCCGAGGAGCCCAGCACCTTACCTGCCCTTCTTCCACATATCCATCTTCCTCCACTGCAGCTCCTCACCGCCTGAGTAGTGCCCTGAAGATGGGAAAGCCTCTATAAACAACACAAATACTTTGTTAGTAAATGTGGCCTTTCCCACACCATACCATGTGCACTGTTCCAATCCCCCATGAACTTGTGATGACATGGCATGTGACACAGATACATTGGTGGCAGATGGTAAAGGGGTCTGGGTGGCTATAGCCTGCCACATGGAAGAGGTCAGGGAGCTGGCACACAGCCTGCTTGGCCCCTCTCTTGCAGGAAGTCCAACCAGGGCTCGCTGTCTCGGGGAGGCTTTCCTGCACATGAGAGGATATGCACCAGAGCTGGAGAGATGCACATGGATGACAGTGCCCAGGATGCGATGGAGCTGAAGGATTTTGCAGTGAAAGATTTTACCTTGGACTTTTTTTGAGAGCATTTATAGAATGATGGAAGCCAGGAGAGACTGGAGAAGTTATCAAGCCTTCCAGGTAGACTTGGAGAGCAGAGGGTGGGCAGCATGAGGAGCCATGCTGAGGTCATCTGGCAGGCCCTACTTAGGGCTGAAGAGGGATGTCTCAATGCACAGGTCAACTGGAGGCAACACTTGCAAGCCAGACACTATGCTCACTGTATTGTCAGCACCCATGATTCAGATTGCCAGGTCTTCAGCCTCTGATCATTTTCCTCAACGTTACCAAGGGCACATTTACTATTTTGTTCAAAGTCAAGGCCTTGTAGCTATCAACAGCTCAGTACTGCCAGCCCAATACCACAAGGTCACACATCTACCTTCTAAGTGAAGTTCTCCTGTGTGAAACATCAGACAGGGGAGATTCCAGTGTGAGTGCACTTGGTCCCATTCAGTGGCTACTGACAGATCCTGTGTTTGCTAACACTCTGCCATGTACTACAGTCATGTGAGAGACATGGCCAGCCATCTCTGAATGTCAACACACAAGCAAAATCAGAAATAAGCCTCCAGACACCCCATCATATGCTGAATAATAAGAAAAGGGAATAATGGTGGCAAGTTCCAGTCAAGATAGCAGCACAGGTAAGCACAGCGCACCTCTCACACTACCACATCAAAATTACAACTAAAACATAAAAAAGCCATCACCCAGAACTGTCAGATTGAGTTGAATGGAAGTCTGACAACTAAGGAATAAAAGAAACCACACCACCCAGACTAGTATGAAGGGTGGAGACACAGAACAGGCTAGTCCCACACCTATGTGTGGTTGATAAAAATTCAAGCAAGATATCTCAAGAATGGGAGTCCCAGGCCCACACCAGGCCCCTCAGCTCAGGGTTCCACTGCCAGGAAGATAAGTGCCCACAACTCCTGGCTGCAAAAACCAGTGAGGATTGAGTTGGTGGAAAAAACTGCTGGAATCCCAAGCATTTCCTCCTAAAGAACCCACACACAAACTTACTCAGACTCACTCCCTCTGGGCTCCAGTACCAAGGTAACAGCCTGAAAGGCACTAGTGGCATATGAGAAGGAACTGAGGTATCTTGCATCAAGATTTGAGCTGGGGGACAGGTTCATCCCAAACAGAAAGGGGTGCAGAGGTCATTGACCCTTTTCTGAGCCCTCCCCCACACAGAGCCACAGAACTGGCATACAGGTGCCATATCTGAGAACCCATCCATGTAGCTAACACTGTTTGGCCCAACCTGAAGATCCCCTGAGACTTCAGCCCTACTACCTTACAGGCCCACCCAAACTTTAATTGTCACTTTTCCACATGAATGGCTTGTGTTGGCTTAGGCTTTGAAACTTCCAAAATCTTATAAAACAAGCAATAGCCAGCCTCAGTGAGCCACAAGACCCCCATACTTCTTGCTAAGCAGATCCAGGCCTAGCACTAGCAGCAGCCAGCTTAGATTCACAGCATAGCCTCCCTATGGGACATCAAAGCTCTGCACAAGTAGCAGCCATCTCAGACTTCTTTATAGATCATGCAGGGTGGCCCTGGGAGAACACAGGTGGGGGATGACTTTGGCCTGTACCACCCAGGAAACCCCATAGTCTATGCAATGAGAGGACAGCTATAGACCACATCGGAGCACTACCACCTTGCTCCTACACAGTTGGTTCTCCACGTAGGTGGTCAGTAGTCACAGCCAATCCTTGCAGCTGACTAGCCTGGGTAAATCCCTCCCATTGATCTGCCAACAGCAACCAAGGCTCACCTATAAGAGGAGTGTGTACTCAGCCCACACAAAGGACACACCTTGAGTACCCATCTTGGGTGATAAGGGAGACTGTGCCACTGGAACCTAAAGGATACCTACTACTAATTAGTTCACACTACCAAGACAGCGAGACATAGCAGCTCTACCTAACACATAGAAACAAACACAGGGAGGCTTCCAAAATGAGAATACAAAGAATAATAACCCAAATGAAAGGACATATCAAAATCCCAGAAAAGAACTAAACAAAATGGATCTAAGCAATATATTAGATGCAGAGTTTGAAACACTGGTTATAAGGATGCTCAGGAAACTTAATGAGCACCTCAACAGCATAAAACAGATCCAGTCAGAAACAAAGGATACACTAATTGAAATAAAGAACAATTTAAAGGAAAACAACAGTAGAGTGGATGAAGCCAAGAATCAAATCAATGATTTGGAACATAAGGAAGCAGAAAAACAACCATGCAGAACAATAAGGAGAAAAAAGAATCCAAAAAAACCAGGATAATGTAAACAGTCTCTGGGACAACTTCAAGCATTCCAACATTCGCATCACAGGGGTGCCAGAAGGAGAAGAGAAATAGTAAGAAATTGGAAATCTATTTGAAAAAGTAATGAAAGAAAACTTCCCTAATTTGGGGAAGGAAATACACATGCAAGTCCAGGAAGCACAGAGAGTTCCAAACAAGCTGAGCCCAAAGAGGCCCACTCTAAGACATGTCATAATTAACATGTCAAGGTTAAAGATAAAGAAAGAATCCTAAAAGCAGCAAAAGAAGAGCAGTTAGTTGCCTACAGGGGCATTCCCATGAGACTGTCAGCTTATTTCTCAAAAGAACTTTGCAGGCTAGAAGGAATTGGCAAAAAATATTCAAAGTCATGAAAAGCAAGGACCTACAGCCAAGCTTGCTCTAACCAGCAAAGATATCATTTTGAATCGAAGGGCAAATAAAGACTTCCCAAACAAGAAAAAAACTAAAGGAGTTCATCATCATCAAACCATTATTATAAGAAGTGTTAAAGGGATTTAAGAAAAAAAAGATCAAAACTATTAACAATAAAATAGCAAAAAATATATATCTATCAAAAACTGAATCTAAAAAACAAAGTATGCAAACAAGAAGAACAAAATCATGGATATGGAGAATGTTTTTATGGGTGCCAGATGGTAGGGGGATTTGGGGAAATAAGTGAAGAGGTGAGGTGATTAAGAAGTACAAGTAGAGTGACTTCTGGCCAAGATAGAGGCATAGGTAGAAACATTTTGCTTCCTCACACAACCAAAAGAAGGACAACAAATTAAAAAAAAAAAAAAAAAACCCAGAACTGACAGAAAATCGAACTGTATGGAAGTTTGACAACCAAGGAGTTAAAGACAAAACATTCATTCAGACTGGTAGGAGGGGTGGAGACAGGCAGCTGGGGCTGAGAGGATGTGTGGTAAGGTGGCGGCTGGAGGACAAGGTGGTCCCACATTTGCGTGCAGATAAACCAGGAGGAATAACAGAGCAGCAATACTGACCATGCAACCCAGGGTTCCAGCATTGGGAAATAAAGCTTCAAAACCTCTGGCTGTGAAATTCTGCGGGGGTTGTGATAGTGGGAGAAACTCACAGCCTCACAGGAGAGTTCACTGGGGAGACCCACAGAGTCCTAGAATGTACACAAGCCCACCCACCCAGAAATCAGCACCTGAAGGGCCCAATTAGCTGGTGGATAGCCAGAGAAGTGACTGAAAGCTGACCTAGAGCAAAGCAAGAGACATAGTTCCCTCTCTGACCCCAACCCAACCTACAAGGAAGTGATGTGGGTTGCCCTTCCCTGATGAAAACCTAAGGCTCCACCCCTACAACATAGCAGGTGCACCAAGACAAAAAAACATGGCTCAAATGAGAGAACAGATCAAAGCTCCAAAGATAGAACTAAGCAATGAAGAGATAGCCAACCTATCAGATGCACAGTTCAAAACACTGGTAATCAGGTTGCTCACAGAAATGGCTGAGTTTGGTCACAAAATAGAGGAACAAATGAAGGCTATGCAAAGAGAAATAAAGAAAAATGTACAGGGGGCAACAGTGAAGGGAAGTAAACTGGGACTCAGATCAACACTTTGGAGCAGAAGAAAGAAAGAAACATTCAACCAGAACAGAATGAAGAAACAAGAATTCAAAAAAATGTGCAGAGGCTTAGGAACCTCTGGGACAACTTTAAATGTTCCAACATCCAAATCATAGGGGGGCCAGTGGGAGGAGAGGACGAGTAAGAAATTGAAATCTTATTTGAAAACATAGTGAAGGAGAACTTCCCCAATCTGGCAAAGGAAATAGACTTCCAGGAAGTCCAAGAAGCTCAGAGAGTCACAAAGAAGTTGGACCCAAGTAAGCACACACCAAGGCACATCTTAATTACATCAGCCTAGATTAAAGATAAGGAGAGAATCTTAAAAGCAGCAAGAGAAAAGGAGACAGTTACCTACAAAGGAGTTCCCATAAAACTATCAGCTGATTTCTCAAAAGAAACTTTGCAGGAAAGAAGGGGCTGGCAAGAAGTATTCCAAGTCATGAAAGGCAAGGGCTGACACCCAAGATTACTCTCTCCAGCAAAGCTCTCATTTAGAATGGAAGGGCAGATAAAGTGTTTCCCAGATGAGGACAAGTTAAAGGAGTTCATCATCACCAAACCCTTATTATATGAAATGTTAAAGGGACTTATCTAAGGAAAAGAAGATGATCAAAACTATGAAGAGTAAAATGACAACAAACTCACAACTATCAACAATTGAATCTAAAAAACAAAATCAAAAACTAAGCAAACTAGAACAGGAACAGAATTACAGAATTGGAGATCACATAGAGGGTTATCAGTGGGGAGGAGGAGGGAGGGAATGGGGGAAAAGGTACAGAGAATAAGAAGCATAAATGGCAGATAGAAAATAGACAGAGGGAGGTTAAGAATAGTATAGGAAATGTAGAAGCCAAAGAACTTATATGTACAACCCATGGACATTAACTAAGGGGGGGTACTGCTGTTGGTAGGAGGGGTACAGGGCAGAAGGGAATAAAGGGCAGAAAAAAAAGGGCCAACTATAATAGCATAATCAATAAATATATTTTTAATATATTTATTGATTATGCTATTACAGTTCTCCAGTTTCCCCCCTTCACTCCACTCCATCCTGCCCACCCCCTCCATCCCACATTCCCCTACTTTAGTTCATGTCCATGGGTCATACATATAAGTTCTTTGGCTTCTACATTTCCTATACTATTCTTACCCTCCCCCTGTCTATTTTCTACCTACCATTTATGCTACTTATTTTTTGTACCTTCCCTCTCCTCTCTCCCCCTCCCAATCCCCTATTGATAACCCTCCATGTGATCTCCATTTCTGTGGTTCTGTTTCTGTTCTAGTTCTTTGCTTAGTTTTCTTTTGTTTTGGTTTAGGTGTGGTTGTTTATAACTGTGAGTTTGCTGTCATTTTTACTGTTCATATTTTTTATCTTCTTTTTCTTAGATAACTCCCTTTAACATTTCATATAATAAGGGCTTGGTGATGATGAACTCCTTTAATTTGACCGTATCTGAGAAGCATTTTCTCTGCCCTTCCATTCTAAATGATAGCTTTGCTGCATACAGTAATCTTGGATGTAGGCCCTTGCCTTTCATGACTTGGAATACTTCTTGCCAGCCCCTTCTTGCCTGTAAGGTCTCTTTGGAGAAATCAGCTGACAGTCTTATGGGAACTCCTTGGTAGGTAACTGTGTCCTTTTCTCTTGCTGCTTCTAAGATTCTCTCCTGCTTAATCTTGGCTAATGTAATTATGATGTGCCTTGGTGTGTGCTTCCTTGGGTCCACCTTCTTTGGGACCCTCTGAGCTTCCTGGACTTCCTGGAAGTCTATTTCCTTTGCCAGATTAGGGAAGTTCTCCTTCATTATTTGTCCAAATAAGTTTTCAATTTTTTGTTCTTCCTCTTCTCCTTCTGGCACCCCTAGAATTCAGATGTTGGAATGTTTCAAGATGTCTTGGAGGTTCCTAAGCCTCTCCTCATTTTTCTGAATTCTTGTTGCTTCATTCTTTTCTGGTTGGATGTTTCTTTCTTCCTTCTGGTCCACACCGTTGATTTGAGTCCCAGTTTCCTTCGCATCACTATTGGTTCCCTGTACATTTTCCTTCATTTCACTTAGCATAGCCATCATTTTTTCATCTAATTTGCGACCAAATTCAACCAATTCTGTGAGCATCCTAATACCAGTGCTTTGAACTGTGCATCTGATAGGTTGGCTATCTCTTCGCTGCTTAGTTGAATTATTTCTGGAGCTTTGATCTGTTCTTTCATTTGGGCCATTTTTTTTTTTTTGTCTTGGTGCCCCTGTTATGTAAAGGGGCAGAGCCTTAGGTGTTCACCAGGGCAGGGTAATGCTGGTCACTGCGCTTGGCATTGTACGTGGGGGAGGGGCCAAGAGGGAGCAATGGCGCTTGCTCCACTCTCTGCCAGATTTCAGTCACTCCCTCCTCTACCCACAATCAAACTGGGCCCCTCTGGTGCTGGTTCCCAAGTGGGTGGGCTTGTGCATGGTCTAGGCCCCTGTGGGTCTCTCCAACAACCTTTCCTGTGAGGCTGGGAGTTTCTCCTGCTACCTTTCTCAACCCCCACTGTGTTTTTGATCAAAAATTTGAGGCTTTATTTCCCTGAGCTGAAGCTCTGTGTTGCATGGTCTGTTTCACTCCCCCGCCATTCCTCCTGGTTTATCTATGCATAAATGTGGGGCCACTGGGTCTGCTAGCAGTCACACTGCCTGCCCCGTTCGCTCCACAATCCGCCAAGTCTCTGGGTTAGGCCGCAAGTCCTGTCCACCCTGGCTGCCCATCTCTGCCCCTCCTACCGTTCTGGATGAATGGTTCTTCTTTATCTCCTTGGTTGTCAGACTTCCGTGCAGTTCGATTTTCTGTCAGTTCTGGTTGTTTTTTGTTTTTCAAATGTTGTTGTCCTTCTTTTGGTTGTGCGAGGAGGTGCAGTGTGTCTACCTACAGCTCCATCTTGGTTATCAGATGATTCATTTTTGTGTCCTCAGTGTCCAGTATTTAATTGGGAATGTAGTAAGGGTTCCACTCCCATTCCCAATGGCCCATCTTCCCATTATAAATAAAATATATTCTTAAAAAAGAAGTACAAGTAGATAATTACAGAATAGCCATGGGGATGTAAAGTACAGTATAGAAAATTGAGTAGCCCAAGAACTTATATGCATGACCCATGGACAGGAACAATGATGTGGGGATTTCCTGAGGGATGGGGGGGGAGAGCTGGGTGGAGGGGAGTAAAGGGGAGAAATTGGGACAACTGTAATAGCATAATCAATAAAATATAATTTTATTTAAAAAGAAGGAAATGGAAATATATTCTTAAAAGAAAGATGTTTTCCTTTTACAGGTTTTGGACTTAGTTTTCAAACTAAAAGGATTTTATGTACATTCGTGGAGAATTTTCAAAGCATCTTGAGTCTACAGCAGAATCCTTGGATGTTTTAGGCCAAGTGTCATGCTGGGAGTGGACCAGTCCACAGGGGTGGTGCTGCTAAATGTCTAGGTCAAACCAGGGTATTCAGGGACCATTGAAACTATGACAACTTTTAAAATAATAAAATGAAAACATCTAAACTAGATTCAGTTGTTCACTCTCTACAGTTTGGAAAAAGCGAGTTTATGTTAGGCCCTGGGCAACATATTATACATCTAGCTGAGCTCACCACGAAAGTGTAGCAAGCCCACACATGGCTAAGTCCACCTGTCTATACAACCCTGAGTGGAAAGCAAACTTGGCCTTTATCTGTCTAAACCAAGGAGTGCAGGAAGCCAGCTGGAGTCATCTAGAACCAAAAATACATGTCAGATGTTTACATTTACTGTTGGAGAAAGACCACCTTGCTGAATGCTCTGGGATTAATTATGTATGTATATGAATAGCCTTCCATGTCCTAAAAATGGCTTAAGATAGGTGGGGTGGAGAGATGGGGAGAAAAGGCACACAACTGTAATTGAGTAACAATACAAAATTAAAATTAAAAAAAATGGCTTAAGATGATTTCCAATAATATGCAAAAGTAACATAATAAATAAAATTAAAATGAGCAGATAAGGAAAACAAAGGAAAGGAGAAAGAAGGTAAGGCTATTCATGTGACCAAAGGCACATTGGGGGCTTTTTATCACTGTGCAGGGTGGCCCAACATGCTGCTTTCCAGGTGTCAATTCAGATAGCACAGTCTCCCCTGAATTCTCTTACCGGAAACACTGTTCAACCCATCCTCCAACTTGAGTTGAGAGTAGTCACATGACAGTATGTCTCAGGGAGATGCATGGTGTAATTGTCTGACGGTCAGGCCAGACACTGGAGCCGTGGTTTTCCAACGTTGTTGGCCACATAACATCTTGTGGAAATCCCCATGTACTAATGCCCTGGCTAGTATGGCTCAGTGGATTTGGTGCCGGCCTATGAACCAAAGGGTCGCTGGTTCAATTCCCAGTCAGGGCACATGTCTGGGCTGTGGACCAGGTCCCCAGTAGAGGGCGTGTGAGAGGCAACCACACATTGATGTTTCTCTCCCTCTCTTTCTCCCTCCATTCCCCTCTCTCTAAAAAACCCCCACCCACCCATGGCAACACCACCCACCCACGGCAACACCAACCGTAGACCATCCCTCCCACTCCTCAGGTGCTGCACAGCATGGTGTGAAACACATGCAGGAGAATGGTGGTTTCTAATGATTTTTTCACAGACTATGAAGTGGTGCTGATGGTGAGGAGCAAGTTTGGGAAACACTACAATAGCCAAATATCATGGTTCTCTGCAGTGGGATTTCTGATAGCCTGCAATAGTGCAATGATGTCATTGCGAACCTACAGGGTATGGGGAGGTACTTTATGCCACATTCCAAAACTTTACTGGATAAAGGACATGTTAGGGGGTAAAACCATACTGGGTTTGGCAAACAAGGGCACGCTGAGAAGGTATTTTCTTCTTCAGAAGTTATTTCTTCTTCTAGAGTGCATCTGTCCCCTGGGCAGACTCACAAATAATACATCTCTCAACTCTTCTCTGTACCCACTGACTGCCTAAGAACATCATCTATAAGGCCTCAAGTGCTCTTATGCTCATGAACACTCCCTTCGTTGAACACTGAGGTCTTGCTGCAACTGTGCTGAATACAAGCTCAGGCAATGAGATGGAGCAAACACTTAAACATGGCTGCCCCTTTGCCAGGCCCTGTCCTGTGTGCATCAGATGTAGAAACTGTCCTGATTCTCACAACAGCCATTGAGGTAGAAATTGGCAGAGCTGGCCTCCACATATAGGCCAACTCCTCCATACAACTGGCACCATTAGTGGGAACAAGTTACCAAGCTCCTTTGTCCAAAGAGTTAGTGTACAAGATATTTAACACTCTGGCCAAAACTAAGCATACAACAATGGCAGCTCCTGGGCAGTTTTTTAAATTATCTAATAGTAAGAGATCAGCAATCCAAGAGTGGCACTATTGTGAGCCCCACAGTCAAATCTGAACTCTGACACAGGAACAGCATAAAACTAAACTGACCCAATAAAAGGACACTTGGTTCAGCTGTCAGAACCTTCAAAAGACACTTGTATCCAAAACTTGAAATAGTGGAACAGGTGAGTTAACATTGGTTATTTGTTTATGGAAATATATTTTTTTATAAAAGGCATGGTTAAGGGATTTTGGGAACAGGTTTTCCTAGAGCCTGTAAAATATTACTTAATTACAATGTTATATTTTCCTACAAGTTTTCAAGAATGCCTTTAGTATATAAAGTAAACCACAGTGGTGGAGTTTAATCTAAGACATGTTTAACACTCTGTTACATGGAGGCGTGAAAGCTCCACCATGTGCTACATCTAAAGAACATTGCTGGGTATTCCTCTCCTGGGTGAAAGACTTCTTTCTGACATTGATTTGTCATATTGTTGCCTATGAGTGGTCTTCATCTATCAACTGAAATAAGAAACATGTCATGCAAAAAAAATGAGGCAAGAGACAGATAGCATTGTGGAGACAAGCAAACACATTTTCAAAACGTCTGATAAATTCAAGGCAATTCTGGTACAACCAGAATTCCACACCAACCTTCCTGTATCCAAGAATGGTGCTCTACCCAGCTCATTACATAGTGGCACCTCTGCTAATATCTAAACAGAATGGAACTGGAGGGCTGTTCCATGTCTTTTTTCAATGTTATTGTCACATGTACCCATCTGGGTTCTACCCAAAAGACTGCTAAGACCTTCATCCAAAAGAGCACTGGGACTGTTTGCTTACCCCCTGCCCACCACCCTCCCACAAGCAGGATGTGGCTGTGCCCCTCAGACGCCCCTCAGACATTTGCATATGCATCCTTCTCTCCCAAACCTGGAAGGCACAGTAAGGCAGCACGCTGCACATGACAGTCAGCATGAGTTATCTCAGAAGTTCTAGTACCTATAAAGGGAATTCAGTAGAACTAGTCAACAATTCTCTTTAAAAACAACAGCCACCACACAGGAGAAGGTGAACAGTGTCATAGGTTCCAGTATTGCCCCAGGGATGTGACAGAGTGTTCTGCCCACAGACATTGCACTGTACACGCCTTGTCGTGGGCAGGATGATGGACTAAGTAAATGTTCGAACTTTTCTTTTAAATGCTCTCACTTCAAAATGCCATTCTTTGGCCTTAGCAATTGTCATAAACTATTTTCCACCAATATATGGACATGGATTCTTCCCTTAGTGTAGATTTTGAATGTTGGTATGTTCCCACCATGTGCATGTGTCCTGAGTGGTTTAGACAAAAACACAAACATCAACTCTTTTGAACATTAATTTCTTCATGGAAGAAGATGAGGTATCTTGTGGTGCTTAAAACATAGAATTGAGGTGTGTCCATCATTTAGCAGCTAATTACTACAAATAATTGCTTTCTAAAGCTCAATCTTTGCACTTTGGCATGCTAACCCAAAGATATATAAAAGTAATTTAAGTGAAATAAATATGAGGCATTTTCTAAGGTCACAATTTAGATTGAACAATTTCACAACTTCCAAAGCAACATAAGATTATCACCCACAGAAACAGCTTTGTAACAGATCCACTCCTACCTTTCCAGTTCTGTTCAAGATCACTTGAATTGGCATTTTTCTACATGTATAAAGTGCATTAGGCTATGAATTTTATAAAAACAAGGCTTAAATACAGAACTGGCCCTCAAGAAGTTTAGAATCTAGTTGATGATGGAGAATATATAAACCTGCCTGAAGTCACTGACCCCTTAAAAGAACTGCTCTGCTCTTTAAATTACTACTCCCATTAATACCTTTACTTTCTATTCTGTGTAACTTATTTTCTGTCTATACTGTTGGAAATCACTCCTGGTACCTTGATTTTCTTTTTAAAAAGAACATATTTTAGCAAATTTTAAAATATCAATTTGGTATTAGAGTTCCATTTATTAAAGAAACAAACATAATCACTCCATTTGTCTGCAGCTTAATTATAAAAAGCACTTGGAAGTGGGAAGTGTCCTTTAGAGTGCTAGGTCAAGAGACACGTGTCACAAATATGCATAAACGTAGAAGTCTTGAAACATAGTGGGTCCTGACTCCCTGCACCAATCATCAGCATTCAAGGGGCAGCCTTTTTCTGTGGAAATTTCTAGGATGTTAACTTCTAAAATCATTCCTTTCCTAAGTAAAATCATGGAATTCCATTTTCAACAAGGGCTTACCTGGTAATTTGTGTCCTTGTACTGAAGTCAAGAGACCTCATTGAGCGTAGAACTTCGATGCACCCCAAGTACTACAAAGGGAAAAAACGTAAATCATGAGCCCTGGCAGTTGACATGAAGAGATACTTCCTTACAACACCAAGGGTGTTTCTGGAAGCCATACACATGTCTTAAATCATATTTAACTTGCTATTCATGGTGATGTTTTTCCTTGTTTCTATAAAAGCAATGTCTCATACGAAAATATATTGAGTGCTTAGATTGGCAGTACCTTTCTGAAACCCATCAAAATTTCATTTTATTTAGAAATACATTTTTAAAAACCTTGTTGAGGTGTAACTTATATGCCACAATATACAGAAATCTTAAATTGATAATTCAATGATTGTTTAAACACATTTTTACCCGGTAATCACCACCCAGATGCCAACATCACAACATCATATTTCTAGTACTTTATAAGGCTTCTAGAGCTTTATAATTTTTAAAGAAAGAATGAAAGAAAACACTACAAAATCAACATTTTTGCCAATATTAAATTTCGTTATTTTAATCAGTATGTTTTGGATTCTACAAATAAACTATACATTACCTTCAAAGATGCTTTATTTTGGTTTACCAGACAACCTTTTTCTACATTATTTAACATAAATTTTCAGAAGTTCAATTTAGACATCTGCATTTGTAGTTAAATTTTTTCTCATTTTTCACATGAAAATGTGTGTATGTATGTATGAATATATGGAGACAACTAAGGTGCTAGATAAACAACTAGAATTGTAAAGATACAACATTTATGTTCTAAAGCCAACAGGGAGTTTGAAGGTACATTTTTGTACTAAGGCCTTTAAATTTAGACCTAGCAGGAAGAGACTTCATGGTGTAATACAGAAAAGGCTGCATTTGAATTATTCAAAAAACCTGAATTTGGGCCTGGCTCTGTAATATCTCATTATGTAACTTGAAGTAAAACTTGTCTAAGCCTAAGTCTCTCTACCTATACAATGAGGCTTTTGCCCTCACCATTGCACAGCCACTTGAAAGTACCACCATCACATCAGAATTATTTACATACCACCACCACCATCATGGCTATGTGGATACCATGACCAACGTGTCAGAAATATATGAGTTAAAATAACCATCAACACTGCAGTCATGTGATTACAGTGACCAACATCACAGACCGTGAACTCCAGGACCACTGTCACTGGGCTATGTGACTACTGCCACCACCAACGTCACCTATTTATATAAATACCACATCCACCATTGCAGAGTTACATGAATACCATGATCAGCATGGCAGAGTTATATAAATAGCATGGTGTTATCACAAGTCATATGAAAACTATGAACAATAGTGTAGGGTATGTGAATACCACAGGCCCCGTTACAGAGGTGTGTGAATGCCACCACCACTATAGGAGGTTATGTGAATAGCACTACCACTGTCACTAAGAGATACAAAGACATTGACCCACTTTGCAATTATGAGATGGCCATACCCAACACTGTGCTTCAGTGCTTCAAGACCAGAAGCACTGATGAGCTACCCTATTGTTGACCAATCAATAGAAACTACAATCCTAACTCTCTTAGTAGCCATGATTATGATTTTTCTTCTATATATCCCATCCTCTGGAAGACATTGGGGAGCAGGGCTTTGAGCATTAGCTCACCTGTCTCTGGCTGTGGGCCACTTCCTGAAAATAAACACTTTCTTTGCAGCAAGCTCCTGTTTGTGTCTTTTGGGGCTTTGATGCATGCAGCCTAACAAACCCCATTAGTGTGGCCACAGTTCTTCCATCTAATAGTTGTAACTTTAATTTTCAACATTTTTTTAACTTAAATTTCCCAGAGCCTTGCTTTCCTTAAATGGGATGACAATATGTATTTCCTGGATTTGCTGTGATAATAAGACAGTAAAGTATCTCACACAGCTCCTGGAATACATGTGCCTTGAGATACTAGTAACATTCTTACTTGTACACTTTACTCCAGGTTCCTAGGGACACATTCATACACATGAAAAAGGGCTCAGCTACAGTTCATATTTAGAAAAATGGCATACATTTCAGTCCACTGTATTTCTTCAAACTCTAGTTTACCTTGAGGGTCCCAGAATAAAGTGGCTTTTGGCTCCTCGTGTTTCCCATAATAACCCCTGGACACACAGCTCACAGGTAAGGCATCAATAGGCCCCAAATTTTAGGAAACTGATGGCATAACATTGGTAGATGGACTTTGTGAAACCCAAGTTCAAGATATTAAAAAAAATTGTTCCCATCCACTTTCTGAAGGTTTTCTTTGGGAAACCCAGGAATGTGGGCAAACAGCACTTTTCATATAAGTGATAACTCAAGAACACAGAGTAAAATTAGCTTTCTGAATAATAAATGTTAAAAGCAAAACATCTAAGAGTGGAGATAGAGTTTCTATAACAGAAGTGAGAATGTCACTGATACAATAAACTGAGCTAGCTTGTTCTAGAATTCAAAGAAATAATGGGACTGTGTAGGCAAGAAATCAAAGCTATCAAAAAAAGAGCTGCAGCTTACAAAGACCCTGAAAGAAAACTCACCCCAGAGCTTGAATAAAGGAGAAATGTTGCTCTTTCAATGCATAAAAGAAAGACCCGGTACTAAGACAAAAGTCATTATTCTGAAAAGAAAGTCTTGATAAAGACTTGCTCTGTGACTGTGGGTTTGAGCCAGCTGCAAATAAGAAGGGCAGGAAGCCAAAAAAACAGAGAGGGAAGATTAGTCACAGGTGTGTCACCATCCACAGACTCTGATGCTCTCACCTCACTCTGGAGAGCCTAGAGATGTCATCTCAGAGGCTGAGGAGACCAGGAGACATGGGGGAGCCATGGCTGAGAGTGCCTTGAGAGTCACACCACAACTGTCCTTTTATGACTCTGGAAGTGGGTCTGTCCTTCCACCAGGAGTCTCAGAAGGAGTAGTGGGGTGGAGAAGGGAGATGTCTTCTTGGAGCCAGAATTGCAGAACATCCACATGGGATCCCACAGGTTAGGGATGGAGAAGCCCAGATCCAAGAACAACAGAAAATTGTCTGGTGGTCAGGATAAGTACACAGGAGAGCCATGAAGCCAGAGAAGGCTTGAGCACCCACTGAAACCTGAACTGACCCCCAGGCCTCAAAATGAACCCATTCTTGGCCTGACCAGGTAGTTCAGTTGGTTAGAGCATCATCCTGATATGCCAATGTTGCGGGTTTAATCTTTGGTCAGGGTACATACAAGAAGCAAAAAATGAAGGCATAAAAAAGAGGAACAAATCTCTCTCAATGTCTCTCTCTCTCTCTTTCTCTCTCCTTCTCTCTTGCTTTCTCTCTCTCCTCCCCCATCCTTTTTCTCTGTCTCTAAAAATCATTAAAAAAAAATGCCACTCTCTCAAGCTGCTTAGACTTCCAGGACTAAGGGCAGAAACTTTACAGGGTTATTTAGTGTCAGTGTACTTTGTAAACTGCAAAGCAATACTCAAAATACATTCTTCATTCATTATTAAAGGAAAGAGAGGCACCACTGTGCCCTCAGGCCACTGGCAATGCTGGGACTGTCTGAGTGGCGACATGCCTTTCTGGGGCCTCGGGGGACACTGGGGTGTGCGGAGCCCTAGCATTTGTTCTGCAGGACCATGGACAGATATGAGTTTTCTCAATGAGATCCATCCTAAAGGGTCTTATTTAAAGAAAGACAGTCTGTGAAGGATAGGAGTTAGCTCATCCTTAAATGCTCTGTAAAATTCTCCTGTGAAACCATCCAGTCCAGAGCTTTAGTGTATCAGGGGTTTTTTGATTATAGCTTTAATTTCATCAGCTGTTACTGGTCTGTTCAGGCTTTCTGCTTCTTCTTCATTCAGTTTTGGAAGATTATATTTTTCTAGAAATGTATCCATTTCACCTAGGTTTTCAAATTTCTTGGCATACAATTCTTCATAGTAATTTCTTACAATCCTTTGTATTTCTGTGGTATTAGCACAATTTACAATAGCCAAATCCTGGAAGCAACTTAAGTGCCCATCAGTAAATGAATGGATCAAAAAGCTATGGTACATTTACACAGTGGAATACTATGCAGCAGAAAGAAAGGAGCTCCTACCCTCTGCAACAGCATGGATGGAACTGGAGAGCATTATGCTAAGTGAAATAAGCCAGGCGGTAAGGGACAAATACCATATGATCTCACCTTTAACTGGAACCTAATCAACAAAACAATCAAGCAAGCAAAATATAACCAGAGACATTGAAATTAAGAACAATCTGACAGTAATCAGAGGGAGGTGGAAGGAGATAATGGGTGGAAAGGGAAAAGGGTTTTCAGGAACAACTATAAAAGGCACATGGACAAAACCAAGGGGTGGTGGAAGTAAGGGAGGGAGGTGGGGATGGTTGGGGTTGGGTGGGGTGGGGGGGCTAAATGCAGACAACTGTAATTGAAAAACAATAAAATAATTTTTTTTAAAGTTAAAAAAAAATAAAGACAGACAGGGTATAGCTTGAAATTCCATGAACCTGAGAAATAGTAAGGTAAATCATAATGAAATATGTGCGCAAATGCTAAAAAGAACAGGCAGGGCATTATTAGCTTTCATTTAAAATGTTAATTATCTGAACAAATTCCTTCTTTTTCCTTGTTTTCTCTGACTACCCCAACATACATTCATACTTGTGTGTGATTAGATAAAGGACTAAATATGCACCCAGAGTGCCACAGGGAGTATGCTGAGGGACAGAGGTAGCCTTATGCTTTTATTTCAAACTTTTTAGGACTGTTGAAATTCTTTTTTGTAATAAGTGCAATAAGAGTAAGTGCATTACTCTTATAATAAAGTATTATTTTTTAAATGTGCATAACTATACAGAAAATAACTTAGCTATACCTAGAAAGAGTTTCAAAAACAGTTCTTTGGCTCCAGAAACTTCACTTCTAAAATTATAACCTAGCTGTGGATCCTAATTATCGCTACTAAAAAGTTTCATGAACAAAGATGCTCTGTCAACTGTTATTTATAACAAATAACAAAGAAATATCCCTCAGGGGGTTAGTGCTCAGTGTGGTCAAGTCACCAAACAAACTGTGTCATCATTATATATTTATGAAGACTATATAATTACTAGCAAAAAGAATGTAAGATTGTTGATAAAAAATTAAACTATAGTCCTGGCCAGGTGGCTCAGTTAACTGGAGCATTATAGGAGACCATTCTGCATGGCATGGGAAATGTAGCCCAGCTCCCACTCAGAGAGGCCAGTGGAAGGCGAGGTCCAGCACACAGGGCCCACACCCACAGATAGGTTCTCCCATGGAGAATCAGGCCTGCATTGTATCTTGGCTGCTTTGAGACTTGCTTTTTGCTAAAACTCCCTCACCCTGAATTGAGGCAGCAAACGTTTACTGCATATCTTTAAAGTAACTTTCTAAAATCTATGCTAAACCTCCCAAGGACGAGTGTAACCAGTTCAACCACTTTTCCCTTTACATTTGCAAATATCCTTCTTTTTTAATGTAATTAACAACATCCTCTCCTTTGTTTTCTGTAAAAGGTAACCACCTAAAGTGAACCTGTATATAGTAAATGAGGACCATCCTCAATGTAATGTGCCCAGAAAAAAAGCAATAAAAGCCTGTCCAGGCAAGGGATGGGGCTGGCCCTCTCTTTCACTGAGAGAGCAGTCGTGTCATCCCTTTTCCTCCACAGGATTTCTGTAGTCCATGTGAATTTGTCTCATCTCATCCATAATACCGCAGACACTGTGGGCCAGTGTCCGCATCAGAGCATCATCTCATACACCAAAATGTTTCAGGGTAGATTCCTGGTCAGGGCACATACCTAGGTTGCAGGTTCTATCCCCAGCTGGGGAGCATATGGGAGGCAACCAAGCAATGTTTCTCACTCACATCGATGTATCTCTCTCTCTTTCTCTCCACCCTCTTCCTCTAAAATCAATAAACAAATCCTCAGGTGAGGATTTTAAAAAATTAAGCTATATATACAGTATGATTATAACCAAGTCTTTCAAAAATGGAAAGAACTATGCCAAAATGTTAATTGTAAGAGCAAATACTTGTTCAGCACTCCCTATGTGCCCCACACCAGACTGACCACACTCGGTGGGAGTTCTTGGACTAGCCCCATGTGACAGTTCTGTGACTAGCTTAATTCTACAGTGTGGAAAATGAGGCAGAGTATGAGAAGGGGCTTACCAGAAGACATCCAAGTGTCCACCAAATGTGAAAATGTGCTCAACTTCATTAGCATTCAAAGTTATACAATTAAAACCCACAATAAGAACCCCAGCTGGTTTGGCTCAGTGGATTGAGTGCTGCCTGCGAACCAAAGGGTCACTGGTTCGATTCCCAGTCGGGGCAGCTGCATGGGTTGTGGGTCATGTCCCCAGTAGGGGGAGCATGAGAGGAAACCACACATTGATGTTTCTCTCCCTCTCTCTCTCCCTTCTCCTCTCTAAAAATAAATAAATAGAATCGTACAACAACACAATAAGAAATTGAGAATTGGGAGAAACAGAAAAGTTTAATGACATCAGTGTTGGTGGGAGTGAGATGAAACAGTACTTTCTAATTTCTATTGGTGGAACCATATTGATAAAACCATTTAAAAGAATGGCTCTAAATTGAGATGTGCACTGTTCTCTTCTGACCCAAAAAGTCCTCTTGTGGGAAATTACTCAAGGGATACTCTCACATAGTTATGAAAGGACACATGCAAAGATTTTCACTATGTGGTTGTTTGTATTAGAAAGAAGTTAAACAAATCATGGTTGATCCAAGCAACAATTAAAAAGAAAAGTATGGAGGAGAGCATAGGTAGAAACACTGTGCCTCCTCGCACAACCAGAACAGACAGAAAATCAAACAGCAAGGAAGTCCGACACCAAGGAAATAAAAAATAAACATTCATCCAGACCCATAGGAGGGGCAGAAATGGGCAGCCGGGGCAGAGAGAACTCACGTTGCTGTGTCACAACCGAGACTGGCGGAGTGTGGGACAAAAGGGGCAGGCAGTCTGACCACTAGCAGACCCTGCGGCCCCACATTCACACACAGATAAACCTAGAGGGCCGGACTCAGAGTGGTGGAGAACTGGGCAGGCAGTGTGGCGGGTAGCACCCCATGAACCCACATTCACGCATAGATAAACTGGGACAAACGGCAGGGAGCGAAGCAGACCACCCAACCCAGGGCTCCAGCGCGGGGAAACAAAACCTCAAATCTCTGATTGAAAATGCCCGTGGGGGGTTGGGGCGGCAGTAGGAGAAACTCCCAGCCTCACAGAAGAGGTTGTTGGAGAGACCCAGGGGCCTAGAGTGTGCACAAGCCCACGCACTCAGGAACCAGCACCAGAGGGGCCCAATTTGATTGTGGGTAGCAGAGGGAGTGACTAAAATCCGGTGGAGAGAGGAGCAGGCGCCATTGCTCCCTCTTGGCCCCTCCCCCACGTAGAGTGTCACAGCGCAGAGACCAGCATTACCCTGCCCAGGTGAACACCTAAAGCTCCGCCCCTTTAAGTAACAGACTCACCAAGACCAAAAAAAAAAAAAGGCCCAAGTGATAGAACACTTCAAAGCTCCAGTAATAATTCAACTAAGCAGTGAACAGATAGCCAACCTATCAGATGCACAGTTCAAAATGCTGATAATAAGGACGCTCACAGAATTGGTTGAATTTGTTCGAAAACTAGATGAAAAAATGAAGGCTATGCTAAGAGAAACAAAGGAAAATGTACAGGGAACTAATAGTGATACGAAGGAAACTGGGACTCAAATCAATAGTGTGGACCAGAAGGAAGAAAGAAACATCCAACCAGAAAAGAATGAAGAAATAAGAATTTGGAAAAATGAGGAGAGGCTTAGGAACCTCCAGGACATCTTGAAACGTTCCAACATCCGAATTATAGGGGTGGCAGAAGGAGAAGAGGAAGAACAAAAAATTGAAAACTTATTTGAACAAATAATGAAGGAGAACTTCCCTAATCTGGCAAAGGAAATAGACTTCCAGGAAGTCCAGGAAGCCCAGAGAGTCCCAAAGAAGCTGGACCCAAGGAGGAACACACCAAGGCACATCATAATTACATTAGCCAAGATTAATCAGAAGGAGAGAATCTTAGAAGCAGCAAGAGAAAAGGACACAGTTACCTACAAAGGAGTTCCCATAAGACTGTCAGCTGATTTCTCCAAAGAGAACTTACAGGCAAGAAGGGGCTGGCAAGAAGTATTCCAAGTCATGAAAGGCAAGGGCCTACATCCAAGATTATTGTATGCAGCAAAGCTATCATTTAGAATGGAAGGGCAGAGAAAATGCTTCTCAGATAAGGTCAAATTAAAGGAGTTCATCATCACCAAGCCCTTATTATATGAAATGTTAAAGGGATTTATCTAAGAAAAAGAAGATAAAAAATATGAACAGTAAAAATGACAGCAAACTCACACTCATTAACAACCACACCTAAAACAAAAACAAAAGCAAACTAGGCAAACAACTAGAACAGGAACACAACCATAGAGGTGGAGATCACATGGAGGGTTGTCAATAGGGGAACGGGAGGGGGAGAGTGGGGGGAAAGGTACAGAGAATAAGTAGCATAAATGATAGGTGGAAAATAGACAGGGGGAGGGTAAAAATAGTGTAGGAAATGTAGAAGCCAAAGAACTTATAAGTATGACCCATGGACATGAACTATAGGGGGGAAGGTGGGATGGAGGGGGTGGGCAGGATGGAGTTGAGTGAAGGGGAGAATGAGACAACTGTAATAGCATAATCAATAAATATATTTTAAAAATAAAAATAAATAAATAAATAAAAAGGAAAAAAGAAAAGTATGAATCTCTTTTTAGAAATACCTCCAAGGCAAGTAAAATATTAATAGCAATAGTAGCAGTAACAACACTAACTTCAAGAAAATATGCATACTATGATATCATTTACATTAAAACCAAAAAAGGGAAACCCACAAAACTACATATTTCTTGATGGTACATATGTCTATGTACATGCATATATATACACAGAAGAAAAGGTCTGTAAGAACAGATGCCAAACTGGTAACTACATTGAGCACTGGGAAAGAATCTGATACTTATATACATATGTCTTATGGTGTTAATTTTTTACAATAGGAATGTATACATGTATTTATTACTCATGTAATTACAAATAATTATACACCTGAAGGACAAATAAAACAAACCTTGCTTAAAACAACAGTTCTCAGACTAGAAATACCTGGAGAGCTTGTTAAACTCCCACACCCCAACCCCTGATCCAGAGTTTCTGATTTGGTAGGTCTGGGTGGACTCTGATGCTGACATCTGGTCAGAGGCCACACCTGGAGTACCAGCACTTTGGAGACATGGAATGCCAAGCTTACAGCATCACAGGAGGAACCAGGATTTGAATACAGACCAACACAGATCAGACCCTAACTCTTGACCTTGATCAACTGTTTCCCAGGGCTATCTTTGTGTGGTGAAATTAAAGGGAATTTGTTTGTTACCATTGTTTGAAACTATACTTATTGGATTTTTAAATATAAGAACTCATCCTGAAAAGCCTAAAACTATACTTTGTGTGTTTTCCAAAGTTTATAAGTATTCCCTGCTTTGGTAATGGTTTTAAGATTACATAGCAATCCCCTCTGCCTCAATGAACTGTCTGCCCAAGACAAGGACTTCCTGATGTGAATCTGAGCTGAGCTCTGGCCATCACCCAGGGTAGGGGTGCTCTCACTCCATTTATTGGACACACAGGCTGGTCAGGGTACATCCTTTCCCTAACAGTGAAATCCACTCAAAATGCAAGTAGGGTTAACTAAGCCAAGCAAAGTAAGAAAGAAATACATTTATATTATGATCATTAAAAAATTTTTTGCCTAAAACTAGTAGTTTCTGCCTGCATGCACACAGCAGCCTCCCCCTTCCACTGAAGTACCTTGTAGTGGCAGAAGAATGAATCCCTATTTACAATGGGAAACAAAAATGTGGCATGTCGGCCACGTTAAGAATCCCTGAGAGAGCAAAACCATTCAGAATACGACTGAAGAAGAAAGCACATACACAGCAGAGGGTGGACATGGGAGCACAAGAAGCACAGAGAGCACCAAGAGAATGTTGAGACATGGAAACCTTGCTCTGGCTTCATCCAGGTTCCTGAACCAATCCCTTACAAGAGAAAGTGATTACAATGATTGGCTTAGAGTAATCCAGATCACTCCTTGAGAGGGCACACTCCCTGAAGTATGCATGGAAGGAGCAAATGGACCCTGGAAAACTGACCACACCAAACACCAGCAACACAAAAGTACAAAGAGTTGGCAAGAGTAAAAGAAAATGTAAAAGACATGGAAGATGGATCCAGATATTTCAACATCTATTGAATACAATGCAGATATAAGAATACAGCAAAGAGGTAATAGAGAAATTTTCCCAATACTGAAGACCCAAGTCCTCCTTTGATATGTCCCACAAAGTGCTAAACAAGATCAGAAGAACAATGAACAGAAAAACCACCATGTCTTGGGGTAATGTCACAACAGCAGTAATAAAGAAAAAATTCTAGAAGCTTTGGAGTTAGAAAAGGAGTATTTGGTTACTTAAGAAACAGACACAACAATGTAAATGCAGTTAATGCCACTGAACTGTACGTTTAAAAATGGTTAAATGGAACGTTTTAGGTTATGTACATTTTACCATGATTTAAAATACATACATAAGGGGAGGGAGGTGGGTTTGGCTGGGGTGGGGTAGAGGGGTAGAGAAAACACAGTAGAGAAAATACAGACAACTGTAACTGAACAACAATAAAATTAAAAAATAAAATAAAATACATACTACTTAGGAAAGGAATGCTCTACTTTCAGATAGGGAGAAACCTGTACAGGAAAGTGCCCCTCAACCCCCTGAGTAACTACACTCCATGTCTTATGAAAGCACTTTCTGTGTTCTGTCCCCATGGACCTCTACCTATTTGCACGATGCCTTTTTCATTGAATTATCACATCACAATGCTTGATACAGAGAATGTAAGAAAGCCATGTTGATAAAATTCAAAATAGAAGAAATTAGGACTCTGTCAATGTCACTCCTTCCTCCCTGTCAACTCCCTAACACCTCAGCTCACCTACAGAATGTTGTCAGTGCCCTATACCATCAACCAATCCCAGCAAAGCCTCCAGCACCATTCTCCACATGTGGTCACTTAGGATCTGCAGAATCATGTCTTTATTCCTGTTCACATTCCTAATGCCTCCCATGTAATGGGTACAAAATAAACGTTTGTAGAATGTATTTACCAAGGGCTAAATACGTTACAGAGGCTTTCGACATCCCTCCAGCATCAGAGCTAGAAATTTGGTGCCACTTTCCTTGATAATGGCGGAACCTCATGAGTCATAATTTTTCATTAACTTTTTATTTCACTTATTAGCACCAATTTGTACTGGTTTGTGATGTGTAATGTGTTTGAACATTACCTGATGGTTCCTCTGAAACTATTCTGGAACTTAGATATTTTGGGGTTAAATAGGCCTTCCCCTTAGTTATATTAATCCAAGTGAGTTAAAATGCTCTATAGAGCATTTATAGTTAAAAGACAGGGGTGAGGGAGGGGAGGTGGCAGGAAGGCTGATCCCAGCAAAGGAAGAGAGGTAAAAAGAGCAAATAGGTCTGAAATTGTTTTGAAATAAAAAAGTTTTTAAAGTTCAGAAAAGAGAAAAGTAGACTATAAATTTCAACATTTCTCTCAGTTTATCTAGGTGCCAATTTTCCCTCATCTAAAATAATAACCCAAAAGTGGATACACTACACAACACTGAAGAAATTAAGGAAGACACAAACAAATGGAAGCATGTACCATGCTCATGAGTTGGAAGAATTAACATCATCAAAATGTCCGTACTACCCAATGCAATTTATAGGTTCAATGCAATCCCTATTAAAGTATCCATGACATATTTCACAGATATAGAACAAACATTTCAGAAATTTATATGGAACCACAAACCTCCCCGAATAGCTGCAGCAATTTTGAGAAAGAAGAAAAAAGCAGGATGGATCACAATACCTGATATCAAACTGTATTACAAGGCCACTGTCATCAAAACAGCCTGGTACTGGCATAAAAACAGGCACATAGACCAATGGAACAGAACAGAGAGCCCAGAAATAATCTCAAGTCTTTATGGTCAATTAATATTGGACAAAGGAGGCAGGATCATAAAATGGAGCAAAAATAGCCTCTTCAACAGATGGTGTTGGGAGATCTGGACAGCTACGTGCAAAAAAATGAAACTTGATCACCAACTTACACCATACACAAAAATAAACTCAAGACGGATAAAAGACTTAAATATAAGTTGTAACACCATAAAAGTCCTAGAGGAAAACATTGACAAGAAAATCTCAGATGTTCCATGCAGCAACATCCTCACAGACATGTCCACTAAAGCAAGGGACATAAAGGAAACAATAAACAAATGGGACCTCATCAAAATAAAAAGCTTCTGCATGGCTAAAGAAAGAGCATTAAAATAAAAAGAGAATGAATTTGCCAATGATACCTCAGACAAGGGCCTGATCTCCAAAATATATAAAGAACTCACATGACTTCCACTCCAGGAAGACAAACAACCCAATTAAAAAATGGACAAAGGACTTGAACAGACAATTCTCCAAGGAAGACATACAGAGGTCTAAGAGACCTACGAAAAGATGCTCAGCATCACTAGCCATCAGAGAGATGCAAATTAAAACCACAATGAGGTACCATCTCACACCAGTCAGAGTGGCCAACATAAACAAATCCACAAACAAATGTTGGAGAGGATGCGGAGAAAAGGGAACCCTAGTGCACTGTTGGTGAGAATGCAGACTGGTGAGGCCACTGTGGAAAACAGTATGGAATTTCCTCAGAAAACTAAAAATGGAACTGCCCTTTGACCCAGCAATTCCTCTGCTGGGATTATACCCTAAGAACCCTGAAACACCAATCCAAAAGAACCTGTACACCCCAATGTTCATAGCAACACAATTTACAATAGCCAAGTACTGGAAGCAACCTAAGTGCCCATCAGTAAATGAGTGGATCCAAAAACTATGGTATATTTACACAGTGGAATTCTACGCAGCAGAGAGAAAGAAGGAGCTTATACCCTTTGCCACAGCATGGATGGAACTGGAGAGCATTATGTTAAGTGAAATAAGCCAGACGGTGAGGGACAAATACCATATGATCTCACCTTTAACTGGAGCATAATAAATAGAAGAAAAAAGGAAACAAAATATAACCAGAGACATTGATGTTAAGAACAATCTAACAATGGTCAGGGGGGAGTGGGGAGGGGACAGTGAGGAGAGGGGATTACAGGAACTACTATAAAGGACACATGGACAAAATCAAGGGGGGGAGGGGGGAGGGGGGGAGGGAGGTGGTTCAGCTGGGCTGGGGTGGAGGGATGGGGAGAAAAGCCACACAACTGTAATTGAATAACAATAAAAATTTAAAATTAAAAAAAATGGATACAGGTAACTTTCAATTGGTGTTACAGGTGCAAAAGATCAATAGGTTGACATTCTCCAAATTGAATCACATGCTTTGAGTTTCCCAGTAATGAATTACAATCTTTTTAAAGATTTTATTTATTTATTTTTTCAGAGAAAGGAGGAGAAAGAGAGAAACATCAATGTGCAAAGAGAAACACTGATCTGTTGCCCTTACATGGCCCCAACCAGGAACCTAGCCCACAACACAGACATGTACCCTGACTGGGAATCGAACTGGCAACCTTTTGGTTAGCAGGCTGGTGCTCAGTCCACCAAGCCACAAACCAGGGATAATTAATCACCAGGGACAATTAATTATAATTTTAATATCAATATATATTCTATAAGTGAAGTACCTAAACTCTAATTCTAAACATTAACTGGCATGTGCACTGTTAAGCAAAGCAGACGATAATTGCACAATTCAACATTTATTTAGTTATTCTATGTGCCAAGCACTCGCATATAAATATGAACAAGAAAAACCACTGACTTCAAATTTAACTCCTCTGTCTCCTGTTATTTTAAAATCATAAAAGACACATGTCAATTTCCCTGGTTGGCAAATGGCAAAAAACCTGCAAAATTTGCATATGTCTCTGCATACTGCTTGATAGCTGGACAAGAGCAGGCTCTGCCCTCACACAGCCCTAGATTACAGATCCACATTGCAGCTGACCTCTGTGTGAATGCCCGCCAGTACTGGACCTTTCTGAGTCTCTATTTCCCCCATCTGTAGAGTGGAATTAATGTGAAAAAATACAGGAGATGGCATGAATTTTAAACAAATGGTATCACACTGTGCATAATTAATGCAAGTATACATACACTATTCATCCACAACACATTTCTGGGCAAAGTACCATATTTCCAATTGGCTTTTCATAAAACTTGTACCAAATTACACACCTGTGAGAGTACCATCCCCTCCCTCCTGTGCAGGATATGATTTACTTTTTTTTGTTGTAAGAAAATGTGTAGTTCTTCACAGCCCTCCCTAGACCTTTCATGCTGTGTCCTGGTACCTAAAATACTCCCCTGTTCAACTGGACAAGTTTTGCTCACATTCCAAATCAGATCCTTGATGAAATCATGCCCCCACTTACCTCTAGTTCATTTTACTTAACATGGCTACATTTTTTAAAATTATTTTTATTGAGATGTAGTTTACATGCCATAAAACTTTATCCTTTTAAAGTGTATAATTCAGTTATTTTTAATATATTCACAATATTATACAACCATCACCACAATTTAATTCTAGAACATTTGTATTATCTCCCCCCAAAAACCGGGTAAGAATCAATTAGCAGTCACTCCCAATTTTCTCCCCACCCCCAGCTCCTGGCAACCACTAATCTACTATGTCTCTACAGAGTTGCCAATTCTGGGCATTCTATATAAATGGAATCATGCAATATGTGCTTTTTTGTGTCTGGCTTCTTTCACTCAGCAAATGTTTTCCAAGGTTCATCCATGTTGTAGCATGTGTCGGTATTTCACTCCTTTTCATAGGTGAATACTCTTCCATTGTGTAGATATGCCACTTCTGTTTATCCATTCAGCAGTTGATGGACATTTGAGTTGTTTCTGTCTTGGGGTTATTATGAAGACTGCTGCCACTAACATTCACGTACAAGTATTTGTGTAGACATATGTTTCTGTGGGTATACACCTAGGAGCGGAAATGCTGGGTCATGTGGTAACTCCATGTTTAATATTTGCAGGAACTTCCAAAGAGTTTTCCAAAGCACTTGCAGCATTTTACATTCCCACCTGCAATGTATGAGATCCAATTCCTCTACATCTTCACCAACAACACCTGTTATTGTGTCTTTTTTTATTTTGTTTATCCTAGTGGGTATGAGGTGATATATCCTTGTGGTTTTGGTTTGAATTTCCCTCATGACCAAAGATGTGAGCATCTTTTCATGGTATTACTGGTAATCTATGTCTTTTTTGGAGAAATGTCCATCCAAACTATTTGCTCATTTTTAATCAAGTTATTTTTTCTCTTTATTGTTGGGTTGTAATAGTTCTTTATATATTATAGATGCCAGTACCTTATCAGACATGTGATTTGCACATATTTTCTCCCATTGTGTGGTTGTCTTCTCACTTTCTTGATAGTATCCTTTGAAGCACAAAGTTTTTCATTTTCATGAAGTTCAATTTATCTACTTTTCTTCTGTGACTTGTGGTTTCATATCTAAGAAACCATTGCCTAATCCAAGGAAACAAAGATTTATCCCTATGTGATTCTATGAGTTTTATGTTTTAGTTCTTACATTTAGGTCTCTAATCCATTCTGACTTAATTTTGATGTATTATGTGAGCTAGAGTCAAACTTCATTCTTTTGCATGTGGATATTCAGTTGTCTCAGTACCATCTGTTGAAAAGACAATTCTCTACCAATGGTCTTGGGACTCTTGTCAAAAAATCAACCAACCCTGACCAGGTGCTCAATTGATTGGAGCATCATCCCGAACACCAAAGGCTTGTGGGTTTGATTCCTGGTCGGGGTGTATACAGAAGGCAACTGATCGATGTTTCTCTCTCACATCAATGTCTGTCTGTCTCTGTCTCTGTCTCTCTCCCCCTTTCACCTTTTCCCTTTTCTCTCTGTCTCCCTTCCTCTCACTCTAAAATCAATAAACATATCTTTATTTGAAAAATAAACTATTTAAAAATCAATTAAACATAAATGTAC
This sequence comes from Desmodus rotundus, assembly GCF_022682495.2. Classification (NCBI taxonomy): domain Eukaryota; kingdom Metazoa; phylum Chordata; class Mammalia; order Chiroptera; family Phyllostomidae; genus Desmodus; species Desmodus rotundus. The sequence continues at coordinate 83,093,599 of NC_071387.1, forward strand.
GGATTTATTTCTAGTCTCTCCATTCTATTGCATTGATCTATACTGTCAAAGGAAGAAATTTCAAACCTAAAAAAGTTTAAAGAGTTTATTTGAGCCAAGGATTGAGGGTCAGACCCAGAAGCAAAATCTGAAAAGATTGAGAAAATGCCCTCGAGAGTGGCAGTTTTGCAGCTCATTTTATACATAAGATGTAAGAAGCATTACATGAAATCTATACATGGTAGATTAACAAGGTGGGAAAAAGTAAAGTGGGGAAATCTTTAGGATTGAATAAAAAGCAAAATGGAGAAATATATACTTTTTTTTTACATCGGTGGGTGCAGGATAGTTAACATTTAATATACATAATTTACAGAGGTATATAGATAAAGGATAACATAAAGAACATTAGGGTCATTTCGTCCCAGTACCAGGGTGTTTATCTCTGGAGGTCTGGAGAAGAGATCATTCTGCCATTTTCAACATGTTATGCTAGATGCACAAAACCAGTGAACAGGGTTTCTTAAGATTAATCTAACATGTAGAGCTAGGATGTGACATCCCATTATGACCTGCTCAGTTAGGAATTTTTATTATCAGAATATCTTATGTGGTTACTTCCACTTATTGAGCTAGTCAAGTCTGCCAAGTAGCCCCCTTTGGTTCACAATATATCTATACTTAGGCCAGTTTCATACTGTCTTGAAGTTGGAAAAAATATATAATAAAGATTAAATCAGAAAATAAAAATTAAAAAAGAAACTGGAAACTGTGAGTACTCTAACTTTGTTCTTCTTTGTCAAGATTATTTTGGCTATTCTGGGCATGGTTGCATTTTCTTAGTTATTTGACTAGTTTGTTTGATTATTCAGTAGTTTCTGACTCCCTCACACAAATGGAAGATCCAGGAAGGCAGAGACCACGTCTGTTCTTTAATCCCCAATTGTATCCTCAGCACCTGTACAGTACCTGATGCATAGTATAAATTCAGTGCAATTTATTGAATAAATGAATGAATAACTGAATACTCAATTTTTATAATGATAAATATTGGAAATAACTTAAATAATCAAAGGATACAATTATATATTAATGGGACAGAATATTATGTAACCACTAAAAACCATGTCATTGAGCCTGATCTCAATTTCTCATAAACAAAAATAAGGAGTAAAAAATATCATGGAAGCCCTGGCTGGTGTGGGTCAGTTGGTTAGGTGTCTGCTCACAAAGCAAAAGGTCATCAGTTTGATTATAGGTCAGAGCACATGCCTGGGTTTCGAGTTCAGTTGCTGAGAGCACATGCTTTCTCCCGTCGACATTTCCCTCTCTTTCTTACTCCCTCCCCCTCTCTCTATAAATAAATTAAATTGCTGTTTAATGTATCATGGAAATTTTAGTTAAAGTTATCATGGGAGATTGTAATTACAAGTGATTTTAATTATCTTCTTTATGTTTTTCTCTATATTCTACATTTTCTGCAGTTAGTATACATTGCTTTCATAAAAGAAAATTAAACATAATGAACTGAAAGTATCCTATTGAAGTTGTGCACAGACTTCTGGATTGGCGATAATAGTTGATGATTTTATTTTTAGGATTTTATTAGTAGAGACAACCCTTAACGACATGAATAGCTTCAGATTCTACCATGGAGATGGTCACATGTAATGAATTGTTCTTGGGGAAATCAGGGTTCAAGATGTAGGATGTGAACTACACTATAAACAAGCTCCTGCCTGAATCTCATCTCTGACTTGGTGAATCATCATTCAACAACCTATGAGATCCCAAGGCTAAGGGTGGGCTCTGAACTTCACCACTTTCACCCAAATCCCCAATAGTGACCAGTGTACCTGAGCACTTGTAAGTAATTCTACCCAGCTATCAAAGAGAGTTAAAATGTCATCAACTTATAGAATGCATGGCAACTATAAATTCAAGCAAAATTTTCCCCCTTAAATTTTAGGTTTGAAAAATCCTTTAGCTTTGCTAAAGTCAGCTGTGGCCAAACAATCTTAGCAAGTCCACCACAAAGGTTTGTGTTCAAGAGTACTTTCTTACAGTTTTCAAGCAACTACATCCATTCTCTAGCAAATATAACATGATATGTGTAATTCTATCTGATATTGCTATTAAATAATTTGAGGTTCTAAAAGAACTTGATTTAATGATGCTAAAGTTAACATTATTTTTATGAGTATTTATATATATTTGAGAAAAAAGAAACTCTAGATTTCATCCATTGATTTGTCTAATCTACTGAAATAGGATTTTGTGTCATTAAAGTTATAGATTTATAAAATTTCCTCTAAAAGTAGCCTTGAATTTATTAAAAGTTACTATCTACACTAAAGGAATACGCCCTACATAATAGCAATGATTTGGCCAGTGCTGTATATTTTCATTATAAAGGCCATGGATATAAGTAATCAATGGTTGCAGAGGTCAGAATGGTGGATACATTTGGGAGGGTGTTGCCTGATTGGAGCATGAGGGGCCTAAGAATGTGCTTTAATCTTGGTCAAGTGCTTGCTTGGTATGATATGTGTATATATGCTCAATGAGCTGAACACTTAAATTTGCATGGTCTATTACATACTCAATACAAGGAATAAAAGATCATTGCTTTTATTTTTAATGCTCATCTTTTTCTAATAAATAATGTGTGCTCATTGTACAAAAGTTAAGACAATAAAAACATCAAAAAATTAAAATCGTTTATAATCAACCCACCAGAATAACCTGGTATTGTGATAAATATTTGATGTCCTATGACATCTCAGCTTCCCTTCACTGGCTTACAAGGAATTTCCAGCAAACTCTTTATCAATACTCATGAACTTTGACACTGACACTGGAAGCTGTGGCCACATAGACACCATGCGCCCCCAACAAGGTCTGTTTCCAATATCCATGCTTCTCCCTCCCAAAAAGCTTCAAATCTAGTTGCTGATAATTACCTTGCCATTCACCCTCCGTGACAGGCCCATGCTGTTCCTGCTACAGCCCCAAAACTCATTTCTACCTCAGTGGTTCCAAGAATGACACTACACCATCGTGTCTCCTGGAATGGACTCACACAAGTTATGACACAGAGTTGGAGTCACAATCTTGTTATATGACAGTACTCATTCTCAAAAAAAGCAACCTCTTTGACTGAAGACAGAGGTCAGCCTTGACTCATGGAACATTGGAGAGATAAACTCTGGATTCAACAATAGAGCCGCAGATGATGCAAACATGACAGCTTCATTAAGGGTCTGCCAACTGTCAGCCACTGTGCCAATTGCCCTACAAATGTTCATTCACTTCACTCCTCTTAATGACTATAAAGACTCGTCAATAGCTGGCTGGTGTGGTTCAGTGGACTGAGTGCCAGCCTGCGAACCAGAGTCACGTTTGATTCTCAGTCAGGGCACATGCCTGAGTTGCAGGCTAGGTCCCCAGTAGGGGGCACACGAGAGGCAACCACACATTGATGTTTCTTACCCTCTCTTTCTCTTTCCCTTCTCCTCTCTCTAAAAATAAATAAATAAATAATTCTTTTTTTTAAAAAAAGACTCTATGAAGCCATAGTAACTCCCATTTTAGACAGAGGACTTGACATTCAGGTGCATCTTCACAAGTTGTCCACGTGGCCAGAGAACCTGGGATACCTGTTATGAAGAGTGAAGCCAGAAATGGGTTTCCAGTGCAGTGGGCACAAAGGGATGGAAGGAGGATGTGCTACAGCTCCTGTGGGAATAAATGGATCACATAGTGAAAGAGATGACTACCCACTTTCAATTTCCTGTTTCCTTTGTCAATTTTTTTTTCAGCTCTCATACAGGGAAGAAATTAGCCATTTTGTTACATTTGAACCCTATGTATAAGTTTCCTCAGCTAGTCGCAATCCTCTCTTAACCTTTCATCTCACAGAGATGAAATTGTATTAATACAAATGCCATATAGGCTTTCATGAAAAGAGTTAGGATGCCTTTGTAAATGTTCACCAGTGGCATGTGTCATCTGCCTCATTCACAACAAAGAAGCTGAGTCAGAGAGAGGAAGTATGAATGGAGTTTGTTAAAAGTAAACCACTATGCTTTGTTTCATCCAAAGAATCACAGCAATGCAATAGGCCACATCTGCTATTCAAAGTCAAAGGAAAAGAGTGAAGAAATATTCTAAAAATGCATATCGGTATTATTACAGCTGAAGCCATGTTCTAGCTTACATGTGAATAAGGCCAAGCTGACCTGCCCTTATTATTCTAATGAGTCACCATCTACACTCTCACCCTCATTCTGACACACAAGATTAGTCTTAGGAAATCCATTATCTCCTTTTGAGCACTGGTTTTCTTCATCCCCCCCAAAATATTAATAAACAAATTATTAGACAAAATGTAGATAAACTGACTCCTATGCAGAAGAAACCCTCATAGGCTTAGTGGCAATAGCCAAGTCCCCAGACCAGCCACCTTTTCTCCTGCGGACCCAGTGGTTTTGGGGCCCAAGTCTCAAGGCCAGTCCTCCATTGGTTGGTCCAGACTGTATCTGGATTCCTGGCTTTGCATCCCAGTAAGTGCTACAGTTCTTTTGTCCAGAGCATGCCTCCCTCTCCTTGCTCTTAAGCAGCAGCCATCAGCCATGGTCTAGACTGGAATGACTGAGAACAGGGTCAGGCTGTCTCGGAAGCATTGTCACGGCTACAGAATCTGGTGAGATTACCGCTGTTTCATTCTGGCTATTGGTGATTTGTATCTTCACTCTTTTTTTTTCCTTTCTTTAAAAATATATTTATTGATTACCTATTACAGTTGTCCCATTTCCCCCCCCTCACTCCACTCCATCCTACACACCCCCTCCCTCCCACCTTCCCCCATATTGTTCATGTCCATGGGTCATACATACAAGTTCTTTGGCTTCCACATTTCCTATACTATTCTTACCCTCCCCCTGTCTATTTTCCACCTATCATCTATGCTACTTATTCTCTGTACCTTTCCCCCCACTCTCCCCTTCCACTCCCCTGTTGATAACCCTCCATGTGGTCTCAATTTCTGTGGTTCTGTTCCTGTTCTAGTTGTTTGCTTAGTTTGCTTTTGTTTTTGTTTTAGTTGTGGTTGTTAATAACTGTGAGTTTGCTGTTATTTTTACTGTTCATATTTTTTATCTTCTTTTACTTAGATAAATCCCTTTAAAATTTCATTTAATAAGGGCTTGGTGATGATGAACTCCTTTAACTTGACCTTATCTGGCAAGTACTTTATCTTCCCTTCCATTCTAAATGATAGCTTTGCTGGATAGAGCAATCTTGGATGTAGGTCCTTGCTTTTCATGACTTGGAATACTTCTTGCCAGCCCCTTCTTGCCTGTAAGTTCTCTTTGGAGAAATCAGCTGACAGTCTTATGGGACCTCCTTTGTAGGTAACTGTGTCATTTTCTCTTGCTGCTTCTAAGATTCTCTCCTTCTGCTTAATCTTGGGTAATGTAATTATGATGTGCTTTGGTGTGTTCCTCCTTGGGTCCAGCTTCTTTGGGACTCTCTGAGCTTCCTGGACTTCCTGGAAGTCTATTTCCTTTGCCAGATTAGGGAAGTTCTCCTTCATTATTTGTTCAAATAAGTTTTCAATTTTTTGTTCTTCCTCTTCTCCTTCTGGCACCCCTATAATTCGGATGTTGGAACGTTTCAAGATGTCCTGGAGGTTCTTAAGCCTCTCCTCATTTTTCTGAATTCTTGTTTCTTCATTCTCTTCTGGTTGGATGTTTCTTTCTTCCTTCTGGTCCACACCGTTGATTTGAGTCCCAGTTTCCTTCACCTCACTATTGGTTCCCCGTACATTTTCCTTTGTCTCTCTTAGCATAGTCTTCATTTTTTCATCTAGTTTTCGAACAAATTCAACCAATTCTGTGAGCTTAATTACCAGTGTTTTGAACTGTGCCTCTGATAGGTTGGCTATCTGTTCACTGCTTAGTTGAATTATTTCTGGAGCTTTGAAGTGTTCTGTCATTTGGGCCTTTTTTTTTTTTTTTTGTCTTGGTGCTTCTGTTACTTAAAGGGGCAGAGCTTTAGGTGTTCCCTGGGGCAGGGTAATGCTGGTCGCTGGTCTCTGCGCTGTGATGCTGTACGTGGGGGTGGGGGCCAAGAGGGAGTAATGGCGCCCACTACACTCTCTGCCAGATTTGAGTCACTCCCTCTGCTACCCACAATCAAATTGGGCCCCTCTGGTGCTGATTCCCGAGTGGGTGGGCTTGTGGACACCCTAGGTCCCTGTGGGTCTCTCCAACGACCTCTCCTGTGAGGCTGGGAGTTTCTCCTGCTGCTGCCCCAACCCTCACGGGTGTTTTCACTCAGAGGTTTGGGGCTTTATTTCGTAGCGCTGGAGCCCTGGGTTGCATGGTCTGCTTTGCTCCCCCGCTGTTCCTCCCGGTTTATCTACGCACGAATGTGGGGCCATGGGGTCTGCTACCCGCCGCTCTGCCTGCCCCGTTCTCCACCACTCTGAGCCCAGCCCTCTCGGTTTATCTGTGTGTGAATGTGGGGCCACAGGGTCTGCTAGTGGTCAGACTTCCTGACCCGTTCGTCCCACACTCCGCCAGTCTCGGTCCCGCCACGGCAACTTGAGTCCTCTCTGCCCCAGCTGCCCATCTCCGCCCCTCCTACCAATCTGGATGAATGTTTATTTTTTATCTCCTTGGTGTCAGACTTCCCTGCTGTTTGATTTTCTGTCAATTCTGGTTGTGCGAGGAGGTGCAGTGTGTCTACCTACGCCGCCATCTTGGTTCTCCATCTTCTTCAGTTTTTTTATCTTTGTCAATCTTTCTGTATCTCTCCATGTTGATGACTTTTTCAAAGAATCTGATTTCTGTTTCATTGATTTTTTTTTCCTATTGATTTTCTGTATTTCACATCATTGATTTCTGTTTTATCTTTGTTATTTCTCTCCTGCTGCTTGCTTTGGGTTTATTTTATTCTTTTCTAGTCTCTTGAGATAAGCAAGTAGATTACTGGTTGGGGAACTCTTCTTTCCCAGTATAAGCATTTTGGGCTATAAATTTCCCTCTCACCATGGTTCTAGCTGAGTCCCATATAAAGGATGAAAAGTAGGTTTAAAGTTGTTCATATGAAAAATACTACAATAATTAATAAATAACAATACAAGAATAAAGTTGTGTTTCATGTACTCACAACTGTAAACCTACTTTTGCTGAACCCCATATTATGATACGTTGTAGTTACATTTTCATTTCATTGTATCACATGGGTGGAACTGGAGAGCATTATGTTAAGTGAAATAAGCCAGACGGTGAGGGACAAATACCATATGATCTCACTTTTAACTGGAACATAATCAACAAAAGAAAAAAGCAAACAAAATATAACCAGAGACATTGAAATTAAGAACAATCTAACAATAGCCAGGGGGGAGTGGGGAGGGGACAGTGGGGAGAGGGGTTTACAGGAACTACTATAAAGGACATATGGACAAAATCAAGGGGGACAGTGGAGGTGGGGGAGGGAGGTGGGTTCAGCTGGGGTGGGGTGGAGGGATGGAGAGAAAATGCAGACAACTGTAATTGAATAACAATAAAAATTTTTTTTAAAGAATCAGTTCTAATTGTTCTTAAATCTGTCTATTCCATTGTACTCAATTTCATAATTACATAATTTAACTAAACTTTACGTAAATTTTTTAAAAAATGTCTCCTCTATCCCATGGAATATTTATAGGCATGTTGCTTCATTTCCAAGTGCTTGGAGATTTACCTGTTGTATTTCTTTATTGATTTCTAATTTGAATACATTGTGGCCCAAGAACACACTGTGTATAATTTTAGCTACAGCTGATCCTCAAACAACACAGGGATTAGGGACACCAACCCTCCAGGCATCTGAAAATCTGCATATAACTTTTGGCTAAAGAAAAGATTAATAGCCTACAATTGACCAGAAAGCCTTACCAATTACATAAGCAGTCAATTACATGTATTTTGTATGTTATATCTATTACATACTCTATTCTTACAACAAAGTAAGCTAGAGAAAATATTATTAAGAAAATCATAAGGAAGGAAGAAAGAATACGTTTACAGTATTTATTGAAAAAATCCACATATAAATGAATCCATGCAATTCAAACCTCTGTTGTTCAAAAATCAACTGTATATTTTTATAATTTTTAAAGTATATTCTATTAATTATACTATTAAAGTTATCCCATTTTTTCTCCCTTTTATTGCCCTCCTCCCTGCACCCACCCTCCCACCAGCATTCCCACCCCATTAGTTCATGTGCATGGGTCATACATGTAAGTTCTTTGGCTTCTACGTTTCCTATACTATTATTAACTTCCCCCTTTCTATTTTGTACCTATCATTTATGCTTATTATTCCCTATACCTTTTCCCCCTTCCTCCCCCAACCTCGTCCCTTCCCTCCTGATAACCCTCCATGTGATCTCCATTTCTGTGATTCTGTGCCCGTTCTAATTGTTTACTTAGTTTCTGTTTTGTTTTGTTTTTTTAGGTTCAGTTGTTGATAGTTGTGTGTTTGTTGTCATTTTACTGTCCATATTTTTGATCATCTTCTTTTTCTTAGGTAAGTCCCTTTAACATCTCATATAATAAGGGCTTGGTGATGATGAACTCCTTTAAATTTACCTTATCTGGGAAGCACTTTATCTGCCCTTCCATTCTAAATGAGAGCTTTACTGGATAGACTAATATTGGATGTAGGTCCTTGACTTTCATGACTTCGAATACTTTCAGCCCCTTCTTGCCTGCAAGGTTTCTTTTGAGAAATCAGCTGATATTCTTGTGGAAACTCTTTTGTAGGTAACTGTCTCCTTTTCTCTTGCTGCTTTTAAGATTGTCTCCTTATCTTTAATCTTGACTAATATAATTATGATGGGCCTTGGTATGTGCTTCCTTGGGTCCAACTCGTTTGGGACTCTCTGAGCTTCCTGGACTTCCTGGAAGTCTATTTCCTTTGCCAGACTGGGGAAGTTCTCCTTAATTATGTTCTCAAATAAGTTTTTAATTTCTTGCTCTTCCTATTTTCCTTCTGGCACCCCTATGATTCGGATGTTGGAACATTTAAAGTTGTCCTGGTGTTTCCTAAGTCTCTCCTCATATTTTTGAATTCTAGTTTCTTCATTCTGTTCTGGCTGAATGTTTATGTCTGCCTTCTGCTGCACATAATTGATTTGAATCCCGGTTTCCTTCCCTTCACTGTTGATTCCCTGTATATTTTTCTTTATTTCCTTACATAGCCTTCACTTTTTCATCCATTTTGTGACCATACTCAAGCATTACTGTGAGTATCCTGATTACCAGTGGTTTGAACTCTGCATCTGATAGGTTGGCTATCTCTTCATCGCTTAGTTCTATTTCTGGAACTTTGATCTGTTCTTTCATTTGGGCCATGTTTCTGTGTCTCAGTACAGATGTTACATTGTAAGGAGCAGAGCTTTAGGTATTCACCAGGGTGGGACAACCCAGGTGGTTGTGGTGCCATATATTGTGGTGCTATATTGTGGTAGAGGAAGGGTCAGAGAGGGAACATTGCCACTTGCGCTGCCCTCAGCCAGCTTTCAGACACTTCCCCCACTACCCACAAGCAAATTGGACCCTTCTGGTGCTGATTCACAGGTGGGTGGTTTTGTGTACATTCTAGCACCCTGTGGGTCTTTCCAGTGAACTCTCATGTGAGGCTGGGAGTTTCTCCCACTGCCGCAACACCCACAGGTTTTTACCACCAGAGGTTTTGAGTCTTTCTTTTCCCACGGTGAAACCTAGTGTTTCGCTGTCTCATTCCCCAGTTGTTCTTCTCAGTTTATCCACATGCAAATGTGGGACTACCCAGTCCACCTGCTGCCACCTCGCCCACCCAGTCCTGCAGCTGCCACCTTGCCGCACATCCCTTCCACCCCGGCTGCCTGTCTCCACCCCTCCTAGTAGGCTGGATGACTGTTTCTTTCTTTAACTCCTTAGTTGTCAGGATTCCATACAGTTCAATTTTCTGATAGTTCTGGTTGTTTTTTGTTTTAAATTTGTTGTCCTTTCGGTTGTGCAAGATGGCAAAGTATATCTACCTATGCCTCCACCTTGGCCATAAAAAATCAATTGTATTTTAAATTTGGTTATATTTGTTTTATGGCTCAAGATATGGTCTACCTTGGTGAAGTTCCATGGGCATTTGCTAAGAATGTTAATTCTTCTGTGGTTTCATGGAGAACTCTAAGTATGTCTGCTATATCCTAGTGGTTGATTATGTTCTCAGTTTTGTATATCCTTACTGATTTTCTGCATGATATCCTATCAGTTGCCCAGAGTGGACTGTTGATGTCTCCAACTATAATTGTGGCTATATATAAGCCTTTCTGTACTTGTTTCGGTTATAAGAATGGGTTCATATTCTTCTTCATGTTGCTTCATGCTCTTCTCAATCAACAATGCCTTATGAAAATCTATTCCAGTCAACTGTAATAAGATTCTACTTCACTGTTTTAAATGGCTGTGTATTGGTGCATGGTGTGATTTTACCAGAACTCATTTCACAATTCTACTGTGGGACTTTCACTGTGTTTGATAGGTAGCATTATTCCCAGTGATAATTCCACTGGCCTTCTCAATTGAAATTCTGAGTTTTGATGACAGAGACTGATGGTTGGAAACTCACAGTAGTTGAGTAGCCTAGAGTAGGCCATGAGGGCATGGGTGATGGAGGCAAGTCTACACTGAGCCTTTTGATAAAAAGAAGTGTGGTTCTAAAAATCATCAATAATGCTGCTTTGTAGGTCATAACAAACAAGCCATAAAGAAAGCCCTATCATCCTTTCTTGGAAAAAAGAGCAGCTGTATTTTAGACAAAGATGAATTTATCTCTCAGTAGTGTAGGCATACGAACTAAGGCCCAAGTTATTCTTAGGATGAGACAAAACTCTATAAATGGAATATACACCAACCCAAGCAAGGACTTTAATTCCACCACATTCCTTACATGGGCAGTCTCTTCACTGCAATTTACAAACTAGGATGCAAACAGATAGGAGAATTCAGGAGATAGTGAGAGCAAGACTGTTGACAGTGAGAAGTGCTTAGCTTAGAGGGGAGGAGACCAAAAGAAACACACCTCTGCTCCCTCATGGGCTGTCACTGAAGGAGATCTGTCCTGCAAATGTCAGCCAGATGGAGCCAGGTTATCAAATACAATACAACAAAGTCCAACACTGGACTGGTTCCCCCATTAAATAGGAGCATTTCTACTCTAAAAGGCTAGAGTTTGTGTTACTGAGCAAGGGCAACTGATGGCACTTTCCTCTGACTGTGGCTGGTCTGTGGCACAATGTCTTTCCCATCCCCTGGGCTAATGCAGGGCCCACCTTCAAAGCCATTCTCACTCTGATTCTTCTGCCTTGAACATTCTCTCTCCACCTACTCATATATGGACAGTTTTCAGGACCCAGAAAACATCCCATCCCTCTGTGAAGCCATTTCTGGTAATTCTAGCTCACCATGGACCTCTCACTGGGTCATTAACACCTTATTGAACACAATTTTCATTTTCTTTTTAAGAGAAGCAACTTTCCCTTCTCAACTTGATTGCAAGTTCCTTTTGGAAAACTGCCCTGCACCTCTTTCACAACCTACAAAACCTTCCACAAGACAAGGCACATAATTGAGCCCTCAAAAAATAATTGCTGATACATTCATTTCCCCATGCTTTTTCATAAGTCCATGTGCTTTAATTAGAGATGGGGCATAGGGAAGTGTTCAGGAGTTTAGCTTTCTGTTTGGAAATATCCTGGTGAAGTTTGGCTATAAAATATTTTAACTTAATAATGTTCACTTGTGGCTCTCATTGAAGTTGATTGATTCTCTTACTGAAATCCTCCTGTAATTAGTTTTAAAGAGGAAGGGCAGAAAAAACAGAATTCATGGGTCTTTTAATGATGCTCTATGGAACAACCTGTAAAGACTTTGAGTGGTATGTGTCATGCATGCCAGTCACAGAAACAACAATTATCAAGGAGCTCTTACACAAAAGAGTTCAAATGGGTCTCTTTGGAGCTAGGTTCTTAGTCACCAAAACTACATAAATGGGCTCAAAAGACACCCTGCCCAGTGTCCCACAGCCACCTCTATCCCTCCAGCTTTTCATCTTAACCGTTTGTCACAGGCTCTTTCACCAGGGAAGTCTTGTGAAGGATAGCTGACCACATTTGCCACAGTTCCTGGCCTTATATCACCCACACGTAATCCCCTCTAAAGAATTATTGAAAAGAGGGATTGCTGAATTCATCTTGGTTTCTCAGGGGCCCCAGTGGTGGGCATCTTGTAGGTTCCCACTTAATGGAAATTGAAGTGATGAAAGAAAGGCAAATCCAAAGAGCCATGGAGACCCTGAGGAGTGACCACTAACTCTGCCCTCATGACAGAAACAGAAGGGAACAGCTCCTAGTATTGAGAGCTGACAGATTTTTATTCTGGGTGAAGGTGGGGTAGAGAGAGGGGCTCAGAGGGGGAGATTTGAGCTGAAGCCAGAGGGGCAACTGGTTTGTGGGGAAACAAGTTGTTTCATGCAATGGAATGTTGGGACTGAGGGGCAAGGAATGAAGATAAAACCATGACAGTCTGTGTCTTATAATGAGGAGTTTAGACTGAAATCACAAAGCGAAGCAAGCAACAGAGAGTTTTAATTAGAAAGATGAGGCATATATTTTACAAAGACAAATGATTCACCACATTAACAGAAAAAGGGTAAAAAATATATATTCATCACACTAGATGCTGAAAAAACCTTAGAAAAATTCATCAACCATTCCAGATTTTTTTTTAATTTAGAAAACTAGGGTTGTAGGAAATTTTTAATTTGTCAAAGTCTACATCATACTAAATGTCCTCCTCAATGATTGAGTTAAAAGAGCCTCACTCTACAGCCAGAAGTGAGAAAGTGACCTTCACCAACAGAATTATCATTGTAGTCTAGGTAACCGCCAAAGCCATTAAAAAAGGCAAAAATATTTGCCCAAGTGGAAAGATCCATGCTCATTATTTAAGAATGAAGAATGTATAAAGAATGTTCATTATTTTATTAACTGTGAGAAATTAGAAACTATCTACATGTCTAACAATAAGGAACTGTATGAGTAACTATTAGCACATCCATAATTTGAATATTAAGCAAATGCCAACAGCAATGTAGCAGAATTACAGGTACTAATTTGAAAGACTTCCAAGCCACACTAAGTGAAAAGAGCAAGTCACAGAGCAATATACCGTATGTACAATGTTTTGCTTTGTATAACAGAAAGGAAAAAAGATAAAAGAAAGGAAGAAAAAGTATCTGTGTGCCTCTGATAGCATAAATAGCAAACAGTTGAGGATGATTATCTCTGAGAGGAAGGAAATTAGACATACTGGGAGGGGAGTTGAGGGAAAACTTTGTTTGAGACATTTTAGTAAAACTATATATTTTCTATCAAATTTTAAAAGAAGAGTCTCTCCCAAAGCAATCATCTGAATACCAGTTAGTTTATTATAATAATTACAGCAAGAAATGATGAAAGCATGAATCAGGGCAAAACAAAAGGAGAAGAAGGAAGATTTGAAACTCTGTTGATTAAAAATGAGAGTTTAGTGATTGAACAGATGTAATGGGTTTAGAAAAAGGAGAAACTTTCAAGTACGGCTCTACAGTCTCTAATTTCAGAAGTGGATGAACAGTGACGTAAACTAAGGAAGAGAATGCAGATGGGGAAGGTCTTGAATTCACTTTGAGACATGCTTCATTTAAGGGGCCAACAGTGAGTGATATGTTGTATGGGAAGACATAAAGATATAGGTTCAATGTCAGCCACTGGCCTTTGGCTCATGACACTGGTCCAAGCCACCATCACCTCTCCTAATTGTCTCCCAATTGCCTTTACTTTCATTCCTGCCTTTCCAATCTGTTCTCCACATAGAAAATAGAAGAACCTTTCAGAAATTATCCAGTGCTTCCCACTCCATTCACCTGGCACTAGTCTCCCTCTTAGGACCTCACCCCCATCAACCTCCCCCTAACTCAGTACACTCCAGCCACACTGGATATTCTCATTTTCAATCTCCTCCTCCTAGAATGGGCCCCAAACACACAAGCTCATGAACTGAAACATTTGTACACTTATTCCAACTATCTTCATAGATAATTTCCACTCATCATTTGGGATTCCATTTCTGCATCTCACTGGAGAAGCCATCCCTGACTTCCGCTTCCCACCACCAATGTGTTCCCGTTTTTTCTCTCCTCTGTCTCCCCCACTGACACCAAAAGAGCAGGAAGCATGCCTGTTTAATTCACCTTTGTCCCCATCTCCTGGCACAGGCCTATACAATAAACTCAATAAACACTAATTGAAATAATTGATGAGCATATTAACAGAGAAATAAATTGATGAGTAGAGGAATACAGAGGTAATACTGTTCACAAACAATCTAGAATCAGAAGTGAGAGGAAAACAAAGCAGCACAAAAACAAAAGGGAAAGACTCCATGGTAGGTGCCAGGTGTGGGAGAAGTACTGAGGGCCAATAGCACCAGGCACTGAGGGGAGGGGCAGAGTGGCAAAAGAAGTGAAATGGGGTTTTAGATATTATAACTGGGGAAATCACAGAGAAAACTCTTCCAGACACTGTTCATGGATCAGGAGAAGAAGCCAATTCCTGTTTGTTGGCATGAATAAGGAAAGGAAGTGAGTGAGGAAGATAGGGTATGAGAGGGAAGAATGGGTGCATGGAGGGAGGCTGTTCAAAGTGCAAGAGACCTAAGGAGAAGGTCTCCTAAGGAGAAGGAGACCTATAAAAATAACTTATGTGTTTTAAAAAGGTAATAAATACTCAAAAATCAACACTTCCTAATCACTCTATGACAAACTCAATACTTCCTAACCACTGTTTGACATTTTACCATTGTCTGCACTTTCATTATTAAGACTCTGCAAAGCTGAGTTACTGCACATCTTTCCCCTCCAGGAAGCAATGAGTAGTAGTTATTTATACCATAAAAACTGACAAAAACTACAAATCAAGATGTTTTTGTCCAGAGAGCCAGGTGTTAACTGTTTGCCAGCACACCCCAGCCCTGCAGGTCTTGACCAAGTTGGTAGACAGCGGTGAGAGCAGGGACAACGGGACAGGAGCCCATGGACAGCACTGGAACGTCAAAACCCTCCCTCCAAGCTATCATTTGATTAGTCTTATTTTCTCATTGCATGTGAATTAATAACATACTCTGCCAACAAGGTTATTATCTATCCCAGGAGTTGCTACTTCCGGTGGAAAAATCACACAGCTCAGTTCTTTAGATTGTGCAGCCACAACGGCCTCACAAATAACAATCCTTTAAAAAGCAGTGTTTCAAACCAGAAGGGTGGTCTGGACGTGTCCTGAAGGGGTGAGGTAAGTGGAAGGAGAAGAGGAAACCAAAGTTGACGGTAACATGTGAGGACCAACATTCCTGGACAGCGCCTCAGCTTCCAGCAGTTACATGGACATGGACAAAAGCATGTAAGCTCAGGACAAACTCAAGTGTTCAACAGCACCTCCTCTTGCCCAGGGCCCAGACCCACTTGCCCACCTGATCACAGATCTTCCACTCAAAGCCTGACTTCCTGAAAGGGGCCCAGCTCTGGTTACTTCCATTTTCTGGTAATACTTACTTGCTCTTTTTCTCTAATTTGCTCAAGGTTGACAAACAGAGGCACACTTTGAAGCATTTTTCAAAACAAATCCATGAGAGCAATCTTAAACTGAGAAAACTGCACCTATAAATTATTATTATTATTTACAAATTAGAACAAAAGTTTTATGGCTGTTCCCTTTTAGTGGTGACACACCCTAATCTAGAAATATCTGTTTTCCCTCCTGGATCCTCTGTCCCTGGTTAAGATTTTGTATCATAAACACATACAATGGCTAAATTTCCCACCAGTGACCTCACTCCTACCTCAGTAAAAATGTTAGGTCTGACACCTACCTAGAGGCACAGGAGTCTCCACTCAGCAACTGTGCTCTGCAGCCACAAGCCCTTGCTACCAGTCCCATAAAGACCTGTTTCTCAGCTCTCCTTGTGAGCAAGGGTCATAGTTCATCTGTCTCATACCCTAGACCCCTAGTTTAAAGTCTACCCAAAGTAAACCCTAAACAAATGTTTGAGGAATTTTTAACTGTGTCTCCATTTGGCACCTACAGGTATGAAAATGCAGTCTTCCTCTCGCATGCCCCCACTGGGGAACTGGTCCACAACCCAGGCATGTGCCCTGACTGGGAATCAAACTGGTGACCCTTTTGTTTGCAGGCTGGCACTCAATCCACTGAGCCACACCAGCCAGAGAAAACCAGTTATTTCTTAACTTCTTAACTTTCATCTCCATTATTCCAGGGATTCTGTGTTTCCATAAGTGTTTGGAGTCAAATAGTGATCACTCTAGATAAGACTTCAAAAATGTATGTATATACTGTGATGGTTCATTTTATGTATCAACTTGGCTGGGCCACAAAGTACCCAGATTTTTGACAAACATGATTTGGTGGGGATTTTTTTAAATATTTTATGTATTTATTTTTAGAGAGAAGGGAAGGGAGGGAGAGAGAGAGGGAGAGAGAAGCATCAATGTGTGATTGCTTCTCACATGCTCCGCACTGAGGACCTGGCCCTCAATCCAGGCATGTGCTCCGACTGGGAATCAAACAAGTGACCCTTTGGTTCACAAGCTGGCACTCAGTCCACTGAGCCACATCAACCAGGGCTCTATGAGAATGTTTTGGATGAACTAAATCAATAGACTGAGTAAAACGGATTGCCCTCGCCAATGTAGGTGAACCTCACCCGATCAGTTGAAGACCTTAATAAAACAAAAACACTAACCTTCCCCCAAGTAAGAAAATTCTTCCTGCCTGATGGTGGGATAATGGCTTTTCCCTGCCTTCAGACTCAATATTGGCTCTTCCTGGGTCTCTAGCCTGCAGACCCACTCTGCAGACCCTGGAGCTTATCAGCCTCCAATAATCATGGGAGCCAATCCCTTACAACAAATCTCTTTCTATATAGATGTACATTCTCTTGGTTCTATTTATCTGGAGAACCTGGACTAATAGACTAATGTTAAAATACGATTTGGGAGAACACCCACTTCTAAAAGAATCATCTTGTTGTTAGAGGAGGCCCCACCTATGCCAGGAGGTAGGGTGGTTTCATGGAGACTGAGCAGGGGAGGCTCCCATCCCTATCAGAGTTGTCTCCTGGAGCCCAGTTTCATCATCTCTGAAGGAGAAATCACAGATGTTGCCCCGCCTCCTCACAGCACTGCTGGGGACCACCAAGATGAATGCAGGGGTGTTTGAGCACAAATGACACTGCACATGCTCTGCCATATTTTTAACCACTGTGAAGCCAAACCTGCAACCTATTCATCAAAAACTTGAGTTCTGTCTGAGCACTGAGGCAGGAGGCCTCACCAAGCCCTGCACAATTTGGGGAAGGTAGGGGTGCAAAAGAGGGTGTTAAAATCTCCATAACGAATGTTTACATTTTATAAGGGAAGGTTTACTAAAGAACCAGGTGAGTGACATTGCAAGAATGCAGGACTGCAAAGCAAGGGAAGTTAGACATTCAGTGTCTAGGGTTAGAGTTGGGAAAGTGGTTCCCATCTGATGTGGGTTCCAGCATCCCGAGGCTGTTCCTCTCACCGTTCCCACCTTATAGCAATAATCTTGTGTTGGGGACAAATGCCTGTTCACCAACACACCCTACCCCCAGGACACCTGGGGCAGGCTCCTCTCCAGCTGAGCAAGTTGTGGGGAGTGATAGACTGAGCAGCAGCTCTCTGTGGGGAAGCTCAGGGGGTCCAAATTGAGACCAGAGGAAAAGGAAATTGGGGGGTACATGTCAAGCTCTAGGAGGTAAAAGCTCTTCAGGATTCAACATGGCATGGCCCACAGTCCCAAAGTGTGCATGCACTGTGTCCATCTCCAGGAGGTGTGATCTGTCACTGAGGGGGGCCAGCTCTTACACACACACACACACACACACACACACACACATTAAAAAGTCATGCTTTCATTGCTTTAACCCAAGAGGTGAAAATATCTGTTACCCCCTCTTTGCGGGGAAACATCAGGGGCCTGGGTTATGTGGTGTCTCTGCTGAACACCAGGTTAAGGACCAGTTCTTTCTCAACAGAATGAGAACTGTGTTGTGATTTTCACTTTTTTTTTAACAGAAAATCTCTTTTGGGGCAAGTGGCATTAGCAACGTTTAGTATTTGCAAAGCAATAGTATTAAACACATCATCTGTAATCTAGACTGCCAAACAATTAGATTGAATGGAATTTTATAAGATAAGAGATTGAATGAAATCTTTGTTTCCTTTTCTACCTATTCAATATACAGAAGTAAAAAAAGGCTCCTTTGAGGACCTTTCACTTTAAGAAACAGACATTTAGATGACACTCCAGGATGGCTCCAAATCTAAAATGGGCAGTATGATAACAATGAGCTCTGAACATTTTTCTCAGAAGCCTTGGCCTGTGGGTTTCACATATTCCAATACTGCCAAGGGCATCAGGGACCCAATGACAAGGTGAGGCTTTGCTGTACCCCTAAGCTCTCCCTTCTCCTTTCAGCTTCTAGGTGTCCTAGAGTTTCCTGCAAAAGCCTGGAATCATGGCTTGAAACTCTGGACACCGCTGAAGGGTGGTGAAACTTGCCAGATGGACGAGCTGTGCAGCAGCAGCAAGTCCAAGCTGAGCCCAGAATCCTAGGGCCAAAGACACCTGACTCACTAAGCAGCCGCCTGCCACACTGGACAAGAGCAGAAGCTGATGTAAGCCAAAGGCCTGTGAGATATGAAAAAATGACAGCAGGGGAGGCTCACACCCCCATCACCTGGGGCTGCCATCAGAGGTGTTCCTTAGAGCCCAGTGTTGTCATCTCTGAAGGAGAAATCACAGAGGTTGCCCCACCTCCTCACAGCACTGCTGAGTACCGAGTTGAATGCAGGGGCATTCAAACTCACAAGAACAGCAGCCACTGGTTCTCTCCTTTTGGGAACCTGCTACCCAGGTTTTCCATTACCAGGGATTTGCTTAAATTATATCTATCATAACTTCCTCAAAAACATAACATGTGCTAGCCCTGGCTGGTGTGGCTCAGTGGATTGAGTTCTGGCCTGCGAATCAAAAGGTTGCCAGTTCCATTACTGGTGCCAGGTTAGTTGGGAGCGTGCGAGAGGCAACCAATGTTTCTTTCCCTCTCTTTCTCCCTCTCTTCCCCTCTCTCAAAAAATAAATAAATAAATGAAATCTTAAAAAAAAGAAAAGATGAGACCATCCTTCCTGACTTTAAAAAATATATATATATATGACATGTGCTTAAAGACATAGAGGGAGAAGAGCAAGAAGTTATTCTTTATAGGATTAACATTTCATCAGTAGTTTATCTTTCAGAATTATTTTCTCTTAAATATGAATATTAAATAAATAAATAATATAATCAGGTATTTCTGGTACTATGGCATTTAGTATTTTCTAACAAGAAAAAAAATAGCCACTGTCCCATCATCACAAATTGTCTACTTGTGTGTGTGGTGTGTATGTGTGGTGTGTGAGGGGTAGTATAGGGTTGTCAGGAGTGCGGTGTGTATGTGTAGTGTGTTATGGTGTGCATATGTATGTGGTGTGTAGTGTGTATTGGTATGTGAACATGTGTGTATGTTTGTATGGAGTGAGTTTTCGTGCTGTGTATTGTGTGTGGTGTGTGTATGTGTGTACATATGTGTGGTGTGGGTATGTGCTATGTGTATATGTTGTGTACATGGTATGTGTGATGTGTATATATAGTGTGATGTGGTATGGTGTATGTGTGGTGTGTGTGATCTTTCCAGATCAAATTAATAATTCTGTCTATTAATCTCAAAATAATGTCTTATTTCAAATCACTGTTTTTCAAATCATTTGGGTAATATTTACATGTCAGCCATCCATATTATGAGAGTTTTCAATAATTTTAAGAAAAAAATCAACTCAAAGTTCTACCTCAAGGAATAATTTTTTAGTAGAGAATTAAAACAAAATGTAATCACTGCCACCATAATAACTTTGAAATAACTTTGTTGTTGACCTTTGTTTAGTGTGACCTCTGCTTGAAGTTACCAAAGGAATGTATGCCAAGAAAAAGATTTAAGACATTTTATAGACACTGAAGCAAGTGCCTATAAAAATACCAATTAAGAATAAATTTTAGAGTAAGTGCAGTTTGTAATGACCATTTATAAAGAACAATACAACATTTATAAATAAATGAAAAATTTATACCACCCTAAATATCAGATTCACAAATGAAAAAAATAATAAATAAATAAATTTTAAAGGGTTTCTATAAAAACAAGGCCTTTGTTCCAAAATAAAAACAATCCAGCACACCAGGAAATAATTCAGCAGTTCTTTGATCGTGAATCTGAGGTGCCATCACCAGTTTTTCTGACAGGCACAACTGATGGTCTCATCACATGTTGACGGTGCACAGTAAGCACCAGAAGGCGCTGTTTTCACTTGGGCTTCTGGATTCCTGCCATAGGCAGTCGGGTCAGACTTAAGTGTGGCCACTTCTTATCTTGTATTGAGTCTGTGATGTGATGTGATGTGATGTAAGGAGGAGCCCTTCTCTTGGGGATCCCCAGAACTAATGGTTTACCCACATGCAGCCCATACTGTTCCATCAGGCAGTGTCAAGGCTGAACCTCAAGTCATGCCAGTCTTTAGACAGCTTTTTGCCTCTGCCTGTGGCCACCTTTAA
The DNA here is from genome assembly GCF_022682495.2 of Desmodus rotundus. NCBI lineage: Eukaryota > Metazoa > Chordata > Mammalia > Chiroptera > Phyllostomidae > Desmodus > Desmodus rotundus. The sequence goes on from NC_071387.1 coordinate 83,114,399, forward strand.
CAACTTACCCCCTCCCTAACTGTTCACATCTCTCTCTCCTCCCTAAACTGTTTGCTCTGTGGACCAGTGGATGTGTCTGTGTGGTCTGTATGTGGCGTGTGTGGTGTGTGTGGGTTGGGGGGAAGGGTGATGAAAATGCACCTGAATATTGCCTTTGAAACCTGCCAAAGATCACACACACAAAAAATTGTATAATTTTGTTAACCAGTGTCACCCCAATAAATTCAATAAAAAGGAAAAAAGAAAAGAAAGAAACCTGCCAAAGGCCAGAACAGCCCCCACAGGCCCTTGGGGTCCTAGCCAGCTTGGATTCTCAGGCAATAGAATTTGAAGGTGGGCAGCAGCATGATCAATACTTTGCATTTCTATCAGGCTTTCAGTTCCAAATTTAAAATAGTTCCAATATGGAATTGTAATTAAAATATTCACTGTTCTTTGTTGCTGGATTTTCCTTCTATGTCTGTCAAGAACATATTTTCTTGTCCTTTCCCTTCCATGTCACTAAAAGAAAAAGCCAAATGTCAGGTGTGGCGAGGGGGTACAAAGGTATTACAATGAGGCCCTCAAACATCAATGCAAACCTGGAGGCTGTGTGTGTCCAACCTTCTTCACATGCATAATCCAACACTGTTGTCAGCCATAGACTCAAGTGATGGCATGAAAGACAGCAAACATGTTACGAGCTTTGAATTCTACTGCTGCTAAGGAATTGCGTCCATTTTTAAGTTGTATATTCCTCATTAATTTAAATTATAACTTGTTGTTAAAATAGCTTGATGTTGCTAAAAGATCAAAACCCCCCAGACTTCCATATTATAGTTTCCATTTTCATGTAATTGAATTGAGTTGAAATGTTTTTGAATAATAAATCTGTTTAACATCTTAATACTGTCTGTAGGCAGGTATTTCTATGAGGAGTGGAATCTATACTTACATAACACATGCATTTTCCAGGAGACTGAAAACCATTTGGGGGTTTCCTTAATTTAAAAATAAATTTAAATCAAAGAGAATAATAATAATAAGTTCTTTCCCTAACCCTAAGCATATAGATTTTACAACTGATGTACAGTGATATTAAAAGATGGCCCCTTACCAAAAACTATTTACAAATCAGCAAAAGGACCAAATTAAGACTTTTTTTTCAGTTTTGTGATTATTTAGGAAAATGTGTTCATGGTTTGAAACTCAACATGGGCAATGTAGAAATGTACACCAACAGAGGGCCACATGATCATGTAAATCAAACACGTGCATGAGAAATTGTCCTTTAGCATCTGGTCTTTGCTGTGTAATTTCAAACTTCTCCAGGACAGCCTGAGCTTATGTTCACATGACTCCACTGTTCACCACCGAGGGACCAGGCAACAGCACAGGGCACTATCTAGCCATGCTACGCACCCCAGGTCACTGCAATACTTTGAGTCACAACAAAGTGACCCTAAGCTCCAGAAGGCTCTATACAGACCCAGCTTTTCGACTATTTAAGTAGCTGCTGCTGGCACGTAACAACCTTACACCAACAGAACGGACCAGCAGGGCAGATTTGTTTTAGTGGTTCATCATTACTCAGCCACAACTGACCTTTAGAACTGGATGTCTGCCTTCAGTCTTCATAAAGCAACAGCAAACCACTTCAGCCAAGTTGAATGATTTTTTTTTTAAATGAAAACTTTACAGGCAAAAGTTTAAGAATTTTCCCTCCATTTGAAACTATCCTCTTCGTTCATCATTGCAGGTATTGAAAGCTTCACCAAGGTCGATTTATCTATTTTAAATGTAATCTGTTTTGTTGGTTTTTTTTTTTGAGATAGCAATTACACTAACACAGTAGAAGTGATATATTCTGGTACCACTCCTTAACCTCAAAGTTGTCAGGGTTTTTTGTTTGGCTTTGTTTTTTTTGTTCGTTTGTTTGTTTTGTTTTTGGCTCTTGGTTATATATTTTAAAGAAGAAATATAAGAAGGATATTCATTTCATTTTATAACAAATTTAACCAGATGTGCCTATTTTATGCTAATCTACATCCCTTTTGTAAACTATATTAATCAAGTTTCATGATAAGACAAAATAAATTAAATTACTAAAAAGACATAAAGCAGGCTTTGAGCCCCATTTTTAACCCTGATGATCACATTCTTTTGTCTGTACTTTTTAGATAGTTAAAGATAATCCACAAAAACTGTTTCTTTCATTATTTTGGTTTCAAAATTACCAAGGTAAAACATTTTACCTGTGGATGCAATCTGCTGTATTTTAAAACTGGATCTATGGCTATTATGTACAGACCAGGTGTCCTGCAGTTTTCTCAATCAACAGTAGATTTGTGTCTCATTTCTTTTTAAATAAAAATCATGCCTTGGAGTGACCAGACTGAAATAATGCATCTCTAACCCATCCCCCTGGCCTGGAGGAGATCTGCCCTGCCTGCACTGTAATAGCCTCCCGGTTCCTAAAGGCAGGACAGAAGAGTAGGGCAGGGCACTTAGTGGTTCTCAGTATTTGTTACTCAAATATCACAAAATATTTGCATAAGGGAGGAATTTTATAGGCCACGTCGGGCATGATTTTATAATTCTTTGTGTTGGAAGAAAAATCTCCTTTCCAGACTGTGACTCCAGATGCCACCAGCTCAACCCTCTTCATTTGTTTAACTGGGAGACTGGGGGTGGAGGGCCTGTCCCAAATTCTCCTCCTGCTGCTGTAAACCAAAACCTTTAGGTATGGAATGAAAGTCAGACACCAAAGAAGGTTTTTCAGGAACATGTATAAAGGAAATGTACAAAACCAAAGGGGGGTAGGATCAAGGGTGGGAAGTGGGGATGGCTGGGGTGAGGGTGAATAGGTGGGGGGAAGATGGGGACAACTGTACTTGAACAATAATTTTTAAAATGTGAGAAAAAAAAAGAAAGCCTTGCTTCCCAAGAAAGTACAATCTGTCTTACATAAAACAAGATAACATGTGGCCTGTGTCCACCAGGAGCTGGAAATTCTTTCTGTGGGAAACGAAACCATCCACCGTGCTGTCTGGGGCAAACACAGCAGAAGTAGTGGTACCACCTGCATTTTGCATCACAGGGGCTGTCCACTTCTTCCAAGTGTGTTCACTGTGTTCTAGGTAGGCCTGATGCACAGTTGCCAGGTAAGGGGCCCACGTCAGAGAGGCACTGGCCAAACACATGGCAAAGTGAGGCGGTGAAGACATGCCAAAGAAATGGGGCCAAAGGAAACCAGGACAGAGTGAGGTCACCGTTTTTAAACCTTCTCCCAACGGATTCGCAAAGGTCGTGTTTGTGGTGCCCTGTCCCCACTGCCAGGCAAGGTGGCTGCGAAGGGGAGCGCACCTCCTGGCCTGCAAGGCAACCCACCCATAGCTGCCGAGCCTGCACCCAAGCTTCCCAACCCCGCGGCCCGTGCCCGCACCCACCTTGACAACGTAGGTGACTCCGGCCCCCAGCACCTGGTCGCTGGTGGGGCCTATGTGGGGTGGCAGCTCCTCACCCTGCCGGCCCTTCCTGGAGGCGCGCATGGCCGGGGTGCGAGGGCCGGGGGGCGCTCTGCTGTCCCGGGCGGCCAAGCTAGGCGCGCTGCAGCTGCCCGAGAGCCGCGCGCCCGCCCGCTCCCTGGCCGCAGACAGGCCTCGGAGACCCGAGCTGGAGAGTTTTAGGTGGGACACCTTGTGGAGCAGGTGACCCAGGCTGCCCGAGCCATCGTCAGGAGCCCTGTGCAGCGAGTCTCCGGACGCCAGGTAGGGGGCCGCCGCTGGGGCTGCGCGCGCTGCCGAGACCTTGCCGCTGCTGTTCACCGACAGGTTGTGCAGAAGGTCATCGACAGATGTCACGGAGTCATTCCTGAAGCGGTTGTACTTGGTGCGTGGAAGCATGCCCCTCCGTGGGCTTGCCACATCCGCCCGGGCGCTGCAGGTGCGGGCGCGGGCGCAGGATGCCACGCATAGCAGGCAAGCTGCGATCCTCGGGACAGATTCAGCGGCCCGGACGGTGACCGGGTTGGGGGAGCAGGCGGGGGCGCCAGTCTCCCACCTCTAACACCCCCAGCCGCCGCAGCAGCTCAGTCCTGGCCCTGGACGCGGCTGCCGAGGACAGCACGCTTGCTTAGCAAAAGTCATAGTTTCCTCTGATGAGCGCCCAGCTGCTGTTAGGGCTGCTCACAGCAAAAGCATGACTCACTCCGAGAGGAGACCCTTCTCAACAAAGGCTCGGTGAGCGCTGCAAATCACTTCCTGTAGCAAAAAAAAAAGGGGGGGGGTACAAAACCACATACACCATACACCCACTAACAGCACACTAGAGCCAATCAATTCTCAAATTTCTACCTTCCCGGATATTTCCTCCCAACCTTTGATTTTTCACCTCCTGCACCAGAGGTAAATCCAATTTCTTCAGATGATCAGAGGAACTTTCTGAAACCCATTATTCTATGATAGGGTTTTCTCTTCCTAGTCAGCCCATCTGTGTGACCCTGTAAATATCTGACAACGATGCATTAAAATGTGACGAAGGCTTTTTAAGAATAAGCTCTCCAGTGGATCGTCATGAATTCTGATTTGGAAAGCAAGCAGGGATTGTTAAATAGCAAAAAAAAAAAAAAAAAAAAAGAAGAAGAAGAAGAAGAGGATATTCACTCCCAGGTGGACATAAAATACCAGTTTCCTAGGTTTTTCTTTTTTTTTTTCCTTTTCAAATCAACAAAGCAGCCATGACAAGTGTCTTTGTGGCAATGCAGTTTCTCAAAAAAAAAAAAAAATCCCTACATATGGACTTCTGCACAGAGCCAGTTAGGGTTTCCCCCTGGTAATTTACAGCAGTCTTTCTTAGCCAGGGGTAAGTTGAAAACCTACTTCCAAAAAAGAAAGAAGAATGGCAACAGGAACCAGAAATCCATTCCAAGACAGGGGCTGTGCTTGAAGCTTTATTCCAACTGAACGTGTTCAAGCTCTGAAAAAATGCCTAAGAAATGTTATAAATACATGTCAATGTCCTTTCAGTTACTGCTTGCAGACCTACAGTGAAGCGGGTGGGGGAAATGCAGCTGCTCTCATTACACACCAAATCCGCAGGAAAAAAACGCTTTCTTTTCAGGAGTCAAATGGTCTGCAAGAGACCTGCACAGGTCTCCTTCCTCTCAGAACAGGGCACTGGCGGCCCTCAGGTCTGCAAGGCCCAGACCCACGACCTTTGTCACCATGGGCTATCTACCGTCTTAGTCACGCACTGAGATAGCCGGCCTAATAATACAAGGACTCGCTCTCTGTCCAAGTTTCCAGCTACCTCTGTGCAAGCAAATGACTTTACCTCTAACTCATTATTAGGTCACACTGAGTCTTCTGACACCCACGACTAGACATGTGACACATGAGGCACCAAGCCTTGAAGATGTGTATGGAGCAACTGTAATCAGTGTCACTCAGAGAGGGCCAGCTGGTAGACGCAGAATCGCAGTGGAGCAGCAGTTACCAGCCCAAGGCGCAGGCCTAGGAGGGCAGCCTCCCGGCTCTCATCTTTTCCCTTCCCCTTGCTTGCATAGCAACAGCAAATGCACACTCTGTAGATGATTGGGGTGGTTTCAAAGCCCCCTCAAATCTAAAGCGAAAATGCCCTATCATTCCCAAACTGGGATCTTCAGACAAAAACAGCAAAATGTGAATGAAATGCTGTTTGTGTGAATGAAAGGGCTAGCGAAGGAGCCAGCGTTTCTGTGAATGAAACAGGGCTTTGCAGCCGGCGCCAGGCAATCCCCTAGTTCCAGGGGCCGCAGCCAATGAGCAGCCACCGCGATGACTCATTCAACAAAGGCTCGCTCAGTAGTGGAAGATTCCATTTCAATCAAAGGCGGGATCTTTCATCCATCGGCAGTGGGGTGGGGTGGGGAGGGTGAAGAAGAAGAAAAAGAAGAAAGCCAGCCTAATTACAAAGATGCAGAGAGGAAGGGACCGTGATTCGAACAGAGGAAAAACTAGCTTGTCAAGGAAAATAAAAAAAAAACACGGGTTAGACACAGGTGTGAACAGGACTGCCCTCCTGGAGGTGAGTTGTGCCCCCAAACTTTCATTCAACCATTCATTTCCATCAGGGAGCAACCATGAATGTACCATTCTGTTCAGCATTCATTATGAATGTACAGTGAAGGCACATTCAAAACCTAGGCACCTTGCCCTGGATTCTTTTTTGTGAAAGGAGTATAGAACATGCCTGCACGTTTGAGTCTCCAAGAAGAAAAAAATCCAAAGCTACACCATTAACCCTTTAGCCAACAGAAGATTTATTTTATTGTGATGAGGCAAATGGAAATAATTGGCCATTTTAAAAAATAAATAGCAATACAAATTTGCTATGTAAGAAGATATATAATCAAATAAGACAATTAATAGTACAATATAGTACAGTGAAACCTCACTTATCAAGAAGATGATATCAGCGATTTGGAACACTGAAGAAAAGCAGAAAGAAACCTCAAAGGCAGCTAGCTCAGCACCAAAATACTAGCTGACAACCCAGCCGAGAGGCCCACACCCCTCCCTCCCAGGACAGCCCTGGTTATTTTAGACATTATCTCCAAAGCCCGAGTATCTGGTTTATCAGCCTGTGACAATGAAGAGATGGATGATAGGTGACATTTTCATAGTCTGGCAACACAAAGAAAACAGAAAAAAGGAAACTGTCATAAAGTCAGCTTGAGATCAAGAAAACCAGGGAGGCTAGGCCATTTACAGCCTAGGCTTTCCAGACTACTGCAGTTTTTCTTTTTAAATCTATTAATTTAAAAGTGTATTGGTTTCCTATCACTATCTTAACCACAAAATCACTGTTTAAAATGACACAAATGTATTACCTCCCAGTGCTGTAGGTGAGAGGTCCAACATGGGTCGCAGGGGTAGGTGGGGCTACATACTTCTGGAGGCCCTGGGGAGAATCCCCCGCTCAGCCTTTTCCCCCTTCTAGAGGCCACAGAAGCATGCCTGAGGATGGGCCATGAGATGAGTCCTGGGGAAGGTGCTTTTCCTCCTAGAAGGTTTCATTCTAGCAAGACAAGCAGAAAATCTAAAACTAGCATTACAATGCTATCTGAATATTTTAATGTGTATGAGATACAAAAACTATCCAGAGGTGAGCATGCTGAGCCTAGCCTGAAGATGTCAGGGGTGACTTCAGCAGAGTTTTGAGGAATTGACAGAATCTTCCAGGCCAAGGAGGGGAAACATCAGGAGGAGATGTTATGTTGGGAACCACGCAAGGCTCAGTGTTTCCCAGAATCCCATGTAGATTGTTGGTTTAGAGGAAATGTTGGGAGGCCATGCCACTAAAAGACTCTGGCCAGGAAAAGTCCAAGAATAATGCCCAACTCTCTTGAGATGCACAGGGAGGCCTGCAGGGGCTTGAGAATGTGAAGCTGTCAGGTTTGCATTTCATGCTGGATATCTTGATGGTGATATGGGACAGCTCTCGGGAATTGAGGGGGTAGCGGATAACAGGACAAGTGAAAAATGATGAGGTCTTGAAGGAAGGCAAGAGCAGAGAGATGGAAAGGAGGGGATGGGTTCAAGATACAGTGAGATGGTAAAATAATCTGATGACAAGGATGGGTGAGGGAAAGTGGGAAGGCTGGTTTGTCTGGAGACAGAGCTGAGATAGAATTTAGGGTGCAAGTGTCCTTTATAGTAGCTCCTGTAAACCCCTCTCCCCACTATCCCCTCCCCACTCCCCTCTGGCTACTGTTACATTGTTCTTAATTTCAATATCTCTGGGATTGGCTGGGGTGGGGTGGAGGGATGGGGAGAAAATGCAGACAACTATAGTAGAATAACAATAAAATTTTTTTTTAATGTTAAAATGCATTTAATACATGTAACCTACTAAACATCATAGGTTAGCCCAGCCTACCTTAAACATGCTCGGAACTCTTACATTAGCCTACAGTTGGGCAAAACCATCTAACACCAAGCATATTTTATAATAAAGTATTGAAGAGCTCAAAAAAAGAATTTAGGGTGCAAGAAGTTTTTAAGAACCAATCTCCATGGAAGGCTGGAGGAGGCCACAGGGTGGGGCATAGGAAGAAATGGGGCTATATGGAGCTACACATGCCCCAGCCTGGTGGGGAATCCCCTGAAACCCCTGGGGTCTATAGACCCCCTTGCTCCCTCATTCCACTCCTCACTTGCTCAGCTGCCCCAGGATCAGGGCCTCCAGCCAAGTGGTCTCTGCCTGAGCTCCTACAGGAGTGGACAGTGGAAACTACCAGAACACTGTACCCCAGCAGTGGGACAGGTGGCCTGCTGTGGAGTCTGGGCAGGGCACTCTTCATCTCCTGGGAAATGAAGAGCAAAGGCCATGTTTCTGACTTGGAGAGTGAGGCTGAGTGAGTTTCATCCCTTAGGATGAAAAATGCAGACAGCCTGAGGGAGGGTGAGGAGTAGGTTTTGAATGACTGTGAATCCTGGGTGCTTTCATGGAGATGTCAGTGCTGAGGAGGAGTCAGGGCTACAGGTTGAAACTTGAAGGTTGTTGGCATGCAGATGAAGTTGAGCTCTTCAGTGACTAATGCAAACTTAAGAAGGAAGATCAACAAGAAGGAATTCGCAGAAACATCAAACTTTCCAGGTGGAAGCTGAGAAAAAAAAAATGGTCAGTATTGGGAGAATATATATGGAAACCTCATCTGATGGGTGACATGTTTCTATTCTGTTTGTGCTACCATAACAGAAACACCACAGAGTGAGGCAACTTTAAAAACACACATTTATTTCTCACAGTTCTGGAGGCTGGAAGATCATGATCAATGTTCCAGCAGATTGGGGTCTTATAGGAACCCACTTCCTGGTTCACAGACATTGTCTTCAACCTGTGTTCTCACATTGCAGAAGGGGCAAGGAAGTTCCCTGGAATCTCTTTTATAAGGCACTGATTCTACCTTCATGACCTTCTCAATTCTCAAAGGCCCATCTCCATATGAGGTGAAGTTTCAGCCTATGAATGTTGGACAGCCACATATATTGGTTTCAAGAGAAAATCGGTGATGGTTAACAAGAGGAGCAGTGGCAATTGCAACTACTGTCTTTGAGCATCCCTATGTGCCAACCAATGTCATATCCTTTAGATTTTAAGACCTATGAGATAGAGTTTACATCCTATTCTGCAAAGAAAGAAACTGAGGATCAAAAGGGTTATAAAACACTCCAGGGCCACCCTGTATTAGGAGCTGACCAGGCCATCTGACTTACAGCCTCACCTGATTCAGAGAGCTTGAGTCAGTGCATGGTGGGAATCACTGTTGGATGTGGTGATTACCCATCACTGGGCACAAAAGATTGAATGAAACAAAATGGAAGACAGAGGGCAAGAGCTGGAAGTACAATAGAGTATAGCACAGGTGATGGAAGAGTTAGGGCTGCGTTTAGAGTAAGGGCATAGAACAGAATGGGAGAAATGGAGATGCAGGAAGGAGGAAGTAAGGGTCAAGTATGGGTGGAGCTACTGCCCCAGAGTGATGGTGAGAAGAGAGGAGAATTAGGGAGCAGATCATTTGGGATTGAGTAGGAAACAGATGGTTCCAAGGAAGAGGACTTAATGAGATGGGTTTAAGGAAGTCCAAAGGATGGTGGCCCACCAAGCATTTCTAAGAACCATTAAATCCCACATTTAGGTCTGAAGGAAGAGAATGACAACTGAATTTCTGCAGCCAATGGAATTCCAGCTGGAATTTTGGAGGGGAAGCTACCAGAGGTAGCTGAGGTGGAAACAATGATGAGGAGGGAACGAGGAAAATATATCCCAGTCTCTCTCTCTCCCTACTCCCTGACATCCTATTGGTCTCTCCCATTGCCCAAACCTGTAGGAAGCCAGAGGTTTAGGAGCCTGGTGATGGAGAACAAGGGGACAGGTGGGGTGGGGTGAGGGAGGAGTTGGAGCACAGTGGGTACAGTGAGTGTGTCTGCAGATAAATCTGTTTGTGGCCATGGTAAGAAGCCAAAATATTTTTATGCCTGGTTTGAATATTAACCTAACTTTTTCTGTAAAATAAGAGGCAAGGCTGTACTTAAAGAGTGAGAGGGGTCTATTGAAGTAAGGAATTGGAGCTGAGGGTGTACATTTAGAATGACCACTAAGGGGAACAAAAGATACTGCCAACAAGTGAGGAAGAGTAAGTGCACCACTCCACAGCGTTATGAACCCATCATGACTTCTGGTTTCCCTGAGGGCAGAGGTGTGATTCTCTCTAAAAGTGTTAATCTGCCTACATACGATCTGGAAGAAAACAAATTGTTAGTTTCATTCAAGGCTGCAAGCAGGAGAGAGAGGGAGAAGAGAAGGCAGGCAAACAGGAGTGGGTAATGGGCTGTGGGTAGAAGGACAGAGATGGAAGTGGCCCCTGAAGGAGGATCAAAAGAGACACAGTGGTCTTAAGGTCCTAGGGAGGTGGTGTCCTGAATCCTTGGGGATGGAGATTTGAGGGAATCTGAGGGAGCAGAAGGTCCCTGATGGTATCACAGAAGCATAGATGGGGAAGAGGAGCAATCTCATCGGAGGGTTGGGGTGAGATTGGGGTCATCCTGGGAAGAGGTTGGAAGTGGAAGGGAGTTCATTTCATAGGACGATGTGTGAAGGGGTGGGATGGCTGGGCACTGGAAGAAGAGAGAATGAGAGCATAGAATGTTTGGAAGGGAAGAAATGTGAGCCATACAAAGAGCTGATCATGGAGGAAATGGAGGGCACCAGATCTGGGGAGGGTCCAGAGACTGAGGTGGCAGACATTCTCTCTGAAGAGACCCTAAGATATTTATCACACACCTCTTGGATGTAGAAATGTTTGTGGTGACTTCTGGCCAAGATGAAGGCGTAAGTAGACACACTGTGCCTCCTCACACCACGAAAAGAAGGACAACAACAATTTAAAAACAAAAAACAACCAGAACTGACAGAAAATTGAACTGTATGGAAGTCTGACAACCAAGGATTTAAAGAAGACACATTCAGCCAGACCAGTAGGAGGGGCAGATACAGGCAGCTGGGTGGAGAGGACTTGCGGCAAGGTGGTGGCTGGAGGACCAGGAAGGGCAAGGCTGCAGCTGGCAGACCCGGCAGTCCCACATTCGTGCGCAGATAAGCAGAGAGAAACAAAGGGGGAGCAAAACAGACCTGCAACCCCAGGCCTCCAACTCCAGGAAATAAAGCCTCAAAGCACTGACTGAAAATACCTGGGGGGGCTGAGGCAGCAGCAGGAAAAACTCCCAGCCTCACAAGAGAGTTTGTTGGAGAGACCTACAGGGTCCCAGAACATACACAAACCACCCAGCCAGAAATCAGCACCAGAAGGGCCAACTTCGCTTGTGGGTAGCAGGGGAAGTGACTGAAAGCCAAGAGCAGAGAAAACACCATTGTTCCCTCTCAGACCCCTCCCCCACAGCACAACTATGTGGGTTGCCCAGCCTTGGTGAATACCTAAGGCTCCATCCCTTTACATAACAGGCTCACCAAGACCAAAAAAAAAAAAAGGCCCAAATGAAAGAACAGATCGAAGCTCCAGAAAAAATACAACTAAGCAACGAAGAGATAGCTAACCTATCAGATGCACAGTTCAAAACACTGGTAATCAGGATGCTCACAGAATTGATTGAATGTGGTTGCAAATTAGATGAAAAAATGACAGCTATGCTAAGTGAAATGAAGGAAAATGTACAGGGAACCAATAGTGAAGGGAAGGAAACCGGGACTTAAATCAATGGTGTGGACCAAAAGGAAGAAAGAAACATCCAATCAAAAAAGAATGAAGAAACACGAATTTAAAAAAATAAGGAGAGGCTTAGGAACCACCAGGACATCTTTAAACATTCCAACATCCGAAATATAGGGGTACCATAAGGACAAAAGGAAGAGCAAGAAATCGAAATTTTATTTGAACAAATAATGAAAGAGAACTTCCCCAGTCTGGCAGAGGATATAGACTTCCAGGAAGTCCAGGAAGCTCAGAGAGTCCCAAAGAAGTTGGACCCCAGAAAGCACACACCAAGGCACATCATAATTACATTACATAAGATTAAAGATAAGGAGAAAATCTTAAAAGCACAAGAGAAAAGGATACAGTTACCTACAAAGGAGTTCCCATAAGACTCTCAGCTGATTTCTCAAAAGAAACCTTAAAGGCAAGAAGGGGCTGGAGAGAAGTATTCCAGGTCATGAAAATCAAGGACCTACATCCAAGATTACTCTATCCAATAAAGCTCTCATTTAGAATGGAAGGGCAGATAAAGTGCTTCTCAGATAAGGTCAAGTTAAAGGAGTTCATCATCACCAAACCCTTATTATATGAAATGTTAAAGGGATTTATCTAAGAAAAAGAAGATAAAAAATATGAACAGTAAAATGCCACCAAACTCACAGTTATTAACAACCACACCTAAAACAAAAACAAAAGCAAACTAAGCAAACAACTAGAACAGGAACAGAACCACAGAAATGGAGATCACATGGACGGTTATCAACAGGGGAGTGGGAGGGGGAGAGAGGGGGGAAAGGTACAGAGAATAAGTAGCATATATGGTAGGTAGAAAATAGGGGGAGGTTAAGAATAGTATAGGAAATATAGAAGCCAAAGAACTTATATATATGACCCATGGACATGAACTAAAGTGGGGGAATGTGGGCGGGAGGGGGTGTGCAGGGTGGAGAAGAGTGAAGGGGTGGAAATGGGACAACTGTAATAGCATAATCAATAAAATATATTTTTAAAACTTTTGTGGTATAAGAATACACTGTAACAGGACACCCAATGGTGGGAAACCTGGGGACTGAAAACTATGCATGGGCCCCGTAGTTCAGAACCAGGGACAGCTCCTGTTGGTTGTGAACTAGGATCCTACACTCAACAGGGAAACCTGGAGACCTGGCCAACTCCAAGGAAAGCTCACTGGTCCCCAGCACCTCTCCATGAGTGCTGTGTTTCTAAGACTCAGATATGGTCATTCCATTCAGGCAATTCAGCTCTGAATGCCCACATGAGGGATGGGGTGAGACCCACTCATCCTGTGTCTTCTGCAGGGCTCTCTGCTGAGCCCTTCATGTGGGTCAATGCAATCCTCAGGACCCTAACCTGCAGGTACTATTATTATGCCACTTTACAGATCAGCACATTGGGATGGCAGAGGTTTAGTGACTTTCCAAGGTGACCCAACTTCAGGTGGCAGAGCAAGAATTCACACTACAGCCAGTCTGACTCCAGCACTCCACAAAAACAATCACACAAAAAGGTGTCCTGATTCCTGCCCTGCCACTGATAACACAACTCCTACCACCACTTGACGCCATTGCCATGGCTACCAGAAGGCAGATTCGGCATGAACATCACTGACTGTACACATGTACGAATAAAGGAGATGAAGTGACCTCTGGTCCAGGAACTGGCTCTTTAGCCTCAGTGGGGAAGATGGAGAAAAGAGGAGAAGACTTCAATCCACTCTGACAATAGATACATGGGAAAGCAAATAGTACTTGGAAAACAGTTCTCCTGTCAATAAGAGAATTCCCAAAGGACAAACCTCAGAAAAATGGAGAGGACCACAAGGATTTGCACCTTAAGGAATTAATTAACTATTAATTGAAATAGCTGTTCAATTAAAATGTGTAAAATTGGATTTCCTGAAGAATTCATTCATTTAGAAAAATTTAGTGAATTCTGTATTCCTGTCAATTCCTTGACCATATGCATGTCTAGTTTTATGTAGAAACAATTTGTGTTCCCCTTTCTTCCTCTAAAGGATATATTTTCAGAGACATTTCATTTTATAATATAATATCTACAAATATGTTTTGTGAGTGAGTAATATTCCATGAAGTCAAGAAAATATAATTCCCTTAGGCAAATCTACTGAGATAGAAAACATATAGGTGGATACCTAGGGCTGAGGCTGGAGGAGGTGGTGGGGGAAGAGGATGAACTGTAAATGGGCTCAAGGAAAATTTTGGGGGTGATGGGAATATTTTGGAATTGGATGGTTGTACATCCTGCAAATTTACTAAAACTCATTGAATTGTAAAAGTTATATACTAAAAACTACTAAATTATTAAGTGGGTAGATTTTATGGTATGTAAATTATGCCAGAAAAAAATGTGTATTAAGAAAAATATTTGGAAATTGTCTTTTATAATAACTAGAAATTGAGGCATCATCTTGTGTGAAACTACTTCAATTCTGATTCTCCCAGTGATATTACAGGCTAGGCCTTCAAATCATTTGTTTCTCATACAAGATATTAAATGAAGTCAGCAAGACTGTTTAGGGTGAAATGAGGTGACTTGGGAAGGAGATATCTAGCAAAAGAGAGAATTATTGCCAGTTCAAAAAATGGGGTGTGTGCACTGAGTTTTCTCTAAAGGAGTTGTACCTAAAACATTAAATTCTGCAGGGGGGAAAAAAAAACTTCCCTTAGGGCACTTCTCAACAGTAAAGGTTAGTCAAGGTTGGTGTTACTGAGTCTCATCAAGAGAGCATATTGGCGTCTCCAAATGTTATGATATTCATTCACTGAGAGAAATAATTCCTTCAGCAATTAATGAAAACTGGTGTTCAATATTAATCTACTATGACCTACTCTAAAAAGTCATTTTTTTAATTAGTTAAAAAAGTTGAGTCATTTTTGCATGAACTGCTCAGAACTGCAGGCTTTACTGAGACCATTTGGCTTCCCTTGTAGGTTTCACCAAACAATTGAAGTATACCATATGTATATCAGTAGGATGGATTTAGGAGGTGTATGACTGCCTTTAGCTTAACCTAAGATCTCAAGGACAGAGAACAATGGAGGACTAATTGATAATAATCTGTAATGCTATCATAATCTATAATCCTATACTTGAATAATGAAACAGGAAAACATATAGTAATCTGTAATACTATACATGAGTGTTCCCCTACCCTGATCCCACAGTTTTCCATTTATTTCTATTTATTTGTGATTATAGGTTGGCTTCACCCTGTATTCCTCTCCCTGAATCACACACTTACTTAGAGGTGTGGCCTAGAGAAAATAGCTTTTCAAATCCAGGTTTTTCAAATGAGAGTTTAGGACAGCCATTATTTGATGCTACCTAGAATTCACACCTCCTATACTAAAACTGTTAACTGACAGGAACATAGAATATACAAAATTCAAAACACTATAAAGTTTGATTTATATATCTGAGTGATATCTACACTTTAATAAGAAGAGTTTGTATATTTTGGTTATCGGTCCAGTTATATCAGAAATCCAGGTAAATAACAGCAAAAATAAATGATATATTCAGTTCCTGGAAACTCATAAATATTGTCTGTGTTACTTTTCAGACCTGTGTGATTGCCACATTACTGTCAAATGGACCAAGTTATACCTCAGTAACAGAAGACCCAAAATCCTCGTGGCACACTTAATGTCGTCTCTGCACATCTATCCTGGCTCACCTGGGCCCTGCTCCTTGTTGTCTTATCTCAGCTACTCAGCTGGCAGAGTAGCCTCTGTGCATAAAATTGTGTGCAGAGGGAAGAGTGCTTGCAATGCTCTGACCTCAGGGTTCCATCAGGAAATGACATAGATCACTGATGCTCATATTTCACTGGCCAGAACACATCAGATGACCATGCCTGAGTTCACTGGGAGATTCTGTTTGATCTTCCTGAGAGAGGTAGGTCAGTGATTAGTGAATGATAGTGCAGTGTCCCACAGTGATGTGTGTCTCTTCTGAGGAGGCTGCAAAGTCCCTAGGGCACAGGCTGCCCTAAGCATCATGCACCTTTAGCACCTCAACTCCCCCTGGTACAAATTTCATGCTCATTCACAACTCAGGAAAGACAAATCCAATGAACAGCTGGATGAATGGATGAAGATTATCTAAATATTAAAGTCACACAGTATAAGACTTGAGTAGAGAAAGGCCCAGAGCCTTCACCATGAAGGAATGCCAGCTACCATGCTCACAAGTGACAGGGCCTACCCTCATGGTCCATGAGTGGTGAGAAGGCAAATGTAGAACAGGCAATCACAAGTGTGCTATGAAACATGAAGAACAGGGCTCCTGAAAACAATTAAATAAGCATCTAAAATACAGACATGCAAAAAGAAGAAAATTAAATCACTACTCACATACAGTCCACTCTTTCATTCTTATCTCTATTTTTCTACATGAAGAAAATCATGTTGCAAGGCTTCCAGCCAAGATGGAGGCATAGGTAGATACACTTTGCCTCCTCACACAACCAAAAGAAGGACAACAACAAATTTAAAAACAAAAGCAACCAGAACTGACAGAAAATTGAACTGTATGGAAGTCCAACAAGCAAGGAGTTAAAGAAGAAACATTCATCCAGACTGGAAGGAGGGGAGGAGATGTGCAGTCAGGGTGGAGAGGAGTCACAGCAAGGCAGCAGCTGGAGGACCAGGTGGTCCCATATTTGTGTGTGGATAAACTGGGAGGAAAAACTGGGAAGTGAGACAGACTGCACAAGCCAGGGTTCCAGGGTGGGGATATAAAGCCTCAAAACTTCTGGTGGTAAAAACCTGTGGGGATTGTGGCAGTGGGAGAAACTCTCAGACTCACAAGAGAGTTCATTGGGGACACCTGCAGGGTCTTAGAACATACACAAACCCACCTACCCAGGAATCAGCACCAGAAGGGCCCAATTTGCTTGTGGGTTGTGGGGGAAGTGTCTGAAAGCTGGCCAAGAGCAGAGCAAGTGGGCATTATTCTCTCTCTGACCCTTGCCCCCACATACAGCACCACAACACAGTGACCTGAGCTGCCCCACCATGGCGAACACCTAAGGCTCTGCCTCTTACTATATAACAGGTGCGCCAAGACAAAAAAAACATGGGCCAAATGAGAGAACAGATCAAAACTCCAAAAATAGAACTAAGCAATGAAGAGATAGCCAACCTATCAGATGCACAGTTCAAAAAACTGGTAATCAGGTTGCTCACAGAAATGGCTGAGTATGGTCACAAAATAGAGGAAGAAGTGAAGGCTATGCAAAGTGAAATAAAGAAAAATGTTCAGGGAACCAATAGGGACAGGAAGGAACCAGGATTCCAATCAATGATTTGGACCAGAAGGAAGAAATAAGCATTCAAAAACAGAACAGAATGAAGAAACAAGAATTGAAAAAACAATGAGGAGAAGCCTAGGAACCTCCAGGACAACTTCAAAAGTTCCAACATCTGAATCATAGGGGTGCCAGAAGGAGAAAAGGAAGAGCAAGAAATTGAAAACTTATTTGAAAACATAATGAAGGAGAACTTCCCCAATCTGGCAAACAAAATAGACTTCCAGGAAGTCCAGGAAGCTCAGAGAGTCCCAAAGAAGTTGGACCCAAGGAAGCACACACCAAGGCACATCATAATCACATTACCCAAGATTAAAGAGAAGGAGAGAATCTTTTTTTTTCAACATTTTAAAAAATCATTTTATTTCTTATTGCATGTATTGGGGTGACATGAGAAGGAGAGAATCTTAAAAGCAGCAAAAGAAAAGGATACAGTTACCTACAAAGGAGTTCCCATAAGACTATCACCTGATTTCTCAAAAGAAACCTTGCAGGCAAGAAGGGGCTGGCAAGAAGTATTCCAGGACATGAAAATCAAGGACCTACGTCCAAGATTACTCTATCCAATAAAGCTCTCATTTAGAATGGAAGGGCAGATAAAGTGCTTCCCAGATAAGGTCAAGTTAAAGAAGTTCATCATCACCAAGCCCTTATTATATGAAATGTTAAAGAGACTTATCTAAGAAAAAGAAGATAAAAACTAGTAACAGTAAAATGACAACAAACTCACAAGTATCAACAACCACACCTAAAACAAAAAACAAACTAAGCAAACAACTAGAACAGGAACAGAATCACAGAAATGGAGATCACATGGAGGGTTATCAGCAGGAAGGGGAATAGGGGAGGATGGGGGGAAAGGTACAGGAAATAAGAAGCATAATTGGTAGATACAAAATAGACAGGGGGAGGTTAATGGAGAAGCCATAGAACTTATGACCCATGGACATGAACTAAGTAAGGTAGGGGAGTGCTGGTGAGAGAGGAGTTACAGGGCAGAGAGGAATAAAGGGGAGAAAAATGGGACAACTGTAGTAGCATAATCAATAAAATGTATTTAAAAAATAAAAGCGACAGGGAAAAGGGTTATTTAAAAAAATGGAAATCATATTGCTTTATCGCCTCTTTCTTTCACTTAATAATATTGTGAACATCTGTCCAGTGTGTATTCTCCTATGTAAGCAGAGTTCCTAACCTGAGGATCATGAAACTCCAAAGGTAAAAAAATGGATCTTGAACCAGAATTTGGCACTGCAGTAAAACATAGATGTAGGTGACAAACATAGTAATTGATCACAGTACAGTTTTAAAGTATCATTTGTATTCCTCACTACCTTAAATTTGCAGTAGTAATAATTACCATCACTGTATCCCACTATATTACAGTGAGATATTACCCTACTATATTATCCCAGTATATTACAGTAGGATTTCTTGTGTATTAATAAAGAAGCACCTATATTAGCATATGTCAAGTGTATTTTTAACACATTGATGATTGCATTTAAGTATAATTAGTTTTCTTTATAATTCTTTGGCTTTTATTTTGTCCATCTAAAAACAGTTTTCTTCAATATATGTTGTCTTCAAGAGACTTACTTTACATTTAAGGGCAAGCATAGGGTGAAAGTGAATAGATGGAAGAAGATATTCTGTGCAAATTGTAACCAAAAGAAAAGAATTATGGCTATGCTAATATCAGACAAAATAAACTTTAGATCAAAAACTTACAAGAGACAATGAAGGACATTGTTCTCGGTTAAAGTGTCAATTCAGTCATGACATAATAATTATAAATATATTTGCACCATACATAAAAGCACCTAAATTAATGAAGCACACTTTGACAGATTAGAGGGAGAAGTAGACAGTTTTACAGTAACAGCAGGAAACTTTAATATTCAACTTACACTAATGGATTAATGACAAGATAAAAGATCAGTAAGAAAATAGAGGACTTAACATTATAGACCATTAGGAATTCACAAACATAAACAGACTTCACAGACATATACAGACTTCACAGACATATACAGATACTTCACCCAACAGCAGAATACATAATTTTCTCAAGTAAGCATGAATCATTACCCAGGATGTACCATATATTAGGCGTCAAAACAAGACAATAAATTTTTTAAAAATTTCAGTCCTACAAGGTATCTTTTCTGATCACAACGGAATGAAACCAGTAATCAATAGCAGAATGAAAGCTGGAAAATCAACATATACAAGTATGTGGAAATTAAACAACACACTCAAACAACCAGTGGGTCAAAGAAGAAATCACAAGAAAAATTAGAAAATACCTTGAGATAAATTAAAATGAAATCACAACAGTCCAAAATTTGTGGGATGTAACAAAAACAGTATTAAGAGAAGAGTTTATAGCTATAAATAATCAATGAAAAAGAAGAAAGAACTCAAGTCAACAATCTTAACTTTACATCTTATGGAACTAGAAAAAGAAAAAAAACTAAACCCAAAACTAACAGAAGGACGGTAATAATGAATAGAGCAGAGATAAACAAATTAGAGATAGAGAAAATCAACAAAACCGAGATTTGGTTCTTCAAAATGACCAACGAAGTGGAAAAATTGTTCAGCTAATTGACTAAGAAAAAAAGAGAGAAGACAAATCATAAATAAAAGAGGGTCATTGCATCTGCTTTTACAGAAATACAAACTATTACAAGAGGCCACTATGAACAAATTTATCCAACAAATTGGATAACCTAGATGAAATGGATAACATCCTAGAAATACACAGCCTATCTGAATCATGATGAAATAGAAAATCTGAACAGATTTATAGCTAGTAAGGATGTTGAATCAATAATCTAAACTACTTGGCTTCACTGGTAAATTCTATCAAACGTTTTTTTTTAAAAAATAGTACCAATTCTCCTCAAACTCTATAAAAAATTGAAAAGGAGAGAACAGTTCCAAACCCATATATGAGGTCAGCATTACCAAAACCAGACAAAGACATTACAAGAAAAGGAAACTGAGATACATACTCCTGAGAAATATTGAGGCAAAAATCTTCCACAAATCCTAGCAAACAAAATTCAACAGCACATTAAAGGACCAAGTGAGATTTGTTCCTGGAATGCATAGATAGTGCAACATATGAAAATCAATCAACATAATACAACGTATTAACAAAGTGAAGGGAAAATAAAACATCTGAGCACCTTTGTTTGATGCCAAAAAAAAAATCATTTGACAAAATTCAACACCCTTTCATAATAAAAAACACTCAACACACTAGTAATAAAAGGAAACTATCTCAACATAATAAAGATCATATATGAGAAGACCACATCTAATATCATAATCAATGGTGAAAGACTGAAAAGCTCTTCCTCTAATATCTGGAACAAGATAAGGACGCTTGCCTTCACCATTTCTATTCGGTACAATACTAGAAGTCCTTGCCAGAAAAATTAGACAAGAAAAAGAAATAAAAAGCATACCATGGAGCATTATTCAGCCTTAAAGAGGAAGGAAATTCTGAAACATGCTACATCATAGATGAATCTTGAGGATGTAATGCTAAGTAAAATAAGCCAGTCACAAAAGAACTAATACTATGTGATTCCACTCATACGAGGTCCCTAAAGACAGAAAATATAAAATATGGTTGCCAGAGGCCTGGGGAAATGGGGGAATGGGGGAATGGAGAATTTCTGTTTAAGGGATACGGAGTTTCAGTTTTGTGAAATGAAATAAGTTCTGCATTGGTTGCACAACAGTGTGAATGTACTTAACACCACTGAATGTACACTTACACATGGTTAAGATGATAAATCTTACCTATATTTTTACCAAGTTTAAAATTTTAATTGAAATAAATATTTTAATAGGTAAGCCCATAAAGACAGAAGAAAAATTAGTAGTTGCTTGGGGCTGGGGTGATGGGAAGTTGGATAGTGTCTGCTAATGGGCATGATATTTCTTTTTTGGGGTGGTGAAAATATTCTGGAAATGGACAGTGGTGTTAGTTGCTCAAAATGGTGAATGTCCTCAGTGTCACTGAACTGTACACTTTAAAATGGGTAAAATGGGGAATTTAGGTATATTTTGCCACAATAAAAACAATCAAATATTATTCTGAGAATAATGTGCCACAGGGGCCCACGTCACATAAAAAAGATAACAACATCCATCTTCTGTATCATCGTTTCAACAGCTGCAAGTAATTTTACAGTCTACATGTACATTACTTCCCTAAGCCAATTCCCTGCTTGGGTTATTGAGATAAACTCACTTTTGTCGAAAACACCAGTGCTTGGAAGATCCTTGTGTCATCATCTTTGTGCACATTCATGATGATTTCCTTAAATTAAATCCTTACAGGTGAAAATGTTGGACCAAAGTGCATTAAAAAATATGAAGCTTTTGCCCTGGCTGGTGTGGCTCAATGGATTGTGCACTAGCCTGTGAACCCAAGGGTCACTGGTTCAATTCCCAGCCAGGCCACATGCCTGGGTTGCAGTCCAGATCTTTGGTGGGGGGGTGTGCAGGAGGTAATCAATTGATGTTTCTCTCCTTTTCTCCCCTTCTCTCTATAAATAAATAAATAAATAAATAAATAAATAAATCTTTAAAAATATATATGAAGCTTTGATCCATGCTGCCAGACTCTGAGTTCTCTTCCAAGAAGCTGTATATGAGACAGAAAGCAGGATGGTGGGTACCAGGGGCTGGAAAAAGGAATGGACAGTTAGAATTTAATGGGTACAGAGTTTTAGTTTTGCAAATAAGACTTCCAGAGATGGATGGCTGTGATGGATGCATAAGAATGTGAATGTACCGTATTTTTTGGACTATAAGATGCACTTCCCCACCCCAATTTGGGAGGGAAATGGGGGTGTGTCTTATAGTCCCAACATAGCTTACCTGGCTCACTGGGGTGAGGGCGGGGTGGTGGAGCGGGGCTTTTATTCCTGTTTTCCTCCTCTAAAACCTAGGTGTGTCTTATGGTCTGGTGCGTCTTATAGTTCGAAAAATATGGTACTCAATGCCACTGAACTGTACACTTAAAAATGGTTAAAATACTACATTTTATGTAATTTTTAACAAGTGATTTTTTTTAAAAAAAACAGCTATGTATCCGTTAGAACAAGGAACTTTTGTAGAACAGAAACAGGGGTCTGGTGTAGAGTTGCCATGTTCAAGAAGAAAAAAGATAACAGGGCACCCAGTTAGATTTGAATCTCAAATAAGCAATGAATAATTTTTTAGTTTAAGTGTATCCCATGAAATATTTGGGTCGTAATTATACAAAAAATATCATTCACTGAACTTTAAATTTACCTGGGTACCCTGTACTTTATCTGGCAGCCCTAGTTAGGTAAATCTTGAAAGGGGAGCTCTGACTGGGAACCTGAGCTCTTTCCCTGGAGATGTTTTTAGAGCTGATGCCACAGGTCTGACCCTAATGCCTGGCTCACCAAGGACTTGGACAAAGTGCTGCTTTCCTGCCGGAAGGGGACTGCTGGCCAGGGAACCCAATCGCAGTCCTGCCCACATCCTTTCCTGCAGTCTGGGTCTGCCACTGTGCTGTGCAGCAAACCACACAGCCAACCTCCACACAGGGAGCCTGAGGCCCAGATGGGAGGATGGGTTAGGGCAATGCAGGGTGCTGGGTGCATGCATAAAGGTTTCCTAGAGCACAGGGGACCCAGAGGGGAAGGAGGGAGTAGTTCCATGCTGGTGGAGTGAGGCTGGCCCAGTAGCAGCCTTAAGAGGATGACAAGAATGGCAGGGGATTTAGGGTTCACCAAGCCTTGTGAGCTAGACTCTGAATAGGAGTGGTTGGTGTGCCTGCATGGGGTCAGGGATGGAGAGGCCTTGGGGCTGGGGGTGGTGAAGGGTTGGCAATAGCTCTTTGGTTAACAAACAGGAACCTATAGAAGTATGTTAAACCATCTTGTCACAGAACTGGGTTCTCAGGTTCAAGTAAGATGGAGAACAGACTGGGAGCAGAATGATCCCCAGAATGAGGGATGGTGACAAGATAGAGAGTACAGTTGTGTTTCATCCTGGTCTGCAGACTCAGTGCATTCTAGGAGAGTGCCCTGGATGGCCTCTTTGAGAAGTAGTGGCCCCGCCTCATGGGACCTCACTTCATCAGAAGCCTCTCTCTTCCTGTAACAGTCTCCATCTCCTTTCCCAAAAGTCTCTATTTGGAAATTTTTCAAACCAGCAGAAGAGTTGGAAGAATACGTTCATGAACAACCATGTGCCTTCACCTAGATCCTCAATTGTTTAATTTCTGCAGTATTTGATTGCTCCCTTTCTCTCTGAACATATTTCTGAACCATGTGGAAGTTTGCTGCAGACATCACATCCTTTATCCCTACCTCGCTCAACATGACCAGCTGTTCTCATGACATCTGATCATGTCCTTTAATCCATCATCTCTAAGTTAGGTTTGAGCACTAGGTTAAAGATGTGCCCATCAGATTTCTCCATTGTAAAGGTGTCTTTCTCCTTTATTTTTATTTTTTTTAATTCGGTTTGAAACCATGTGTAATGCTGATTTCATATGTTAAGTTTGCCTGAAGTGAATGAGACTACAGCACTATAACATCTTAACATTTGGCTTGCTTAAAGGGCAGAAGGCACCAAATTTGCACATTTTATCCACTGTGATACCAGGAGGCTTTTCTTCCAACAGCTTCAATTATTCATGGAACAAACATTCTTAGTGTCCTATCATGTGCCATGCTGCGTGCTAGTGGATGACACATGGTGATGAGAGTGGTCCTCCCTATAATCTCGGGGGAAAAACCCAGGTAGCCTGCTGGCTCAACACACTGCAGCATGTAAATGCTAAGAAACAAGAAACAGTAGAGCACAAAAGAAATAAGGGCTTTTCTGCCTCAGAGAAGCGTTGACAGGTTAGTTTGGGACTTTGCAGAATTGTCTGGGGCTGGGGAGCAGAAGAGGGAGGAATTTGAAAAACTCCTAGGCCTTCCAGTCCCCCAGTTGGGATCCACTAACCTAGGTGGAAGGAGTGTGTTCTGTTCTCTGTGGGGTCAAGTCCCATTCAGGAACCCAGGGCCACTGTGCGTGATCAGTCCTCTGTCCATCCAAGGCCCACAGCCCCTGTGAGATGGGCAGGGAGAGGTATGCTGGGGGCCTTGCTCTCAGAGATGAAGACCAGGCCCCAGAAATGTGTCAGGTTCCCTTCACATCCATGACAGACTTGCCGACTATAACTGAACCTACAGATTTTAAATAGTCCCAGAAACCAGATGCATTCAGTATGCTCCCTGTGATAAACACTTTCCTCACTTTACTTTCAGGCTTTCATCTCTCAAGTGTGAAGTATTTTCTCCAGTCCTAGAAGCAGCAGCAGCTGCCCATGGTTCTTCACCCACTCACCAGTTTCAAGGTGCAATATCCTTTCCCTCCTGCCTTGGTCTTTCTAGACTGAAGACATCCTTTCAAATGCCTGCCAGCGGTCCATCCTCTCCTCCTTCTGATTGCTTCGCCTGTGCATCTGTGACTTTCCCTGTTCTGTGTGATGTTCCTAAAGTGCCACTACCAGAACAGCACTTGATATTCCAGGTGTGAGACAGAGGGGGCCACTCTCACAAGTGTACATATGATTGAGGATGCTGGCAGAGTGAAAAAAGACAATGGAATCAGCTGGCAAAACTGTGATCTAAGTTTATTTCTCAACTGTACTTTGTGTTACTTTGATAATTTAAAAAGATAGGCAAAAAATTCCATCAACTCCCTGAAAAACAGTAAATCTATTCATAGTTATATGATTAACTTAATCATTATTCAAGAATTTTATTCACTCTCCATCCAATTCTGATATGTCATTCCTACATTGAAATGGAAAAAATGGGAACATTCTAAAGTGGGCTTTTTAAATCCTGAATAATATCCAGAAACACTAATGATGTGACTGTGACATCACATTTTCTACTTGTGGAATACTATTTAGCATAATCTTACAAAGCTTGTTCAGCAAAAGGGGGTTCAATCAACCACCAACTAAAAAGAGAGAGGGAAGTGTGAATCATGACTTAGGATCAAAACGAACCACTCAGGCAAGTAGAGAGGTTCAGACCCAGGCCACCCTAGTGGAGCCCAGTGAAAGCCCTGCTCCCTGAGTGTTCTGTTCTCGAAGACAGGCTCAGCTACAACAGGCATCACTCACCTTGTTAGGGCAAACTTTCCTCATCCTCCACCAAAACTCACTGTGGTGACCCTGATTGGAACAAACCAAAATGACACCTTTCAGACAATTGAGGAAATCTGAATATAGACAAGCTATTAAGGGATTTTTACTAATTTTGCTAGGTATGGTAATGGTCTGGGCGGTTACGTTTTAAACAAACATTTGTGTAAGGCAGAGATTCACTTTGAGGCATTTATGAGTAAACTGACACCACATATGAGATTTACTTTAAAATATCCCCCCAAAAAGCTGGGGGGATACAAGACACAAGATTGGGAGGATGATGGTAAGGGGAAAGGCTCAGTGAGAGTAAGGGAGGCACTGCAGGAGGAGTGACATTTTGGCTGAGCCCTGAAGATGGCAGAGGAGCTGGATGGCTTCCTCCAAGCAGAGGGTAGGCTTGCACAGCTGCTGGGAGGTGAGGGGAGCCCTGTCTGCAGAAGTGGTCAAGATTGTGGCTGTGGCACAGGAGTGAGAGGGAGGCAGGCCAGTCTGTAGGGCAGCGATCAGAGCTGTAGCACATGCCTGGGGTTTGTGCTCCAGCCCACTGTCACTATGTCAAAATTATTCACTTAATCTTTGACCTCGTGTTTTGTAAGTGAAGTGGGACAGTGGAGGATGCTCCAGGAGGTGGCACCACCTCATATAGTCCCACCACCTGCTCTCTGCCCAGGACGTGTTCTCCACTGCTTGCCTTCCCCCTCCCCTGTGCCAGAGTCTTACCCAGCCTCCCTGTCCCCACACCGTGACCTCTGCCACCAGTAGAGGCATAGGTGCAGGTGAGCATGTCTGCAGCATTCAGGTAGGGCAAGGCATGCTATCAGCTCCCCCACCTCTGACTGGCTGTACCACTGCAGACCAGGTAGGCTGCTGGCAGGAGGTCGCACCTCAGATGGGTGAGTGTCTCATCACCTACTGATCCAGAAAGACCCCTTGATAGGTCACCCATTCACTGTCAGTTGGCACAATGTTCCCAGGAGAATGGTAGAGGCTCACTCCCCAAGTCTGTCCCATGATTGGAGCACAGGATATTTATCCCAAAGCTGGTGAGGGGGAACTCAGTAGTCCTGTGGCTGAGCCAGGGCAGGGATGCCCCAAGTCGCAAGTGGGCAGTCCCCAACTGGGAGCTCTCCCTGAGCCAGCTATGTGCCTGAGGTCCTTTCCTCCTCCTCCCTTGCCTGAGTCTTCATGTCCCTTTCTGTCAGCCAGCTCAAGGCACCCTCCAGGGATCAGCCAGGAAACACAACTGTCCTTTCAGTGATTCTACATACAAGTCAAATGTTCTGAAGTTTGCATCTAAAACTGACACTGAATAGTATAAGATGAACAATGAAACTTATGACAATTTAATTTATCGCTTAGAATATTAAATAAAAAATGCAAACACTATTAGAAATAGAGAGATAATGCTCAGGAGAAAGAAAAGCTTTCCAAGTGCCTTTAAGGCACACTCTGCCTGCCACATTTTCACTTTGCTCTGGGCTTGCATGTTTTGCAGCCAGGTCTGGGTGGAAGGCATTCATGATGAAGCCACTGAGTGAGGAATGAACTGGTCCATAAAGACCTCGCAGATTGTGTGAAGAAACATCAAATCATCTCAAGGGCAACAGGAGCAGCTGGGATGTCTCCAGTGAGCAGCCCAGGACGCCATCACCCAACCTGGCAAAGCTGACTGGACCAGAGGGAATGCATTCACTGCTACGCCATGCCCCATGGCCAGATGTTCCCTCTCAAAAACCTAAAGCAAGGAGAGTGTGGCTGAGAGAGTTGGGAAATGAGCAAGTTGATGAAAAGCATAAAGTAAAATTTGGCAGCCATGCCAAAGGTCTGTGCCCTGAGGGCTAGCTGCTCAGCTTGTCCTCGGGTCCCTAACTGGGGCCCACTGTTATGAACACTTAGAGAGCAAAAGCATGCCTCCCTCCTCCCATGCCATCAGGGACTCTAGACAGACTGCTCAGCATGCCATGTGACCTGATTCTGCCCTGTGACCCAGGTTAAGGGTGAGGACTGAGTATGAGGATTCTATACTTACAGCGTGTACACTAGTCAACTGCCCCTAGTGATTTGGTCAGAGGTTAGACAAGCATTTGTGGAATGCTTACCACAGGACAACAGGACAAGGACCAGGAGATGCATTTTATTTGGAGCAGTTCATGAATTTCCACAACAAAAACCTATGAGATTGAAAGTATTTTCTGCACTTTTGCAGATGAGAAAATGAAAAGAGACATTAGGCACCTTGGAAGCAACAATAAGAGCTCAGGACCTTGAGACCATTGTGTTCCCACAGCATTGTGTCCCCACAGCATTGTGTCTCTGTAATTTAGCCTGTTTTGTGGTGTCAGAGAGAAGGACTGACACCAAAAGGAAACAATGCAGATGTACAACCTATAGTCAGGAAGCCAAACACTGTGTTCAAGGTAACTGGAAGTATAAATATGTAGGAATTAACAATCTATATGTTTTTGGTACAGTGGCAGAGGTGGGATTGAGAATGACTTTGCATAGCAAAATGTTGGGAACAGCCCTGCCTGGTTTCAGAAGCTGTAACCCACCATGGTTAAGGCTAAGTAAGGTCTTTGGAACCATAAGCCACTAAGGAAACAAAGCTTATCTCCCTGGCAGGGGTGCCACCTCTGCCCCCTTTACTTTACCCTGCTTGGCCCCGAGCCTGACCAGTTAGCCAATGATGGGTAAGATTCCTCAAGGGAGGGATGACCTAAGACAGGCACGGTCATGAGGGGGCCATCAGGGAAGGACTTGGGGGGCTATAGAAAAAGGGGGTGATGGACCCTCACCCCTCAGCTTTGTCATAGCCTGAGTCCTCATTCTGTCTGCAAGAAGTCTCCTAATCTCTTGGCTGCCTTACTTCCCCTGCCTGACTTAAGCCTGAAACAATGCCAGAGGTGGATGTGGCCCTGGTCTGGAATCAACAGTTCCCTGGGGTGATCAGGCCTAAGAAAGAATACATAAAATCATGTGAAACCTGCTTTGCTAAGAATGCCCTCAATTTTCTGATAAGGGTCCAAGCATGAAATGATTTTGTTTCCCAAAGTTTTATAGCCCTTTAGCTAACTGACCCTGACTCAGAATAAGCCCTCAGAGTTCTTTGTATGTTATCTATTGTTTGATCCTTACTGCCTGACAATGATTGATGAGCTTCACCTGTATTCCTGTGCAAATTGAACCCAATAAAAGCCCATTGAGGAAAACACTTCTGGCCCTTCTCTTTTGAGAGATCGGCCACCTTTCCTCCCCAAGCAGATCATGTCTTGGTAGACTTATTCTCATCCTTGGCGGACAGGGGGCCCTGTGGGCAGAGCCCCCCCCCCCTCCCCGCACAGAAAAATAGATGTTGGAGGATCAAAACCTGACGAAGTGACATACTACATATCCCAGGGAGAGGACTGGACCTTTTCTGGTAGAGCACTCAGTGCAGCCTTATCTTGTCGTGCAGCAGGGTTGCCACAATCATGGTGGTCATTGCATGTTGGCTCACCCTGCATGTTGGCTAGTACCTCCCATTGCAGTTTCATGTGGCAGGAAGCCTCACAGTCACAAGACAGGCAGCCAGCTCCAGCTCACGATTCTGCAGAAGGACTCCCACTGCCTCCCTTCAAGTCAGCCCTGTCTCCCTGGCAACATACTCCCCACGCAGTCCATGAACCCCAAACACTAAGGGACAGACAGCAGCTCAATAAAGACAGAAAATCTGCATGATGACCTCATGAAAAACCACTCTCCTTCACCCCCCAAGACTGCAAAAATTTGAGAAATACAACTGGGCTGACAGAAATCAACAGTTCCAGCAAAAGCCAGTAGACATGGCAAACTGTTATGGGCAGCCCTCAAGGAAGGGACAAAACGATCAAAGAAATGAACCAATTCTGACCATAGAATGTAAGTGGAAATTAGTATCCAAAGGCTCAGGCAGTATTCCATGTGGTATTGTATTTAATGTACCATTTCCCACTTACTACAAGCACTGTCCCATTGTTTCATCAGATGCAAATTATTACCCCTAAATTTCCCCTGGCAGTGAGGAAGCATTCAGACAAAAAGAAAGATGGGCATGGATGCAGGTTCTTTCCCCAGCAGTGGTATCAGACAGGAGAAGCTAGTACCAGCTCCCAAGAGCCAAGTTTTAAATTGTCAGGGACTTTGTGAGCGTTATGTGATCTCATAACTAGCTTCAAATTGGCCATGGTGGAGAATTATCACCACAGAAATCACAAACACTGTTGATCAGGATTATTTTGTTTGTTTTCCAAGAAGCTGATTGTAGGGCCCAACCACCATCTCCCAGGTGAGCTTGCCACAGTCTCTTCACCATTCTAAATTTTATTTTTCTATATTCATAAAATAGGAATTGTAATTTCTATTCCACAAAAACATTTTTCTAAATGAGAACAATGAATATGAAAGAGACTTGGAAATTACAAAACAATGGACAAATACCTGCATTTATTTTCTCCCTCACACCCTAGTCCTTAAAATATGCAAGAATGTCCCTGCTTTTCTGTGTCTCACGGATACCAGAAACTTCATTCGAACCTTTCTTTCTTGTCAAATGTTCATAGCCCTAGTTTTAAATTTAAACTGAGAATTTTTGAATTTCTGCTCTTTTCTTCATGAAGAGTATAAGGGTAAGGAGAGTAATATTAAAAATTGCAGAGCAGACTAAAGGCCTTCTTCCATTTCCTGGGTTCTTTGCAAACAGGAACTGAATGGCCTCTGGAAGTCACTGAGTGGAACTAGAGGAGGTCTTCCATCCAGGGCCTTCAGGCAAGAGCGGCAGGGCAAGCATGAATCTACTCTGGGAAAGGGGACCAGTCTTCCCCATTCGACCACTCCATCTTACTCTGGGAAGGTTTTACCACAATTTTTTCACAAGTCCAATGTTACTTCCATGATTTCCACCACAGAGAGTAGTCCCTCAAATATATTTAACTCTTGCTCTCCTTTCTGAAATGTGGACCACCTTTCACTTTCCAGAACACAGATACTGTGTACCTAGAGGATATGTTGAGGCCAATGGCCCCACCCCATCCATGGCCATCTCTACAAATGCTGGCAGCTATAGAATCACTCCTCCTTGCCCACAGCGATGTTATGCGAATCCCACAGGCTTTGTGAAAGTAATTTTATCTCATAGTCTTTATGGTCTTGAACAATTCCCTGAATTTCTCCTGAATTGGCATAGGGCTGAGACAGATACTCATGCTGGAGCTCTCAAGTCCCACAAGGCTTCCCCAGGCACCCATGGTCCCCTCTTGCTAAGGACTGCAGCATGTATGCATATATATAATTCAGTCTTTAAAAAGGAGGAA
The DNA here is from genome assembly GCF_022682495.2 of Desmodus rotundus. Classification (NCBI taxonomy): domain Eukaryota; kingdom Metazoa; phylum Chordata; class Mammalia; order Chiroptera; family Phyllostomidae; genus Desmodus; species Desmodus rotundus. The sequence goes on from NC_071387.1 coordinate 83,145,025, forward strand.
ATCCTGCCATTTATGACAACATGGATGAACCAGGAAGACATTACATTAAGTGAAATAAGCCAAGCACAGAAAGACAAATGCATCATGATCCCACTTACATGTGGAATCTAAAATAGAAACAGAGTAGAATGGTGGCGGCCAGAGGGCGGGGGATGAGTGAAATAAGAGGTGTTGGCTAAGGGGTACAAGTTTCAGTTATGCAGGATGAATAATTACTGGAAATCTAATCTACAACAATATGACCATAACAATTCTGTATTGTATTGTTGAAATTTGCTAAGAGGATAGATTTTAAGAGTTCTCACCACAAAAACACTAACAGTTAAAAAGTAAGTAAATTAAAAAAAATAAGAACACATACACACAAAAATATGACTGGTAAATTCTTTGGAATCACATAGCAAGAAGGATTCTAGAATCACCTAGAGCACACTGTTTCCAGGTTGTTATTATTTAAATTATTCAGAAGAAGCTATACTCTTCAAAGATTTGCAAGGATTAAGATTTCCAAAGATTCTGCAATTTCTTTTATGAATGACTTAAGATTCTATTCTAAAATCATCTATGGTCAAGAAATTTAGCCTATAAAATTTTTATTGCCAATTTAATTTTATAACAATAGAAATTCACTTAAAGAAACTACAGTACATTCATATAAAATAATATACAATATTTAAAAATCATAATATCCATTATGTTAATGTAATTTTATTAAATAAAAAAGCATGTGACAAAATATTACCTACTCTGATGTCAAACGTTATTTTCTTTTAAAATTTTTTTAAATCTTTCAATAACAGTTGACATTTGATACTATATTAGTTTTGCTGTGTAGCATAGTGGTTACACATCTTTATAACTTTTTAAAATTTAATCTTCCTTTTATATTTTATTGATTATGTTATTACAGTTGTCCTAATTTTTCCCCCTCTGTCTCCTCCACCCGGTGGTCCCTACTCACTCAGGCAATCCCCCACCATTGTTCATGTCCATGGGTCATGTGTATAAGTTCTTTGGCTGCTCCATTTCCTATACTGTACTTTACTTCCCCATGGCTATTCTACCTATGTACTTCTTGATCCCTTCAACTCTTCACCTATTCTCCCCCTCCCACCTCCCATCTGACAACCATCTGGTAACTAATTTCTTTTTCTTGCTGCTTTTAAGAGTCTCTCTTTATCTTTAACCTTTGGCCTTTTAATTATGATGTGTCTTGGAGTGGGCCTCTTTGCATCCATCTTAGTTGGGACTCTCTGTGCTTCCTGGACTTGCATGTCTATTTCCTTCCCCAAATTAGGGAAGTTTTCTTTCACTATTTTTTCAGATAGCTTTCCAATTTCTTGCTCTTTCTTGTCTCCTTCTGGTACCCCTATGATGCAAATGTTTGACCTCTTAAAGTTGTCCCAGAGGCTGTTTATACTATCCTTATTGTTTTTTAATTCTTTTTTCTTCTTACTATTCTTCATGGTTGTTTTTTGTTTCCTTATTTTCCAAATGATAGATTTGATTCTCAGCTTCATCCATTCCACTATTGTTTCCCTGTAAATTGTCCTTTATTTCAATTAGTGTATACTTTGTTTCTGGCTGGGTCTTTTTTATGCTGCTGAGGTCCTCACTAAGTTCTTTGAGCATTCTTATAGCCAGTGTTTTGAACTCTGCATCTGATAGATTTCTCATCTCCATTTCATTTACCTCTTTTTCTGGAGTTTTGATCAGTTCTTTCATTTGGGCCATGTTTATTTGTCTCCTCATTTTGGCAACCTCCCTGTGTTTGTTTCTATGTATTAGGTAGAACTGCTTTGACTCCATGTGTTGGTATCATGACCTAATGTAGTAGATTCCTATGTCCTATAGGAATGTCCTATAGGGTCCAGTGGCACAGGCTTCCCTTCCACTCATGCTGAGTAATTGAGGTGTACCCTTCATGTGGGCTGAGTACAACCTCCTCTTGTAGTTGAGCCTTGCTTGCTGTTGGAAGATCAATGAGAGGGATTTACTCAGGCCAGTCAGAAGCAAGGACTGGTTATGACCACTGACCACCAACCTCCACCATCTGTGGAAGATCAGCTTTGCAGGGGCAAAGTGGTGGTGCTCTGACATGGTCTGTAGCTGTCCACTGGGTGCACTGACCCTGGGGTTCCTGGGTGGTACAGGCTAAGGTCAGCCTTCACCTGTGTTTTTCCCAGAGCACCCTGCTTGAACTGTAAAGCAATCTGAGATGGCTGCTACATATGCTGGGTTTGGAGATTCCCAGGTGAAGCCAAGCTGTGAATCTAATCTGGTTGCCACTAGGGCTCACTGAAGCCAGCCATTGCTTGTTTGATAGGATTTAGGAGCCAAGACCAGCTATTCTTATGGAAAAGCAGCTTGGGTAGACCCATAAATTGGGTGGGGCAGAGCCTCTGGGGATCTCCAAGACAGGTCAAACAGTGTTAGCCAGGTTGATGGAGTCTCAGATATAGCACCAGCTTACCATCTCTGTTGGGGGAAGGGCTTAGCAAAGGGGCAATGGCCTCTGCTCTCCTTGATACCAGAGACTTCAGTTTCTCTCTATACCAATGGTGACTTTCAAGCTGCTACCTCAGTTCTGGAGCTTGGAAGGAGTGAATCTGAGTAGGTGAGTCCTTGTGTGGGTTCTTTAAGAGGAACTGCTTGGGGCTCCAGAAGTTTCTTCCACTGCCTCAATCCTTGTTGGGTTTTGCAGTCAGAAGTTGTGGGGACTTATAACACTGGGCTGGGGTGCCTGGAGTGGGTCTGGAACTCCTCACCCCTGAGATATCCCTCCTGGATTTTTATCCACTTGGGTGTGGCGTCAGCCCATTCCATGCCTGTGCCTCTCCTACCAGTCTGGATGGATATGGTTTCTTTAATTCCATAGTTGTCCCAGTAAACTTGACTTTATAGTTGTCAGACTTACATTCAGCTTGATTTCTGATGGTTGTTCTCTATTTTAGTTGTAATTTTTATGTAATTGTACAAAGAGGCAAGCCATGTGTATCTATGCCTCCATCTTGACCAGCAGTCACTGATCTCAAACATTTATAACAAGATATATACATAGACATGAACATGTAATGGATATTATAAGTAAGTGAAGTTTAGAAAAAAGTTAACATATTTCTGCTACATAAAAATGATGTTACAAAGCATGATAAACTGTTCCTGAAATATAAAAGTTGTGGCATCTATGTAACAAGAGAAATGGTTTTCTCGGACTCCTATGTATCTTTTCAGGTATACCCAGAATTCAAGGTCTGAACCTCTTTTTGCCCAGGCCATCTCTCAGCAACAACATTGAGGGATGAGGTAATGCCCCCATGGCACAAAGAGCAGGCTTGTTATAAAAGCAGTGGTTTTCCCAAGCAACTCACTACCTATGCAGTGCACTTGTCCCTCTGTGTCACAAATAGATTGATGCTGTGCTGTGACTAACAATGTTCTTTGTCCCTAACCCAAGAGTCTCATGTCTTTTGTCAAAATCCATGAAGAAAAAAATTACAAAGGTCCATATATGTCAATATGTATCTCATATTAGTATATACATACAAACAAATATGGCCATCTCCAAATGATAGTGTTACAAGTGATAGTTTCCTTTGTGTTAAGCTCATTTTTTGTACTTCTATAATTAAAATGCATTATCTGCAAACAGAAAAAAGGCAATAAATTCACTTTTAAAACTATAAGTAGAGTGATTTCAACTATATAAACTTTATTAAACATACCTTGCCATTTTCTGCATTTACTCCTCATTCTCCATGCAACCAGCATCATCTCTAGTGGCTGAGGATATTGTGGTAGGTAAGTTGATGTGAGTCTATGTCATGGAACTCCCCAGGAACATCCTAAAGTCTATGTTGAAGGGAAGGGAAACTGACACTTAAACAAACAGGGGATGAAACAAGAAATTTGGAAGAGAATATTTGCAAACAACATATCCCACAAAGGGCTAATATCCACAATATATGAGGTCTGTCTGAAGAAAGTCCAGCCATTGTTAATATAACAAGAATGGTTTGCAGGACATCAATGTAACCTGGCGGCCAAAGAGAGTGGACTGGAATGCACATGTGTGAACAATGATGACTTCTCTGTATTAGTCCGTGGGGGCAGTAGACACCCTTGAGTGAGCATGTGTACTGTGTGGCTACCGCATTCAAAATGACTGAGCAAGTAGAGTAACGAATCTGTATTAAATTTTGCATTAAGCTTGAGCATTCCTCCATGGAAACTATTTGGATGATTCAGAAAGCCACAGCTATGGGCAACCGGTGATTGGCAGCTTCATCAGACGATGTGCCCATTCATGCATCACATCTCGTGCAGAGTTTTTTGGTGAAACATAAATCACCCAGGTGACTCAGCCCCCCTACAGCCCAGATTTGGCACCTTGTGACTTCTGGCTTTTCCCAAAACTAAAATCACTTCTGAAAGGGAAGAGATTTCAGACTGTCGAGGAGATTCAGGAAAATATGATGGGGCAGCTGAGGGCGATTGGGAGAACTGTGTGAGGTACCAAGATGCCTAATTTGAATGGGACTGAGGCATCGTTGTCCTATGTACAATGTGTTTTGTATCCTGTGTCTTCAATAAATGTTTCTGGTTTTCATAGTACATGGCTGGATACCTTCTGGACAGGCCTCCTATAAAGAAATTACAAGGTTCAACAGTAAAAAAGCAAACAATTTGATTGGAAAATAGACAAAAATCAGAGACATTTCACCAAATATATACAGATGGTAAATAAGCACATGAAAAGATGTTCGGCATTATTAGTCATTAGAAACATGCAAATTAGAACTACAATGAGGAAGTGGGTCACTCATATATTGCTGGTGAGAATGTAAAATGGTACAGCCACTCTAGTAAAGAGTGAGTTAGTTACTTAAAATACTACGTATATGACTATATGAACCAGCAATTGCACCCCTGAGCATTTATTTTAGAGAAATGAAAACTTTTGTGTAACCAAAAACCTACACATGAATGTTTAAAGCAGCTTTATTTTTGTAATGGCCAAAACCAGAAACAACCCAGATGTTCTTCAATAGGTGAATGTTTAAACAAACTTGGTTCATCCATATCAGAGAACACGACTTGACAGTAAAAAATAAACTATTGATCTATACAACAACTTAGGTGAATTTCTAGATAACTATACTGAGTGAAAAAAGCCAATCTCAAAAGGTTGTATACTATATGATTCAATTTAGATAACATTCTTAAAATAACAAAATAATAGAAATGGAGGGCAGATTAGCACTTGCCAGGAGATAAGGATGGGCTTGGGGGGAGTGGTAGTGCCCACGAAAGGACAACAGTGAGGGATCCTTGTGACAACAATGCTCCGTATCAATGTCAATATGGGTGGAGGCATTTCTTCAGCTTTGCAAATATTATCCTGGAGGGAAACTGAGTGAAGGATACATGGGATTTCTTATGACTTTATGTGAATCTACAATTATCACAAAGCTAAAAGCTTAATCAAAAATTTAAAAATTAAACATGGACAAAAATACAAATTAATTATTCAAAAATGCAAGGTATAGAAGAGTATACCTACCATGCAACCATTTTGTTAACCAAAGGGAGAAAATAATAACTTAAGAGTAGTTATGTGATTACCAATTATGACAAGGCTCTAAAGAACAATGAGAGGATAGAGAGTGGTCTGAGAGAGTACAACAAACAACGGTGAACTTACATTGGGGTGTCCAAAGTCTTTTCTGATGACATGACACTGTATCTGTGACTGGAGTCCATGAGCACTATTGGGTCCACATGGAAGAAAAGGCATTTCAGTGAAGCAGTGAACAAAAGACCCCACACCCAGGGTCCCCAGATGTGGGATGATTTAGATTTAATTGCATTTTCTGCACAGTGTGAAAATGATGCTATTATTTCAGAGTTACATCTTTAGATGTTTTACATATTACCATGTTAACATAATGTATTGATTCTAAGTTCCTGTGCCTTAGAAGGATCTGGACATTTTTATATCAAAATAGATGACAATGATGACAGTAAACTAGAATACCATTGTATGGGTCTCTTCATTTAGTGCTGACCCCAGCACAGTGCAGCAGGGAACCCTGTCCTAGACAACACAGCTACTCCTGCCACCACCTTCCCAGGGCAGGGTCCTTAGAAAATTGCCTTCAGTAGTTAACTTAATAGCCAGCATTGATTTTAAAATGGTGTTTTCATAGTTAGCACTTTAGTTGGTTTCCCTTGCAGTACCATCTTTCTTTTTATTTTATTTTATCTTATCTTATTTTTTATTTTATTTTTTTTAATATATTTATTGATTATGCTATTACAGTTGTCCCATTTCCCCCCCCTTCACTCCACTCCATCCTGCCCACCCCCTCCCTCCCACATTCCCCCCCCCCTATAGTTCATGTCCATGGGTCATACTTATAAGTTCTTTGGCTTCTACATTTCCTACACTATTCTTACCCTCCCCCTGTCTATTTTCCACCTATCATTTATGCTATTTATTCTCTGTACCTTCCCCCCCTCTCTCCCCCTCCCAATCCCCTATTGATAACCCTCCATGTGATCTCCATTTCTGTGGTTCTGTTTCTGTTCTAGTTGTTTGCTTAGTTTTCTTTTGTTTTGGTTTTAAGTGTGGATGTTAATAACTGTGAGTTTGCTGTCATTTTTACTGTTCATATTTTTTATCTTCTTTTTCTTAGGTAACTCCTTTTAACATTTCATATAATAAGGGCTTTGTGATGATGAACTTCTTTAACTTGACCTTATCTGAGAAGCACTTTATCTTCCCTTCCATTCTAAATGATAGTTTTGCTGGATACCATCTTTCTTGAGTTAAGAATTAAAAGCCCTGTATGTCAAATAACCTGGATGGTTTATGCTATGGTCCTTCTTCTTAGCTCAAGAACCTAGCCTCTTTTGCTTTGTATGTTGAATGCATGTCTCCAATGCATGTCTCCAAATACTGTCCTGACCATAATCACTAAAATGCGAAATAAAGCATACAGCTAAAAATGAAGACTTCAAGGAAGGGTGCCAAAACTTGCTGATGAGTATCTCTCTAAGGGAGAGTTGTGGGGAATCTTTATGCTTTTATATATTTCTAAAAGTTGTACAAGGAACATATATACTATAATAAAAGACTACTTTTTTATAAAAATCAGATCCTCACTACAAAGAATTTTTAGGAGCAATTAACTAAATGTCATTTTATTATTCTCTTAGTTCTGATTCAGAGAAGCACCTAATGTTTCATAAAGAGAAACAATGCTTCTCACAGTTGCCCTAGAATTTCCCAAATGACCAGATATTCAGAAGTCTCAGTACTAGTAATAGTACTGATATAATCCTTAAAAAGTGATAATTCATCATTAATAATATTGAACAAAAGCACGAATGGCACATAATCATTCAATTAACACAAAATCATATCAAATCTTTAATGCACCTATTATAAAAACAAGATTCACACATATCCTTTCTGCCTCTCACATACATAACCAGGCCCCTTCTTAGGACTTTCATATCTGGATGAACATTTAAATGCATATTACACTTTAGATTCTAGAAAAAATAATTGATTATCAAATGTTTCCCAAACATGGGTCTTTAAAAGTACAATAGTATTTAGATTTAAAATAGTAAGCATTTGAGCTAAACTCTTTGGATACAAGACTGTCATAAACATGCTGTGAATAAGAAAATTAAGAAAAATAGTCATGGTACATTCATTTCTTAAACATACTGAGAACTACTGTTATTTCAATGAGAAATTCCTGCAAACTCCTGCTCTTGCTTGCTTCCTCTCAGCGAGTTACAATGTGTTCCCATGGTAACCCTGTTGCTAAGGGGACCTGTGAACATCAGCGTGTTATCTGCACTTTGAAATGCTGTTAGCCTGAGCAGCTGGGCTCTCTGGGATATTGAGGTTTAATTTAGGGCCATTTTCCTCTGTATCTTAACAGTGAATTCAGCAGAAACTGTCATAGGTTGTCCCGGTGGGCGGAACAAGTGTGGACAATTCCTGGGGTGGCCTCTGAGATTTTATGCCATTCAGATTACAGTAGTCTTCCTTTTAGGACATCCTCACCATCCTCCTGTAGCTTAAATGCTAGAATTATAAGAAAAAAACAATCACAGCAATTACCAACACTACTAAATGGCATATGGCACAGGTTTTATTAAATGTTTATAAATGGCAAATACAACCAAACATAAGTTGTTAGAAATAAACATCACTTTGAATCAATAATCTGAAAGATTTCAAACATTAAATATTTAGAAAACCCCAAATGAAGCAAATCAAAATATTTTTAAGGTTTCCCTTTGAATGTCTCCAAAATCATATTCTGGCAAACAGATTGTAACATTTCATCAGAATCCTGATTGGAATCTAGAGTCTTCCATCAAGCCAATTGTTATTGAATGTTTTATTTGTTGGAAATAAGTTTTATTATTGTTAAGTGACAATTCCTTCAAGTAGCCCAAGTTCCTTGATTCCATTTTTTTCAGCTCCTGACAAAAGGGAGAAAATAATAACTTAAGAGTAGTTATGAAGGAACTCCACCTCCTGTGGGTCTGCTCCTCCCCAACTCCTTCCCAGGCCTTGTTTCAGTCAGCTCAAACACCAGCTTGCTTAGACTGCAGACACTCATTTCTCATGTTTCTGGAGGCCAGCATGGTGGGGATCTGGTGAGGGCTCTCCCAGGCTTTCAGAGGGCCATGTCCTCACATGAAGAAGAGAGAGGAATTGTTCCAGCACACTAACCCAATGGAGGGAGCACCCTCATGAACTCATCTAACCCTAATAACTTCCCCACCAAATACCACCTCGTTTGGGGGGGACTACTTCAGTATGAGCATTTGGAGGGCACACATTCAGTCCATAGCAGGACCCACACCTGCACCCACAACACTTGTCAGGATAAGGTTTGCCTCAGGGTAACCAATCCACCTAGTCTGCCTGAAACCATTCCTCCAGGAAGCACTTCTGATTTTCAGGCTGATGAACATGTTCCTGGGGGAGCTGACAACATTATCATTGGCCAACCTCCTTCTCAGCTCAGTCTCTGCTATCCTATGCAGTCACTCCTCAATTCCACTCAAGGACACCACCTCAGGATGCAGATCCAACTGGATACACACGTATTTTACAAAAGAAAAATGAGCACAGGTCGGAGTGATAATGAATTATCTCTGTGTTTCTCTTTTAATTCACTGTCTCTTTCATATATGAAAATAAAACATTTGCAAGTTATTGTTGAGGGAACCGTATTACACAGACAAGCCTCTGGAAGATGAAAAGTAAAGACACTGTTATTGGTAGAAGCAGGCACTCCCCATCCCAGCCATTACAGCTTCCTACAAACCAGATGAAGCCCACACATTGTCAGCCTGTCACCGCTGCATGTGGTCATTTGTTAGGACAATTGAAAATCACCCACTTAACCTTGTCTGGAGGTTTGAAAGCTGAGTAGTCAAAGGCCAGGAGACAGAGTTTAACAGGGACAAAAGAGAGAGCGTGAGCCACATCCTGGTGGGAAGAAAGGGAGCCCTCTCAGTCTCTATGTTGCCAACCTTGAAAAGAAAACTAAAATTAGCCCCCACTTGCCACGCCTACTTTATGGAATTCTCACAGGCCCAAAGGGACACCCTTACCCTAAGATCCCAAGCAAACTTGGTTAATGAAGCCAAGGAACCATGTGAATGTGAAGCAGCTGGGGAGTGGAGTCAAGTTGTGAAGTCAGGCCCCTCTGCCTCTAACTTATGATCCTAGAGAGACCCTTGGCCCCAGGGACAACTCCTAGAACTCTACCTCAAAATAAAGGCATTAGTTCTTAAGGGGCCGAGAGCTCCAGATGTCTTGCTCATACTGAACAGGTGTCATGATATCTGATGTCATCTCCATCCCATTGTGTGTGGATTATGCAGAAACAGTATGAATGAACACACTGCATCCTCCCCAAGTATTCCATGTTCAAATGACTCATCCACCCTCCCAACCGGTGATGGTTCAAAATAACAGCACTTCCTGTATCCAGAGACCACGTCCCAAGGCCATTTACATGGCTGTGTATCACACACACACATATACACAGCAAATACACATACCACAAACACCACCTATACGCACACCACACACCTCACACTCCACATACTACACATATGCACACGCCATGCCACATATACGCACCACATATACCACACAACACTCCCCATATGTATACACACACCACACATGCACCACACACAGAAACATATGTACCACACACAGGCTACATGGTGTGGAAGCAAGATGCCCCCCACTTTGGTTCCTGACTAATTGGGTACTTTCCATTATATTCCTCCAGAAATAGTGAGGGGCTATTCCAGCTAGATTCTCAGAGAAGATGATGATTTGTCTGGTATGAGTGATGGCCAGACCCCAAGCCAATCACTGTGGCCAAAGGGCAGACACTCTGATTAGCCAGGGCGGGGCCGGTGCCACACAAAATACATAGTTGCAGCAGGATGATTATAGAATGACTAAGGGGGACTTCCTCCCAAAAAGTGACACTGAACATTTCATTCTTTCCATATTTTCACATTAATTGTGTAATCTTAATAGGTTTCCAGGAACTTACTTCTGTAAGTTCATCGATTCATATTTTCAGCAAAGAAAAATGACCTTCTTTTTTTATTTACCAAAAAAAAGACCATATCATGGAAGAAAATGTTTCAGGCATAATGGGTTCATCTACTCTGTCCTTTCTGTTTGAGGATGCAAGTCTTTCTAAAATATTTTAAAGATTTAACTCTCCTCTGTAACAGCACAGAGAGTAGTTGTCTGATATCACAGTCGTTTATAGTGCATATACATAACATCATTACAATGTTCCCTTTACCTTTCACTAGTAGGGGTCTTCCTCCAGCTGCTCCTCTCTTCCTCACTTTTAAAAAAAAAAAATTATTGTTATTCAATTACAGTTGTATGCCTTTTCTCCCCATCCCTCCACCCCACCCCCACCCCAGCTGAACCCATCTCCCTCCCCCACTTCCACCCTCCCCCTTGATTTTGTCCATGTGTCCTTTATAGTAGTTCCTGTAATCCCCTCTCCTCACTGTCCCCACCCCACTCCCCCCTGACTATTATTAGATTGTTCTTAACTTCAATGTCTCTGGTTATATTTTGTTTGCTTTTTTCTTCTGTTGATTATGTTCCAGTTAAAGGTGAGATCATATGGTATTTGTCCCTCACCATCTGGCTTATTTCACTTAGCATAATGCTCTCCAGTTCCAGTCCTTCCTCACTTTTAATTCATGCAGCCTGACATTCCCTAATCTGCCCAGCCAGGACTTCTCTGCATATTGAATCTACATGCTCAGAAGGAAGACCAAAGGGTCTCCCCTACAGAACAGAACAGAGCAGAACACAGTAGTATTATTTCTCTCTTCCCTAGATCACCACTGTCCAGACAGCAGGTAGACACAGGGGTCCAGAGGAGCCCTCCTCTTGTGGCTGGCTGGGTGGCTGAGCAGTTCTGTGTAGGTGACCTGCCCCAGATGATTCCAAGTCAGTAAACAGTTGTCCCAGCCTCACTGGGTGGCTTTGTGATTCAAGGGAACATGAACACAAAGTGAATAAACCAAGTCCACAGTCCTGTCCCCTTGCTACAATCCTGCAGCATAAGACAAACAAGGCAAGGTGGCTTCTCTAACCCCTGGTGCATCACCTACACCAGAGGAGATGGCAGGTGTGTGCTCTGCAGGCCTCCAGTCTCCCTGCCTTGTCCTGTCTCCCCAAGTCTTCCTGTACCACCGCCTTCCTGAAATGCTGCTTCCTGGGGGCTCTGAGGGGCTCAGAACCAGGTGTGCTCTTCCTCTGCTTATAGTTTTTCAAATTTTATGAACTTTAGCATGAGAGAGGGGCTTGTTGCCAGGGAAAACTAGCAGGTGCCTGCTCAGCTCAGCCCACCACCCATTCTGGCTCTCATTACTCCTGTGGTCCTGAAAAATTAACCTTTCATCCTCCTCACCTGCCACCTTCCTAAGCTTCTCTCCAAAGCCTGCTGACCTTTGGCCTTTTCTGGATCTGCTGATGACCCTTTCTGAGTTAACTTTCCCTCCATCAACACAGCGCATCCCCTTCAGATATATACTGTCTGAATAAAACTGGCACAGAACTTCTCACAAGTATGAGATCGATTAATTTACTTCCCTGCCTTTTTAATTAGAGAAGGTTACTGAAATCTGACTTCTCAATAATAGGCTGGCCAGAAGTTGAACACTGCTAATAATAACCAAAAAAAAGTTGAGAAATAAAACAGCTATGAATGAGGAGCATGTGTGTATATACTTGCTGCCTATTTTTCTTGAAGAGTCAGAAAACAAGGGAACAGTAGCTTCCAGAACCAGAGCCATGCATCTCACCTGCAAGGACTTCCTGGGGACTCCAGGCATCACGCCTACCTGGCCCTGTGGCCTACCTTGAGCCTCGAAGTCAGCTCTGGTAGCCATTCTGAGAAATCTATTTTTAAAAACCCCAATTCATTAAATGGAAAAATATGGGACACATATCATTAAAATTATTAATCAAGGTTTGTAAAACATCACTTGCAGACTTCTAGTTTTGGGACAAGAAGAACTAGACTCACTTTCCCCACCTCTTCTCTTCTAAACACAACTGAAAACTCTGGAAATAATTTAACAGATAATAATAAAAGGGCTCTGAAAGAAGAAATAAAGAAAGCCACTGAGTCCTGACCAGGTGGCTCAGTTGGTTGGGTATTGTCCTGCAAAGCAAAAGGTAAGCTGGTTTGATTCCTAGTCAGGGCACATGCTTGAGTTGTAGGCCCAGTCCCAGGCAACCGATCAACGTTTCTCTCATACACTGATAATTCTCTCCCTCTCTTTCTTCCTCCCTTCCCCTCTCTCTGAAAAATAAAAAAATAAATAAATCTTTAAAAAATAAAAAGAAAGCCACTGACTTTGGACTTCAGGATTTGAGGAATGACAATACAAGTTGTTCCATGGGTTTTCTTTTTTATCTCCCACATATGGTAGACTGGGCACTTGAGAAGCCTGAAGTCTGGATCAATAGTCCTAGAAGAAAACAGAAACAAGGAAAGTCTACTCTCCCTGGCCAAAGGAAAAGGAAAGGAGAAGCCCAACAGAGATCTAGAGGGCACCCCAACAGGGACTCCTGTGCCATCGGCTGACTGATCTGTACCAAGTGGCCAACTCAAAGTCACAGCAGAGTTAGCCCCTTATCTCAGAAAGGGGCCTGGCAACACCAGGAGCCCATGGGAGAATGTTCTTTCCCTGCAGGTGACAGCAGCACTGCAAGAATGAGGCAGACCAGAGTAACATTGTAAGGGCTCTGAAAATGAACTGCCATTGCAACAATAGCCACCAAGCAAGCAAGAACCTACTCTTCAAACCTAACCAGGGAAACTGCAACTAACATAGAAATCTGGGAAAGGATCAAGACTCTCCTAACATAACCAAAATGTTCCCATACAATCGAAAAAGCATTCATCGTAACAAGAACCAGGAATTACAATTACAAATTATCTTGACACAAAATTTTGAAATAGAAAATCTCAACAAAGGAATGCAAGTTATTTTTTTTAATCAAATGGAAATTATACAATTGAAAAATGCAATAACCAAAACATTTTTAAAATTCTCTGGCTGGACTCAATCAACATGAGGACAGATCAATAGAATTTACTCAATCCAAGCACAGAAATAAAATAGACTGAAAAAAATGAACAGAGCCTCTGGGGTTTGTGGGCAGCAACAAAAGGCCTAGCTTTTGTATATTAGAGTCTCAGAAGGAAAGGGGGAAAGTGTGAGGCTAAGAAAGTAGCCAAAGAAATAATAGCTGACAACTCCCCAAATTTGACAAAAGACATTCAAGAAGATGAGGAAAACTTAAATTGGATAAATCCAAATAAATCCACACCATGACATATCTCAATTAAACTTCTGAAAACTAAAAACAAAGAAAAATTTCTTCAGAATAGCCAGAGAAAGGCCTTGTTTTCCATAGAAAAGGACACTTTCAAATGAGAACACGTATCTCACATGAACCCATGGAAGCCTGAGGGAGGCAGATAGCATTCTCAAGTTTTCAAAGAAAAGACCTATCAACTATGAATTCAATATCTGGCAAAATTATCCTTTAGGAATATAGGGGTAATAGAGACATTCTCAGATGAAGGAAAACTAAGACAATTTGTTGTTTAAGTTATCCTTTAAAAATAGGTACAAAAACTCTCCAAACAGAAAGAAAATGGCAACAGAACGAAGTAGGCTGGGACCTTCAGAAATGAAAAATATGCAAAAAGGTAACAGAACAGCTAAAAATAGAGGCATGTATAATAGACCTTTGTGTGCCTCATGAATTTCTGTAATTATATCTTGTGGATGAAGCAAAACTTATCACACCATCTGATGTAGTGGTCAAAGTATGTGGAGGAAATAAATACTTAAGACAATTATATTTAGAAGTCGGGGAGGGTAAAAACTATGCCTGTCTGTGTCCCTGGTAACAACCCACCTACCTCAGTGCAGTCTGTGGACCCGTTACCCTTCAATACTCATCTTGAACATTTTTGCTGTGTCTTCCTTCCTATCTTTAGGTGATATGAGGACATGATGGAGTAAGGAGTGTATCGTGGATGGCCAGCTGTAGGCAGAGCTGTGAACAAAAGTCTCCTGAAGGGTCCAGGACCCTTCTAGGGATGCCACTGGGTTCTCTTCTCTATCCCAGTAGAACCCTGCTCTTCCACGTCTTAGTCAGCTCATTTTCACTTTTGCTAGTCTAGTTGATTCCTCACTCCATGTGACTTATGTTAAGGAGGGAGGCATTAGTACCTTGGGCTCAGGCAACTTCCAAAAACATGGCTGTCTGGGTGGCCAGGACACAAGGCATGGCCAGCAGGGCATGACTGAATGTCAGTCTCCATCTCTCCTTCAGCCAGATGCCCTTGTGCAGTGAACAAGTTAGCTGGACAGTGGCTCTGTCCTGAGAAAGACCCATGGTGTTTCTATGCACCTTGTCCAGAGAAATCCCAGCTAAAGATTGCAATCTGAGGCAAGGGCCACCTCTGTAACTTGCCTCCTCACCTTTCATTCTCCAGAAGACAGCCTCTGCAGGGCCTTGTGCATTGTTAATGCCTGCCTGCCAACCACATTCAATTTCTGAGTTTAGCAGTTCTTTTAAGTCCACTCAGTTACCATATCAGTGCCTGTTACTCTTTATGAAATTTGAAGGGTTAAAAACATGTCTTTGACCATGTGAGTCCCCAATATGGAATCTGCCTTTACTTCATCAAATCTATAACTAGATGTTTAATTATTTATTATGCTTTTAATATTACTAAGTTCTTGAAATTTATTTGTTTGCATCTATCATGTGAATATTCTAAATTGTTTTTTAATATTAGCCTTCTATATTGCTAAAGGCCACAGTGTATGTATATCCCTGCCTGAAAGAGGACAGGTAAGGCAAAGAGGAAGGTGAGGCCCCCAGGGACATGTAGACTAGATTCATACACTTCATTGCTTATATTGAGCATTTGTGGTCTTATTTTGTTAGTCATCCTTTTATTTCCCCTAACTGGCCTCACATATCACTTAAGAATTTGCTCTAAGATTTGTTCCACTCCCTGCAGGTAACAGGACACCTGAGCCAGTCACTGCTACAAGCCTAGAACAACCTGTACATTCCCATAACTTTCTAAAAGCAGTATGAATAAAAGTTAAACCAATCTGAGAAAGGCAAGTGTTAGATTTCAAGAATTCTCACATGCTTCCTAATAAATAATTTTTTAAATATCTGTGCTTTACTTCTATTTTTAAGAATGCCCTGATTATCTGTAAGAAAAGGTCTGTGCACACACCCAAGTGTGTTTGCAAAGAAGCAGGGCAATTTGGGCAAGGCTAGGCCAGAATAGTATTGACAAGTTAAAGTTAGCTAAAATTTAACACTTTTTCCCATAAAGACACTATCAATGTTTTCATGCACATTTTAGAAAATGACCTATTATTGTATTTGAAAGATTTTTGTGATATGAAGAATTTTAAAATCCTCTCACATTATGAATAAACAAAAAAGTTGCAAAAATTAAAAGACAAGAATGGAAATTTCCATTTAACAGATACTGATCCTAAATACAGATTAAGGGATCAGGCAAGGGGAGCCATGTGGTTTCCATATTCTACCTACACTGATTGAATTTTATGTGTACTATGGTTTTTATTAATATGTCACTTATGTCCTGGCTAGTGTGGCTCAGTGGACTGAATGCCGGCATGCAAACCAAAAGATTGTCAGTTTGATTCCCAGTCAAGTTGAGGCAGGAGATAATCAGAAAGGAGGAGACTCCAGAGGTGCCCCAGGACTAAGATAAAGGAAGTCAATATAGGACAGAGACCCTGTTCTAAGACCAGTTGTTCCCACTTTTTGGAAAAGCACTGAATCATGGTGACTCATGAATGCATATGTGCAGAAGATGCTACATGACCCGTGCTTCATTGTAATAGCATTATAATAAATTAACATTGTGTGACCCCCTTCTCTGGTGGTCAATCAAGGAAAATGATGGGAGACCACATGTGCAGTAACTTTAAGGTAATATAACTACATGCACAATAAAAGCCCGCCAAAACTAGTCAGGAAAGATCCGCCCTATAAGAATAGAATCCCTCCAGCCCCTGAGGTCAATCTCTGCTCATAGTTGGCCAGCTCCCATGCTCTGTGGAGTGTACTATCACTTAATAACGCTGCTCTCTTTCTGCTATAAACTGTGTTCTCAGTTCAATTCTTTGTCTGCAATTACCAAGAACCTTGTTCCCTGTGCCTACCTGTAACAAGGGCACATGCCTGGGTTACAAGCCAGGCCCCCAGTAGGGGGTTCATGAAAGGCAATCGCACATTAATGTTTTTTTTCCCTCTCTTTCTCCCTCCCTCCCCCTCCCTAAAAATAAATAAAATCTTTTAAAAAATAAATAAAATCTTAAAAAAATAAATAAATATATTCACATAACAATTTTATTACATTTTAAATCATTGTTAAATATAGTTTTACTAACCCTCTCAGGAAAAAAAAAATCTGAGACTGCAAAATAGTTAAATTACTTGTAAGAAATTTGACCTGTTTAGTCTGGCTCATAGCGGCATTAGTCCTCCTGTTATAAATGTACATTGATTTCAATGTACTAATTACCTTTTGGTACAAGGCAGGAATGGGGAGAAAAGCCAATTTCTGTGTCTGTACTATTTTGTCTAATCTTTGCTAATACATACCACCCATGACAGTCAGTTACGGAAAGCCATATTTCATTGGAGAGAGTTGACTTTTTTCCCCATTACTGTACCATTATCCTCTTGAAATGTCACTGCTCACGTCATAGTGTAAAAGTCTATGAACTGTTTCATCATTTATTTCCAACTCCATCATTAGTAGATGATCAAATCATTTTTTAAAAGATTTTATGTACTTATTTTTAGACAGAAGGGAAGGGAGGGAGAAAGAGAAGGAGAGATGTGTCTTTCACACATCGATTGGCCACCCTATGCACACCCCCAACCAGGATACTGGCCTGCAACCCAGGCATTTGCCTTGACTGGGAATCAAACTGGTGATCTTTTGGTTCACAGGCCAGTACTCAATCCACTGAGCCACATCAGCCAGGGCTCAAATAAGTTTTAATTTAGCAGAGAGAAGCTCATCCAATTTTTAAAGGATTCCGATTTGGCAGGTCTTTGCCACTTTAATGGCGAACGTGTGCCACTTGCATACACACGCACCTCTCCAGACATATGTTGATTCATGTTGTTAAGAAAACTGAGCCGCCCAGGTGGATTGACCTGCTGAGTGGGCAGACAACCTGCAAAATAGTCCCCAGGGTAGATCCAGTGCCCAGGACACTTAGAGGGTGGGTGCACATGGCTGCTGGGGCATGGGACCAGTTATGGTACCATGGATTGCTATCATTGTTCTCATAAGAATTCCTGGTACCTTAAATTTCATTAATTTTGAACATCTTAAGTAGTTGATATACGAACAGTCAATGCTTGGGGAAATGGTGATGCTGAGTTACAAAATTAAATAGGTGAATACTAAGAAAAATCATTATTTTCCCTTGGGATTTTTGAGCCTCAAAAGAGGGAAGTCTCAGTGGGAGAGGAACGGGGCCAGCCAGGATGCAGCCTGGAGGGAAGGCAGGGGAACAGCTGCATTGACACACAAAGGTCTCGGGCTGATGTTTTCCCCTTCTGCACAGAAATCCCTTGGATTTCTGGTCCCCACCACACCTTGTCCACATGTTACCTGTTAGCCTTCTTCACCTTCATTTCACAAGCCGGAGTTGAGCTTTTCTCTGAAGGAATGACTTAGAAGACAAGAAGCAGAGCAGGTGAGTTTGGAGAGAGCAGTTCTGAAAGTTTAGCTCAAGAAGGGCAGTTGGCTCTGCTGTAGCTTCCAGTGTTATTCCTTGAAGCCAGCCCTCGACCCACCTGGCCTAACTATATTACACACACATACACACACACACACACACACACACACACAGAAACAGTGTCTTAGGGTACAGGCCCCCAGGGAAGATGTCAGTTTTCTTGAAGCTCACCTGAGTTGCTTCTTCCTGTCTTCCTCAGAGGCCTCCTCTAGTTGCCTGTCCGTCACTGAAGACATTGTCCCCATTTCCCTCTGACAATCAATTGACATAGCCACACTCCCTTCCCCCTGATAATGGTAAATGGCTCCCTGCATCCCATCACAACAGAAGTGTGCTGTCATATGAAAATAAAAAACACTTTACATATAAAGGGTGGTCATAGAGAATCGTTGGAAGAAAATTATTTCCAACCAGTCACTGCTGGGCATCATTCAACCAGCCCCAGATGGACAGGCAAGTCCTGTCAATATTCTTGTGTATATGTTGCTCATGTTTATAAAATACACCTGACAGCCACAACAGGTTCAATATAACACAAGTGCAACTTTATTTTATGATGTAATACAAATGCAACTTTATTTTGTTTTCCTGTTGCCTCTGCTCAGCAGAGGTTTACTCATGTAGACCTGAAACTTGCCCACTTAAAAAAAGAAAGAAATCTTTTGTCATTTGAAGTGATGATCCTCATTTGGTAGCTCAATGGTCTCTAAGCTGGGCTGCAGGGAAAACCCACACAGCCTCCTCTTTCTTGCTCGTCCTCTACCCCCTCACTGACTAGTTTCTCCTTCTGGTCTCTGGACCCAGAGGCAGAAAGGAAATAAATGCACAGATTCCTCACCTGACAGAAACTTGCAGAATGCTTTGCTCTTTCTAGGACCTGCACTGACAAATGCCAGCTCTTCTCTCATAAGCACTTTCACAGTGGTTAAACAATGCTGCCCCCCAACCCCCACCCCCCACTAGTTTCCTTCTGCTGCTACTTCCCAAGTGAGGCAATGCACCTCCTTTCCCAGACTGATGGTGAGCCAAGCAAAGGCCTACAGCCCTGCCATATCAAGTGCTCTAGGCTCCCGCACTCTTGCCCACAGCAGCCTACTGCATTGGCCTGGACCCTTTACCTGGGCAAGCTATTCTGATTACTATTACTACAGAACAAAATAACCCAAAACTTAGCAGTATAAAATAACAGCTATTTTATTCTTATTAGGATTTTGTAGGTTAGAAACAAACATCCCAATATAAAATGAGAAAAATATTAGAACTGATAATTCACAAAAGAAAATATAAACGTGGCAAATAAGCACATAATAAGATGTTCAACATTATTTATCATTAAGGGGATGCAAATTAAAATTACAATGAGATGTCAGTACACTCTTATTTGCCTAAAATTAAAAAAAAAAAAAAAAATCTGCCCTGGCCGGTGTGGCTCAGGTGGTTGGAGCATCTTCCTGTAGAGCAAAAGTTCATAGGTTCAATTCCCAGTCAGGGCACATAACCAGGTTGAGGGTTCAATCCCTGGTTGGGGAGCATACAAGAAGGCAGCCAATGTTTCTCTCTCACATTGATATATTGATGTATTGATGTCTCTCTCTCCCTCCCTCCTGCCCCCTTTCTTTTTCTCTAAAAGCAATGAAAAAATGTATAGGGAACCTATCCATGTGGAATGGCAAATGTAGCCCAGCCTTATTGGAAAGCCATAGGCAGAGGTTGGCACACAAAACGCCAAACCCACGGATTGGCTGATTTCCCTGATTTCTGGGAAATCAGGCTTGCATTATACCCAGGCTACTTTAAGGCTTGCTCTTGCTAAAACTCCCTCACCCTGAATTGAAGCAGCAAATACTTACTGCACATATTTAAAGTAACTTCCTGAAGTTTCTGCTAATTCTGCCAAGGATTGAAGTGTAACCAGAGCAATTACTCTTATCATTCCTTTGCATTTGCAACATTTTTTCCTTGTTACTATGTAGGAAGTATTCAGTAACATCCTTTCCTTTGTTATCTGCAAAAAGTAATTATCTAAAGCAAACCTGAGCATAATGAATGAGAACCTTCTTTGATGTGTGCTATTAGAAAGCCAATAAAAGCCTGTCAAGGCAAGTCTGTCGAGGTGCTCTCCCCTTGAGAGAGTGGCCACACCATCCCTTCTTCTCCACAGGATTTCTGTACTCCATGTGAATTTGTTTCGTCTCATCCACAACACCACAGACACTGCTGGCCAGAGTCTGCATCAGAAATGTTCTTGGGTGAGGATTAAAAAAAAAACCAGTGACCATACAAACATGACTATACATGCTGGTGAGGATATGGAGAAACTGGAATGCTCATAAATTACTACTGGCAGGTTGTAAAATGGGGCAGCCACTCCTGAAAATAGTTTGGCATTTGATTAAGAAATTCAACATGCATATACCATAGGACCCAGAAATTCCACCTATAGGAATTCACATGAGAGAAATGAGATCAGATGTCTACACAAACTTATACAGGAGTGTTCACACTGGCCATATGCAACACAATGTCATGTCATGGTCAGGTTGTGTGGTGTCCCTTAGGCTAATCCTTTGGTGCTTTTCTAGTCTTTCCCTGTGGCCTGGCATGTGCTCAGTTTTCATAACTCTTCTACATGTGCTAAAAATGGCACAACTACAATGGAATTTTGTATAGGAGTTGGTGAACTATAGCCATAGACCAAGTACAGTCCCCTGCCTGTATTTTTGTAAATAAAGGTCTATTGGAACACAGCCCTGCCCTTCATTTATATATTGTCTATTTCATACTACAAGTACAGATTTGTGTAGTCATGACAGATATTTTATGGCCCATAGAACCCAAAACATTTATTATCTGGCCCTAGTTGGAGAGGCACAACTTTCTTCTACCCTCAAGTTTCTTCTGGCTAGTCTAATAATCAAATAGACATGAAAGATTAGCAAGAAAAAATAACCAAATTTAAGACATACATATGCAGGGAGCCCTGCATATATGAGAGAGTCAGAGACCTCTCATGCATGAGAGGTTCAGAGATAGAAAAGAAACATGGGTATATGAGGTAGCCTAAGCTCAGGATGAGGTAATACACTTTGGGGGCTTCAAAGGGTCATTGCAGGATGATAAGAAGAGCAGATTTTTAGGAAATAGAAGTTTGCCCTGCCCTATAGATGGATCAAAAGAAGTTATCTCTAATAATCTCTTAAAGGCAAGGCCTTTAATTCAAATTCTAGGTGTTAGGAGGCAAAAGTTTCTCTTGAGCCTGAAGCTAAATTTTCCTTAAACTCCAAACAATCAGCATACCACAGAGGCACATCTTGGGGTGACTCATTCTGGACCCCCATACTGTCTATAGTAGAAGTTTGCCAACCCTTTGGTCAAGGAGAGAAGAACTTGGGCTCTAACATCAGATGAGCACAGATCCAGCTCTGCCTCTTACTAGCTGAGTAATCCTGGGCCAAATATTCAATTCTTCTCTGGCTCAGTTTCCTCATGTTCTGAATTATCAGGAGTTAGTCACTTAGAATGCTACCTCTGACAGGGGAACTCAAGAGTTGGAAAAACTTTAGTTTTAGGTAATAGTTACTTAATAAGCTTAGTAGTTATCATATTTTACCATGTACAATGTGCTCCCATGCATAATGCTCACCCACATTTTTGGCCCAAACTTTCAGGAAAAAATCTTTCATTTTAATTTTTTTAATTCAACTTTTTATTTACTTATATTTAGAAACAAAACAGATTATCATATTCCAGGGTATTATTTTGCATATGGATATTGTTATTGCCTTCTAGAGTTACGCTTTTAATGCATAAGCATAAATTAAAGAATTAAAAACATTTATATAGATATGGAATTAGTACTACTCATGTAAAATGTGCATCCTTATTTTTCCTTCAAAAATTAGAGCAAAAATGTGCACACTATACACACAAAATATGGTAATGCAAGTAAAAAGCTAGGTATGGCCCACCCTAATTCCAGGACACCATAAGCAGTCCCACACTTGTGCCCCCAGAGGACTGCAAGCAGTCAAGATGGTATCTGAGTCACTGTGTTCCAGGGAGAGATACCCAACCACCCAGGACACAGATAAATCTTAATCTTTAAATTTTTTTCTTCAGAGTCTAATTTATCAGAAATAGAGCACTGCCTAATGTGACTCAGTGGAATGAGCCACAGCCTGCAAACTAAAATATTGCTAGTTCGATTCCCAGTCAGGGCACATACATGGGTTGTGGCTGGGTTCCCAGATGGGAGCATGTGAGAGGCAACCAATCCATGTTTCTCTCACTCATTGATCTTTCTCTCTTTTTCCCTCCCTTCCCTCTCTCTGAAAATAAATAAATAAAATATTCTTTTTTAAAGAAATACATACTGTTCCTCTGGTTGGTATGGCTTAGTTGGTTAGAGAATTGTTCAGTAAATAGAAAGATCCTGGGTTCAATTCCTGGTCAGGGCACATACCTTGGTTGTGGGTTCAGTCCCCATTCAGGGTGCATTCAAAAGGCAACCAGTCAATGTTTCTCTCACTCTTTTTCTCCCTATCTTCCTCCTCTCTTTAAAATCAATAAGCATGTCCTTGGGTGAGAATATATATATACTGCTATACCACCTTTATTGTGGTTACTCTTAGCAAAAGTTGTGTATCATATCATGTCAACATTTCTTAATTATTTTGTTGTAAGCATCTCTTTTATAAATCTTAAAACTTGATTGCTTTTCTTGTTCTAAATGAAAATTTCTGTCTTTTATTAGATGTATTTAATCTTTTCCCATTTATTGTGATTACATATCTATTTGGTTATTTATTTCATCTGATTTAGTTGTCTATGAACCCTATTTCCTGTTAAATTGACATTTACTTCATATTCTTTTTTCCTCTGTGTTAATTTAGAGGTTATATTCTCATTTTGCTGAGACAGAGATAGAAGAATTTTTTAAAAAATAAGTAACACACCATAAGGAATAAAAAATTCAATCGTGAATCATGTGCCTCATCCCACAGCTTCCTTCCCCAGAGGCACTAACTTTTACCTGTTCCCGGCTGCTTCTCAGGGGACATTCTGTGCTTATCCACAGAATGAGTTGAATTATTACCTGTGTTAATTTTCAAATCTACCCTCTTCTGTTTCTCCCCCATATTATATTCCTCTTTATCCGTTATTCCTTCCATTCTTCTACCAGTCTTAGCAAGAAGAAACACACAGAGAGAAAGAGCAGAGAACAGAATTTGGAAGGAGAATTTGTGAAGGAAGGAGAAAAGTTATCAGAGAAACTTAAAGCTCAGAAAGAAACATTAAAATGACTAATCCAATCACAGTTCCTGTGCTATAATAAAAATATATATTTCATCTTTGTCCCTGTTTCCAGGCAGAGCTCTTAAACCCCTTTGAATTTCCTGGGGGATAGGAGTGTACTTAGTTAGTTATTCATGAGGATCCCCTTTGAACATTCCTAAGTTTATGTTAATAAGGTGAATTAAGGTGGGGTCCCAAGACAACTTCAGAATGGGGCTGGTGACCAAACATAGGATTAAAGGGTGGGAACTTCCCCAGACCTCCTGCAATGAGGAGAGGACCCTGGATATTGGGTTATAAAAACTCTTGAACTAGATAGATCTGGAGAGCTTCTGGTGTAGTGAACACATAAGTCTTCTGGGAGAGGGGTGCACCAGAAGAGAGCACGGATGTTCCACACACCCCACCTTGTACCTGGCCCTGTGCATCTCTTCCACTTGGCAGTTCTGAGTTATATGTAAATAAAGTGTTTTCCTGAGGTCTACAAGTCATTCTACTGAATTATCAAACCTGAGGAGAGGGACATGAGAGTCTTTGATTATAGCTGGTTGGTCAGAGCACAGGTGACAACCTGGGACATGGGACTGGTGTCTCAAGTGGGGACAGTCTTGTGGGGTCTGTGCTACCTGGAAGAGTCAGTGTCAAAATTGAATTCAATTGTAGGACACCCATCTGGTGTCAGAATCAAAAAACTGGTTGGTGTCAGAAAATACTTCATATTTGGTGTCAGAATGAAGACATCACATTTCCAGAAGAAAAAAATGGGAGTGACAGGCAAGAGGAATATAAAGTGCTTGTACTGCTTCACCACACGCCATCTACAGTTGCAGGAGTGCAAGAGCAAAAAAGCTTCCAGATGACAGAGCCGCCTGGGCCCACCCTGATGCTGGGCCCACCTTGATGGCAGCAGCAGAGAGTGCACAGGGTACTTTGGGGCAGATCAGCAGGCCATCAGATGTATGATCAAATGCTGTCCACTTCATCACAAGCATCCTATTTTACATGAACCTCTGCATAGAACAGGCATTGGTGATATGCAAGGGTCTCTCTTACTTGCTGATGAGGTTTTCCTTCTGAGAGAGCTCTTTTACTAGGATTTTTAAATCTGATCATCTAAAGTTTGATTGACTTAGTTGTAAGAAGACTGTCAAAAGGAATATCTTTAAATCATGTAAATTTATTTGTTAAATAATATAGGTTTTCCATTAATAAAGACAGAAAAATATAGCCTACATATATTCATAAACATGTATGCATTCTTAAGCTACTCACAATGGAAAACTTCTTACAATCAAAGAGAGTCTGTTTTTCTGTTGCAAGTGACAAAAAAGAAATGAAAACAAGCTTAAAAGTCAAAGACCTCAATAAATGGAGACATGCCATGTTCATAGGTTGGAAGACTCTGTGGGGGAAAAAAACTTTACCCTCAGGTTCTTTCAGCTGGTCTAATAATCAAATAGACATGAGACAGATTGGCAACAGAAATTAGTTAAATTTCACACATACATATGTATGGAAATCCTGCATGCATGATAGAATCAGAGACCCCACATGCATGAAAGGTTCAGAGTCAGAAAGGTAAAATGTGTATATATGACATCCTGAGCTAGGGGTGAGGTAATGCAACCTGGGCTTCAGAAGGTCATTGCAGGAAGAGCATATATTCAGTAACTAGTAGTTTGGTCTACCATACAGGTAGGTCAAGAAAGGTTATCTCTGATAAATTCTTATTATGAGCAAGGTACCTAATTCAAGTGCTTCTAGGTAGTTAAGGGAGGGACAGAAATTTCTGGAACCCTCAGCTAAAGTTGCCATTAGCTGAAAACAATCCACATACCACAAAGGCACATCTTAGGGTGACTGCTTCTGAATACCCACAGTTCAATGTAGTAAAGGTGTCAATTCTTCCTAAATTGATCTATGGATTTGATGCAATCCTATCAAAATCCTAGCAAGGTTTTATTGTGTATACATACAAGCTTATTATAAAATTTATATGGGAAAAGAAAAACCCTACAATAACCAAATAATTTTTATAAGGAATAAAATGGCTGGACCACTCTTTCTGATTTCTATGGGTTGAGTTATGTCCTTCAAAATTCATATGTTAGAGTCCTAAACCCCAGCACCTTAGAATGTGACCTTTTTGGAGAAAGGGTCTTCAAGGAGGTAAGTAAGTTATAAGAGGCCAAATGGATCATAAACTTAAATGTAAACCATAAACCTATAAAAATTTTAGAAAAAAAGAGAAAAACCTTTGGGATCCAGAACTAAGCAAAGACTTCTTAGAAGACTTGATAGCAAATATATAATCCATAAAAGGATACATTGATAAATTGAACCTAATATAAATTAATTTTCTTTTTTGTTCTATGAAAGGCCTGTTAAAAAGATAGATAAGCTACAAATTAGGAGAAAATATTTGCAAAACACATATCCAACCAAGGACTAGTATCTGAATATATAATTCAATTCATACTTCAACAATATAAAAAATTTCTTATTAGAAAATGGTTGGAAGACATGAACAGACACTTCACAGAAGAGGACATACAGAGAGAAGATAAGTACATGAAAAAATGTTTATTTTCATTTATCATCACAGAAATGCAAATTAAAGCCCCAGCGAAATATTACCACACACCTCTCAAAATAAAAATTAGTGACTACTCCAAATGCTGTCAAAGATAGAGAAACTAGATCACTTACACATTGCTGGTAGGAATGTAAAATGGTACCACAACCCTGAGAAACAGTTTAGTGGTTTCTTGTAAAACTAAATTTGCAATCACCATAAAACCGTTAACTTATACTCTCGGGCATTTATCCCAGAGAAATTAAAACTTGAGTCATATCAAAACCTGCAAACCAATATTTATCACAGCTTTACTAGTAATAGCCAAAATCTGGAAATAGCCCAGGTGTTCTTATACTGTGGCACTTGTGGTATATCACAAAATTGTTTTTAATGAACTATTTTTTAAATGAACAACTGAGGCAAGCAACAACTTGGATGAATCTTCAGAGAATTATGATAAATAAAAAGCCAATCCTAAAGAATATATACTGTATGATTCCATTTTTATAACATTCTGGAACTAACAAAATTATAGAAATGAAGGATATATTAGTAGTTCCCAGTCATTAAGGACAGTGGGGGGAAGAAGAAAAGGAAAGGGAAGCAGGCTGACATGACAACACGAGAGATCCTAGTGGTGATGAAACTGTTCCATATCTTGACTGTGGTGGTGGACACACAAACCTATGTATGTGATAACATTGCATAGAACTAACCACACACACACACACACACACAAATGAGTACGTGTAAAACAGAAAATCTGAATAAAATCTATAGATTATATTAGTGTTAATATCCTGGCTATGGTATTGTACTATATAATTTTGCAAGATGTTACCACTGGGAGAAGGGTGCATTATTCATAATAGCTAAAAAGTGGAAGTAACACAAGTGTCCATCAACAAATGAATAAACAAAATGCAGTATATACATACAATGATGTATTATTATTCAGCCTTAAGAAGAAAATTCTGACATATGCTAAGATGTAGATGAAGTTTGAGGACAGTCACAAAAGGACAAATACTGTATGATCCCACTTACATATGTGAGGCCCTTAGAATGGTCAAACTTATAGAGACAGAAAATAGGGAGGTGGTTTCCAGGGGCTGGGGGAGAGAAAACATGGGGAGTTCTTTAATGGGCAAGGGCTTTCAGTTTGGGATGATAAAAAAGGTCTGGAGATGAATGACAGTGATGGTTGCACAAAAACATGAATGTACTTTATATCACAAAATTGTACAATTAATGATTGAGAGGGTAAATTTATGTTATGTGCATATTCCACAAATAAAAATTTTAAAAGTTTATCTAAAAAAAATGACAACTAGATGAAGGAAAGGCAAATTGGAAGTGATTCATTGGCTCACATAGCTGAGGACTCAAGGCACAAGTCTGGGTCCAGGAGTGGCTGGCCTCAGGGATTTAAATGGAGGCAGCAGGACCTACCATTGGGTCTGCCATCCATCTCAGGCCAGCTCTCTCCATTTGAGAGCAAAGTTGGCCAGTGGCAAGTCTAGGCTGATATTGTTTACAATTAACAACAGCCAGAGACAATAGCAGAACCCTATCTTTCCCAAGTAGCCATACCAATTGCTGAAAAGAACTCAATTTGACAAGCCCAGGCCTCACATCACTTCAGGCAGGTGAGCACATGATTGACACCCCTGCCCAGGATTACCTGGAACAGATTGAGGATCCTTTTCCAGAAGGAAAGTCTGTAGACCTGCCCACCACATTGAGATCACAAAATTCATAACCTTGACATTGTACTTCAATATGATGGCATCTTAGTCTCAAGTAACTTTTCCCAGAATAAATAAATCCTGGAACATCTAGACAAAAACTGGCAAAACTGTCCAAATTTGTATAAACTCTTCTCTGATGATAACTAAATCACTAGAATATATAGTATTAAGATTTTATATTATGAAGAAAATAATAATTTATAATCAGTGAAGATAAAAGTGGCTTCAAATTAGGAACAAGTTTTTCATGCTTTAATAGTACATGTATGGCTGTATTTGGCAGGAAGCTTCATTTCTATTAAGATTCTTTTAGGTTTTCTAGAAGGCCTGCTTGAAACCATCTTCAGGAATTCCTCAGCTGGGACCCACAATGTGACACTATTTTTAATCTACTTTCCAAGTATAATTTACAGTACCTCTTTTGCAAAGAAAGGGCTCCTGATGGGCTGGCATTCAGTGCTTCTCTGTTGAGTGTAGAGATTAAAAACAGAGTCGGGGTCAAGAGCTGTAGCCTTGGCTGACTCTAAAGACAGTTAGATGGAGCTCACAAGGCTCATGCAGGGGCCACTCCCTAACAGCCTTCCCACCCTTTTGCATTATGCCTTCCCATCCAGAGTGTGGATATGAACAAGGTGAAGGGCACTTGTCCAGGGGTGTCAGACTGGGCAGTTCAGGATCTGCTCCTTGGCCTTGGAGGGTGGTTCTCCCTCCAGAACTCTGCTGACGGCCTGAACCTGCACTAGCTGGATGGCTTCCTTGTCTTCCCAGTGCCTGGTGGAGAAAGGCAGCACAGGAGAGCAGCCCCAGGGGCAAAACATTAGTTACATTCCCTTTAGGTATGCAGACTGAGATATCTACATGGAAAATGACAAGTTTTCTGGGATCTCCTTTAAAATACTCCAGGGGGGTGGAAAAGGAGGGAATTATAAAACAGTACAATATGCTAGTGAAGGATCTATGAGCACTTACTATACTAGCTTCCCCTTAGTTCCTCCAAGAATATTTTTTTTAAGACTTTGGAAAGGAGGGAGAAAGAGGAAGAGAAACATCAATGCATGGTTGCCTCTCACACATCTCCCACTGGAGACCTGGCCTGCCATCCAGACATGTGCCCTGACTGGGAATCAAACCTGCAACCATTTGGTTCACAGGCCAGCACTCAATCCACTGGAGTCACACCAGCCAGGAGTCACACCAGCCAGGGCCCTCTAGGAATTTCCTTAAATCAACTAACACTTCTCTTGCCTAAGAATGAATGTTTTTGCTTAAACCCACTCATGTGAATTCTGCCCACAATGAATAAGAGTAAATGCTGAAATGGCCAGATTTCTGAAGAACTGGAGAGAGAGAAGATAATAGGTAGAAAGCTACACTGGAATGAGAGACCCCTAGCTTGGCTCCTGAAAGCACACCATCTTGGAGGGCCTGTAACCTGCCCCTAACCTGTGACCCCATTCCCATCACTCTGGGACCCATGCCTTAGAATTGGTCCTTCCTTCACAGCTGCTTGACTTGCTGCGGGACTGTCTTATTTCTGCCCACTTCCTTTTTATCCTGGGCTTCACTGTGGGACTTAAGTTTATTCCCAGGAAAGAAGGGAGGAAAGAAAAAAAAATTAGTTGATTATGAAAATGTTTTTACAAATCACAAATATTATTAAAATAAAATGTAGTTGTCCTAATGTTTACTTTGAAACTCAATACCATTGATTTCATGTAAGTTTTGACATAATCACTAAAAATAGATCTCATTAAGTTATAAATACAACTCCATAGAAAGCAGGACTAGAGACTCAAATCCACCAAGGATCACATGAAAGAGCATTAGATAAAGTCCAAATTGCCCATGAGGCATTCAAGACCCTTCACTTGTTGGGCCCCTCACTGCTTTCTTAAGAAGCAAGACAAAGAATGCCCAAAAAGAGGCTGCAGGAAAGTTTGGTCCGCTCTTAAACACATACATTTTCATTTTTCTTCATTTTATCCTGTCAGGAAAATTTTTAAGAAATTAAAATTAAGAATACTAAAATGCCATGTATCAAATAATAAGAAACTAAATACTAAAATTATCTCCATAGATCAATAGCTTTACTGTTCTAACCCCTTAAAGGAACAGATAGATAATCTTGTACTGGAACCTCAGGTAGTTAATCATGAAACAGCCACAAAATAAATAACATTCTACCATAAGAAAGCAATTTCTTTAGCTTAAATGTCAGTCATAGGCTTTTAAGGTAAAGGATGTTAACTTCCATTATTTTATACTATTGTCAATGTTAGAATGTCCAAACCTGTAGAGAATTTTTATGAGAATTTGAGTTTATTTGAGCAAAATTGATGACATGCCAGAAAGCAGAATCTCAAATGCCACAGAAAATGACAGTTTTGTGGTTTCTTTTTATGTATTTGGAGTCAAGGAGGGAACATAAGAAAGATTACATGCAGGTGGAAGAAAGCAATATGCAGGATAATTACCAGGATTATGTGCTCCCTCTTTGAGGGTGGTTATGCCTCTGAGGGGTCTGGAGAAGAGGAGTATTTCTGGCATTTCAAAAGTGTGTTAACTGAAGATGGCGGCGAGATAGGTGGCAGCAGAGTCCACTTCCCCTCAGCACCAGTGAAACACCTAGCTGATCTGAGGAACAGAGTGAACAGCCAACCGTATTCCAGCATATATGAAGATTGGAGACCAAAGATAGAGGACATTGAAAGATCTGATGGTAAGAAGAGTGCTTGAGGACAATAAGATCCCTGGGACCTGCCCGGGGACCAGGGCAGCTGAAGCCCCAGCCTGGGCGCAGGGGCTGCTGCAGGATTCTTGGGAGAGAGCCAGGCTGGGCTGTGTGAGCAGCCAGGTGCTTGTTCGGACCAGGGGTGCTTGAATAGGAAGAATTTCTCAAAAAGAAAAAGAGAAAACAGAGGAACTCAGCGGCTAGTTAGAAAACTCTCCTCAGCAGCCGCCGCCTCTAGCACCCCTCAACCTCAGCCCCTAGACTGTGAACAGGGGATAAGCAGCCCCAGCTCTCACCTAAAGTCCAGTTGCCTGCACCCAGATTAGCAGACTGGGTACCCACACCTGAATCCCCAGCTGGGTGCCCACGCGTGAAACCTCGGGTGGGTACACACCAGGAGCAGAGGCTAGCTGCCCCACACACAGGCCCAAAGCAGCAGACCGGCTGGCCACGCAACCCAGGCCTAAAGCAGCTGACCCGCCAGCCATGCCACCCAGGCCCAAAGGGGCAGATCAGTTGATCAACAGCCTGGCTGCCTGCGAGCAACCACACTTAAAAGCACTGGTTCTAAACAATTCCTACCAAGCCCCTGCCGACAGAGCGCTGCACGGCCTACTGGCTCTCTAGGACAAAGGCAGAATGCCCAGCAGAGGGGAGCTGCAGGGCTAGGGGAGACTGCAGGCCCCGGAAAGACTTGACCCAGTAGGGGGTTGAACTACCCTGAAGGAGCACCAAGAGCCCCTAGCATCTAAGATAGCAAAGAGCAAGAAGGTGGAGTGTGAGTTGCCCCTAATTGGTGGACCTCAAGGACAGCACAACTGGTGAACTAAAGGCCTAGGAGGGAGCAGAAGGACCCTGAGGAACTGGACTAAAGGCAGAACAACAGTGAAGAGTGTGGCTCAGGAAGGGAGAAAAGTGAAACCAATCCTTCCAACAACCACCTCCCGTTTCACAGACAGGAAGACCACCAGAACTAACCTGACAGGTTTAAAGCCAGCAGAAGACTTTTTTTTTTCCCCTTTCTCTTTTTCCCACAGGTGAGACAATAAAACCTGGAGTGCTGAAAAGACCAAAGTTAGACCGTGTTAGACCTATAAACGTCAGGTCAAGACCAGTGAGCACAGGAGATTAAGGAGACGGCACCACTGAATCCCACTGGCATTCTACCATAGACGTTCATACCATAAACCCAGGAAGTCAGAATACAGCAATTTAAGAAGCAGAGGCTAACAAGATGAGTCTCATAAACAATGGGAAGACAAAGAAACAATCCCCAAATGAAAGGAAAGGACGAAGCCTCAGAAAGAATGCTAACTAAAAAAGCAGCAAGTCAACTATCAGATACTGAGTTCAAAGCAATGGTTATCAGGAAGCTCACTGAGCTCACAGAGAACTACCAGAAACTACAGGAAAGCTACAATGAACACACTGCAAACTATATCAACATGAAAAGGAAATACAAACTATCAACAAGGACCAAGAGGAAATGAAGAATACAATTTCGGAAGTGAAGAACACAGTAGAAGGAATCAAAAGCACACTTCATAAAGCAGAGGATCGGATCAGCGAGCTGGAGGACAAAGTAGAAAAAAAACTCCAAGAAAGAGCAAGAAAAGGAAATGAGGCTCAGAAAGAATGAAGAGGGATTAGGGAAATGCAGGACAACATGAAACGTAATAATATCCGTATAATAAGGATACCAGAAGGAGAAGAAGAAGAACAAGGGATAGAAAACCCGTTTGAAACAGTAGTGATGGAAAATTTCCCTAATCTGATGAGAGAAAAAGTCACACAAATCCAGCAAACACAGAGAGTCCCAAGCAAGAGGAACCCAAAGAGGCCTACTGCAAGACACATCATAATTAAAATGGCAAAATTACAAGACAAAGAGAGGATCTTAAAGGCAGCAAGGGAGAAACAAGAAGTAACATACAAGGAAGCCCCAATAAGGTTAGCAGCTGACTTCTCAATGGAAACACCTCAAGCCAGAAGAGAATGGCAAAAATATTCCAACTAATGAGAACCACCAGCCTGCAACCAAGACTACTTTACCCAGCAAGGCTCTCCATCAAGATAGAAGGCCAAATAAAGAGCTTCTCAGATGAAAGAAGTCTAAAAGAATACACCTCCACAAAACCAGCTATGCAAGAGATGCTAAAGAGACTGCTTTAAGAAAAGGAAGGAAAAGAGAAAGACAAAGGAACACAGGTGTGAAAAAATGGCAATGAATAACTACCTATCGATAATAACCTTAAATGTAAATGGATTCAATGCTCAAATCAAAAGGCATGGAATAGCTGAATGGACCCATGAAAACATGACCCACACATATCCTGCCTACAAGAGACCCACCTCAGGACAAAAGTCCTACAGAGACTGAAAGTGAAGGGCTGGAAACAAATTTTCCAAGCAAACAGACCGGAAAAAAAAAAAAAGCAGGGGTAGCAATATTCAAATGAGACAAAATAGACTTCAAAAGAAGGGCCATAAAGAGAGACTCAGAAGGTCACTTCATAATACTCAAAGGAAGAATCCACCAAGAAGACATAAACATTGTAAATATATATGTACCCAACATAGGAGCACCCAAATACATAAAGAAAATCTTGGAGGACTTCAACAAAGATATTCACAGCAACACAATTATAGTAGGGGACTTTAACACCCCACTGTCAAAGATGAATAGATCTTCCAAACAAAATATCAACAAGGATATTGTGTCACTTTACAATACCTCAGATGAAATGGACTTAACTGATATATATAGAGCTTTTCATCCCAAAGAGCAAAATACACATTCTTTTCAAGTGTACATGGAACATTATCAAAGATAGACCACATGATAGGACACAAACCAAGCCTCACCAAATTCAAGAAAATTGACATCATATCAAGCATTTCCTCTGACCACAATGGACTGAAACTAGAAACCAACCCCAAAGGAAAAAACCCAAAACACTCAAAATCATGGAGACTGGATAGCATGGTATTAAACAATGAATGGGTCAAGAATGAGATTAGGGAAGAAATCAAAAACTTTCTGGAAACAAACAAAAATGAGCTTACAACAACCCAAAACCTATGGGAAACAGCAAAGGCAGTTGTGAGAGGGAAGTTCATAGCAATCCTGGCTCACCTTAAAGAGATAGAAATATTTCAAACAAACAGCCTAACCCTACGCCTACAAGAACTCGAGGAACAACAACAAAGACAGCCCAGAGCAAGTAGAAGGAAGGAAATAACCAAGATCAGAGCAGAGTTAGGTGACATAGAGACTAAAAGCACAATCTAAGGATCAGTGAATCCAGGAGCTGCTTCTTTGAAAAGATAAACAAAATCGACAAGCCTTTAAGTAGGCTCATCAAGAAAAAAAGAGAGAGGACCCAAATAAACACATTCAAAAATGAAAGAGGAGAGATTACTACTGATACCACAGAAATACAAAGGATTGTAAGAAATTACTATGAAGAACTGTATGCCAAGAAATTTGAAAACCTAGGTGAAATGGACACATTTCTAAAAAAAATATAATCTTCCAAAACTGAATGAAGAAGCAGAAAGCCTGAAGAGACCAATAACAGCAGAGGAAATTGAAGCAGTCATCAAAAAACTCCCATCACACAAAAGCCCTGGACCAGATGGTTTCACAGGAGAATTCTACAAAGCATTTAAGGAAGAGCTAACCCCTATCCTTCACAGACTATTCGAAAAAATCCAAACTGATGGAAGACTCCCAAACTATTTTTATGAAGCCATCATCATCCTAATCCCCAAACCAGATAAAGACATAACAAAGAAAGAAAACTTCAGGCCAATATTGCTGATGAATATAGATGCTAAAATTCTCAAAAAAATATTGGCAAACCTCATCCAGCATTACATTAAAAAGATCATCCACCATGACCAAGTGGGATTCATCCCAGGGATGCAAGGATGGTACAATATTCGCAAATCAATAAACATAATACATCACATAAACAACAGCAAAGACAAAAATCACATGATCATATCAATAGATGCGGAAAAAGCATTTGATAAGATACTGCGCCCATTGATGGTAAAAACACTCAGCAAAGTGGGAATAGAGGGAGCATTCCTCACCATAATAAAGGCCATATATGAGATACCTACAGATAACATCATACGCAATGGACAAAAACTTAGAGCTTTCCCACTAAGATCAGGAACAAGACAAGGATGCTCTCGCTCACCACTCCTATTCAACATAGTATTGGAAGTCCTAGCTGCAGCAATCAGACAGGAAAAAGAAATAAAAGGCATCCAAATTGGAAAGGAGGAAATGAAACTGTCACTGTTTGCACATGACATGATAATGTATATGGAAAATCCTACACACTCCACCAAAAAACTACTCGACCTAATAAATGAATTTGGCAAAACAGCTGGATACAAAGTCAATACTCGGAAATCAAAGGCATTCCTGTATACCAACAATGAAACAGCAGAAACAGTAATCAGGAAAAATATGCCTTTTGATATACAACAAGAAAAATAAAGTACTTAAGAATAAATCTAATCAAGGAGGTAAAAGACCTGTACTCAGAGCACTACACAACACTGAAGAAAGAAATGAAGGAAGACACAAACAAATGGAAGCATGTACCATGCTCATGGATTGGAAGAATTAACATCATCAAAATGTCCGTACTACCCAATGCAATTTATAGGTTCAATGCAATCCCTATTAAAGTATCCATGACATACTTCACAGATATAGAACAAACATTTCAGAAATTCATATGGAATTATAAACGACCCCGAATAGCTGCAGCAATTTTTGAGAAAGAACAAAGCAGGAGGGATCACAATACATGATATCAAACTGTATTATAAGGCCATTGTAATCAAAACAGCCTGGTACTGGCATAAAAACAGGCACATAGACCAATGGAACAGAACAGAGAGCCCAGAAGTAAACTGAAGTCTTTATTGTGAATTAATATTTGACAAAGGAGGCAGGAGCATAAAATGGAGCAAAAACAGCCTCTTCAACAGATGGTGTTGGGAGATGTAGACAATTACGTGCAAAAAATGAATCTCGTTCACCAACTTACGCCATACACAAAAATAAATTCAAGGTGGATAAAAGACTTAAATATAAGTCATAACACCATAAAAGTCCTAGAGGAAAACATTGGCAGGAAAATCTCAGACATTCCACTCAGCAATATCCTCACAGACACGTCCCCTAAAGCAAGGGACATAAAGGAAAGAATAAACAAATGGGACCTCATCAAAATAAAAAGCTTCTGCATGGCTAAAGAAAACAGCACCAAATTACAAAGAGAACCAACAGTATGGGAAAACATATTTGCCAATGATACCTCAGACAAGGGTCTGATCTCAAAAATATATAATGCAGTCACACAACTCTACTCCAGGAAGACAAAGAACCCAATTAAAAAATGGGCAAAGGACTTGAACAGACACTTCTCCAAGGAAGACATACAGAGGGCCCAGAGAAATATGAAAAGATGCTCAGCATCACTAGCCATCAGAGAGATGCAAATTAAAACCACAAGGAGGTACCATCTCACACCAGTCAGAGTGGCCAACATAAACAAATCCACAAACAAATGTTGGAGAGGATGCAGAGAAAAGGGAACCCTAGTGCAGTGTTGGTGGGAATGCAGACTGGTGAGGCCACTGTGGAAAACAGTATGGAATTTCCTCAGAAAACTAAAAATGGAACTGCCCTTTGACCCAGCAATTCTGCTGCTGGGATTATACCCTAAGGACCCTGAAACACCAATCCAAAAGAACCTGTGCCCCCAATGTTCATAGCAGCACAATTTACAATAGCCAAGTACTGGAAGCAACCTAAGTGCCCATCAGCAAATGAGTGGATCAGAAAACTATGGTATATTTACACGATGGAATTCTATGCAGCAGAGAGAAAGAAGAAGCTTATACCCTTTGCAATGGCATGGATGGAACTGGAGAGCATTATGCTAAGTGAAATAAGCCAGGCGGTGAGGGACAAATAACTTATGATCTCACCTTTAACTGGAACATAATCAACAAAAGCAAAAAGCAAACAAAATATAACCAGAGACTTTGAAGTTAAGAACAATCTAACAATAGCCAGAGGGGATTGGGGAGGGGACCGTGGAGAGAGGGGATTACAGGAACAGTAGTTAAAGGACACATGATAAAGTACATAAAGGACACATGGACAAAACCAAGTGGGAGGGTGGAGGTGGGGGAGGGAGGTGGGTTCAGCTGAGGTGGAGTTGAGGGATGGAGAGAAAATGCAGCCAACTGTAATTGAATAACAATAAAAATTTAAAAATAAAAAATAAAAAGTAAAAATTTGAGAATGGTCAGCATACCTGTGGTATTTAAAGCCGTAAGTATTTTTTAATTTGCATTCAACAATAAGCCACGTTTTCAATAACTCCTTTCAATATTTATGTGTAGTAGAATTCTGATATAGATTAGAGTTCTTTATTATAAGAATATGGGTATACCTGTAGATATATACCAGTTAGATCTACCAAATTGGATTTCCACAGAGTATAACTACTTGGTACAGTTCAGGCCTAGTGTTGCAATACTATGTTACATCTCTTCTCATCTATTTCCCCGACACTACAAATGTGAAGGAGGGCAATGATGATTTTTGTGTTTAGTGCCCTTCTATGTTTCTCAAACAAACATTTAACTGAGCACCCACTAAGGTCCTAGTAGGACATATCTCCTCTGGAGTGACGGTAAAGGCTGCCTGAGGAGGTTTGTGGGAGCTGAGACTTGAAATATGTGATAGTAGGAAAGAGGGTTGCTAAAAGAAGGAGCAGCATGTGCGAAGGCCCTGAAGCAAGAGAAGCCTGGAGCAATGGGAGAACTGAAACATGCCTGTGTGGCTGAGAGCAGGGAGGTGGACAGTAGAGTCAACAGATCCTAGAGGTAAGCAGGACAACCTGCATAAGGCCATCTTGCACATAGAAAGATTAAGACCTTAATCTTATATGAAAGCTTCTGGAGGCTTTTTTAAGTATATTTTATTGATTATGCTATTACAGTAGTCCCATTTTTTTTCTCATCTTTATCCCCCTCTGCCCTGAACCCCCATTCCATCCAGCATCCCACTCCCTTAGTTCATGTCTGTGGGTCATAAATATAATTTCTTTGGCTTCTACATTTCCTATGCTATCCTTACCCCCACCCTTCTATTTCATATCTACCAATTATGCTTCTTATTCCCTGTACCTTTCCCCACATTCTTCCCCTCCCCCTCCCTGCTAATAACCCTCCATGTGATCTCCATTTCTGTGATTTTGTTCCTGTTCTAGTTGTTTGATTAGTTTGTTTTTGTTTTTTAGGTTGTTTTTGATATTTGTGAGTTTGTTGTCATTTTAGTGTTCATAGCTTTGATTTTCTTTTCCTTAGATAAGTCCATGTAGGGTAAACAGGGACAGTCTGGCTTCCTCACTCAGGTGTCTGGGTAACTAAGGGAAGCAGTTTCCCATCACCTTGAATGGGCCTGATAAGTAGTGTTCTCATAGCCTTGTGACTGAGTCCAATAGACAGTTCCCATAACATGAAGTAGGCTTGTGTGTGCAAAAGCACACTATGTCATAGAATATCTTGGCTTTCTGATGGCCTTGTTTGCCTCTAGTACTTAAGGGGATAGGGGCTTCCCACTGGACACACACAGCTTGCAGCGTGTGTGGCTCACCTGCCCATGAAAAAATGCACATCAAGCATCCCCGGCTCCGCACATTTTCTTCTGTCTGCCTGAATCTAGAGTGGACCTGCCAGGCCCTGCCAGGCTGCAACACAAGTGGTGACATCAGGAGGATTGGTGTTATGGAAATGGAGGAGCCCCCAGGGTCCTTGAGGAGAGCCTTGATGGATGGTCTGATACCGGTATGTGGCACCTGGTGGTGAGCCTCCTGACCTCGCAGACCCCACCCAGGGAGTGGCCCGATGTCAGTGGCGCACCTGATACCATGTACAAAGCCCTTCAGGAGGTTGGGGAGACCCTGGAGTGGCCCAGTGCCTGTGTAGCCACAGGGATTGTGGGCTGGGTGTTTCTTTCAGCTTTCCAAGCTGAGACAGAGACTGTGTTTCATGCCACAGTGAAAGTATGTGAGCTCCAAGAATGGGAAGAAGTCCTGGAAGCCAGAATAGGTGCTCTGGAAGGTCTGCCAGCAGCAGAACAGCAACGCTGATCCCCATCCCCGGCTGCAGCTGACAAGTCAGAGTTGGAGGAAGATGACGTCGCTGTGGAACCATGTTCCTGCAAGGCCTTCCCTGAGGTGTTGCAGAAAATGAAATCCCAGCAAACAGTGGTGCCCAGAGAGAACCCCGCAGATCCTGTTCAGATGATAGAGCATACCACTTTCAGGCCCTATACCCAGGCAAATCTGGTCGATCTTGTGAATCAGTTTTGCCAGTGACCTGGAGAGGACCTAACTGTGTGGCTCTTGCACCTGTGGGATTTAGGGGTGGATAGCATTATGTGTACTAACAATGAGATGGAAAAGGTAGCTCCATCACAACACACCCCTCCCTGCACCAGCAGCTGCAGAATAGCGTGAGGCATGGTGAGGGGCAGCGCTCACATTCTTTGATGGAGTGGGTAATGCCAGCTATCAGTACTGTCTGGGCGAATATGAGTGATGTACCAGAAACAGTAAGTGGCAGTCCTTTACAAACTTAGTGCAAATCTTGTGAGAGTTGGGCATGCGCCAGGCCATGTTCAATCCCAATACACAGGGCCCTGATGATGAATGTCTTATAGCTGGAAAGAGGGATCTTGTGCTACGTCACACTCCCCCTCCTCCTTTGGCTTGCTGAGGGCAATTCTCGTGCCTTATGTCAGTCATTGCATAAATGAATCATGATAACAGTGGCCAGTCTGGGAGAAGCAGAATCTTGCTGCCAACAAAAAGCTGTTTGTGCAGTCTCTCCAAGTTCCTCTGTTCCTTGGTCAAACAGTGCCCCCATGTGGGTTACCAGAACACAGATGTGGTCAGATCTTTTACTGGCTGGAGTAGATAGCACTGAGATTGACAGGAAGCCCAACACTTACTTACCTGTCAGAACTCTGGAAGCAGCTCTGAGCTGACCAATGCTTCCTGCGGCCCCAGAAGAAGAAGAAACTGATGGGGAATACCAGGAGTGTGTCCTAAGAGCCCCAAGAAGCGTGTTTGGTCCAGCTGGAAGATTATCTGGCTGTGTCAACCTCCCAAAATGAGGAAGGAGATATCCTTAGGACTTTTGGCCAGGGGAGAGGCCAAGGGACCCACCTGCAGGGGATGGTGAGGACCAGAGGCCGCATGTCAAATTGGCCATTCATTGGTCCCCTGCAAATGTCCAACGAGTGTTAGGTTTCCTGGGTTGTCTGTCAAATTCTTGGGGGTCGTCTGTTTAGGTAAGACAAAAGTCATCCTTCATGTGGTGATAGATAAAATTCAGGAATATCTGACCCCTACCACTGTGAAACAGCTCCAGACATTTTTGGACCTGTCAAGGTACCAGAGAGCATTTGTGCCCCATCTAGCCCATCTCATTCATCCCTTGTATTCTCTGGTGAAAAGGGGATTGAACTGGGACTGGACCTGGACCTCAGAACAAGCGTTCCAAGGAGCAAAGTGCATCATTAAGCATACCCAGGCCTTGCATGCTCTGGATCCTGCTAGACCCTGTGAGCTACATGTACATGTGAGACAGGAAGGCTCTGGATGGGGCTTGTGGTAGTGAAGGGAATGGCTATGTCAACCCTTGGGTTTCTGGTCCCAATTATGGAAGGGAGCAGAGGTACTGTACTCCTTGACTGAAAAGCAATTGGCTGCAGTATATGCTGCCCTGTTGGCCATGGAGGCTATAACAAGAACTGCCCCTGTGACAGTTAGGACCACACATCCCATTGCAGGGTGGGTCTGGAACTGGATGGCAAAGCCTCAAAGTGGGACATCTCAGATGCCCACGTTGGCTAAGTGGGGAGCTTATCTGAAACAAAGGAGTACTCTGTCCACTAGTCCCTTGTGGGCTGAGCTACACTACAGGAAGTGCTTGGTCCTGTTATTTATGTAGCTGAGAAATCTACTGTTCCTGTCCCTATAGAAGAGATGGAAGCTGGCCCCTTCCACAAAGGGCAGGCACCTATTTCCTCAGATGCATGGTACACTGATGGGTCCAGTGGACGTCAGCCTGCTGTGTGGACTGCTGTGGCAGTTCGCTCAGAGACAGGCACAATCTGGTTCAACATGCGTAGTTCAGAGTAGCCAGTGGGCAGAACTGCGCACTGTGTGGCTCATGGCTATTAATGAGGCACTGACCGTGACTATTTGCATAGATAGTTGGGTGGTACACTGGGGACTAACATTGTGGATCTTTAGATGGCATGTAAATAAAAGGATGGCTATGCATAGACCATTGCAGGGACAGGTGTTGGGGACCACTTTGTGTGGTTTTGGATGCTGTAGCCCCACGTGAGCAAGGCCTTGCCTATAAGTCTCGACTGGAAAGCAGGGAATGCTGGTGGCAGGCACAACCCAATACTAACACTGAGGGTTCCCATGGGAAATCAGGCCTGAAGTATACATTGTATCTTTAGAAGCTTGCATTGCTTTGCTATAGCCCTGTTGGTGTAAACCAGATGTTAACGTTCAAAGCATAAGGAGTGAACTCCTTATCATAGGAAATACGCCTTAACAACCATCTGGTGCCAGCATATCTAACAGACCCTGACCTGAGGCAGACCTCTGTGTTTCTTCAATTGTCATCTATAGATAATATCAGTTTTTTATAACTATAGCCTTTGGACATTGACTGATGAGCTATGCATGTATGCTGTATATCCCTGCACATACCGATCCCAATAAAAGCCATTTCGGAGAAGGGGTCAGGGCATTTTCCACTAGAGGGAATCGCCACACCCTTTCCCACCAGAACAGATTGTGTCTGGGGCAATTTATTCTCATCCACAGCGGCTGGGAGAGCTCTGTGGGAAAGAGTTCCCCAAAGATAGGCCTTGTAGCAAGATCTCTGAGAGTTAGGCCACAAGAAACAAATCATAGTATATCATGGGACCAGTCATGCCCCTCTTGCTTCCCCTGGGAATGGTGAGGCTGATACTCTAGCCAAGGTGCAGTGGCTGGAAACAGTACCTACCAGCCCATCATGAAGGGAATTAGCCCAGTGGCCACACTGTCACCTCTTATATGCTGGACAAAAAATAATATGGTCCACTATCAAAACTTGGGGGTTACCTGTCACCCTAGCAGAGGTACAAGAAGCATGTGAGACCTGTGTTGTCTGCTCACGAGAGCATCTCCAAAGGCCTGTGGGAAATACTGAACAGGTAGTGCAGGGATGGGTACCACTGACCTGGTCGCAGGTGGATGTAATTGGGCTCCTACCTAGCTCAGAGGGATATAGTATTCTGTTACAGGTGTGGACACAGCTACAGGACTTTTAGCTGCTTATCTCACATGGTACCCAGATCAGAAAGTAGTAATTGCTTCTTTGGAACAGTTACGTGCTGCTTATGGGTGACCCTTAATCATTGAAAGTGATCGGGGAACACATTTTACTGGGGCCTTGGTACCACAATAGGCTTAAGACTTGAAAATTGAATGTAAATTTCACATGACCTATCATCCCCAAGCTGCTGGAATGATTGAATGGTACAATGGTTTCTTAAAGCAGGGCCTGCAAACCAAGGCTGCATTCCCCATACCCTCACCCCCGCCCCACTATGCTCAGGGGTTGGACAAAATGCTTATGAACTGTCTTCCAGACTCTAAATGAGAGGAGTCAGAGAGGGGACCCAGCCCTGGTGGAAGTGCTGCTCCACCAGACTGCAGCTCCAATTCAGCTGCAGGTACAGACTAAGGATGGTTTGCTGAAACCAGGCATGGGAAAACAGGAAATATCTCTTGCCTGCTCTGGAAGACCTGAAACAAGGGTAAACAGCCACTTGGATGGGGCCTTAGGGAATAAAAGCCCCTCATATGCATTGGGTGGCTGTTGTTGCCCCCTGGGTCCAAGGAGTGGAAAGAAACTTACAAATAGTGCCCTGGGTGATTGGGACCTGGCCCCCAGTCTTAAAGGTGACATATCCAGGGCCAACAGACCATGAAATGCTTCACCATGGCACCTTTGTGATTTCTCTATGGCCCATCATGAGTTCTCCACTGTTGTTACAAGTAGATGCTAAGCCCCCAGTTGAGGCACGAAAGGTATGGTATTCACACCCAGGAATACCCCTCTGCCAGCCACTGTTTTATTGGCCTACCAAAAGGTTGCTTGTATATTGCCTGAGGGTCCTGACTTGCCCTTACTGGTGCCTATAACTGCTTTGTCTTTTTGCCCTTACGGTACAGAATAACACTTTAGTGGATTGGGTTCATACCTATGCCTCGGTGGCTATCCAATCAGCATGCTGGGTCTGCACTGAACTTCACCTGAGGATGTCTGCAGGCCTCCCATGGTGCATCTCTCCTGCTTCTGCCTCCAATTGGACTTGGCTTCCGAAGCAGTGGAACAGCAAACATCCCTGGTGGAATGTTACATGCACTGACATCTATGCTGGGGCAAAATAGCGGTATGACCAACCCCAGCTATTAAGCGGCTTCTCTGTGCGGGATGCTCAGGGTGGCTCAAAGCTGAAGCCATGGAGCTGGCTGGACCAACTCCCCTTTGCATTGAGAATCCCAAAGGACAAGCCCAGGTG
The DNA here is from genome assembly GCF_022682495.2 of Desmodus rotundus. NCBI lineage: Eukaryota > Metazoa > Chordata > Mammalia > Chiroptera > Phyllostomidae > Desmodus > Desmodus rotundus. The sequence goes on from NC_071387.1 coordinate 83,188,530, forward strand.
GGCTGGACTCCGACAGGTCTGTGTCAGACTCAGACTCTGTGAGGTATGCATTTCTGTGAGGTACGGAATGATGCGTGGGCTGCAGTTCCTACTGGTGCGCTCTGGGTGTGTTGTGGCTCAGATGGGTGGTCTTACCTGCCTGGAAATTTGACTGGCCATTGTAGTTGGAGATGGCCCTATTTGCCTACTCAAGTTGAGAAAATTCTTGTAAACTAGCCAGCAAATTTGGAAGCATTTTAAAGCACAACACCAGATAAATCTTACTCCCTGGTGGTATAATCCATTAGCTATTTTTTCACCTCAAGCTGCTTCGGTAGTCACTGAGACTGAGATAACTGCTTTGGCTTTTCACACTGCTCATGCGATGAATGCAACGCATGATTTCTTAAGCCTATTAAATGAGGAAGTGTATCAGTTGAGAAAAGTAGCCTTGCAAAATCATATAGCTTTATATATGCTTACTGCATCCCAAGATGGGGTATGTGCCTTAGTAGCAACAAAATGCTGTGTATATGTTCCTGATGTCCACCACAATGTTAGTCAACCTTTATGGGCATTAACTTCTGAGACCCATGCCATTGAACGCCTGATAGGTGATCCCTTGCAGGAATGATGGGCATCACTAACCACTGAATGGCGGTGTGTTCTAGCTGTCTTGGGCAGCCATGCTTGTTTTTTGCTTGCTTGTTGCTGTAGCATATACTGCTGTTGTGGTTTATGGGAGCAAGGCTATGCCCTCCTCACCAAGGGAACTTTGTGGAAATTATCCTCACATAGATTGTGTGGTGAGGAACCCAGAAGGGGTGGATTGCAAGGTAAACAGAGGCAGTCTGGCTTCCACACGCAGGTGTCTGGGTAACTAAGGGAAGCAGTTTCCTATAACCCTGAATGGGCCTGTGAAATAGTGTTCTCATAGCCTTGAGACTGAGTCCAATAGACAGTTCCACCATGAAGTGGGCTCGCATGCAGAAGACACTGTTATACAATACCTTGGTTTCCTACCAGCTTTGTTTGCCTCTAGTACTTAAGGGGATAGGGGCTCCCCACTGGACACACACAGCTTGCAGCATGCGTGGCTCACCCGCCCATGAATAAAGGCACATCAAGCACCCCACAGCTCCGCATGTTTTCTTCTGTCTGCCTGAATCTAGAGTGGACCTGCCAGGCCCTGCCAGGCTGCAACACAGTCTGTTTAACATTTCATATAATAAGAACTTGGTGATGATGAACTTTAATTTGACCTTATCTGGGAAGCACTTTATCTACCTTTTCATTCTAAATGATAGCTTTGCTGGATAGAGTAATCTTAGATGGAGGTCCTTGATTTCATGACTTTGAATACTTCTTTCTAGCCTCTTCCTGCCTGTAAGGTTTCTTTTGGGAAATCAGCTGATAGTCTTATGGGAACTCCTTTGCAGGTAATTGTGTCCTTTTCTTTTGCTGCTTTTAAGATTCTCTCCTCATCTTTAATCTTGGGTAATGTAATTATGATGTGCTTTGGTGTGTGCTTCCTTGGGTTCAACCTCTTTGGGACTCTCTGAGCTTTCTGGACTTCCTGGAAGTCTATTTCCTTTGCCAGATTAGGGAAGTTCTCCATTATTTTTTCAAGTAAGTTTTCCATGTCTTGCTTGTCCTTCTCTTGTCCTTCTTTCCTCCTTTCCATCTCTTGTCCTTCTGGCACCCCTTTGATTTGAATGTTGGAGCATTTCAAGTTGTCCTAGAGATTCCTAAGCCTCTCCTCATTTTTTGAATCCTTGTTTCTTCATTCTGTTCTTGTTGATTGTTTATTTCTTCCTTCTGTTCCAAATCTTTGAGTCCCGGTTTCCTTCCCATCACTGTTGGTTCCCTGTACATTTTTCTTTATTTCCCTTTGGATAGCTTTCCTTCACTTCTTCCTCTATTTTGTGACAACACTCAACAATTTCTGTGAATATCCTGATTACCAGTGTTTTGAATTCTGAACCTCATAGGTTGGCTATCTCTTCATCACTTAGTTCTATTTTTGGAGCTTTAATATGTTCTTTCATTTGGGCCATATTTCTTTGTCTCAGCATACCTGTTATGTTGTAAGGGACCAAGTTTTAAGTATTCACCAGGGCAGAGCAACCCACATTGCTGTGTTGTGGCACTGCATTTGGGAAGGGGTCCGAGAGGGAACAATGCCACTTGCTCAGCTCTCAGCTGGCTTTCAGTCATTTCCCCACTACCTACAAGTAAATTGGGCCCTTCTGGTGCTGGATCTCAGTGGATGGTTTTATGTACATTCTAGACCCAGTGGACTCTCCTGTGAGGCTTGGAATTTCTCCTGCTGCTGCAACTCCCATAGGATTTTTTTTTTTTATTGTTGTTCAAGTACAGTTTTCTGCCTTTTTCCTTTGCCCCAGCCCCTACAGGATTTTTATAGCCAGAGGTTTTGAGGCCTATTTCCTGTGCTGGAACCCTGGGTTGTGCAGTCTGTCTTGCTCCCCAGTTGTTCTTCCTGGTTTATCCGCATGTGAATGTGGGACCATCTGGTGTGTCTGGAGGCTTTTGAGTGAGGAATGATATAGTCACCATGCACTGTGTGGTGACAGATCAGAGTGGATGAGAGAGGATGCCACGAGACTGGCAGGAGGTAGATGCCCTAGATCAGAGAGGTTCCTTGTGTCTTGGACAGGGTATGACCCAAAAATGGAGAAAAAGAGGTTGGCTCAGGGAATAGTCATGACATGGATCAGGTAGGACTTGTGAATGAGAGTGATTCCTAGATTTCTGACTCACATGGGATGAATGACCTTGCCATGTATCAGATAGAAAGCACTGGAGAGGATAAGTCCAGGGTAAGAGCCAGCAATTGGTTTGGGATACGTTAAGCCTGGCTGCAGCAGCACTGCAGTAAGAGACTTACTGGGTAGCAAAATAAGGTAGTGTATGGATGGACTCTATCAAATACAGACAGTTGCTTTTCTAAATGGATCCATTATGACACAGATTCATCTTGATTAGTGGTCCTGAGCCCAATTACAACTATGTAAAATACAAGCTCATTCCTTTGTGCTTTGCTCCAGAGCTGCACAGTGGGTATTGGGAAAAGCTGGGAGTACAGAATACAGCACCAACCAGACTTCTGGAGTGTCGCCATTGATACGTAGGATTACAATATGAAATGGATTCATATGAGAACTTGTCAAGTACACCAGCTGCTCCTTTGAAGTTTTAAATCAACTAAATTTATGAAAAAACTTGCAACAGTTAGAATTTGCCTCCTCTGCAAATGATACACCCCAGACAGTTTTGGCTTACCCCAGAAAGTTGATTTCTGTCACACACGAGTAAACCAAGCTCAGTAGGTTTAGTAGCACCTACATTCCAGAACTCAAAGAGAAATGAATAAAGACAGAAAAGAGTGAAGGTTGCTGGGTCTGTTTTTTGTTTTTGTTTTTGTTTTTGTTTTTCCTGGATCTTAAGGAAGGCTCAAAGATGGTGAAATAGTCTTAAATGTATGGTGACCACACATGTAGATGCAAGGGACCATAGGAAATCTGGTCTTTATTCTGAATGGCCTTATGCCTACCTAAACTTATACTACCATGGGAGAACAGATTGTAAGTAATAACAAACCCCTGACTTTATATCCCGCCTTGTAATTTCCCAATGTTTAAAATACTCTACAAAGATAACAGAATTTAAATTCTGGTGATGATTTACATGATCTCTGTTGATTCACTTCAACATTTTCAAAATGTTTCAGTAATTAATAATCATCTACCAGGTGAATTCTAAATAAGAATTCTAAATAAGTTCTTGTATTTCATCTACCTCTATCTAACATTCTCTAAGATTAAAAATATTATTGATAGGCTCAGAACCAAGATGGAGGCGTAGGTAGACACACTGCGCCTCCTCACACAACCAAAACTGACAGAAACTCAAACAGCAAGGAAGTCGGACACCAAGGAGATTAAAAAATAAACATTCATCCAGACCAGTAGGAGGGGTAGAGATGGGCAGCCAGGGCAGAGAGGACTCACGTTGCTGTGGCGGGACCGAGACTGGCGGAGTGTGGGACGAACGGGGCAGGCAGTCTGACCACTAGCAGACCCTGCGGCCCCACATTCACACACAGATAAACCCAGAGGGCCAGACTCAGAGTGGCAGAGAACTGGGCAGGCAGTGTGGCGGGTAGCACCCCACGGCCCCACATTCGTGTATAGATAAACCAGGACAAACAGCAGGGAGCGAAGCAGACCACCCAACCCAGGGCTCCAGCGCGGGGAAACAAAACCTCAAATCTCTGATTGAAAACGCCCGTGTGGGTTGGGGCGGCAGCAGGAGAAACTCCCAGCCTCACAGGAGAGGTCATTGGAGAGACCCACAGGGGCCTAGAGTGTACACAAGACCACCCACTCAGGAACCAGCACCAGAGGGGCCCAATTTGATTGCGCGTAGCGGAGGGAGTGACTGAAATCCGGCAGGGAGTGGAGCAAGCGCCATTGTATGCCACATACAGCATCACAGCGCAGCTACCAGAATTACCCTGCCCCAGTGAACACCTAAGGCTCTGCCCCTTTAAGTAACAGATCCACCAAGGAAAAAAAAATGGCCCAAATGACAGAACAGATCAAAGCTCCAGAAATAATTCAACTAAGCAGTGAACAGATAGCCAACCTATCAGATGCACAGTTCATAACACTGGTAATCAGGAAGCTCATAGAACTGGTTGAATTTGGTCGAAAACTAGATGAAAAAATGAAGGCTATGCTAAGAGAAACAAAGGAAAATATACAGGGAACCAATAGTGATGCGAAGGAAACTGGGACTCAAATCAATGGTGTGGACCAGAAGGAAGAAAGAAACACCCAACCAGAAAAGAATGAAGAAACAAGAATTCAGAAAAATGAGGAGAGGCTTAGGAACCTCCAGGACATCTTGAAATGTTCCAACATCCGAATTCTAGGGGTGCCAGAAGGAGAAGAGGAAGAACAAAAAATTGAAAACTTATTTGAACAAATAAGGAAGGAGAACTTCCCTAATCTGGCAAAGGAAATAGACTTCCAGGAAGTCCAGGAAGATCAGAGAGTCCCAAAGAAGCTGGACCCAAGGAGGAACACACCAAGGCACATCATAATTACATTAGACAAGATGAAACAGAAGGAGAGAATCTTAGAAGCAGCAAGAGAAAAGGAGACAGTTACCTACAAAGGACTTCCCATAAGACTCTCAGCTGATTTCTCAAAAGAGACCTTACAGGCAAGAAGGGGCTGGCAAGAAGTATTCCAAGTCATGAAAGGCAAGGACCTACATCCAAGATTACTGTATCCAGCAAAGCTATCATTTAGAATGGAAGGGAAGATAAAGAGCTTCTCAGATAAGGTCAAGTTAAAGAAGTTCATCATCACCAAGCCCTTATTATATGAAATGTTAAAGGGAGTTACCTAAGAAAAGGAAGATAAAAAATAGGAACAGTAAAAATGACAGAAACTCACAGTTATTAACAACCACACCTAAAACAAAAACAAGAGTAAACTAGGCAATCAACTAGAACAGGAACAGAACCATAGAGATGGAGATCAGATGGAGGGTTGTCAATAGGGGAGTGGGAGGGGGAGAGGGGGGGAAAGGTACAGAGAATAAGTAGCATATATGATAGGTGGAAAATAGACAGGGGGAGGGTAAGAATAGTGTAGGAAATGTAGAAGCCAAAGAACTTGTAAGTATGACCCATGGACATGAACTATAGGGGGGGAATGTGGGAGGTAGGGGGTGGGCAGGATGGAGTGGAGTGGGGGGGGGAATGGGACAACTGTAATAGCATAATCAATAAATATAATAAAATATATGATTGATAAAGAATATTATAAACTAAATGTGTTACTGTATTTTCTAATTTTCAAGACACAGATATCACTTAAGAATGTTGAACATAATAATTAATAGCACCACACTGTTAACAGTAATACATGATAATCCTAAATGGTAGGACTTTTTGAAATGTATTTATTTTAGCCTTAAATCTGCTCCGAATTTCTACATCAGTAAGACACTTTCCTCTTAGTAGCTCTGTCTGCTAATTGAAATTTCATTTTAAGAAACCATAGTAACAGGTTTTTAGCATAATACAGAATGGAGGAATTAAGTCCAAGTTCTTTGGCAAAATCAAGCCTTCTGTAAAACACAAAGGCAATGCAATTATTGGGGTAGATATTTCTTAAGAACCCCATTCAGATATTTTCTGATTCGTGGACTATCATAGAACAGTAGTAACAATATAGTGTACCTTTGTAAAACACATTTTTTTTAACCTTGGATAAAGTGATTTAAGTTAACCTACTCTTTTATTTGTTATACAATTAACACCAGACTGTGTGATAAACTTCCCTTTTGTTCTACACACCCCTTCACAACCTCTAGTCTCTTCATTTCCTAGCCCCTTCCCTACACTGGCACCCTCTTGAGGAGTATGTATTGGCCTCGATGAACTTGTCCTGTTCCAGTGTTGATTTCTGTGTGGGGGTATTTTAGGTCACATAAGTGGTTCTGTGCTTTCTCCTGATTTTCCCCCACTGTGGTTCCTAGACTTGTCTGTGTATTTCTGAGTGTGTACCCACCCCATTTTAATTATCATCTTCCCCAAGATCAGCACATTGGCTGCCCCTACTCCCGACCACAGTCCACCACAATGAACATTGTGGAATTATGTTCCCTGGTCAGTTTCATGGGGATTCCCAGGGGTACACATCCCAAAGCAGGTCTCAGAGACAAAGCCAACCACATCCTTTCTTTCACTGTTTTTTCTTGGAGATTCAGCAGGAAGTAAATAAAAGTTCTGTACTAGGTTCATTGGAGGAGGGTTTAATAAACAGATTGCATGAAAAATATGGCAGAGGTGGGGTGGAGGGGTGGGGAGAAAATGCAGACAACTGTAATTGAATAACAATAAAAATAAAAAGTAAAATAAAATAAATAAAAATATGGCAGAGGGAACAACAGAAGCTGGTAACAGTGAAGCTGTGACCATCCCTGGGCCCATCCCTGGTTCCAGCAGAAGGAGTCCTGTGGAGAGGGCCACTTTGACAAGAGCATGGCCACCAGCAGAGGGACAGAGCAGTCTGATCTACGACACCACCCTCCTACCCACCAGAACTCCTTATTGGAGAAGAGGGCAGAGGGCAGGATCCCTTGATGCAGTTTTGTAGCCCCACACACAAGAGAGTGGGATCCCCCACTGGGGAACCAGTATAAGGTAGGAACACAGCAAGCTGAAAGCTATAGTAAATCCTATCATTACCATTCAGTTTGCCAAAAGGACTAACACACACACAGCCATGTGGGCTCCTGGGTGGGCAGCTGCCACCACAAATAAATTTTATAAGTTGTAGGGTCACCATTGAACATATGCAGTTCCATAGCTGGTAGGTACTTTGTTACCAATTTGATTCTGAAAAACATTTGTAAACAATGTAAAATTTCTTGACATCTCAGTTGATTGGAATGTCTGCCACAAATCTGTGTGCATGATCTTGGAGGGTTTTGGGGTGTGTTTAGTTCAAAAAATAACAAAGATGAGGCCCCACTCTGTACCAATGAAATCTGAATCTCTGGCCTGTGAGTATGCTGTGTGTGTGTTCATTTTTAAATCTCAAAGAAAAAAATAGTTAATTTCTGAAAGTGTACAATGGCACCAAATTGCCATCAGAGGCCACCTGATGGCACTGAACAAAAGACAGGAGACCATGGCCACCACAGCACTAGGAGCTGAATGGCCCTTTCTCTTCACCCCTTCTCGCACACCTAATGGTCTAGATGACAGCAGCCAGCTCAAGAGAAAAGAGGAGAGATGTGACCCCGTGATGAATGAGGGGCCTGAAATCCTAGGCCTCCTCTGCCAGCAAGCTGTTTATTCCCCCTAAAGAGGAGCCTCTGGGCTCTGGCCAGTGTGGCTCAGTGGATTGAGAGCCAGCCTGCAAACCAAAGGGCTGCTGGTTCCATTCCCAGTCAGGTCACATGCCTGGGTTGTGGGCCAGGTCCCCAGTAAGGGGCACACAACAGGCAATCACAGATTGATGTTTCCCTTTCTTCCTCCATTCCCCTCTCTAAAAATAAATAAATAAAACCTTAAAAAAAAAAGAGGAGCCTCTGGGACACATGCAGCAGAGGGTAAGGACATTTTCAATTACTGTTCATCAACATGTCCAATTAGGAATGTGGCACAGTGCCAAACCTCAAGGAGGATCCTACCTATAGGACCACTGCCCACCTCTCCCAAACCCATGGAGGTAACAGACCAGATACAAAACTGAAATTCATTACTTACACAGTTTTAATGAGTTTTCTAAAGTGAAATTATTAACTTGATTTTTGAACTCACTGCCTTTCAGTTAAAACAAATTCTTTTAAAACAAATATCCTTTTACAAATCCTAGACAAGATTCTTCTCTACAAATAGGGCCTGTTCGAGTTCACCAGAATAATTTAGATCTGAACGATGTTTTCAATTCTTAGAGCGCTCTTGCTTGTGTTATTCCAGCAGCTTCGAGAGCATTTCTGGAGTGTGTGACCTGGGCCGTGCACTGGCTAGAAGCTGTCTCAGACTTGGTTTTTTAAATTTTCTCAATGTCACTGAAATCATCAGTGATGCTGATTATCATTTTACAACTAAGGAGAGGGAGAGAGTAAATTCACTGCCTTGGCCTGAGGTCCCATCTTGTGCCAGGGCTGGACTGGAGTCCAGAACTTCACAGGCCAAGCTGTGCACTTCCCTACACCCCTAAAATGTCCAATCCCTAATCCCCAGAACCTGTGACTGTTACCTTACATAGCAAGTGTGGGAAGAGTATGAACCTTAAGATGGGGAGAATATCCTGCATTATCTAGGTGGGGGCCAATCTAGCAATGAGAGTCCTTAAAAGAGAACATTTCCAGCTGAGGGAGAAGAATTCAAGGACAGAAGGGTGGGGGGGATGCGACCTGAGAAGACCCTGCTGTCACTGGCTTTGAGCATGGATGAAGGAGGTCAGAGCCAAAGAATGGAGCAGCCTCTAGAAGCCAGAGGAGGCAAGGAAACAAATTCTTCCTGAGAGCATCCACAAAGGACTGTCCTTCTACTCATAACTCATTTAGCTTGTGGGACCTATGCAGAATTCTGAACTGCATGACTGAAAGATAAGTTTGTGTTTGTTAAGCCACTAAGCTTGAGGTGACTTGTCACAGCACCCATAGGAAATAAACATGCCATACAGGGGCCAGAATCTGCCATGGGCTTTAACCATCTTAACCTCAGAAGCTAATTGAACTTCCTAATTATCTTTTCCAAGAACAGGCACTAAAAAGAGTTCTCATCCCCTGAACCAAGTAATGGAGGGAAATGACTGACAGCATGCTGGGTGGCAGGAAGGAGTGTGGCATAAAGAACCTGAATTACAAAAGTCTTTCCACACACCATCTTTCCTCACGGACCTTGGAGGCCTCTTCGGTGATCCCATCAGTGGGGACCTCTCTCTTAAGTACTGATGACCAGGGCAGATTCACCTCTAATCCTGCATTTCTTTTTGACCTCTTCCTGGGGCCCTAGAAAACCAGCTTCTGGTAGGGATCTTCCTTTCCCTTCAGGTGGTTAAAGCCCAAGATGACCCCACACTAGCTTACTTCAGGAGGATACTTCTGGCTCTGGTAAACCGGGAGAGTGAGGACCCATTCCACCAGACTCTCTATTCTGCTCCCTGGGCCTCTTGAGAGTTCCAGGCTGGGGATAAACCCTAGTCCCCATGTCTCCCAACCTCAGAAAGCTGTGAGATGTCCCTCCCACCCTGGTTTGTATGAGTGAAGCAGGTGACTCACACTTAACATCAGCTTTCAACAAAGAAGGGGTGCCCTCCTCCCTCTTCTACCTTGTATACCTTTGGTTTGGCTGTGGGTTCCAAGAATTAGTTCTCACATCCATGTACTTTGTCAGTTTTGGACCCAGGGGTCTATCATCTATTGTGTCTAGGGCTCTTGCAGAATGTCTGTTTTAACATTCTTGTAGCTGTGTTGCCTGGTCAAAAATATATAAATACAAGGTCACTTTAAAATAATTTATAATCCACAGCAGAAGCAATATTGCATTCACAGAAGGCTCTAATTTAAGCCAGTTCAATGTGTTCTTCTTGCACCCAGTCCCACAAATCACACCATCATTCTGGACAGAAGTCAAAATACTGCTTATAAAATAGTGTCTTTTACCTCAGAGATGGTAAGTCATTTGGGGTTCAGCCATATTCTGGCAGCCCTTCCCAAGACCCCACACCTAACTTTCCCTCCCCTCTATGCTACATGATTTATGGCAAAATAGGAAGTGATGAAAATTAAGGAGGAGAAAGGATAAGATCAACAAGATGAGGATGTAAGCTCTTGCCACTTCTATTTAACACTACTGCAGGTTCTAGCCAGAGAAGTAAGGCATAAATAAATAAAGGCAACCAAAAGGAAAAGGAAGAAGCAAAACTATTTCTATATCCACATATCATGACCTCGTATATAGAAAATACTAAGGAATCCACACACACAAAAAAGTATTAAAGTTCAGTAAGGTTGCAGGATACAAGGTCAATATGGAAAACTTGGCTGTGTTCTATAACACTACAAATGAAAAAGCCAAAAATAAAATTAAGAAAACCATTGCACATACAATAGCATAAAAAGAATAAACACTTAGAAATAAATTGAACAAGAGAATGTAAGACTTTTACACTGAAAACTACAAAATACCACTGAAAAAAATTAAAGACAAAAAAAATAGGAAGACAGCCTATGTTCATAGATTGAGACTTAATATTATGAAGATATTTCCCAAATAAGCCCAGAGACTCAACACGATCTTCATCAAAATTTCAGGTTTTGCCCTTGCTGGTGTGGCTCAGTGCTAGCCTGTCAGTCAAAGGGTCACTGGTTCAATTCCCAGGCAGGGCACATGCCTGGGTTGCAGGCCAGGTCCCCAGTTGGGGGTGCGCAAGAGGCAACTGCACACTGATGTTTCTCTCCCTCTCTTTCTCCTTCCTTCACCTCTTTCTAAAAATAAATAAATAAAATATATATTTTTTAAATTTCAAGTTGCCTAGCTAGATAGGTCATTTAGTTAGAGCATAGTCACTATAGGCCAAGGTTACAAATTCAATCTCCAGTCAGGGTACAAACAAGAAGAAACCAATGAATGCATAAATAAGCAGAAAAACAAATCAATGTTTCTCTCTCTCTCTTTCTGTCTCTCCCCCTCTCTCTGTCTCTCTCTCCCGCCACCTTCCTCTCTCCCTAAAATCAATAATTTTTTTTTCATTCCAGGTGATTGTTTTGCAGAAACTGATAATCCTAAAATTCATATAAAAACAAAAAGGACCCAGAATATCCAAATTAATCTTTAAAGAGGAAAACAAAGTTGGAGGACTCGTACTCCCAATTTCTAAACTTACTACAAAGTTACAGTAATCAAGACGGTGTGATACTGGAATAAAGATAGATATATAGATCAATGGAATGAAATTGAGAGTCTAGATATAAATCCATATATTTATGGTCAATTGATTTTTAACAGGGATATGAAGACAATTCAATAAGGGAAAGAATAGTCTTTTCAACTAAAGGTGCTGGAACAGATGGGTTTCCAAATGTAAAAGAATGAAGTTGGAATTCTTGTCATGCCATAAATAAAAATTTACTCAGTATGGATCAAAGACCTAAATATAAGAGCTAGATTACAAAACTCTTAAAAGGAAATATAGGTGCATATCTTTGTGGTGTTAGATTAGGAAGTGATTTCTTAAATGTGATGTGAAAAGCATGAGCAAACAAAGAAATAAATTAAACAAGTTGACATTCCCTAAAATTAAAAACATTTGTTCTTCAAAAGATACTATCAGAAAAGTGAAAAGACAACTCACAGAATGGAAAAAAATACTTGTAAATCATATATCTGATAAGGGTCTGGTATATACTCATAACAAAATGTCAAATCCTAGTTTAAAAAAATAGGGAATAGAATTAAATAAGCATTTCTCCAAAGATGATGTAATCATTTGGAAAACCCAAATCAAAACAAAAATGAAATGCTACTTCCCACCCACTAGAATAGCTACAATCAAAAGGTAATAACAAGCTCTCTTCCAGGGCAGCAGAGAAACGTGTAGAACCTGGATACAGATGTGAGCTCAGCTATGTAAACACTACGCAGGCCACATCCTTGTCTTTGAGGAAGCCTGAGTGGCAGCTACAGGGGAGTTCCACTCAGTTTGCTCCTTCTCCTGCCTCACTATTGTTCACGCTCCCAGAGAAACACGTGGGTCAGGAATCTGAGCCCTTTGCACTGTAGCCATGGCTTTTAAAAGTACTGGAAAGACACCCATGGAACCAGAGGTAGAAATTCACTGAATTAGAATTACTCTGTGAAAGAAAAAGCAGCCACATGCCAAACCTGACAAGTTCAGAGGAGGCCTGCATGTCAGTCTTACAAACTCAAACTTAAAGTAACCACATAGGGTTGTCTAAAATTAAAACTTCCTAACTAAAAGTGAGTCTAGATTAGAACCTTCCCTGACAAAGGTCGATCTTTATCTTAACTAAGCCTGTCTATTGTATTTTTGCATCTACTATAACACAGTTTTGAAATGTCAGAGTAATCTCCTTTTTCCAGACTCTTCAGGGCACAATCTCTCACCAGAGCAGAGACCATGGAACCCCTCATTGTTATTTTCTTTCCCAGATACCATCTGTGCTGTAAATGTTAACTGTTATCTATCCTGTACACACCAATGCAAAGGAAGTATTTGTCTCTCTTTATCTCATCTCAGAGATTTTCCCACTTTGCTTTCTTCCCCCTCCCTAATCTACCACCAATGAATTTCACCTGACGCTCCCCCTTCGATTGTAATGATTAAGATAAACTGCAAAACTGCCATTATCCAGAGCATTTTCTCAATTTGTTGAGATATTGCTTCCTGGCAATTGTCATCAGCCTGGCTCAAGTAAACTCATAAAAATTCTCTACAGGTGTGGACGTTTCTTATATCCACAAATCTAACCAGGTGCAATGTAAAATCCTCAGAGAAAGTGTGTGCTGTTTGATCAGGGGCACAAAAGAAAAGAATCTCAAAGTGAAAGAACCACTTTAGGTGCCCACCAAGACTCTGAGAATCACTACAAGAAAAATTTCCTGTGGAGAGGGTTCTGAGACTTGGGATCAGTTTCAGATGAGAATCCACAAGTGACTCATTGATTTGCAGTGTTTCTGAGATTGTTAAGCAGATTACTTCCATAGTATTGAGCCAGGTTTTCAGGTTGAAGTCCTCATTGCAGTTGCTTAAATTAATCTTTTTATTAAATTGACTATTGGTTGTTAAAAAGATAGTAAGTGTTGACTAGGAGTAAAGAAGATGAAACACACATTGCTGGTGGGAATGTGAAATAGTCCAGCTGCTTTAAGAAAATGTTTGAAAGTTCCTCAAAAGTTAAACATGAAGTCATTATATGATCCAGCAATTCTACTCCTAGTTATACTCATATATCCAAGATAACTGAAAATATATTATAAGAGAAACTTATACACATATGTTCATAGTAATATTAAAAACCAGAAAATGGGCACAAACCAAGTATCAATAAACTGGTGAATGGATAAATAAATGTGTTATATCTACATAATGGAATATTATTCAACCATAAAAAAGAATGAAGTACTGACACATGTTGCAACATGGATGAACCTTGAAAATATCATGTGGAGTAAAAGAAGTCAGACAAAAGGCCACATCGTTTTTTATTTCATTTATGTGAAATGTTCAGGATAGGAAAATCCACGTAAATAAAAAGTAGATCAATGGTTGCCACAGGCTGAGAGAAGATAATGCAGAATGACTGCTAATGGGTCTGGAGTTTCTTTTCAGGGGTGATGAAAACATTTGGGAATTACATTGGTGATGTTCGCACAACCTGTGAATATACTAAAAGCCATTGAATTGTACATTTAAAAAGGGTGAATTTTATGGTATGTGAATTTTATCTAAAATTGTTAAGTGGAAAAAAGGGAAAGATAAGATTGTGCTAGCCCTCCAAGATAGTACAGCAAGTCTTTAACTTGAAAGTTGACATATATCATTGATAATAATTTAATAGGTTTCCTCTAATTGCAGGTAAAATATGAACACCTTTCCTTTGAACAACCAGAGCCCAAGCCCTTGCTGCTCTGACACACATGATGGTTAGCAGTGAGGATGCGCTTTTGCTCCTGATAGCTCACATCTCACCCAACATCTTGCACAAAGGTGGCCAAGCCAGGAATAACCAAGAGCTGATGTCCAAAGCCTACACACAGAGATAGCAGCCAGGGTGCCAGGAAGAGAAGGGAGAGGCAGGCTAAGGAAGAAGTTATGCTTTTTTTTTAAAGTCCTCACCCAAGGACATGCTTATTGGTTTTAGAGAGAGGAGGAGGGAGAAAGAAAGAGGGAGAGATTCATTGATATGAGAGAGTAACATCAATTATGCACCCCAACCAGGGACTGAGCCAGAAACCCAGGCATGTGCCCTGACCAGGGATCAAGCCCATGACCTTTCAGTTTATGGGCTGATGCACCAACCAACCAACTGATATTGTTACCTACCAGTTGTGTCACAGGATGAGAAGGGGACAGCTGTGTTCAAAGAACAGCACAAGGAACAATGGCAGAACTAGGTTAAGAACCCCAACAGTCCTCCTGTGAATCTACAAGGTCTTCTTGTTGAGGTTTATGCATTTATGGCAATTTTTGTCTGGCCTAGGCACTGGCACATAGCTGAGTACCCCAGATTTTCATATAGAATTGCTCCCCATGTCCTGACCATCCCAGAAAGTGTTGCATTTTTACAAGGGCCTCAATCCTACTATGATGGCAGAAGCAGCCTTTACCTCATGGGCACAGCCAGTTTCTACCAGACTCACTCATGCCAGACTGACCTCTAGGAGTCATCCATCAGGCACCTCCCCACCATGGTCCCTTCCTCCCACGCCTCATGGACCCACTGTAAGACACCAGTCAATCCTCTACATAGAATATTCCCTTCTCCAAAATCTACATTTCTGCCCAACAGGCTCCAAACTCCTACCCTTTCAGTGCAAACCTGTTCTGTGAATGAAAACTATGCAAGTCATAGTTATTTCTTAAGTAGACCAACATTTCCTCTAAACATTTTTTAATCCTCACCTGAGGACATAATTATTAATTTCAGAGAGGGGGGAGGGGGAGGAAAGAGAGGGAGAGAGAGAAACTTTGACACAAGAGAGAAAAGTCAATTGATTGCCTCTCATATGTACCCCAACCAGGGACCAAACCCACAACCTAGTCATGTACCCTGACTGGGAATTGAACCCTCAACCTTTTGGTTTATGGGATGATGCTCCAGCCAACTGAACCATACCAGACAGCATGTCCTCTAACTCTTAATCCAGAAGAAGTCCATAAACCATTCACATAATAACACAATCATAAGTAAATATGACCAAGCAATATATGAAAAAGGAACAAAGCAGAACTAACAAAGATATACTAGTAAAAAAACAGGTGTGTAGTATTTTCCTGGCCTGTGTGGCTCATTTGGTTGGAGCATTGCCCTTTATAATGAAAGGTCTTGAGTTCAATTCCTGGATGGGGCACATGCTTAGGTTGCTGGTTCATTCCAGTTTGGGTGTGTACCAGAGGCAACCAATTAATGTTTCTCTCCTTCTCCTTCTCTGCCCCTCCCTCTAAAATCAAGCATGTCCTTGGGTGAGGATTAAAAAAAGCCAAGTGACTAGCAACTCTGAAACAACTGTATTGATTGTGTGCTAAGAGTTGGAGGAGTAAGAGAGCAACAGAAGAAGGATGGCCTGGAGTGGAGGAAAATCAGGGAGAGCGACAAACTTCCTCTTGCATGGTTCTCTTGCTCTTGGAATCCAGCCACCATGATATACAGGAACCCAAGCAGCATCATGGAAGTCCACATGGAGAGGAACCAAAGCCCCAGACAACTGCTGGCTAAGCTACCCACTAACAGCCAGCTCCACAGAGCCAACCATGTGAATGCACCCAGTCACAGGCCCACAGCAGAGATGACCAACTCCTGCTCAATTCCTTATCTGGGAGTAAATAAATGATTGGTATTTTTAAAGGAAAAATGAAATGCCTCCTTGAAAATTTAGGGAACTGATTCTAATGTTTATTTCACAGATGAAAAAAACTAAGACACAGAAAAATTAAATAACTCGTCTAAGTTCATATTTGGTGATGGAACCAAAATTCTTACCCAGATTTTAATGCAAAGCCCACCATTGAAGACTTCATACTGAATGTATGATACTACATCATCTGACATGTTACCATCCCTCCAAAATATGCACCACTCAGAAGAACCCCACTTCTTCAGGGAGAGCAGTGTTCCCTGGGATTACCTATTGAGCCATCCTGGAGATCCCTCAAGGATGTCTCAGACAAATGTGTGCACACTGCATTGGGCAAAGAAATAGCACTCCAAACACACCACCCATCCCAAGTCTCCACCTTTCTCTCTGCTCAATTGGTTCTCTCACGCATGAATGGTCTCCTGCTCCTCCTTGCCTTTCACAGCTGTGAATCACCCAGAGTCCTCCTGAAATGCTCTCATCTTTATGACTTTTTGGCAGCCAAAATTGATTTCTCTCAAAATTAATTGTTCTGTGGTACCCAATCATTTTGCATGTACTTTTATTAAAACTTATTGCGCCTTGTAAAGTTATTCTCATTTAGAAATAGTATTTATGTAACTTTTGACAATTAAAATATAATCTGGATGAATTTATCTGTCAAATGCTCTTTATAAACAAAATTTATAATTAGAATATGACAGTTTCTACTAAAGGTTCTTGGCATATACATGAGTGGCATATTATTTAATATAGATAGTTTTTTACATATTGTAGTGAACATGATGGGGTTCACTTTCCACCCCCACTTTTGGGAGCTACCCTCCTTCTCCAGTCTCATGACTATTATAATGAAAGCTCCCTGTGGGCAGGAACATCTCTTTGATCACTTCTGTATCTCTGCCTACAATAGTATTAGGTACTTGGGAAGTGCTTCATAAATATTTATTGGATTGATCATTTTAGCAGTGAGTCCCTGGTAGTCAAGTGATTTCAACTTTCTGGCTACTAAGTCAATAAATGGTACATTAAGTTATCAAGAACAAAAAAGAAAGGTAGTCTCTCTCCATTCTACGAATCCTCAAGATAATATATCCCCCTAGGATAATATGTATCCTAGGGAGTCCTCTTTTATGTATGTGGACTCAAATGCAGAGGAAGCTTGTACTCAAAGAGACAAGAATCACAGGAAAAGACCAGTCTTTTCAACAAATGTTGTTTGGAAAACTCCATATTCATCTGAAAAAAAAATTAAGTTAGAACCTTATAGGGAACTGATCCGCATGGCAATGTAGCCCAACTCTTGATTCGGTAAACCTGCAAGAGTGAGGCGGCACACAGGAACCAGACCCACAGATCATTTTTCCCATGGGGAACCAGGCCTACATTGTACCTAGGCTCCTTTGAGGCTTGCTTTTGCTAAAACTCCCTCGCCCTGAATTGAGGCAGCAAATGTTTACTGCATATCTTTAAAGTAACTTCCTAAGGTCTGTGCTAAACCTCCCAAGGATAGAGTATAACAAGTTCAACCACTTTCCCCCTTGCATTGCAACATCCTTTCCCTTGTTATCTATAAAAGGTAACCACCTAAAGCGAACCTGTGAATAGTAAATGAGGACCATCCTTGATGTAATGTGCCCAAAAAAGCAATAAAAGCCTGTCCAGGCAAGGGTCAGGGCTGCTCTCTCTAACTCAGAGAGTGGCCATGCCGTCCCTTTTTCTCCACAGGACTTCTGCAGTCCTTGTGAATTTGTTCATTGTGTCCACGACACACGGAGCCCGCTGGTTGGAGTCCACGTCATCTGGTGAACAGGGACCCAGGGCTATAAGCCACAGTTGTGGACAACACACCAACCTGGTTGGAGTGCGCACATCAGCTTAGATAAGGGCAGACGACACTGAGTGCTTTTCGGTAAGGTCGTAGGATGTGTTGAATTTCAGAGAAAAAGGGATTTTTTCCAAGGTTGCCCTCTCTTGCAGCTGCTTTGCATCTGCACCTTCTTTAGTAAGCAGGAGCCTTGCTCTCTCCCCCAAGCATTTGCCTCATCTTGCAGCCATGGGTCGAGCAATTAAAAGCCACAAGGGTGCTCACAGCTAGAAGGCACCTGTGAGAGGATTAGAGGAATGTGGATCAGGACAGAACACTAGGTTTCCCTCCAGCCACAGGCAAAAGTCCACGCAATGAAAGGCACACTGTAAAAACACAAGCCCAACCCTGCGGCAAAACCCCCAACTAGGTTTAGCCTTGGGAGAAAGAGCAAAGACTTCCCCTTTAATCAGCTTTAAAAACAGCAACTAATTACAGGGCTATTTACAAGTATCTCATCAGATTCTTTCTTTCAGGCCCCTCTTGCAGTCCTTTCAATTTTGCCTTTTCCCTCCGTCCGCCTGCATAAGGAAAAGTGAATAGTCAATGAGTCTTTCGGTTTCAACTGGACTCTGAAGATCGCTTTCCAGAAGAAATTAGTGTTAGTCACAGGTTTTGTATGAGAGCTTTCAGCATTTTCCAATGTCCGAAGACTAAAGGCACTTCCTCCCCTCAGCTCGAGAAATCAGGTGTTCTCATGTGAGTCAGAACCTTGTGAGGGTGTCTGGGATCAATTCCCAAGATGTGCAGGGGCCTTATAGGGACCTCCAAAATGACTTAATATAATTTCTGGTTTGTCCCAGAAAGCACGATGTAAAGATTGGTCACCTAGCGCTTTGGGCCCAACCTTGCAGTCTTAAACGTTTGGGGGAGAACCCGAGACCCATAAGTGGGGTTAGGGTACCCAGAATATCCAGCAGCCCTCCCTGACTGTCTTCCACCAATAGCACATTTTGACCCACTACATTCTTTACACTATGAAGAAGTAGGATTTAAACATACAGACAGAGTGGAATCAAAACTGAAACTAGTTTTGTAATCACTGTGCTTGTAGCAGGAGGAATTTCAGAAAAGGTTCTTTTATTTGTTAAAAAATTTCTTTAAAGGTTTCTACGAATCCTCAACCATGGGGAACAGGCTCTCTAAGAAACAGGAACAATGTTTTGGGCTAATTCAGCAGCTTTTTAAGGCTGAGGGATGTCTCCCAGATAAGAGATCTTTAGATTTGGAATGTGGGAAAATGCAAGGCAGACAAGCCCTCATAGTCAGGAAAGTTTAGACAAAAAGAGAAGGGACCTCTGGACTCCAGCCAGGCCTTTCCCATGGGTTGCCCCAGCTGCAGTGGACATCACGGCCCTGCCCGGTGAGCGAGGCGGGGGGAGGTGTCGGTGCAAGCTCGCTCACAGTGCTGCAGGGTGTGTCTCTCTGCCAAAGATGGGCAGTGGCAGAGGGGGGTTGGTCCCCCTCACCTCCCCTCCTGGCAGTGTGTGCAGGAGCAATCTTTCCCTGCCCACCGGGTCCGCCCCCCCTGGCGGTGGTTCCACACAGCGCCCAGCAGCAGACCTAGAACTGGCACAGACAGCACATCAGGAAGGGGAGTTCCAGCCAGGTCATCCCTGAGGTAAGGGACAGCAGCCCCCGAGCTTTGGAAGGCTGCGGGTGTGCTTAGTTTTGGACAAATGGATTTCTATTCTGTTTACATTTCTATAACTGGAATAGGGGGCATTTCTCAATCCACAAAAGGTGTGTAGTCTCTTAAATGTTTTGGTCTGAATGGGCAAGTTGGACAAATTCAGCCTTGTGTCCTTCCCACCCCACTTAATACCTGGGGCAGGGACCTCCTCACTCAGTGGGGAATGCAAATCACCATACTCTCATCATTAACCCCCGAGGGTTGCAACCTCAAATGATTTGGCAAACAGATGTTAATCCTAGACCTAGGAACTACCAGGCCCTGAGAACAACAGAGTAATTAACTAGCTGTTCAAAGTCATTGCAGCTTGCAGAAACAGCAGGGGGCCTGTCTTTCCAAGCAGACACTTACTCAGGTGCTCCACAGGCCCTTCCCCTCACTGGGGAATCAGCAAAGAATGTTAGAGCTGGAGGCTTTCAGCCACTTAGGCTGTCCACAAGAAATCAAGATTAATAATGGCCTGGGGTATATTGCACAAGCCACTCAGGCTTTCTTAGAAAAATGGGAAATTCAGCATAAAACAGGTATCCCCTATAATCCTACAAGTCAAGCAATTATTGAAAGAGCTCACCAGACTTAAAACATTATTAAACAAACAAAAAAGGGGGAGTCAGGAAACATCCCCCAGGAATTTAACCATACTAGCAATATATATATACAAATTTTTGAATTGTGATGATAATCTAAAGTCACCCATAGACAAACACTTTGTGTGAAACAGTCCTGCAGGCCCACACCCCTTGGTCTTATACAAAGACCCATTAGGGGAAGGAAAATGGGAAGGCCCAGTTGAACTATTAACTTGGGGAAGACGGTATGCTTGTGTTTACTCTCCAGAATGACCTTTAGAGCTGCTGACGAACAGGGTGAAGCCATATCACAAAAAAGACTTCCCTGGCAATGAACCACCTCTGCCCCATTGGACTCTCCAATCCAGACCTCTCCAAGCTGGGTGTCACCCCGCTCCAGCGGAACTCCAGCCAGTACTCCTGGAGCGATATTCAACATCACCTAAGAGGGACCTTTCCTACCAACTTAAAGGGACAAATTGATAAATTGCAACTAGAATTACATCATCAGTTACAGGACACTCAACATTTGACTAAGCAAGAGGTCAAACCCTCTGTGATAATCTTGGCTGGCTAAACCCGAAAAATTGGTTTGATGGACTTAATCTGAGAGTGTGGGTCTTTGGAACTGCTGGTTCCAAAGAATAGCTTACTGATTCTAACAATGCTTTGTGTACTTCACTGCCTTTGCAAACTATTTTCCCAGGGTTGTATAAGAGACCAGCAAGTACCAAGTATAGTAGGTCCCACCTCTATAGCAGTCCTAACTAAAAACAAAGGGAGTCTGCATCAGAACCTTACATTATACCATATGCAAAAATTAACTAAAAATTGATCAGATTCAAATGTTAGTTAAAACTATAAAACTCTTAGAAGAAAACACAGAGTAAAAACTTTACGACATCGGATTTGGCTATGTTTCTTGGATATGACTCCAAAGCACAGGCAACAAAAGAAAAAAATAGACAAATTAAACTTCAGCAAAATTAAAAATTTTATTTATCAAAAGACAAAATTAACAGAGTGAAAAGGCAACCCAGGGAATGGGAGAAAATATTTGCAAATGATATATCTGGTAGGGGATTAATATTCAGAAAATATAGAGAATTCCCACAATTCAGCAACAAAAAAATAAATAAAACCTAAGAACTTGAAAAATGAGCAAAGGACTTGAATAGACATCTCCAAAGAAGACATACAAATGGCCAACAAGCACATGAAAAGATGCTCAATATCCGTAATCATTGCAGGAATGCAAATAAAAACCACAATGAGAAACCACTTTACACACCCACTAGGATGGCTAGAATAACAATGTATCAGCAATAATGTGGAAAAAAACAGAACTCTTGTGCACTGCTGGTGGGAATGTAAAATGGTATAGGTGCTGTGGAAATAGTATGGTGATTTCTCAAAAAGTTAAATGTAGAATCACCCTATGATCCAGCAATTCCACTGCTTGATATCTACCTGAAAGAATTGAAAGCCTGGGCTCAAATAGATATTTGTGCACCCATGTTCACAGCAGCATTATACTCAATACCCAAAAGGTAGAAGCACCCCAAGTGTCCATCAGTAGAATAAGTGGATAAACAAAATATGGCATAATTCATCCAATGAAATATTATTCAGTCTGAAAAAGGAAAGAAATTCTACAACGTGAATAACCCTTGAGGACATTATGCTAAGTTAAATGAGCCAGTCACAAAAGTTCAAATATTGTATGATTCCACTTAAAAAAGTTACTTAGAATATCCAGATTTATAGAGACCGAAAGTAGAAGAGTGGTTGGGGAAAGAGGAAATAGAGAGTTGTTGTTTAATGGGCACAGAATTTCCCTTTGGGAAGATGATGAAGTTCTGGAGATGAAGGGTAGTGATGGGTACACAACAATGTTAATGTACTTAAAGCCATCGAGTACACTTTAAAATGGTTAAAATGGTAAATTTCATGTCATGCTGAGGCCAGAGATAGGAAGGAGGAAACTCTGGAGACGCCCCAGGGCTAAGACAAAGGACAGTGATATAGGACAGAGACCAGTTCTAAGACCAGTTATTCCTGCTTTCTGGAAAAGTGCTGAATCATGGTGACTCATGACTGCACAGAAGATGCTACCTGACCCCTGCTTAATTATAATAGCATTATAATAAATTAACACTGTAAGACCCTTTTCCCTGGTAGCCAGTCACGGAAAATCATGGGAGACCACATGCGCAGTAGCTTTAAAGTAATATAACTACTTGTACATGTGCAATAAAACCCAGCCGTCACTAGCCAGGAAATATCTGCCCTATAAGAATAGAATCCCTCCAGCCCCTGAGGTCAATCTCTCAGGGCTGGCCCACTCTCATGTTCTGTGGAGTGTACTATCACTTAATAAATCCGCTCTCTCTCTTTCTGCTATAAACTGTTCAGTTCAATTCTTTGTCCATGATCACGAAGTATCTGGGTACCTGTACCCACCTGTGACAATGTACATTTTACCACAACCACAAGAACAAAAAGAATCACAGGAAACAGCAAAGAGTAGATGAAATTCTGGGGGAGTCAAGTCCTTGGTTCCAACTGAATCCCGATACCTGGGTTGCATGAAACACTGGTTTCTCTAGTTGGTGTCTATTGCTTGCAAACCAAAGTAATTCATAAGGACTTGGAGAATGTGGTCTTATCTCAACATTGCAATGAGATGATTACTGATGAAAAATAATAAATAGGAAAGAAGGATTGTCATTTTGTAAGTTCTTTTCTGTGTCAGTCACCTTGGTCTATCCCTGCAGCTAAAACAGTGCCTCAGTGCTGGTCGAATCAAGGGTGTGAAATAAAAGACAGTAAGTTCCCCAAATTAATCTAGGATAGAAAAAAATACTTTACCTGAAACTAGTTACTGTAATGTTAAAGTAACTGAGAGACTGAGCCAGAGAAAATATATTAGCACATCTGCATGTTGGCACTACCTGGACCCTTTTCAGTAACCATGGCATGTCCTGATATGTAAAAATGAAACAAAAAGGCATTCACTTTTAATGCTGGTATAGCTAATTTAATCAGTCTTTGCCTGGACACCAGACATTTTTAGGAAGGAAGGAAGGAAGGAAGGAAGGAAGGAAGGAAGGAAGGAAGGAAGGAAGGAAGAGAGGGAGGAAGGAAGAAATTTAATGAGGATTTTATGAATTACAACAAAATTGGAAGCTGTAGATAATTAAAACAAATATACTGCAACCCTGACACTAACCAATAAGGCAGACCCTGAAGTTTACAAAAATGAAAAAAATTTAAGGAACTGACTCATATAGACCATCAATTAGGATGAGAACACTATAAATAAGAACACAAATTGAAAGTTATGAGTTAAATTAAAGTTATGCTTGATCCTTGAAATAGTTTAAGCCTAACTAATGCTATGGACCCTGAAGTAGTAAAAGAAAATAAAACAGAGTGACATTAAAATAATAGTACCTTACGGCCCAGTGCCCTCAATCTCAGAAAACTGTTGGTTTGAGATGCATAAGGAAGTTGTAAGTACTAGTAATGTTCTAGTTCCTAAATTGAATGCTGATTTTATTCTTCTTATATTGATTTTGTACACACATTAAATGCTGTCTTTTGCATCTAAGATTTAATTCATAATGAAATGTTATATTTAAACAAGAATAGGTAGAAAAAGAAGCCCCCCACCCCCTTTCAAAAACATAAGGCCTGGGCCTCAGGCCAATCTAGAGGAGTGGAGAATAAATATGTACCTCAGAGGAAAAAAAACTTCTGGAGATCGCAGTCATTCTCAAACTCACAGAAACTCTTGTTAAAATAAAAATTTCTGGGCCCACCACACAGTTTCTCATCCAGCAAGTCTAGTGTGGGTCTGAGAATGTGCATTTCTAGTAAGTTCCAAAGTGCTGCTGCTGCTGCTCTGGGCTACACCTTGGAAGCCTACACTCTGACCCATTCACTAGGATGTCATCTTGCCCCATCACTTTTATTTGTCCCAAAATTTTATTTTGCTAGGTCACACTGTTAGGTACCAAATGTCTGTCTTCTACTTTCAAAAGTCATGTGCTATTCTGAAAACAATGAAATTAACTACTTCCTTTCCTTTTGCTTCAATACTCTTCCCTTTATTTTCATTTTTATTTTTGTTTTAAGTTTTACATGCATCCAGTTAACAGGAAAATCAAAGAATTAAAAAAAAGATTTTTTACTTAAGGTCAAGATGGTGGCATAGGCAGACATGACTCACCTTTTTGCACATCAAAATTACAATTAAAATATAGACTGACCATCACTCAGAACCATCAGAAATCAAATTGAATGAAAGTTGGACAACTATGGAATTAAAGAAACAACATTCATCCAGGCTAGTAGGAAGGGCACAGATGTGGAATGGGCTGGTCCCTCACCCACTGTGGTGGATAAAAATCTGGGAGGGATATCTCAGGAATGAGGAGTCCCAGACCCACTCCAGGCACCCCAGCCCAGGGTGGTTAAGTCCCCACAACTTCTGGCTGCAAAACCCAGCAGGGACTCAGGTGGTAGAAGAAACTGCTGGAGCCACAAGCAGTTATTCTTAAAGAACCCACATACAGACTCACCTATTCCGACTCACTCCCTCTGAGCTCCAGCACCAGGGTAGCAGCTTAAAGGCACCAGTGGCTTAATGGGAGGAACTGAAGTATCTGGCATCAAGGTGAGCATAGGCCACTGTCTCTTTTCTAAACCTTCTCTCCACAGAGCCAGGAAGCTTGTGCCATATCTCAGACTCCATCAACATGACTAACACTGTTTGACCTATCTTGGAGATCCCTAGGGACTGTGCTCCAGCTAACTTATGTGTCTGCCCAAGCTGCTTTTCCATATGCATGGCATGTGTTGCCTGATGCTTCACAACTTTCTAACTACTATCAAACAAGCAACAACAGCTGGTCTCAGTGAGCCCCAGGTCCAACACTAGTAGCAGCCAACCTAGATTCACAGCTTGGTTTCACCTGGGAATCTCCAAGCTGAGCACAAGTAGCAGCCATGGCAGATGGCTTTATAGCTCATACAGGGTGGCCATGGGGAAAACACAGGTGGAGGCTGACCTTGGCCTGCAGAACCCAGGAAACCCCTGGGACAGCACACCCAATAGACAGCTACAGACCACGTTGCAGAACCACCACCCTGCCCTTGCACCGTTAATCCTCTATGGAAGGCCGAGGTTGATGGTAAGTGGTCACAGCCGATCCTTGCAGCTCACTGGCCTAGGTAAATACCACTCATTGATCTTCCAACAGCATTCAAGGCTCCACTACAAGAGGAGGGTGTACTCATCCCACACGGAGGGTGTACCTTGAGTACCCATGTTGGGTGAAAGGGAAGGCTGTGCCACTGGACCCTACAGGACACTTAATACATTAGGCACTACCAAGACATGGAGCAAAGCAGCTCTATCTAATACATAGAAACAAATATAGGATGGCTGCCAAAATGAGGAGACAAGGAAACATGGCTCCAATGAAAGAACACATTGAAACTCCAGAGAAAGTGCTAACCTAAATGAAGATAAGCAATCTATCAAATGCAGAATTCAAAACAGTGATTATACTTAAGATCAAGGAACTTAATGAGGACCTCAACTGCATTAAAAAGATCCAGTTGTAAATGAAGGTTACACCAAGTAAAATAAAGAACAATTTAGAGGGAAACAACAGTAGAGTGGATGAAGTCAAGAATCATATCAATGATATGGAACATAAGGAAGGAAAAAACAATCAAACACAGCAACAAGAAGAAAAAGAATCCAAAAACTATAAGGATAGTATAAGCCTCTGGGGCGACTTTAAGAGATCCAACATCTGCATCAAAAGGGTGCCAGAAGGAGAAGAGAAAGAGCAAGAAATTGGAAATCTATGAAAAAAAATAATGAAAGAAAACTTCCCTAATGGTGAATGAAATAGACATGCAAATCCAGGAAGCACAGAGTCCCAAACAAGATGGATACAAAGAGGCCCACTCCAAGACACATCATAATTAAAATGCCAAGGTTAAAGGTAGAGAATCTTGGGGACTTCTGGCCAAGATGGAGGCATAGGTAGACACACTCTGCCTCCTCACACAACCAAAAGAAGAACAACAACAAATTTAAAAACAAAAAACAACCAGAACTGACATAAAATCAAACTGTATAGAAGTCTGACTACCAAGGAGTTAAAGAAGAAACATTCATCCAGACCAATAGGCAGGGTGGAGATGGGCTGCCAGAGAGGACTCATGGCAAGGTGACAGTTTATGGAGCCAGTGATCCCACATGTGTACAGATAACCAGAAGGAACAACTTGGGAGTGAGACAGACCATGCAACCCAGGGTTCCAGTGTGGGAAAATAAAGCCTCAAAACCTCTGACTGAAAAAATATGAGGGGATTGAGGTGGCGGAAGAAACTCCCAGACTCACAGGAGAGTTCTTTGAAGAGACCCACAGGATCCTAGAATGTGCACAAAACTACCCACTGGGAATCAACACCAGAAGGTCCCAATTTGCTTGTGGGTAGTGGAGGAAGTGCCTGAAAGCCATCAGAGAGCTGAGCAAGTGGCATTGTTCCCTCTCAGACCCCTCTCTGACATACAGTGCCACAACACACTGACGTGGGTTGCCCTGCCCTGGCAAATACCTAAGGCTCTGCCCCTTACTATGTAACAGGTGCACCAAGACAAAAAATATGGCCAAAATGAAGCTCCAGAAAAAGCTCCAGAAAAAATACAACTAGCAATGAAGAGATAGCCAGCCTATCAATTGCACATTTCAAAACACTGGCAATCAGGATGCTCACAGAAACGGTTGAGTATGGTCACAAAATAGAGGAAGAAGTAAAGGCTATGAAAAGTGAAATAAAGGAAAATGTACAGGGAACCAACAATGATGGGAAGGAAACCAAGACTCACATTAATGGTTTGGACCAGAAGGAAGAAATAAACATTCAACCAGAACAGAATGAAAAAACAAGAATTGAAAAAAACAATGAGGAGAGGCTAGGAACCTCTGGGGCAATTTTAAATGCTCCAACATTCAAATTATAGGGGTGCCAGAAGGAAAAAGAGGAAGAGCAAGAAATGGAAAATTTATTAGAAAAAATAATGAAGGAGAACTTCCCCAATCTAGTGAAGGAAATAGACTTCCAGGAAGTTCAGGAAGCTCAGAGTCCTAAAGAAGTTTGACCCAAGGAAGCACACACCAAGGCACATCAGAATTACATCACCCAAGATTAAACATAAGGAGAGAATATTAACAGCAGCAAGAGACGAGGAGACAGTTCCCTACAAAAGAGTTCCCAAAAGACTATCAGATGATTTCCCAAAAGAAACCTTACAGGCAAGAAGGGGCTGGAATGAAGTATTCCAAGTCATGAAAGGCAAGGACCTACATCCAAGAATGTGTCCAAGGACACTATCCAGCAAAACTACCATTTAGAAAGGAAGGGCAGATGAAGTGCTTCCCAGATAAGGTCAAGTTAAAGGAGTTAATCATCACCAAGCCCTTATTATATGAAATGTTAAAGGGACTTATCTAAGAAAAAGAAGATCAAAAATACCAACAGTAAAATGAAAACAAACTCAAAACTATCAACAGTCGAACCTAAAAAAGACAGAAACAAAAACAAAGACAAACTAAGCAACCAACTAGAAAACAGAGAGATTCACAGAAATGGAGATCAGTGGGGAGGGGGAGGAGTGATAACGGGGGAAAAGTTTCAGGGAATAAGAAGCATAAATGGTAGGTGAAAAATAGACAGGAGGAGGTTAAGAATAGTATAGGAATGGAGAAGCCAAATAACTTATATGTATGACCCATGGAAATGAACTAAGGGGAGGAGGGGATGCATGTGAGAGGATGCATACAGGGCAGAGGGGAATAAAGGGGAGGAAAAATGGGACAACTGTAATAGCATAATCAATAAAATATATTAGGTAAAGAAGAAAATAAATACAAACTAAACTAACCAGTTTAAGTACAAATTAGGAGCAATAGGGCAGTGGCAGTTGTGGGCAGGGCGGGGAGTGGAGGTAGGGGTATGGTAACCTGGGGAGGGGCAGTCTGGCTGGCCTGGCAAGTAGTGGGTGGCAGGGCTCTGGCACCAGTCCCTGGAGTAGTGACTCATTTGCAAAGGACTTTGGCTACAGCTGCCTGGTGGAGGAGGAAAAAGAGGTAGGAGGCACGGTTGGGACGGGGACTCGGGGAGGCTGTGGTGGGTGATTAAGGGTAGGGGGCTGGCGGCGAGGATTGTACTCAAGGGGTTTGGAGCAATGTCAAAGTCCTCCTTCTATAAGGTGGTGTTTCGTTAAATGATGCCCAATTGACATTTAATGAAATGCTGGTGAGAATGTGGAGAAAAGAGAACCCTCATGCAGTGTTGGTAGGAATGCAGACTGGTGTAGCCACAGTGGAAAACACTATGGAATTTCCTCAATAATCTAAAAATGGATCTGCCTTTTGACCCGGCAATTCCACTGCTGGGAATGTAACCTACTCAAAAGATCTTTTGCACCCTTATGTTCATAGCAGTGTTATTTACAATAGCCAAGTGTTGGAAACAGCATAAGTGCCCATCAATAGATTAATGGATTAAAAAACTGTGGTATATTTACACAATGGAATACTACACAGCAGAAAGAAAGAAGAATGAATTTCTACCTTTTGCGATAGCATGGATGGAACTGGAGGGTATTATACTAAGGTAAATGAGCCAGTTGGTGACAAATACTATATGATTTCACAAGAGGAATCTAATGAAGAAAATAAACTAATGAGCAAAACAAAACCAGAGACATGGAAACATGAAACACTGACTGCTGCCAGAGAAGATGGGAAAGGGAGGAGAATGGTGGGAAGAAGGGGAAGGAATTAGTTAAAGAACATGTATAAATGACCCATGGACATGATCAACGGATGTGAGGATTGACTGTGGGAACAGGGGATGGGCTGAGTGGAGGAGGGCAAAGGGGGGGAAATTGGGACAACTGTAACAGAATAAACAAGAATTAAAAAAAAGTTTTTAATGTCACCTAACAAGATTTATAAAGATGACATTTCCAATACCTCCTTTGTGAATATCCAAATACGGACTTTCCCTGGGCAAATGGACTTTTTTGACCCAACTTTTGACTATGAAATGACCTTCAGTGGAACAGGAGCATCGACATATTGGGTCTGTCTGGAAAAAGTCCAGCCATTGTTAATATAATGAGAACAGTTTGCAAGACATCAGTGTAACCTGGCAGCCAAGGGGAGTGGACTGTGATGCGCATACGTGAGCAATAATGAATTCACTGTACTAGTCAGCAAGGAGGGTAGACACCCTTGACTGAGCATGTGTACTGTGTGGCTGTGAGATTCAAAATGACTAATCGAGTAGAGTAATGAATCTGCTTTCAGCTAGCACATTCCTCCCCAGAAACTATTCAGATGATTCAGAAGGCCACAGCTATGGGCAACTGGTGACTGGAAGCTTCATCACAACAATGCTCTACTCATGCATCACATCTGGTGCAGAGTTTTTGTGGCAAAACATCTAATCACCCAGGTGACTCAGCCCCCTACAGACCAGATTTGGCACCCTGTGACTTCTGGCTTTTCCCAAAACTAAAATCACCTTTGAAAGGGAAGAGATTTCAGACCATCAGTGAGATTCAGCAAAATACAATGGGGAACTGAAGGTGATTGGGAGAATTGTATGAGGTCCCAAGGTGCCTACTTTGAAGGGGAGTGAGGCATCATTGTCCTGTGTACAATGTTTCTGTATCTTGTATCTTGTTCAATAAATGTCTCCATTTTTAAATATTACATGACTGGATACCTTCTGGACAGACCTCATTAATGCACAGGGTGACTACATGAAGGCTTTACCAAAACTTCACATTACTGCTTCTAAAGCCTACAAAGGTAACCCAGACATGACTTTTGATGGTTTTTTCCAAAGAAAACTACATTTAATAATGGTACAATGTGAATACAAAACTAAACTAGAATATAGGTTTTTTAAATTATATTTTATCGATTATGCTATTACAGTTGTCCCAATTTTTCCCCTTTGTCCCTCTCCACCCAGCACCCCCACTCCCTCAGGCAATCCCCACACCATTGTTCATTATCTTACATTGTTTGAAGAACTTACACCATGCATGTAAGGTCTTTGGCTACTCCATTTCCTATACTGTATTTTGCATTCCTGTGGTTATTCTGTAACTACCTACTTGTACTTCTTAATCCCCTCACCTCTTCATACCCCCATACCCCCTTCCATCTGGCACCATCAAATCACTCTCTGTATCCATGATGGTCTGTCTGATGATCACAAAATAGAAACACAGAGGGACATCCATCAAAGGGCCAATGATGACCATGAAGATGCTCAGATAGAAATACTCCACCTTCACTTTTATTTGACTTGTACTCATATCTATGACCATTCAATATCTGAAGCCTTTAGTACGGTGGTACAGAAGAAACTCATTCTACAACTGCCAACCTTGGAAAAACTACTACATTTTTTATATTAAATTCAGGCATTGGAAAAACTTTTCAAAATTGTCAACAAAATCTGCATTGCAACAGATGGTTCTACTGTGGATATGCAGTCTTATGAACTTCACTGTGACATGATTAATGTTGTAACTGATGTGTCTTGTATATATGGGTTGAATGAAAATGGCAGTGGAAGTGCTTATGGCAAAGAATTTATGGCAATTATCAAGCTGAATAATACAACTGCCATTTATTTAAAGGAAGTGACTAGATTTTTGGTCCTTGTCTGCACTCTTAGGGAAGAAAGTTTTGAGCAAAAAGATTTAATAGACTATAACTTCCGTTGTTTTTGAAAAGTTATTCATGAGGTTTTTGAGGTGGGTGTGACTTCTCACAGGGGCTGTGGACAGCAAACCAGTGCCCCCAGCATCAAAACATTGGCACACAATGGCATGCAGCAAAACACCATCTAGTCTGAATTCCAGTGGTCAGGGCTCTGTGCCAGCTTACTCTTCACTCCACAGTCAGATACCACGTGCTACAGGACATGGAAGGTGGTTCCCGTCCCACTAGGGGTAGACAAGGGGTAGAGTTTGTCATTTGGATGAAAACCCCTTCAACCAGTGGTGTACAACTAAAGCTACTATTTCTTCTTTTTAAAATATAGGGAAAAAAGAATTTTAGAGACCACAAACTTGTGTGTTTCTCCTCTTTAGGGTCCTAGTTTAAGAAGTTGGGATATTTTGGACCTGGAGCAACACCACTTACCCACCCTCACCAAGCATGTTGCCATCACTTACCAGTTGAAAATAATAGAAAGAACTGAGTTTTTATATGCTTCACTTAGGTTTTAAGTTGAGTCATTTCTAAAAATTCTGCCTTTCTGAAGCTCTTAAACTGCCTCTCAGATTTCAGTTTTGGATGTTGCATACCTAAGAACTTTTAAATGTATTTGACTGCTAACTCAGAAGACTCATGGTCTAATTGCAACAAAAGACATTCCTGTATTTGTTACTGAAGAAATGAGAAACTTTATGCTACATCAGGCCAAGGGCAAGATTCAACAATGGAAGTATTGAGGAAAAAATTTTAAAACAGAAGAAAATTCATGTACATGTATTTTTGGGTACCAGATATCTGGGTTGTTTCTCCTACAGAAGATAAATTATCAATATCAACCTAGCAAAAGAATTTTTTTATTGTTTCCCCCACAATGTCCTCCTTCTAAGACAGGACTCATTATGTCATTGAAATATTTAACTTATTTTTCTTTAAATGTGATACTGTAATGGGGTACAGAGCATGGGGTCCCCCTACTATAAGGGCAGGAAGTGGGCAAGAGGGGTGCCCACAGAGCGGAAAGTACATTTAAGACACACTACACAACAAAGGCAAGATTAACAGCCATGTTTTTCTGGGAAGCTACAGAATTGTATTTGAGACAGAGAATATGCAGTGACACGGGGCATAGCCAGGGGGGCAGACACCCTCACTGGATGTCTGTGTATCACTAGGAACTGTTGCCCTGACTAAAGATGGCGCCCAGAAGAGGGTCAAAGACTGGGGAGCTGACAAAAATGGCAAACACTAACGCACCATAGAAAGAGCTGGATATGAGGTCACAAAGAAAGTTCAGAACCAAGCATTTAAATTAGGATGGGCCAAAGGTCAGAAGGGGAGAGCCACAAGGTCAGAGGAGGTCTGCAGAGAGGTCTACAGAGAAGGCAGCCATGAGATCTGTCTGCCTGGGAGATCTGCCTGGAAAAGACAGCGACAGAGCTGATGGAGCTGCGGGGACCTGCCTGGCCACCCAGAGATGTGAGAAATGCTTGGAGCTGAACTGTGACTGGGAATGCTGAGCTGCACACTTCTGCCGACAGCACCTCTGAGTGGCATATTCTGAAACTGGCCTGGTTTGGCAGAGGGAGGCTGGACTATTTGTTTTGGGGTATTTTTAAAGGGAGCAGGACTTAACAGCAGAAATCTGCTATTATTTTGAATCTGTATAACCTTGAAATAAACAACCCCTTTCTTTTTTCACTAAACACTTGCCTTGGGAGTCATGCTTCTTGGCAGCAGGCAATCAAACCCCACAGCTGTTCCAAAACACTATTGGCTGGTTCTGTAACAGCACCAGCCACTACATACCTTTTATTCTAAGCTATCTAGATTCTTTAGGTAATGCTGTTGGCTATGAGTGACCCTGAAACTGGAAAAGTCAACACTCATGCTGTTTGTCACCTACCAGACCCAATAAGCAGAGGCAGGGACTGAATCTTTATGGGCACTTTATTCAGATGGTCAGTGATCTGAAAAGACAGTGGGTTTGTACCCTAACAGACCATTTTACATTCCATTTAAACTAACCCTTTTTATAAGGAGAAGAAAAGTATAGGTAAGGGGCTTGGAATTCAGGGAAAAAGTTATTCAGATAAAAGGTATAACATTCTTTCATCTCTGTCCTGGGCTGTATACCCTGGAGTACAATGGCTCAGATGCCATCCTGATTGCTTGAGACCTCCTGAAGCAAAAAGGTAGAACTGCTTGCTTATGGTTTCCTGGAATCCAGGTGGGTCATACCTTCAGTTCCAGAAACAATAGCTTTTTACATACATTGATTACTAAGCTTATTAGCTACTACCTGCAACTAAAAATTTTCCAAAATTTGAGTGTCCATCATAAATATTGGCTATTTGACATTTGGCCAATTAACAAGTCTGAGCTAAAAAATTAATTAGTCTTGCCATGGCTGGTGTAGCTCAGTGGACTGAGCATGGGCCTCTGAACTAAAGGGTTGCTGATTCAATTCTCAGTCAGGGCATATGCCTGGGTTGCAGGCCAGGTCCCCATTGGTGACACGTGAGGGGCAACCACACATTGATATTTCTCTCCTTCTCTTTCTCCTTCCCTTCCTATCTCTTTAAATAAGTTAAAAAAACCCTTTTTTTAAAATTTATTTTTTATTGTTATTCAATTACAGTTGTATGCCTTTTCTCCCCCTCCCTGCCCCCACCCCGGCTGAACCCACCACCCTCCCCCACCCCCACCATCCCCCCCGATTTTGTCCATGTGTCCTTCATAATAGTTCCTGCAATCCCCTCTTCCCACTGTCCCCACCCCACTCACCCCTGGCCACTGCTAGACAGTCCCCCCCCCTCAATGTCTCTGGTGGTATTTTGTTTGCTTTTTTCTTTTGTTGATTATGTTCCAGTTAAAGGTGAGATCACATGGTATTTGTCCCTCACTGCCTGGCTTATTTCACTTAGCAAAATGCTCTCCAGTTTCATCCATGCTGTTGCAAAGGGTATAAGCTCCTTCTTTCTCTCTGCTGCGTAGAATTCCATTGTGTAAATATACCATAGTTTTTGGATCCACTCATTTACTGATGGGCACTTAGGTTGCTTCCAGTACTTGGCTATTGTAAATTGTACTGCTATGAACATTGGGGTGCACAGGCTCTTTTGGATTGGTGTTTCAGGGTTCTTAGGGTATAATCCCAGCAGCGGA
Source organism: Desmodus rotundus (assembly GCF_022682495.2). Lineage (NCBI taxonomy): Eukaryota > Metazoa > Chordata > Mammalia > Chiroptera > Phyllostomidae > Desmodus > Desmodus rotundus. The sequence continues at coordinate 83,222,791 of NC_071387.1, forward strand.
ATTGCTGGGTCAAAGGGCAGTTCCATTTTTAGTTTTCTGAGGAAATTCCATACTGTTTTCCACAGTGGCCTCACCAGTCTGCATTCCCACCAACAGTGCACTAGGGTTCCCTTTTCTCCGCATCCTCTCCAACATTTGTTTGTGGATTTGTTTATGCTGGCCACTCTGACTGGTGTGAGATGGTACCTCATTGTGGTTTTAATTTGCATCTCTCTGATGGCTAGTGATGCTGAGCATCTTTTCATATTTCTCTGGGCCCTCTGTATGTCTTCCTTGGAGAAGTGTCTGTTCAAGTCCTTTGCCCATTTTTTAATTGGGTTTTTTGTCTTCCAGGAGTGCAGTCGTGTGAGTTCTTTATGTATTTTGGAGATCAGGCCCTTGTCTGAGGTATCATTGGCAAATATGTTTTCCCATACTGTTGGTTCTCTTTGTAATTTGGTGCTATTTTCTTTAGCCTTGCAGAAGCTTTTTATTTTGATGAGGTCCCATTTGTTTATTCTTTCCTTTATGTCCCTTGCTTTAGGGGACATGTCTGTGAGGATGTTGCTGCGTGGAATGTCTGAGATTAACACTAAAATTCTCAACAAAATATTGGCAAACCACATCCAGCAATACATTAAAAAGCTCATACACCATGACCAAGTGGGATTCATCCCATGGATGCAAGGATGGTACAATATTCGCAAATCAATAAACATAATACATCACATCAACAACAGCAAAGACAAAAATCACATGATCATATCAATACATGTGGAAAAAGCATTTGATAAGGTACAGCACCCATTTCTGATAAAAACACTCAGCAAAGTGGGAATAGAGGGAGCATTCCTCAACATAATAAAGGCCATATATGAGAGACCTACAGCCAACATCATACTCAATGGACAAAAACTTAGAGCTTTCCCACTAAGATCAGGAACAAGACAAGGATGCCCTCTCTCACCACTCCTATTCAACATAGTATTGGAAGTCCTAGCCACAGCAATCAGACAAGAAAAAGCAATAAAAGGCATCCAAATTGGAAAGGAGGAAATGAAACTGTCATTGTTTGCAGATGACATGATAGTGTACATGGAAATTCCTATAGACTCCACCAAAAAACTACTCGACCTAATAAATGAATTTGGCAAAACAGCTGGATACAAAGTCAATACTCAGAAATCAAAGGCATTCCTGTACACCAACAACGAAACTGCAGAAACAGAAATCAGGAAAAAAATCCCATTTGATATAGCAACAAGAAAAATAAAGTACCTAGGAATAAACCTAACCAAGGAGGTAAAAGACCTGTACTCGGAAAACTACACAACATTGAAGAAAGAAATTAAGGAAGATGCAAACAAATGGAAGCATGTACCATGCTCATGGATTGGAAGAATTAACATCATCAAAATGGCCATACTACCCAAAGCAATTTATAGATTCAATGCAATCCCTATTAGAGTACCCATGGCATATTTCACAGATATAGAATGAACATTTCAGAAATTTATATGGAACCATAAACGACCCTGAATAGCTGCAGCAATTTTGAGGAAGAAGAACAAAGCAGGAGGGATCACAATACCTGATATCAAACTGTATTACAAGGCCACTGTAATCAAAACAGCCTGGTACTGGCATAAAAACAGGCACATAGACCAATGGAACAGAACAGAGAGCCCAGAAATAAACTCAAGTCTTTACGGTCAATTAATATTTGACAAAAGAGGTACGAGCAAAAAATGGAGCAAAAACAGCCTCTTCAACAGATGGTGTTGGGAGATCTGGACAGCTACGTGCAAAAAAATGAAACTCGATCACCAACTTACGCCACACACAAAAATAAACTCAAGATGGATAAAAGACTTAAATATAAGTTGTAACACCATAAAAGTCCTCGAGGAAAAAAAAACCTTTTAAAAATTAATTAGGCTTGTTGGGAGGATCTTATTCGGGTAAATAAGAATTTTGTTATGTCCACCATGGAAGTTATTGCATACCTTCCTATACCTATACCTATACCTATACCTATACCTATACCTATACCTATACCTATATTGAAGCTTGGTAACATTCCTGTTTATTTTTTAAGAATCCACCTGTAAACCAAATTAAATCAGCATTTTCAAGGAGTTTCCTATAAACCATTCCTAGAAGAAGGTGGTCAGGTCAGTTTGATTTTAATAAGACATATAGAGGTTGAGCCATTAATAAAAATTTGGAATCAAACTGTGACAACATCCAGTCAAACCCAGGAATCCTCTAAGCTGCTTTCTTATTATTGGAAGAAGGAAAGATAGGCTTCCTCTGAGTCTTTCAGGGCTAATTACTAGTGTATCCTGACAAAGCGGATAACCAAAGTATTTTACCTGAGGTAAACAGTATCAGATATTTTCCTTTGATATTCTATTGTGCTTTTTGGGAATCTAGTAATTTACCAGAGTATAAACTAAATTATCAACATGTTGGATTAGAGTGGAATCTCTAGGAAATTTAAAATCATTTAAATCAGCTTTTAGTATCTAAGACAATAGGTGGGACTTACTGTGTATACCTGGGGCATTTCTGTCCCAGTAAATTTGTAATCTTCCCGGGTAAAAGCAAAGAGTTATAAAAATAGAACATTATTTTTTATTATTAATTTTGGCAAAGATTCCTATGTAACTTCAGGAATCTCAAATAGGCCTAATTAGTCCCTCTTGGTGCACCGGGCAGAGCATCAGTCTCATAGTCAAATAGGGCTAATTAATTTTTTAAAATTTCTTCTATAAGGAGAGAGAACAAAGCCTTGAGGTAAGCCAGGGTCCATTGGAATTACTCAGTCATTTCTCAGTTAAAAAGTTTCTTAAAATGTAAACTTTGGAAAGGTTTGTCAAACAAACTTAATAAAAAGAACATAACATAAAACTTTTTGTGAACCTGGGTAAAAAAAAACACATTTTATGGTAATAACTTTAAAAGACATCAATCAAACAAACCAGTTTTAATATTAAATACTTTGTCTAGACCATAGGATCCTGCTTAATTTATATAAGTATTAATTTCTTTAAGCCAATAAAATATTACACCCTAGTAATGCCATCTGGAAGCAGAAAAAATGGATTACACATAATATACAAACAAACACATATTACATAAAAACCACACACATAATCTGAATTACTGATTTTTGAAGAGAAGGCAAGGGCAATGTTAGCCACTTAAGTTTATAAACTTAAAACTTTCACAAACTTCTACAACCTTCACAACCTTTTACAAAACTTTTACAACTTTCATATTTTCACAAACCTTCTTATCCATTCAGAAATAAACATCTTTAGAACTCACTTTTTTCTTTTTCCCTCAAAAGTATTTCCATCTCATTTCTTCTATTACCAAAATCATGCAATTTCTTTCCAACTTAAGTGAATTTTTAACTTTTAGAAACTTCAATTTCCAATGATAACCAAAAATAAGCAGCCAGTATTCCCTAGATTGACTTTTTTCATAACCTGTAGAAACATAGGTTCCTCTCTCCACAAATCCTCACTTTCAAGAAGCACGCCTCTAACAAAGATATTTATTAACAACACGCTCATTAACAGCTGCAAATCCATTCCACAGCCTCTGTGCAACAAAAGCCAAAAGCAGATGAACCCAAGACTTGTCCAGCAATTACTGTTTTAGCATTTCAAAATATCTAGATATTCAATAACTTTAATCAAAATTCACTAATTTAGAAAGAAATATCTAAAATAAATTAAATTGGTTTGATCAGATATGGCTAAGGTTTATTTCAATCCTTTTAATAAGATTTACCTTCTGGCCCCGGCTGGTGTGGCTCAGTGATTGAGCACCGGACCATGAACCAAAGTGTCACTGGTTAGATTTTCAGTCAAGGCACATGCCTGGGTTGTGGGCCAGGGCCCCAGTATGGAGCATGCCAGAGGCAACCACACATTGATGTTTCTCTTCCTCTCTTTCTCCCTCCCTTCCCCTCTCTAAAAATAAATAAATGAAGTATTTAAAAACACGATTTATCTTCTGAAAAATTTGCATTTTAAGAGGTGGTCCAGATAAGAGTTCTTGGAGACCAGGTATTGGCATTTCAAAGACAGACTTAGGTTTCAGAGTTGTAGAGGGGAAGGATGGGGTGTTGCCGTATATTAGCTTCTTTAGGTGGTATTTATTAGGTAAAAGGACAAAGCCACCCGCATTTGCTATATGGCACCATTTGCCAAGCAGGCCTGTGATGTTGTTAAACATGACTGCCATTTTTACTCTTCTGAGCTTGTCCCCAGGACTGGAAATTACTGAAAGCAAGAACAGAACTAACTGCTCCCTACAGTCACAGGCAAAAGGTAAGACTGGAAAAAAACAGCCCTTGCTGGTGTGGCTCAGTGGATTGAGTGCCAGCCTATGAACCAAAGGGTTGCCAGTTCAATGAGCAGTCACGGCACATGCCTGGGTTGCAGGTCAGGTCCCCAGTAGGGAGTGCAAAAGAGGCAACCACACATTGATGTTTCTCTCCCTCTCTTTCTCACTCCTTTCCCCTCCCTAAAAATAATAAAATATATATTTAAATAACTAAATAAATTTTTAGAAAAAGAATTGTAATAAAGAGCAGCCTCATGCTACAACACCCCAACACCCCAAGGACCACACAACAGCAAGCCCCTCACCCTTTTTTAATCCAATTATAATCCAATAAAAGCTCAAAACCCCCACCCCTCAATACTGGTGCATCTCTCCACACCATTCCCCTCTCCTTTCCTGGAGAGTGAATACAAACTTTATTCTCTACACTTTCTTCTCTTTGTGAATTCTTTCACAGCCCACATCACCAACCACCTTAACATTAGCCCTCTTTAGTTCACAATCTCTAAAATTTCTTATTAACTTAAAAAAAGTTTTATCAGTGCTCCTCCTAGAAGCTTTTAATTTCCAAATCAATATATGCTTCCCATTCATTCAGTTTAGTTTTAGAGGTGGCATTTTCTAATTTTGCATTAAAAAAATTAATTTAGGCACCAAAAGAAAACTGCATTTTGGCCATTTTAAGTTGATATCATTTTCAGTTAAATCTTCCCATTTCTGTAAATTACTTGCCAAGTCATTGCTTCCGACTCGAGTATTAACAGAGCTGGGGTCATGGAGTTTCTAGCCTCGGAGGCACAGTTTCCCAACTTAATTTTAGTTTTATTTTTGGATCTATAGAATCCGTGCTTCAGACTCTCAGAAAGCAATTCCAATTGAAAAACCAAAGTTTAAAACCAGCCACTCATTTTTTTCCTTCAGTCCTGCCATAGCCTGGTTTCTGTCAACCCTTTATTAACCTTAGCCCCACTTTCAGGATTTAAAAAGACAGCTCAAATAAAGTCAGGGCCTCATACCTTAAAACAGGGAGGTTCGAAATTCCAACTGAAACTCACCCAAGTTCACCCTTTGCAAAACGAGGAGTCAGTGAGGCACAATGGGCCCCTGCTTACACCTAGCATGAGTATGGGTCTGTAAGAGGGTTCTGGGTGGGCCTCTTTGGAATCCTGTTGCAAGTAAATGTCAACATAAGAAACATTCAAACCTGTAGAGGATTTTTGTGAGTTTATTTGAGCCAAACTGACAATAATTGCCAGGAATAAACCCTCAGAGTTGAGATAATGCTCCAAAGAATGGCAGTTTTGCACTTTATTTTATACGTTACAATCAAAAGAAGAGGTGTAAGTGGGTTACATGAAATCCACTGGCGATTAGGGAGGCGGCAGGAAGCAAAGTGGGGAAACCTCTGGGACTGGGTAAAAAGTAAAATGATAGACACATCTTTTACAAAGGTGGGTACAGGATAGTAACAGTCAACAATTAACATGATAACAATAACAATGACGGGGTCTATGGTCTCCCCTTGGTGAGGTACCTGTGCTTTGAGGAGTCTGGAAAAATGAAATTTGACAATCCAAAGGTGTGTTGTTGTAGATGCAAAAAGACAACAGAGTTGCTTAAGGTAAAGATTGACCCTTGTTAGGAAAAGAGCCCCAGCTGGGGTGGCTTAGTGGATTGAGCACCCGCCTGCGAACTAAAGGGTCACCGGTTCATTTCCCAGTCAGGGCACATGCCTGGGTTGCAGGCCAGATCCCCAGTAGGGGGTGCACAAGGGGCAACTACACATTGCTGTGTCTCTCCCTATCTTTCTCCCTCCCTTCCCCTCTCTAAAAAAAAAATAAATAAGTAAAGATAGTGGACATGGTTACCCACCATGACTTGCTTTTAGTTAGAAGTTTTTAACTTCAGATTATCCTGTGTGGTTACTTTAAGTCTCTGAGATTGTAACACCATCATATAGGCCTCCTCTGAGCTTCTCTAACCTGTAGATATCTGACTTCCTAATTTTGGTCGATATGATGGGTTATATCAAAGTTGCTCATAGTTATTTTAATTTCCTCTGATTACAAATGAATTTGATCATCTCTTCATATACTGTTTAACCTTTTAGATTTTTCCCTTCTGTGAATTACCTACTTATATTTTTTTCCAAATTTCTAGTTTTGCTTACTGTTTTATAGAAGTTTTTGGTAAAATCTTGATATTAATTTCTTTTAAAGAATTTATTTAACCAATGAATGCATAAACAAATGGAACAATAAATTGGTGTTTCTCTCTCTTTCTCTCTAAAAAAAAGTTCAATAAATAAAAAATAAATGTACTTAAAAAAGATTTTATTCATTTATTTTTAGAGAGAGGGGAAGGGAGGGAGAAAGAAATGGAGAGAAACATCAATGTGTGAGAGATACATCAATTGGTTTCCTCTCACACAACTGTAACTGGGGACGTAGCCTGACCCCAGGCATGTGCCGTAACTGGGAATCAAACCAGTTACCTTTCAGTTTGCAGGCTGGCACTCAATACACTGGGCCACACCAGCCAGGGCAGTGATATTAATTTCATGTTGAAATTATATTGCAAATATCTTGTGCCAGGCACCAGATAGAGTTGATTGCAAATATATTTTGTTTTCCATTTGATATGATGATTTATTGTAGGTGTCCCAGTCGGACAGAAATATTTATTCTTCTTGTAGTTAAAACCATTAATTGTTTGCTTTACGGTTGTGTCACATAAATATTCTGCCTTATGTGACCCCAAGTTCACAAAAATATCTCCAACATTTTCATCGTTAGCCTCATAATTTTTTTTCACATTTTCTCCATATATTGGAACAATTTTATCAACTACATACATTTTCCACTGATATAAATTTCCCTCATTATCAAATATCCACTCCCCACATATACATGGATCTATTTCTACATTACTTATTCTCTTCCAGCATTTTCTTTTTCTCAGATTCTCTCCTCATTTCAAAGTTGGCTTAGCTGTTTGTTGGTCTTTATTCTACCATATAAATTTTCAAATAAGTTTGTCAACCTCCTCAAAAAACTCTCCTGAATTTTTATAGCGATAGCAATAAAAATTGAACTTATAAAATTATTTGGGGAGAACTAACTTCTCACAATGTTGCATTGGCAGTCCAATAAATGTGTTATATCTTTCCATTTGTATAGATCTTCCTTCATTATCTTCATAAAGATATTGTACAGTCATTTTTAGGTTAAGTCTTAGATACTTTATAGCAGTGTTTGCAATCTTTTTCATGCATGTGGCAATAACAGGCATCTTGGTACTATTCCCAATCTAAAGGGCATGTGTCAAAAGTTGCTCCAATACATATGTGTTTGCTGTAGATTTTTGATTTGTAGTCACTATCAGTTAAGACAGTTTTCCTTTATTCTGATTATTTTTATTATAAACAAGGGATCACATTTTTCTGCATATAGTAACATGCTATTTCTTTTTTCCCTTTGTCCATTATGTGTGATTACATTGATAGATTGGTTCACCGTGATTGAACTCATTGCCATTGTGTTTTTGAGACAAACTACTTGATGCAATTTTTAATAAATTGTTAGGCTTATTTAGCTAAATTCACATCTACATTTAAATTGAAATGATTCTAATTTTGCTTTTCTTGTTCTCTTATTCACCTCTCTGAGTTTGGTGTAAAGGTTATGTTACTCATAAATGAATGCATGCTAAGGTATTATCTTTGCAGCTGTTAATAGCTTTAGGAAGTTGAATGAGATTAGGAATCCATCACAAAGTTGTTAGCTGCAATCACTTTGTTCCTGCTATTGTTACAGAGCAGGGCAGTCCCTTTTATGTGGTGCCATGGTGTGAGACTCAACAATTAGTGCTGGAAGGAGCAGATCTTTATTTACAACATTCCAACCTTGGGGCTGCTCAGAGCCCTCCTTTCCCACGAGACCCAGCACTTCCCATGTTCCCCACCAGGCTATGAGCCAGAAACCCCCAAAATAGTTCCCCATTTCCTTATCATAAGTCGGCTATGCAAAGAGTTCTCCAATCCCTCTGGAAGGTACCAAAGTCACCATCCTGATGCAGCAGTTCTCTCCTTCAGGTTCTGGGGTACATGTCCGTCAGCCTCCTTTTAATAGTCCAGAAAATCATGTTCTGTGTTACTCTGGATCATAGTCAAACTCAGGAAAAGCACAGGTCTTAAAGTCCAGGTAAAATTCAGGAGTAGCAGATCAGAATCTTGCAAGGAAGTCCTTTGCAGCTCTGGTCAGCTAGAGAAGGCATATCACAGCATCAGCGCATGACCTAATCCCTTACTACGGACTACATGGCAGAAACCGTCCTCCTTTCTAAGCATGTGGGAGACAGCCCTGCACAGCTGTTACATCTTGATTTTCCTTTCCTTTCTCACTGCTATTACCCACAGGGCCAAGAGCCCCTACTCCTTTCCGAACTGCACGGCCAAGACCCTGAGTGGCTACCGTATCCAGTTTAAATCCTGCCTCAGGGCTTCTGGCACAACCCCATTTCCAATTCCTCTCACAACTGGCTACATCTGTCAGCCCTCCTGTATCTTCTGCCTTTCTCCAGCTGCTATTGTCAGGCTGGACAAGCATCTCCCATGACATAGGGGAACCTCCTTCCTGCTTTCTCTAAGGTGCAACAGTTAGGGGACTGCCTACATCTTGGGTTAAAGTCACATCCATCTCCCTGGCTCCCAGTGGCTGCCACAGCTTTTTAACATTACTATGAAGCTAGCCAAGTTGCCATAGTTATGCAAAGTAACTCTTAATGGCTGTCCTTTCTTCTCCTTCCCCCAAGCCATGTTTATGGGGACTATCCTCTATATTCCCTGTTAAACTACTATCTGCAGTAGCAAAGTTAGAATGCTCCCAGTACCACATCTCTCCTTGGGGTAGATTTTAACTTGTCACAAAAACCTTCCATCCTTGTATGCATACCTTTTGTAGAGGCACTTCAGCACTCCTTCCATCAATAGGTAAAGACTATTTTTCCACCTTTAATCTGGTCCTGTGGTCTTGTAAATTGCTTTCACAAACATAAATGTGACTTAAGTGACATTATGTGACTTCTGGAGCTATTTTTTAACTTTTTTAGAAATTGAGTTTATGGGGGCTAAGACTAGTTCTTAAGGTTTTGCTTTCTCCCTCTTGGAATGCTACTCTGTAATGTGGTCGTCATGTAAAAAAGCCTTGGAGAGGAGAACTAAGTTGCCTAGCCATCTGTTAGCACCAGCTGCAAAACGTATGCATGAGGTGCTGAACACAGCACCTGGGTGAGACTGAGAAAAATGAGGAAAGGAACTGAAATGAAACCACCCTGGGTTCTGCTCCTCTGGGTTCTATTGCCCACCACTGAAGAAAACTGTGACTACCAATGCCAGAGTCTTACGAAAAGGAAAGGAACTATTTATTTAAGTTATACAGGTTTAGAATAATGACTGAATTCTGCCATTAAATCCCACTTCCTTTAGAAACAAACAAAAAATACCACCCGTAATCACAAAGTCCTGCCTCCCCTTGCCAAACCAGGTCAGTCAGGGGTACCATCTCTCAGGAAAAGAAACAGAAGTGTATAACTTAGCTAGGCAGATCCCCATCTGTATTTTGGCTTCTTCCAGTCATCCATGCTTGGCTAGTCTTCCGCTCTTAATCCAAAATTGCATGGCACTTCCTCATGGTGGGCCAGTGGAGGTCCTTCTGCATCCTTTCAAACTGTGTGGCCAAGACCTGCCCCCCCCCCCCCCCCCCGCCCTGCATGGCTGCTATATCTTGCTCTTAAGCCACATGGTAGAGAGAGCATGCCTGCCCCACACTTGGGTTTAAATTCAGGCACGGATCTTCCTCCATAACACCATTTCCAACTTCTCCCACAAAGGGTTACACCTGGCAGTACTCTGGTTTCTTCTGCCTTTCTCCGCTGCCATTGTTGGTCCCTGCAGTCTTGGTCCTGGCAGTCTTGGTCCCAGGACGTGGAAACCGCCTCCAAACTCCTGGCACAGGTGCAGTAACCAGGGGACAACCTCCTGGCTGCAGCAAGGGTTAGAGTCACACCTATCTCCCAGGCTCCAGTGGGCACAGCTATTAGCATTACTAAAACACTGGCCAAGTTCTTTAGATATGCAAAGTAACTTTCAATGGCCCTGCTCCACTTCCCCTTCCCCAAGCCAGGTTAGTGGCAGTTCTCAACATTTGGGGGACCTCGTTCCATACCCATTTCAGAACTGCCCAAACAACCCTCAGAACCACAAGAAAAAACAAATTATTGCTCTAAGTCTCTAATTTGGGGTGGGGGTGGATGGACAGTTTATTAGGCAGCAATAGACAACTGATGCAATCCCCTTTTATTTTTGTTCTAAACTTAAATCTCAAAAATATACCTGATTAGGGAAAATTTAATTACATCCAGAATCACAGCTGCAATAAAATCCATGAAGTGTTTTTAGCTTTCCAACCTCTGCTGCCCCGCAAGGGTGTCAGAGTACATCATAAACAAGACAACATTGTTAATAATAAACATTTTTTTAAATTTTCTTTTTCAGACAATAAATATACTGGGGGGTCAATACATTACTCTCCCACCACCTATGAAGAGGACTGGCTAGAGAGCTCCTGTCCAGAAGGAATGTGTATTGTTTTGGGAATGGGAATGGATTGTAATTCCCTCCTTATCTTCTTTTGAGAGTAGATTCTTGTCCTGTGCTGCTTCTTGACCTTTGCCTGCTGCACGTAGGCACTGATGTAACGCTGCTCCAGGCCACACGTAGGTTTTTGCAAACTAGACCCATGCTGCCTTTGTCTGGGACCCTTTATAATGAGCCTCTCAGACTGGAGGAGGTGAAGTCTCTCTCTCACAGACCCACCACCGTCAGTACACTTCCCTGTAATGTGAGTAATAAATGACGTGCCCACATCTGCTAGCCCTCCAGGTGGTTTTTTTCAGAATATCGTGAACACTTAAGCAGTTAGTTCCCTGGTTTGGAGTTCCTGTGCTACAATTGGCGTCATGAACAGGATATTCTGGAAAATACCTTTGTGGGGTTGACTACATGTGAGATAGTGTGTCGGGTGGGGAAGGCCAGGGGGCTAATCCTGGAAATGGCAGGGGTAATCCCAGGGTGGTGCACCAGTATTGGAGTGATGCCCCCAACTCTCCCCTGGGCCTTTGCAGGGGACCTGCATGGAGGAAAAGGAAGAAGCAGCTGAAGCAAATGTATGGCAGTTAGAGGGTGAGATTAAGTGAAAAGAAAAATAAGGAAATAAGATTCTAAAGCTAGTCCTAGTCCTTTCTTGAATTTTGCCTTTGCTTTAGATTTTGTCTTTGTTTCTGTTTTGGAAAGAAGCAGCTTAGATTGCACTTTAGACTAATTAGAATTGTTTGGCTAAAGTCTAATAAACGGGGTAAGATTTATGAAGCATTCATGAATTGGTCAATCTGAAGAATGCTAATTACTTATATTTAAGTTGAAAAAAATATGGCTTTGGGAATAAAATGTATATATTATGGCAATATATTTTGAAGGAAATAGAATTAAAAGTAAATTGTTCTAATTCCTGAATGCATTAAAATGGCAAACTAAAAGGGACTAGGAAAATTTGCAGAGGGTCTATGTAAGTTGAAGGATTGTGTAGAAGGAAGAAGCAAAAAAGACAAGCAAATGAGAGAATCTTGTGCTTTACATATACAGTCTTTATTTGTGTGATCTGTATGTAATATGTGTTTATCTGTGTATTACATGTGGTGTGTTTTCTGCCTCTAAGTGGCATAATTCCGGTGAAATATTTTACTGAACTAAAGAAAGTAAACACATAAATTACACAGGATCCTATGGTCTGGACAAATTATTTGATGTGAAAACCAGTTTTAATTACTGTCTTAAAGTTAGTATAAAAAAGTGTTGTTTTACAAAAAGTTTGTTAGTATACTTTGGTTAAGTTTGTCTGACAGCCCTCCAAAAGTTCAAATTTTAAGAGATGTTTTAATTAAGAAATGACTTTAGGTTATTCCAGTGGGACCCTGGAATACCTCAAGTATTTGCCCTCCCTCTTTTATAAAAGAGAAGTTTTGGAACTAATTAGGCTTACTTAATATGCTTAAAGTACATGGTAAGCTTTATCAAATAAAGAAATATTAATTGCCCTGGCTGGTGTGGCTCAGTGGATTGAGTGCTGGCCTATGAACCAAAGGGTCACCAGTTCAATTCCCAGTCAGGGTACATGCCTGGGTTGTGGGCTGGGTCCGCAGTAGGGGAAGCTTAACAGGCAACCAACCACACATTGATATTTCTCTCCCTCTCTCCTACCCTTCCCCTCTAAAAATAAATAAGTGAAATCTAAAAATATATACAATAAAAAAGAAATAAGTACATGCTATTTGTATACACGTTTTTATTGTTAAAGTAGATATTCTAGAGGTTATATGAGTTCTGATATACTTGCATTTGTAATTTTTCTTGGCATCTTAACATGTTGTTATAGGAAAGCAAATTCCTTTGTCAGTTGTATTACACTCAATTCTGTAACCATGTCGTTTTAAGTTTTGTCATTTATAAAGTTATTATTTTGCTCTAATGCCTTTGCAAAAATGTTATGTCTTGGGAGGGGTTCACAGAGAGGACTCTGACTTGTTTTGGATCACATATTTCTGAGAAGAGATTTTCAAATTATATCTTTGAACTAAGTGAAGACTGCTGGAACTCTATGGAATAACTGGATTTATAGAGGTGACTGCAGATAGATGATCAGGATAAACAAATTAATTATGGGACAAAATGAACTGAAGATAACTGGTTTTTATAACTTTTTGTTGAAAAGCATTGCTAACTTTTAATCATTTGTTTTTCAGACATAAGAAAACTTTGTTTCTTAAAGCAATTTGTAAAGTGTACTTTCATAAGCAATACTGAGGCATTTATATTTTTTCCCTATCTGATCCCTCTGGAATTTGGAGGCTCTTAATGAGTGTTATTCTTTCCATAGCAATATGTTTGCATGAATCCAAACAGGAATTGGTGTACTCCCCTGTAATGTGAGTAATAAACAGCATGTCCACATGCTAGTCCTCCAGGTGGTTTGGGGGCTCCTGTGCTACATATACTAGGTTATTTACTTTGCTTTATTTTCAGTATATCGCAGGTCTTCAAATAATTTGATTCAATGTCATTTTGTACCTGGTCAGGGTTACTGTCTCTGTGAGGTTTGCACACTCACCCCATTGTCTGCATTGGTTTCCTCCCACATCCCAGAGATGTGCAGAGTAGGTGAACTGATGTGTCTAGATTTTGCCTAGTCTGAGTGAGTGTGGGTATGGGTATGAGTGCTCCCTGCAATGGAAGGGTGTCCTCTCCAGGGTAGGTCCCAATTTGTGCCCTGAGCTGTTGCGATACCACCCCCAACCCTGACTGGAATAAGTGGGTTGTAAAAGAGTGATCTTTTTTTTTAAATTAATGTTTCTTAAACGTATGTATAGCTCATATTTATTTCAATGTTTAATATTAAAAGTGTTTCTCAGCCTTTATTTAGAAGCCTGGTGGTTTTTGTGACCAGAAATATGCTATAGGAACTTAATTCTTATTTATATTAGCCTGTAGTCAAATTGGTTTCATCATACATTGTTTCACTTAATGCTGCAGTTTTCAATTTCCAAATGTTACCGGATCTGGCCCTGAGAGGGTCTACCTAGGACCAGCCAGTAGTGTGGGGGTTCTTGACATTATGCAGGAAAAATTTCACAATGTGGGTCCAGGTGACTATAAGGGTATATTTTTGAACCTGGGGACAGTAAAACAAGGAAGCACCTAGGGTAGAGGAAGCAACAGGAGAGAGTCTAGGCTGGTCTGCCTTAACTCACTGGGAAGTCAGAGAGAAGGGGGTCTTAGAGACAGGTTCAGGGGATTAGCCTCAGTTGAGTTGCTGCTGCCCATTGCTCCCCTGGTTGCAAGTCTTCTGGGGAGCAGCATGCTTGTGAAGGAACAATAGGCGGGGACAGGGGGAAGAGAATAGCATGGGTTGCTACCTAGAAGGTCCTTTGTCTTGAAGACTTTATCTTTCTCTTGCAGGCAGGGGATCTCTGGGGACATTTCAGGGGAGGGTTTCAGCAGAATATTCATCAGTTTTCCAGGTATGCTCTTTCTGGGTTGTGGTCTCCGATGACTGGTCAGTGCTAGGGGAGGGGTCCTTAGTCATAACAACTGGTCCTAATGTCCCCCACCTGGTTTTGCTGCTTTTCTGGGCCTGGAGCTGAAATACAACTGAGGCCTAGATGTCTGTAGGAAGGTGGCCTTCTGCATCTGGTTGTAAATTGGTCCACCAGTTTGTTCAGCTATGTCTGTTTCTTATTCCCCCTGTCCTGGCTTACTATCCTGTCTCACAAAAACCTATCAGTGATGTCAGGTGAGGATTTACTGTATTGTGAAATGCTGTCTTGAATTCACTTCTACTCTTTCAACCCTTTTTGAACAAGTAGCCTATTTTCCTTGAGTCCAGAGCTGCTTTGGAGATTGCCATTGTTAATTTGTTCTTGTTGCTTTGTAGGTGCAATCTGTAATGTCTCCCTGGAAGCTTTTAGAGCTTTGTGTTTGATGTTCTTAAATTGCATTATAATCTCTCTATGGTTATATTTTTCTTATCTATACAATTGGCACTCCACAAGCCCTTTGAATCCATAGTCTTTTATCTTTCCTTAAAGCTGAGGAATTCACAACCATTATTTGTACCAGTATTGCCTCTCCTCTATTTTTTTTTTTTCTCTCCATTTGCCACTATTGTAATGACAGCTGTCACTTCTAGCCTCCTTGAGTCTTTCTCTTTACCCTTTCTGATGTTTTTCTAGGACTGTTATTCAACCCTATCCTTTAGCTCATTAATGTGTTCTTACTTTTGTCCATAATGCTTTCAGTTTAGCTGTCGAATTTTTTATTTCAACTATTTAGTTTTCAATAACGTTGCCATTTGATTGATTCTTAAGACTGCAGTTACTAATATCCTTTGATGTCTTTATAGTATATCTTATATTCATAACTCTAAAAAAATTTAATATAAAAGATAAAAACTTGAAAAGTATGCAAGGACATACAATATCTATTTATGATAAAAATTTAGCAAACTAGGAATGAAAGAGTACATCCTCAAAATGATCTAAAGGGTATTTACAACAATGATAAAACTTCAGCAAACAGTATACCAGGCTGGCTGTTACATCTCAAAGTCAACTTGTTTATCCAGTACCATGTTATCTTAATTTTTATGAGCAACTACTGCACTGTCTTAATTTCTAGAGCTTAATAAATCATGTTAGTCCATTGAAATGTCTTTGCTATTCTGAGCCCTTTTCTCTTCCATACACATTTTAGTCAGTTAAATAAGTACCTTGAAAGTGTTTTTTTTTTAAATTAGAATTACAATGACTCTATGACCAAGTTAGAGAATTTCTATCTTTATAACATGTAATTTTCCTAACCTCAAACACAGTATATCTCTCCCTTTATTCAAATCTTTTATGTCTCTCAAAAATTCCTAATTTTGCATGTCATGTCATTGTGTATCTGTTAGGTTTATTTCTAGGTATGTGACATTTGATGTTAGGTTTTAAGTGTGCTATTTCATTATTTGTTTTTGCTTGGTCTCTTGGTTTTACCTTCACATACTTCCTCTTTAATCCTGTATTGGCTCAAGAAGTCAGAAAAAGACTGATGAGCCCTCTATCTTAAGTTGAAGCAGTAATTGGAAGTCTTCTGAAGAGTTTTACCAACATTTCAAGTTCTATGAAAAGTTTATTCTCTTACGTAAGAAAGTTTTTAAAAAATGAATTGGTTGCAACTTTCTCATGGTGTGCAACTAGTGCAGTCACACAGGACCCTGCACTTGGGTTTAATGCTCTGCCTTCACATCTGGCAATTCTTACTAATTTTATCTTTAAATTTATGTTTTGTAAGTGAAGTCTGGTGGGACAAGAGAGCTTGCACTGATGGTTGGGAGCCTCAGTTTACATTAAGCCTTGCCTCCCACTGTTTCCCAGGTGGGTCCTCAGCATGGGCTTCAACCCTCTGGTTCCCAACCCCTGGCCCAGTCTGCCCCTAACATTTTCCCTATGTCCTATCCCTGCCACCATCAAGGATCTGGGGATGGGGAGTGTTGGCATGCATACCCCATGAAGTTAAATAATAAAAAGAAACAAAACCAGATTATAGGAAAAGCCAAGTAAATAACACCACCTCAAAGAAATCACTCAAAACCAGCTTAGGGATTGACCCACAGGTGAGAATGAGTTGGTTTCTCTGATAAACCCGTATTTGAAAAGATGATGTCAGGGGGCCTTGTTTAAAGGCTAAAAGAAACAAAAAACAAATTCAATGTGTAGGCGCAAGTTTAGACATGGATCCAAACCAATCATAAAAAGGCAACTGTTAATCAGAATCAATCTAAAACAGGTGTCAGAGAATTTTTTTTTTTTATTTTCTTGAGAGGTACACCATAAGGACAGAGATAGACACAAAGTATCATTTCAGAGTAAACTGCATTATATTTCGGACCTCTTTAAAGATATTCTTGCAAAAAAAAGGGGGAATAGATGAAACAAGAAGGGCAGTCTATTTATTGCTGAATTAAATAATTGGTACACCCCAGTTGATTCTACTATTCCAGTTTTATGTGTTTGAAATTTTCCACAATACATCTCTGTAAAAATACATCTTCTAGGAAGCTTTCCTTTCTCAGCTTCTGCCAGAAAGTTCATGATTTCCCTAATCATCACCCATAACAGTTTATTTACATCTTTACCATTACAGTACATAACCACACCCAATTATTTAGGCATTCATTATTACATATTACCTTAAATTTAGTGCTGATCTGCAAAGGACTCTGCTATGTTGTGGTACAGAGTGATGAGTGAACAAAAGAGACATGCCCTCTTCCCTGGGTTATGGAGAGTGTGCAACAGCACACGTGGGAGGCCGGGCAGTCCCAGCCAAGACTGGTGGACGGGGCTGGAAACCAGAAGGACACAAGGAGGGAAAGGAATGGGGAAAGCGGGGACCTCCAGAGCCCAAGGCATAAGGAAGCCCTTTCAGAAAACTGAAGGTAAAGGCCCACCTGGTGTTTGGGAGATGTGGAGCCCATCTATGTTCTCATCTGCACGCTGCGGCAACTAACACTGAATCAGGCTCTGTTACTACAAAAATAACATGTTTATTTGGGGAAATAAGGAAAATACTAAAGATCACTTTTAATTGTCACCTAAAAAGAACCAGTATACATCTTGGCATTTTCCCCCCAACCACTTTATCTAGAGTTCAATACTAAGAGCCAAAAGAACTTTTAAAAACCATTTTTAATCCCATTAATTGGCAGTGTCATTTTAAGGAATCTTTTTACACTTTCCCATTTAGAAAACACGCATATACAGACGTACCCATAGGGTGGTTATCCGAGCGTGCGCACGGCGTGAGAACACAGGTTTTACCTAGTCAGGCCTCCCGGGCTAGGCCCGGGGCTCGCCGTCCAGGCTGCACCTGGGCCGGCTTCCAGAAACGTTCCCTGGAGCTCAACCTCGGCTTCTCCGCATCCCTATTCCCCGAACCAGGCCTAGTCCTCTCACCCTTCCCAAACCTGGACTTGCCGCAGCGTAACGTGGCCTGCCCGCTTCGCCCACGTCCCACAGACTTCCGACGCGAACACCAGCCCAGGGACCCCGATTCGGCGCCTGCCAGTAAGCAGCCGCTGGGTGGGCAGCCCCGCAGCCCCGCCCAAGTCTCGCCAAACCGCACGATATCTCACACGTCCGGCAGGTTTGTCGCCCTAACGGCTCGGCAGACCTGGAACGTTCCAAACTCCTACGCACGCGCTTTGCGGCCTTTAACGTCTCGACTTCGCCCTTAGAAGTCACGCTCCTTACGTCTGGAAGCTCTCCGCCTCTACGCCTTGCCAATCATCCATTTCTCCCCTCAGGCAACCTCGCAACAGGCCTCTGAGTGGCTGATCTTGGGAGTGAACAACGCAGAGGAGCGCTGACAATAGGTTGGGTGCAGGCCCCGCCTTCCCGCAGTTTGCGTAAAAGATGATTGGTCAGTTTCTCCTTCCAATCAACGGCGGGCTATCGGATTCAAACCGAGATCGTTCGGCCTGCTGTCGGTTAGTCGCATTCGAGTCGTTATCTCGGTCAGACGTGGAAGTTTGCTGCGCTGGGTCGCTCCCATTCTTCCCGCCCCATCGCTCCCTCTTTTCGCCGCTCACCTTCTGTCAGGATGGCCCACAAACAGATCTACTACTCAGACAAATACTTCGACGAGCACTACGAATACCGGTGAGCGGCCTCAGGCGGGCTCCCTCAGCCGGGCGGCCGGGGTTCTGATGGGACCGGAAGTCAGGCGAGGTGGTCGCGGGTAGTTGGAGAAGGGTCCCTATTGTGGTTGAGGCTGTCGAGGTAGAAGCATGTCGGGACGCGTCGGGGCTGGAACGTTCCCCTCTTCTCGCTTCAGCGGCCCTCTCCGACCTCCGCTTTTTTGTTCGGTTTGTTAGAAGGCTGAGGCAGGTGCGGGGATAGGGCCGCTTCTGAGTTGCTGCCTTAGAGGGAACGGGCGGAAGGGCAGCATCAGACCCGGGTTCTCGGCCACAGTCGGGTCGGCTCTCTGGGTTGGACAGTTGGGGACAGACAGGGGCGAGAGCCCGCCTCCTCCACTGTGCAGTGGTTCCCGTGAATGGGGAACTAGTTAGTGTTATTGCAGTCACTACCAGGTGGAAGGGTGGTTTTAGTTTGTTAACATAGAGAAACACTTTTTTTGTTGTTGTTTTCGAAGTTTGTGATACTAAAAACGACCCAGAAGGGGAATCCCCGAAAACTTGACATACTGACTAGGATTTGAAAAATGTTTTTTGGGTGACCTACGTAGCCTTTTGTGCGTTAACCATGAGGACCGAGGGCATTATTAAAGGGGGCTCCTTTCCAGATTCAGTTGAGAATTTGAGTGGATTACAGGCTCCCCCCCCCCCCCCCCGCTAGTGCATACTGGCCAAGTAGTCTTCGCTTTGAGGATTTTTTGGCCTCTGAATCATGGTGTGATGCACTAGAACAGACATGTTGAAATTAATCTTTAAAATTAGCAACTCGTGGGAGGGAAGAAGTACGTCATTTATTGGTCTTATTGTCTGCAGACTTACTTGGGGCGTGGCTTCAAAGATCGGTTTGACCCTGGCGGTCCTCCTGGGTGGTGCCTAGGAAGCTTCCTTCTGGAGCCAAGTAGTGAACTTGTTTTCTGTGTGCTGCCTTTGAAGTTAGATTTCTAAGAATGATATTTGAGGAAGAAAGAATATCAAGTTTGGTGTGTCTCTTTAGTTGTGTTGGAAATCTGTACACTCAGAAGAAAAACAGAGCTTAGAGATTAGTAATACATTGTTTTATACTACAATCAGAAAAATATTGCTTTTTTGGATAGAAATTTGAAGTCGATCGTTTTAAACGCGGTAACTACGAAGTACACAGCCTGAATGCTGTAATATGTTGGAATAACGTTCAATTCTGTTATGTCGACCAATAGACAATATTGGTCGACACTGGGGATAGACAATGGACAGAATGTAGACCATATTATCTTTCTAAAACCTAGAAAAAATAATTCTGAAGCACGTATGGCCCCATATAAATTAAGATACTATTCTGGCAGTAGTTTCATTTTTTAGTTTTAATAAACTAACAGTCATTGAGGAGCACTAGATAAGTAGACTGCTATCAAAATTTTAGCCAAATTTACTTAGTAGTTTGTGTGTATTCATGTATAGAAGAAAATCCTGTCATATTTAAAGTGATATATTTCTAATCCATTATTAAAAATGATGGTCTTTCTTAGCCAAGCCACTTACCTCTGTACAATAGAAACAGAACAGTAATTAATCTCTAGAGCTGCTTTAAAGGCAAATCAATAGTTGATAATAAAATCAGAGAGGTATGATTCTAGGGCAGTTTGTATATGGCAGTGCAGCATGCAATGTGAATTTCAAAAGGGTTTATTTTTGCCAGTGTGCAGTTATCTACATCTTTGATTTTTCTTTTGTAAATGCACACTTAATTTTCTATTCCTTTTATTTACACTTAGGTTCTTTTGTAAATGGTCTTCAAGACTTAGTTCTTTAAAATAACGACTGGAACAACTATTATAGGATGTATGGGTTTAAATTTATAAAAGCTGTAAATTAGTATTTTAAAAATCCGAATCCACAGCTTCTGTTGTCCCTCCTAATCACATCTAGTAGCTCCTTTGTTGTTTGTTTGTCTTTACCTTCTCTCCACGACAAGCCCATAGTACTGAAATAAATATTGAGTTTTGGAAATAATTATTCTTACCTGTAGTTAGAAACTATCTCCATGCAATGAAATACAGGTAGAATTTCTATGGGAACTTGAAGCAACTTACAGATTTTTCCTTTATAATCACACCTCAATGAGCCTGTTTCCATGGTTTCTGGAAAAGGTAGGGGTTGTGACCTCTATCAGAAGGACAAGTTGGTACATTTATGTAGGTACACATAAATAAGAGGATAGATCTAATTATAATTAGCATTACATTTCTCTTTGACACTAATCAACAACGTGATAGAAATAAGATAATCGGTTCTTGCAGAACCTTAAAAGTAGTTAAAGTAGCATTTTAAGAATGAATGACGTAGCTGATAAGTATTAAGATTCACCATGTAGTTCATGGGAATTGGTGAAATTTTAACCAACAATGATAGTAAGCATAATTGGACTTGGCCTTAATGGCATTCTAGCTACATAATACAGTCATTCCAAGGCTCACTTTTGTTCTGCAAATAATATGAAATTGATACTTAACTAACCAGCCACAGACTAGGTTGATGACACATTAGTCTTATGATGGGTTATGGATTTACTTCTCCTGTGTGCCAGAAAATAACCAGATTGTGCCTTTCTCTCCCAGCCAACCGATTCACAGGTATAGTTATCCTATATTGGTTAAAAAAAAAATTGGTTGGTGGTTATGGAAATGGTGCTGGGAACTGTGATTTTTATGAAGATCTTTGTATTGTAATTAAATAAGGGGTGGTGTAGATTTGTGTTTAAGAATTTAACAAAGCTAAAATGTTATGTGTTCTTCATATTGAAGAATATTACATGCCTTCCTAAAAAAAGGACAAATTTTGGGTGTACAGGCCAATTAACTTAACTGGAAAACTGAAGGCTGCAAGATAGATGTGTATGTGTAATTAGTGTACTGTTTTACTTTTGATTCTGAACAAAGTATAAAGCAACTTCTGGAGTATACAAGGATTTGATTATGCTTCAAATCTACAATGTTAATAGGAAACCCAAATAAACTGTTAACAAATGAGACATTTTTTTCTCCTTTATGTATAAGGCTCCATGAGGCTGGATTGACAGCTCTATAATCAGGGACCATCTTCAATTTATAGTTGTTCCTGTGGTCTTGGGCTTCTTTAGCTTCCTAATCAGGTTAATCTGCTTCATAGTCAACAGAAAAGAGATAAAGAAAAGAATTGGGCATGTTCTTTCCTTTTGCAGACACTTTCCATAAATTACCTTTTTCTTCTTATATCCCATTGCCCGGGATTTAGTCACATGGCCAGACATAGTTGCAGGGAAGTCTGGATGTTTTTCGGGTAATTGTGTGCCCAAATTAGTTTTGAAGAACATTGAGACAACTTGCAAGCCCTCTGGTATGAGGAGAAGTTAATTCTAAATAAAATGAATGCCTTCTGGTTTCAGACTACATATCCTTCCCTAATTTGAACATAGGCCATTAAAAATCAGATTTAAAGGTAGTGCAGATTGTAGTCAAGGTTGATGCCAATTGACACAATATACCAGTTACTTTAAAGAACGTTGAGGACAAAAATCCCTCAAATTTTAAGTATCCTAAAGATGTGTCAAGTGATCACAATTGTAGAAAAAGGCATATTTACACAAAGAACACTAATGCTTGGCTGTGTCTTTGAACAGGCATGTCATGTTACCCAGAGAACTTTCCAAACAAGTACCCAAAACCCATCTGATGTCTGAAGAGGAGTGGAGGAGACTCGGTGTCCAACAAAGTCTAGGATGGGTTCATTACATGATTCATGAGCCAGGTAAGTTTTGCTATTTGGGAAAACATTAACTGAATTAGAATAGTAGCTGTTGTGGTTGTTGAAAATTTTTTAGTACAACTGACATTCAATGAAATCCTAAAGTAACTGATAGTTTTGACTACTTTCGAATGACTTGATTCTTTTCCTCTCTAGAGAGGGTTCCAATTTTACAGTAAATAAAATACTACGTGGGTGAAAATAATGCACTTTTCTCCCCTGCAAAAAGTGAGTTGAAAATTAGGCTATTCTTTTAAAAAAAATTGTGTCATTGTTAATAATCTTATTTTACCATAAGTATATTTAGTATTCTGTTATCCCTTCTTTGGAAACTAAGAACTTAATTTAAGACAACTTAAGTGTCCTTAAATTTTATGTAGGGAGGCCCTGACCAATGTGTGGCTGTTGGTTGCGTGTCCTCTTGCGGAAGGTCACCAGTTCAATTCCTGGTCAGGGCACATGCCTAGGTTGCAGGTTTCCGTCCTGTTCTGGACGTATATGAGAGGCTTGGCTTATCTCACATCGATGTTTATTTCCCTTTCTCCCTCCCTTCCCCTGTCTATAAATAAATAGGTTATTTTTTCAAGCTTTATATACAGAAATTTATGCAATTTGAAGCGATTTGTCTTTTCTTTTAGCGTTCTATTAAAGGGTAATTGTTATCAACCATATGTAAGATTAAATAGATAAAATGGCCAGTGAATTCAAATGTGCTACCTATGTTGTACATTGTGAATGTGTAAGTGGTATTTACCAGTTTTCCAGATTAACTAAATTGTAAACTAAAACTTTGTGGGGTTAAATTCTACTTAAGGGTTATATCAGTAAATCTAAAGTCAAGGATTTAAAATGTAAAATTCTTTGAACAAAGTTTGAAGGCATACCATAGAAATTGTGTTAGATGGGCCTAAAGCTATCTTGTTTTCCACTCCTGCTAAGGAAAAGCAGCAGTAGCAGTATCAAAAACTCTTTTAAGACTCGCAGTTAGGATTCAGGCATGTAATCGTATTAGAGTTCAAGAGGTGTTTCTCCAGATAATACAAAAGCAACGGAGGAACTTAACTGTAGATTCGTAGGCCTCCCCAGAATGAAATAATCTACTGGGATAGATCCCTGGGACTGGCATTTTTATAAGATGGTGGTTTTTGAATGAGGTGTCTGTGTCTTTACACCACAGAGATAACTTTTCTCTTTATTTTTTTGGTGGAATTGAGATTCTAAAAGTAGAAACCATTCTCCCCAAAGTAGCTTTTGTGCTTACCAACCCTTTTTCCAGGTTGGGTAAAACTAAAAACACTTGGGAAATACTCTCATTGTCAGGTTCTTTTCTTCTTTCTGGTGGCAGTGACTTTTAAGCAAAGTTTTCAGATACCTCAATAAGTAACATTAGTTGATAATAGGTTTATTTTACTTCATTTTGGTTCAGTTGAGAATTTTTTGAATTTTGAGTGAAAATTAACTATATTATATTAAAAATGATATAAACCATTTTCTTTCCACAGAACCACATATTCTTCTCTTTAGACGACCTCTTCCAAAAGATCAACAAAAATGAAGTATGTCTGAGGATCGTCAATTAAATCTTTTTCAAATTTAATGTATATGTGTATATAAGGTAGTATTCAGTGAATACTTGAAAAATGTACAAATCATTCATCCATACCTGTGCATGAGCTGTATTCTTCACAGCAACAGAGCTCAGTTAAATGCAACTGCAAGTAGGTTACTGTAAGGTGTTTAAAATTTCTTCTAGTTAACTCAATGTAAGTGCCTGTTTGACTTTACATTTTCTTTTGTTAAATAAAGTTTGTATGTTGCATTTACCACTGTGTGAAGTTATTGAAGTTTATTTTAAAGTTAATTCATGATTAGAAGTTTTGGGATGATTTCAGTTTGATGATTTTGGTCCTGAAGAAATAATTAAAGGGATTTAAAACAGCTTCGTGTGATGAGGTTATCATTTAATTTACTTACGAAGAAACCAAGAACCAGGGATAAATTCACTAGAGCTAATTGTCTAGGGCCTCCATTTGAAGAGTAAGGAGCCCAACTTAATACTCTCTGGGCTGCTTCCACTTACGTAAGAATGGCTACATCTATTGGCCTTGGAAGAAACCACTTAATCCTGTTACTCCCTTTACCAGGTGGGGATGTTGACTGTAAAACGTAACAGCATCTTTTAAAGTTTGAAAGCACTGTAAAAACCCCTTCATGCCATATTTTATTTTTTGTCTTGTGAAGTTGCTTTTTTAGCTGCTAGGGAAACATTTTAAAGCTAATGCAGTCTATCTTCATTGGTATGCTGGAGAATCTTTTAAATATGCTTAAGGTAAGACCGCAGTTGGGTGGTCCTCTGTATGTCCCCCTTTAGAAAGGGGTGACTTTACACAAGTACAATAAAGACTGAAGCAACCTAGAACTTACTCCTGCCTTCGGGGACCCATCAGTTAGAAGTCTACAGCTAGCAAGTCAACAAAAAGATGACAGAATTGGCAAGTAAACTTTATTGCATTTAGGGCAGACCGAAGAATACTGAGAGGTAAGGGGGGACGACCCCCTCCCCAACCTCCAGCACTGATTACTGCCACCAGACCCTGAACCTCTGCAAGCTCTGGAGGTTTGGCTGTGCCCAGGCATGTTTAATTTAACCACACAGACAGAAACCTGAAGAAATAGAGCTGCCTGCATTTTTCATGCTTGAAATACTGTACTTGGTAGTCACTCAATCCCTCTGGGTGCAAAGTACAGGTTTCCTAGAGTTAACCTCAAGCCTAGTATTCTGAGCCTAGTCAACTCCTACGTGTCAAATAACCCACTCTGGTAGCAACCTTAAGTAATTCCTACACCTTTCTCCCAGCTCCAGTGCAAGTCAGGAGTTCCTCCTGGTCTCACCCCGCAGCCTCCCTCACCTCCGCGTGACCCCCGACTCCCGTCCATTTCTCACCCTACTTCCCTCTGGATGGCATTTTTCCCTCCGGGAAAATCAGACCACTATTTTTCTCTCTCCTCTCTCCCTTTCCCAGCACCCTTCCTACTAGTTAACAGCTAATAGGTGAAAAGAACTGGGCAATTTTGAAATTCTTTTCCGTGGTTACCTCCAAAGTTCCTCAAGTTAGGACACTAAGTCTTGTTGGTTTTCTAGGTATGTAGAACTTAACGGGTGTGCACTTCTCCTAAGACCCCAACCTACCGCACTCCCGCCCCGCTCCAGGTCCCGCTACCCCGTGTGGACTCCTCATCCGGGACTGGCCCACCCGCATTCCGAGTGCCGCCCATTGCCTTTGCAAACAGTAAGGTACACAAGAGCTGGCCACATCAGTTCAGGGTTAGCTTGACCCACCGCCCCCACCACAAACAGCACTCCCCACCGGAAGCGGGGTGAGGCCGGGGCGCGTTTCTGTGACGTACTTCCTGGCGTCCTTTCGGAAGGATGAATAGTGGTGAGGAGGAGTGATCCGTTCCTGTCCGCCCAGCCGACAGGGCAGCTTCTGGCTTCCTAGGCTGGGCTGCCTCCGATCCGCGGGCCATGGCGTCCGAGAGGCCTCGGCAGCCCACGGGCGAGGTGAGGATCCTGGCTCCAGGCGTCCTCGAAAACCGAGGGGTGCGGACGGGATTGGGGCGGCGCGGGGCGGGCAGCCGGTTCCCCAGCCCCGGCGTCCGCATCGCCCACTGCTGAGTGGGTTGAGAAAGGACACGGTCGAGGGGACACTGCGCCGCCGCGCTGGCTCCTCGCATTCGTGGCCAAGAGTGGTTAAAGTAGCTCTCGCTCAAGCGTATTTTGAAGCGAGAATCTCCGCTAGACGTACGCAGCGTAACCACTAGATGGAGCCCAGGGAATTGCATAGATTGGCTTTCAAACTAGTCAAACACCTTGCTTAAGAGTTGTCAGTGAAAGTAAATCAACACGTGTCTAAGAACCAAAATCTACTTTAAAGTATTCCAAGGGTTTATGGCAATAGATGTTCTAGCAAAACGTTTGCTTTTCAGCAAAACTCTTAGTGGTTCACTGAGTGAAAAGAAAATGGTTCGTGTAACTCTTGAGAAATTCAATGGAAATAAACTTTTGCAATGTGTTTTGTGCTATAGGTAACGATTGATTACCCACAGTGCTATGGTGCTGGCTTATCCCTAGCTACAGCTGAGAGAGATAAAATACCCCTATTCTCAGCTAAAGCTAAGGATCCCTTAGTTGTGGTCCTAACTATATAATCTGGGCTGCATTTTACTTTCAGTATAATTGGTGTCTTATTTTTCACTTAAATATTTGGTGGGCCAATTTTTCTAGTTAAAAAAGCATTGGGGAAGAAATGTTGGCAAATGATTGTCTTTACTAGGCAGAGATTTTTGAACAACAGCGCTGGGATTAGCATTTCGGGGGGCTGCCAGAATGGAGCCACTCCGGGTTTTTTGTTTGTTTACGTTTGGTTGATCTCATAATGTATGTAGCTATAACCTCGTTTTTTTCCTCAGGGCATCAAGTTGTCAGCAGATGTCAAACCATTTATCCCCAAATTTGCTGGGCTCAGGGTGGCATGGTTAGAATCATCAGAAGCACACGTGTTCCCTAGCTGCGCAGCCACGTACTATCCTTGTGTTCAGGAACTACCATTGCCTGAGTATGTATTTTTATAAATGCCTTGCCTTACCTGAGGACTTTGTTTCTTGGCTTTCATGGTGACTAGACTTTACAACATGCTGGCTAACACATTAAAGTTCTCAAAGCAACTAGAGAAGATG
Organism: Desmodus rotundus; assembly: GCF_022682495.2. Lineage (NCBI taxonomy): Eukaryota > Metazoa > Chordata > Mammalia > Chiroptera > Phyllostomidae > Desmodus > Desmodus rotundus. The sequence goes on from NC_071387.1 coordinate 83,249,976, forward strand.
CTCCTTAGCCAGGAACAGTCTGAACCAGTAGCACAACTTAAGTGTGTCCTGCAGCAGAAACTGAAGCTTCAGTTCTCATTTTCTTTCTCTATTCTCAGGTATTTTTGGTAAAGAAAGTGTGTAGACTACATTGCATTTATTTGTAGGAAGTGCAGTTTAAGGGTTCATTTGTGCATACAGTTAAAACTATGTCATGTATGTGATGGCAGATGAAATGGCAGGGGGTGAGGGGGCAGGGAATGGGGTAGAGAAAAACCCAAATAAATAAGCAGGCTCTTCAGTTTTAGGGTTTGACGTTTAAAAATCTTGCTGTTGAAGGAATGGGGGCTAGCAATCGTAGCTGCCTCTGCATGGATAATTCTTTACAAATTGCCTGGTTTTGCTTTCAATCATTTTGTTTTATGTGTGTCTTATGGAGATGGTTTCTGCAAAATTGGGTTATAAATTTTTCTAAATTTGAGTTGAAAGAGGGCTATGTTGTTTACATTTTTTTCCTTAGAATACATTCTTAAGTTATTTACAGAATGGTTTCATTGTCAGCTGAATTTAGAAAAATAAGTGTTAAACTTTTCACCTAATTGTGAAGATTATTCGTAGATTTATTTTTAAGGTATGAATCACCTTTTTGCTATGTAAGAATTCTTTACATTTCTTTGATGTGCGTCAAGTTTGTTTCCTTTTTTCTTTTTTTTTCCCCACACCTACATGGTGTAATTGAAAACTGTTTATACTTCATATATATTCTAGGATTATATCCACAAGATTGAGAATTGGAATGAGTAAGAAAATCAATGAGTTGTCTGGTATATTTAGGAAATATTGAAAATTGTATTTTTTGACAAAAGTTGAAGACCTACCTGTATTTGCTAATGGTCTTTGGTAGGAATACCCAAATTTTCCAGTGTAATTTCATCTTTTGTAAAAGGGGTGTTGGCATGGGTCTCATCTGAGTTGTTCCCTACCATGGGTGTTTCACATAATAAAATACAAAATACATCTCAGTGACAAGGTTTCTAAGCCATCTACTGGGTGGTATTCTGGGAACTCAAAATAAAGGTGGAAAACATTCATATAGCTAAAGCAATGTCCTGGCAGTAGCATGAACTGTGATTCAAGGCTCAAGGATATGCAGTACTAAGTTTAAACATTATGTCCTTAACCCCTGATCCTTTTTATCTTTGATTTTGATTTTTTTTTTTTAATTTTCATTCGAGGACATGTTCGTTGATTTCTAGAGAGAGGGGAAGGGAGAGGTAGAAACTTTGATGTGAGGGAGAAACATTGATTGCTTGCCTCCCCTGTGTGCCCCAACTGGGATCGAACCCACAACCTCGATATGTGCCCTGCCTGGGAATTGAACCGGCAACCTTTCAGTGTATGGGACAATACTACAACCTACAACCAACTGAACCACACCAGGCAGGGCTGATTTTAATTTTTAATTGTTTATAACAAAGGAAGTGATTGGCTGACAATATTCCTGACTGGCAGGAAAATGCTTAGGGACAGAGGAGGCATGAGATCAAAGAGGAAAGGTTAGAAAGAACAGGAGCCTTTAAAGTGAGGAGGAAATGGGGAGACTTTATCTAGGGGAGAACAGATTATCTAGTCGTTTCTAATGTAGGTTAATAAGTGCATTGCTCTAGTCAGATTTCATCTAAATGGAGATCTCTTGCTGCCATGAAGAAAAGGAGTAGCCTTTTCCATAACAAACATATTTCCTCTTTCCTGTTAATTCCACTATTACAGCCTTACTCTGTACATCCCCTTAAAAAGGGGGAGTAACCTTTTACAGAATCTGTCTACCTCCAGTGCCTCTAACAGTGCACTCAAAAGGGATTTCATTTATTCAGTTGGGGTTAAATATTGTATGGGAAATGCTAGATGCTAAAGGGGAAAGACTATCTCCTGAGCTCTCAATCTTTTGACTTGAACTAATGGAGATGAAAGAAAATGTACCAGTCTTCTCCAAATTTATATTATAGACAAGACAAATATTAGTAGAGGTATTCTGGTATATAGAATTGCCCATTTGGAAAGTACTGATTATTTACTGGTATAATGAACAAATAGAGGCTATGTAGACAAAACAAATTCTCTCATTGTTGCATTTTGTTTGGGTATTCTTGTATATGTTGACATCTTTTCATGGTTGCCACATCCATGAGGTTGACAGAGAAGTGTAGTGTTATTTCTCCCATCCAAGTACTAACCAGGCCCAACCCTGTTTAGCCTCCGAGATCAAATGAGATCAGGTGCGTTCAGGGTGGTATGCCTGAGACTATAGTGTTATTTCTACACATGAGAAACAGGCTAGAATTGCTTGACCAAAGTTATTCAGATAGGTAACACCAGAATCAGAATTAGCATTTAGTTTTTCTACCCTGAGTTCAGTTTTATTTCCCAAAGCTGCTGTTGCTGTTGGCAAGAGTTTGTTGAGCATTCTCAGCATCTTGCAGTATACTATGAAATGTCACAATGCACAGATGGATGCTTTTAAGTTAAAACCTCTCAGCTTTGAGAACTAGCAGTGCTGTCAGTATGGCTCAGATTGGTTTTGTAGGTGGAGTGGCTGGATCCCTGACAGCTGCTGGCCTGACCAGAGGGATCATTGGAAAGATGTGTTGGGAGATAGTAGAAGAGAAAGTTCCCATTTTTAAGGGGGTGTCATTAGGCAATTAAAAGCCTACATAGTACAACTGAAAGTTTAGGTTTGCTGGGTATGAAATAGGGAGCTTTTGGGTTCACCCCTGGATTCTGGCTTGACTTTAAGGGAGAGGGGCTAAAAGCTTTGACTGGGTTCCAGGGACTGGAAAGAAAATACATTGAGACCTGCTGTAAGAGAAAAAGGATTCTGTGGTTATCCATATGGGTGTTGGTGGGAAAGGTGTATAGCAATTTTCAATTAATAGTTAGAAAGAATCATAGAGTCATTTATGAGAACACAAGTTGGAAGTAGGGCTAGTTTGGGGACCGGATGTTAAATTTTAGGTTTATAGGTACCAGATTGGGGGAAAGTGAACTATTAAGTGGAAGTGATACATAAGTTGGAATTAGAGGGCCGGAGGTGATAAAGGTACTTTGATTGCAAGGTGATTGCAAGTATTGAGATATATATATATATATATCCTGAACAGATCAGTGAGAGGCTTGGACTCTATGAATCTGACAGGTGAGATAGAGTACAGGGGAAACCATGCCAAAGAGGAGGCTTTGGGAGGTGGGCGAGAGCAAGAAGAGGGCAGGACTTACAGGCTAGGAAATTCCAGGTTAGAGGAACTTTTCTAGTGGTGTGATAGAGGGGCCAAGCCCAGCCAGTTGTGCTAAAGAGGTGACAGTGTGGCAGGAAGGAAGTCCTAGAGCAGGTTGCCTTCAAAGGGCCAAAATAATTTTAGGACTGTATAAATGTAACTAACTACTCCTTAACTGTTAAAGAGTTGAAATTACATTCAGTCCTTTGAAGGCAACCGCGAGACTAATGTGGCCCCCGGTGAAAATGAGTTTGGCACCCCTGTCCTAGAGACTCATGATCATTGGTGCGGATGGAGCAAGGAGAACAGGAGCAGAGGGATCAGCAAGTATTACACAAATACATGACAGAGTTGAGCTGCTGCTATCAAGGGGGAATGAGTGAGGATGACACAGTGGGCATAAAGGAGATAGTATTACTATGGTTAATGGTCATCTGGGCAGTTTATGGCAACTGGAATTTTACAGACAAGCCATTTGAAGAGTTGTGCATATAATTGTATTTACCTTGGGTGGAAAGGAAAAAAAAAACTTTTCAGAGGAGGGAGGACCAGTGATGATAGATTGTGGAAAACTAGATTGTGATAGAGCGAGGACCAAGCCAAAGTCTGCTAACTCAGGGGTGAACATTTTCTGGATGACAGCAGTCTTCAAAGTCACCACTGAGGCCCTGACCAGATAGCTCATTTCATTAGAATATTGTCCCAGTATGCCAAGGTTGCAGGTTCAATCCCTGGTCAGGACACATAAAAGAAATAACCAAAGAATGCATAAAGAAGTGGAACAATAAGTCAGCGTGTTTTTCTCCCTCTCCCTCTCCCTTCCTCTCTCCCTGGCTCTCTCTCACCCTCTTCTCTGCCCTCCCTCTCCCCCTCACCCTCCCACCTTCTCTTGCTCTAAAAGATCAATCAATTAATAAAAATAAATTTAAAAAGCCACCATTGGATCTGTCCTCTTTTTCTTCTTTACCTAAATTTTATTGGTCTGTTCATTTATCCAGTTTTTGGACTTGAGACAGTCTTTCTATTTTTTCTATCAAATCATCTTCTTTGCCCATCTTGTAAAGAACAGATTCCTCTCACCTACATCTGAGCCCCATTAGATTTTCTGAGCATCACATAAATAAAATGGGGAGTCACGTCTAGGGTTAGCATTTGGGGAGTGGGATGCAGCTTGGAGACTCCCTCTTCTCTTCAAAGAGCAGCCCTAGCCAGATGGTCTGTGGAGCAGAAAAAGTTTAATAAAGGGGTTTTGTTTCATTTTTAATTAGGAAAATTTCATTACCAGAATAAATTGTTGATAAGTAAAAGATGTTACAAGATCTAAACCTATAAAATATCATGAATTAATACCAGACAGTCTGTGATTAGGTACTGCATGAAAATGAGAGCAGTGACCATCCTCACGGTGTCTTCAAAGTCCAACTTGGTCACAGTGACCCTCTCTCTCCTGTTCAGGCTCTTACTTGCAGTAGAGTAGAAATAGGACTTCTAATAAGAGTGTTGGTACCCAGGCCCATATCTCCTGATGGTTGGACAGTTGGAAGATCATATAGGATGTCCCATTATTAGCTTTGAATTTTCCTGCCTTTCAATGGACCAGCACACTGGGATTTCACTGATTTGCTGCAAGAAAATTTTCAGCTGTGGAAATTCACAGAAACATCTAGTGCTTGGTTGTGGGGATGAAAAGGTTGTGATTGACGTTTTAACTCAACTCTTTAGCATTTTGTCAGTGTATTGGCTTTCATTGCAAAATGGTTGAATCCTCTGGCCATGTACCAAATTTGCTGAAAAATCACTGTTACACTGTATTTTGGTTTAACCTAGCAGCTTAAGCAAATTAGAGCAATGGCAGAGTTCACAGATGGTGTCCATCTGGTCAGCAGGATGTGTAATTCCTGGACCACCATGCTTGAAGCATCCCTTTTGTAGCTCTGGCCCTGCAAGTCAGCAGAACATGGGATGTGGTGGGCTTGAAACAGGGAAAGGGTTACAGCAGGATGTCTCTGGGCACCCAGAGTCTCCAGGAGGCAGGCCTTGCTGGTTATCGGGATGGAGGCTGGATTTGGGTTGTGGCGTCCTCTGTAGAAAGAATAGTTTCAATGTCCCGTTTGGCCAAGGTTGCTGAGAGACTTTCCCAAATATTGGACATCTTGAGAGTGAAAAGCTGCTGGGGCATCCTTGGGCTTTCCTGATGCTCATTATAGTAGGGTCCTCTCAAAGATGTTCCAGCCTGGTAGTAACAATAATTAGGTCAGCATCTGTCTTTGCAGGTTAAGAAAGAAGGGCTCAGAGGTTTTTTTGGCTTTTAATTAGAATTATTTCAATGTAGAATGAATGACCTCAAAGGTAATGAAAGTTTAACTTTTTAAAAAAAAATCTTATTTATCTGTTTTTAGAGAGAGTGAAAGGGAGGGAGAAAGAAAGGGAGAGAAACATCAGTGTGTGGTTGCATCTCTTGCACCCCTAACTGGGGACCTGGCCCGCAAGCCAGGCATATGCCCTGACTGGGAATTGAACTGGTGACCCTTTGATTTGCAGGCCGGCACTCAAACCACTGAACCACACCAGCCAGGACAAATGTTTAACTTTTTTTATTGCAAAATATTAAAGCTCTGTGGTTTGTGATATGAAATCTGTAACTAAAATTTACTATTTCTATTTAGGCAGAAACTCTATCCTGAAGATATGGCCTTTGGAGCTTCAACATTTCCACATCACTATTTATCATCTGAGATGGCTCTTCATCCATACACTTGTTCTCCTTACAACCTGGAGTCTACACAGAATGTTTGCCCAGTGCCTGGCTCCCATTATGATTACAGTCAACCCAGTCGTTACCAAGGCTTTCAGAGGGTGAAGCCACGGTATGAGCACATGAACACTCTCCCACAAGACACAAAAGCCCTGTTTAAGGTCAGTAAGTGCTGTGGTTTGGTTTGGAGACAAGCACTCAATCCACTGAGTCACACCAGCCAGGAATGCTGTGGTTTTGTTGGTCATGTTAGCATTTAAAATGTAAAGAACTGATCAGTTCTTACATTAACTTAAGCATTACTCATCTTTTTTGTGGTATTTAAGAATTGATTTGGTCTAACCTTTCTTAAAATGGTTGAGTTGTGAATACAGTGGTACCTTGGTACTCATTGTTAATTTGTTCTGGAACTTGTGACGAGTGCCAAAACCAACGAGTACTGAATGATGAAGCGTTTTTTCTCGTGGGGCGATGTCGTGACTCATACAGGTTCTAGCAAGTGTGACAAGTCCCAAGCAAGAGCTGAGTGCTGAACATTTTTTTCTCATCAAAATGCAATGAGCCAAGGGTTTGATGAATTCTGAAGCAGAGAGTACCGAGGTATGACTGTACTTACATATTTGCAATTTTAAACCTATTTTATAGTGGTATAGTTGAACAACTTGAGATTGAAATGTACCACTGGATCCACTTATGTGGATTTTTTTTTTTATTTTTTAAGATTTTATTTATTTTTAGAGAGGGGAAGGGTGGGAGAAAGGGAGAGAAACAGCAGTGTGTGGTTGCCTCTCATGCACCCCCTACTCGGGACTTGGCCCACAGCCCTGGCATGTGCCCTAGACTGGGAATCGAACCTGTGACCCTTTGGTTCACAGGTTGGCACTCAGTCCACTGAGCTACACCAGCCAGGGCTATATGTGGATTTTTTTAAAATAAATATATTGGAAAATTTTTAGGAGATTTGTGACAGTTTAAAAAACTGTGCAAACGGTGTTATTTAAAGTTTTTTTCCTCTGCCTCACTTTATTGTAAGAATATAGTATATAATATATACATGACAAACAAAATTTGTGTTAATTGACTTTATATTATCGGTAAGGCTTCCAGTCAACAGTAGGCTCTTGAGTGTTGCAGGATCAGAAGTTATATGCAGGTTATTTACTGCTGGGGTGGGAGTGCCCTGAGCTTCCTCTTTCAAGGGTCGGCTGTAGCTTTCCTAATTTGTGTTACTTTTTCATCTTTCCTGCAGAAAAAAATATGTGATGAACAAAAGTTTGACAATAAGAAGGCTGATGGAACTATATCATCTGATACAAAATCAGTAAAAGGCTCACATTATATGTCCATTTGTGCTGACACTAATTTGAAATCAGGTAAAAATATCAAACTCTATGTTTTGTGTTATGTCAACCTGCTCCACCCACCACAGAAGCTTTGCTGTTTTTGGACAGCTGTTTCTGCGGGTTTATTGTGAAAAGGTGAGGCCATCAGATGTCCTGTGGGATCCAGGAGGCCTTTCCTTCTGGGATGGGGACCTGTTGTGTGGGCTCTGATGTGCCCTTAGTATGTTATTTACCTTGTTTTACACAAGAACTTGTCTAAGGTCACATAGCAAGTAAGTCACAACCATAAACCTTAAAACACATCTTTAAATAAAAGCAGATCACAACCATATCCTTTGTATTATGTTTGGCCATGTTTATTTCTGACACAGTTTCTCTAGTATTCTGTTGGAACACTTCTTAATAGGTAGGACAGTTTGTCTTTGACTTTGCTTCTGTCTTAAACAATACCAAACCTGGGGCAGTATAGTTACTCAGAGGATACTGACTTTATTCATGCCAGAAGTCATGTGTGCTCTGGACTTGAAAACTACCGTTCTGGTCTGTGGCGGAAAGTTAGTGTTTCTCCATGGTGTTTTTGTTTTTTTCTGTAATTTATTTACAAGTGCAGTTTGATCATAGGCATCCCCTGTTTATATAGTGATTTAAAACCTTTGTAATAGTGTACTTACTGGGAAAGGTCTTATCGTTTATTTATAGGTATAATTTATGTTACTTCGTATATACATATTTCTCTTTGCATTGACTTATGAACTGGTACATGGAAAGGTAATAGGAAAGTTGAACATTTAACAATAATAATTCTGGTCTTATAATTAAATACAGGGACTTTATGGCTTTGCAACCTACATTGTCATTCATTTGCATTTGAAGGAAAAAGATAGGAAGGAGGTTATAAGTTCAATTCTACTTGCTTCCCTCCAGTTTCTTCTAGGAAACTAAAATAGGGAACATTTCTTACTTAAAGGAAATTTGTTAATGTCTCTCTAAATTTGTAAAACTCTAAAATGTGTATTAATAATAATCAAAGTGCCCAGCTGTACAATCGTGTTTAGGTAACTATTACATCAACATTAGAATTACTCCTGAAATTTTCGGAGTGTTACCCTGACTTGCGTGGCTCAGTGGGTTGGGCATTGTCCTGCAAACCAAAAGTTGCCCATTTGCCTCTCAGAGCACATCCCTGGGTTTCAGACCAGGTCCCCAGTTGGGAGAAGTTGGGGGCGTGTAAGAGGCATCTGCCCTGTGTTTCTCTCGCACATCAATGTTTCTCTCCCTCTCTTTCTCCCTCCCTTCCCCTCTTTCTAAAAATAAATAAATAAAATCTTAAAAAAAATTTTTTAACACTGTTTTGGTTTTTCTGCTTGGTGGCCCAACCAGAGAAATTGCTACTTCTGGTCATGTTATGTTTACACTGTTACACAGAAGATTAATAGCACTAGCAAAAGTTAGGCTTTTTGGACAATAACATGTTGTTGCATCAATAGCAGTAGATTTTCTATTCTGCAAGTTAAGCATGAGTACAGATCACCAAACATTAAAAATTTCCTCCTATTTTTAATTCTGTAAATACAGATGGTTATCTTAAACGAACAGACAGGAAATCCAGAATCATTGAAAAATGTGGACCATCTTCCAAACCTGAGTTTGAATTTACCAGGTTGGATTTTCCTAAACTGCAGGGTGCAGAGAACAATGAGATATTAGAGACACCAAAACAGCCCAAGTGGGGACCTTCACACTCTGCCTCTACGGACACTTCTCTTGTGAGAGAAGTGGTGAAACCTGCTCCGGTGTTAGCAGAGGTGAGTACAGGTTCCTTCCCCTTGTTTCCCTTTTTCTCTTTTGTTGTGTGAATTATTTACAGTGAGGCTGTGATAACTAGTGCTGCCATTTTCAAAGAATCACGTAATACACTTAATTTTATCTGTTAGCTAAAAGGTACAAGAGAAGATTCTAGCGTGAATCCAGCTGGTTAGATAGCCCATTGTGAACATCTCACTCATAGCATTGTGTTCAACAGCACTTTTTCAATACAGGCAACAAGATTTTATTTACTGAAATAGTAGTATTTAAAACTGCATAGTGTAATTTCTGATTTTCCAGACTTTTTATCTGTACCTCTCTTACTAATGATTCAGCAAATTCAGTGAAAGTAATTGCAATAAAGTGCATTCAGATTGCCACTTAGTAATTTTAATATATATATTTTTGAACAGGTAAGTATATATATATATACTGTATAGTATATATACAGTATACATATATATACTAAGAGAACAGGCTGTGTTTTAATGATTTTAATTTTATTACTGGATTCAGATATAATGAAATGGCAAAATGGGTAAATTTGTGAAGGGTACTATTCAAAGTTGAATTTATCAGTTTCCTTTTACCTTCAGTTCTGCCAGTCACTTTGAGATGTCTCTTAATGTACTCGCCTGCCCCGCAGCGTCTTCGGGGTTTCTTGTTCCATGCATATAGAAGCTTTCTGTCTTTATAAAAGCAGGCACCTATTGTAATTCTTCTATTTGTTATCTTTGTGGATGTTTTGAGGGACTTTGGAACTTTGGTGCGTGGGCTTGGTAAATGATGTTTTAGCATACATGTGGGGACGCTGGAGTTTTAAGAATGATACTGGCACATCTGTGCTGATGTGGAAGTTGTCTGTAATATGTTGATCTTTTAAAAGTTGATTGAGATGCCATTATTGGGATCTATATAAAAGTGATAGATGGGTGTTCATCTACTAGGCAGAGAAGTAAAGAGATGCTAGCTAAGCTGTAGACAGTGGGTGGATTTTCTTTAGAGAGGGAGAGATTTGGCAGACAGAAGTACTTTATTTAACTTTTATACATTACGTACATAGGTATTTGGAATTTTTAATTAGCCTATATTTTGAAGATTTTAAGAATGGCAAGGGCTCTAACTGGGGTGGCTCAGTGGGTTGGGCATGATCCCATAGACTGAAAGGTCACTGGCTGGATTCCCAGTCAGGGCACATGCCTATGTTGCCAGCCAAGTCCCAAGGTGGGGACATGCAAGAGGCAACCCAATTGGTGTTTCTCTTGAAATCAATGTTTCTTTCCCTCTCCTTCCCCCCTCTTCCCCTTTCTCTAAAAATAAATAAAATCTTTAAAAAATGGCAAAGAAGCTGTATTTTAAAATTAAATGATTACTTTCATTTTGATCCCATTATTGGGATCTATATAAAAGTGATACATAGGTATTTAAATCCTAGGCAAAGAAGTAGAGAGATGCTAGTAGCTAAGCTGTAGGTAGTGGATGGTTTTTCTTCCAAGGAAAGAGATTTGGCAGAAGGAAATAATTGAACTTTTCACATTATGGACATAGGTCTTTGGAATTTTTTTCCTCATGTAAATGCATCAACTTTAATTAAATATCTTTTGGTGTCTCATTAATTAAAAGATATTTAATTAAATATCTTTTGGTGTCTAAAGTATAAAACTATTATAATTTTTTTAATAGTTTCCTTTTTTTTAAGATTTTATTTATTTATTTTTAGAGAGGGGGGAAGGGAGGGAGAAAGAGAGGGAGAGAAACATCAATGCGTGTTGCCTCTCCCACCCTATTGGGGACCTGGCCCACAACCCAGGCATGTGCCCTGTCAGAATCAAACCAGTGATCCTTTGGTTCACAGGCCAGCACTCAGTCCACTGATCCATACCAGCTAGGACATAATAGTTTATTTTTTATTGTATTATTTTCCATTACCACTTATCCCCCTTACATCCAGTATTTGGAATTGTTAATTAGCATATATTTTGAAGATTTTAAGAATGACAAAGGAAGCTATATTTAAAGATTAAATGATTACTTTCAATTTGAAATAGTAAAATAACTGGTTTGCTTTTTAGGGTGAAATAGTGGTGAAAAATAATAATTCGACTGACTCTGTAACTGATAATCCTACCAATCCCTCTTCATGTACAAGAGGTAAGAGTGGCTACCATTATTATTACTTTTATTATTTTTAAAAGTCAGTTGTCTATTTCTTAAGTTCATTTTTAGTCTAGTGCAACTGAAATATTCTTATCTTAAAGCCTTCTTCAAGGCAGCTGAAGGGTTGTTGATAAACTGACATTGTTGTTAAAAGATTAAAGTAAATGAGATCCCACATGTATGTGTAAGGAGTGTAAGATAGCAACGAATTCTAAATGAAGTGTTTGTCCAGTTCATTGAGAAAGTTTATCAACTCAAAAATGACATCTTCCTTAAGTATTACCTGTACCAGAGGTTCTCAAAGTTTTTGGTCTCAGGACCCCTTAATACCCCTTAAACAGCCCCACAGAGCTTCTGTTTATTAGACAACTGTCAGTATTTGCAATATCTGAAGCTAAACAGAAATTTTAAAAATACTTACTAATTCACATAAAGTAACAATAATAAACCCATTGCATGTTAAATAGCATTTTTATTAAAAATAACTATTTCCCAAAATTAAGACAGTAAGGAGTGCAGCCCTTTTTTATATTTTTGCAACTCCTTAACAGTTGGCTTAGTAGATCTACCTTGGTATTTAGCTATTTCACTGTCCTAACTTTGCAGTCTGGAAAAGAGAGAGAAAGAAAGGGGAGTGGGAATGCAGGGGCAGGGAGCACCGATAACACATTTCTACTGTTAGGAAAACAGTTTTGACTTTAAGGGTCCTGGGAGCCTCAGGCTACACTTTGAGAACTACTGGTCTGCCCTGGCCTGGCCTAAAAGTAATACATTCAGTGAGTGTTCAATGGAGTCTGCTTTTGAAATTTTTGTAAGTAGCTTGTCCTAACAGGAGACATATTTACAAAAGTATTCCTGATTTATCCACAGGTGTGTTTTCTCTTGCATTCTCACGTCTGGTACAAAGATCTTCACTTCAGAGGCTACTTTAAGGATGTGTAGCTCTGTGGTGACAAGACCAGTCTGTCTGATGGTCTGAGGTAGCCACAGGCTGCTAACATGACCTGTCCATGTCCTGATGGCTGCCCTTTTGTATTGTCTGTATATAGAGTTTCATGGGCACCTAAGGAGTAGTATGGCTGTGATTGTGCCTGTGTTCTAAAAAGAAATAAATTTCCAGTTATTGTGATAGCTGAAGTCTAGTGACCTTTGACTTCTGTTAAATATACACATCAAGGTCAGTAGGGCAAACATTTGATCTTTAGCTTGTTAATTCTGTGTGTTTGCCATGTGGACATAATTGAAGATTGCTGTTTTTTAATTGAACCACCCCTAAGTAGAAACCAGTTTCTAGGAAGATTAGTTAACCTAACAATTTAATTCAGCATGCATGATCCAAGGAACACACAAGTTTAGTGAATATTGTAGTTTCCAAGAGGATGTTTTGAACAACAGCCTAAATTTAATTATGCTTTGAGTAATTACCTCACAGGATGCATGTTTGGAATTTCTAAGGAGTTTCTGTTTACTGCTGAGACTGTTCTCCAATTGTGGTTATCTCTGAGCAGAGTTATCCTGGACGCCAATGGGTTATGTTGTCCGTCAGACGTTATCTACAGAACCATTACCAGCCCCTAGAAATGTTACTTCTGTGATAAACCTAAAGACAGTTGTTTCAGCAGCAAATCCTAAAAATGGTAGCGTATCGTCTTCACAAGTTTTATCTTCGGATTCTTCCTACAACAGAGAGAAACCCATTGGCCATTCACCTAAAAAGGTATATGTCACATTTGGATAATGTAGGTCTCCTGTACTGCTGCATGGTCTTTTTTTCTTTTTCTCAAATGCTGACTGAAAGGGTTTCATTCTATACTGTGGTCAGTCATCTGAGTTGGTTGTGCTTGGGTTTGGAAAAAAGAACAGGACCTCAGTCAAGGAATGTAAGTAATAGCTTCATATGTGAGTGAGGGTATATGTTTTACACCAGTGGTCTTAACATATCTATGGGCCATTTTGAGTTTTTTAAAGGAGAGCTGCTGGCAGAAGTGTATGCTGTGGTGCTGCATTCTTTCTCCCAGTCTTTTGTCTACTGAATTTAAATTACTTTTATTGACTAGGGCATTAATTGCACAATAATTCAATTCCAAATTTTTGCATTCATTTGATTTATGCTACCAATTCTTGGTTGATTGCAGCTTACATACTATAAGATAGAATTTCAGAATTGACTTTTTCCTTTCAGTTCAAATCATTTTAAGCTATCATTTTTGTTGATCCCTAGATTTGTATCTTGAAGAGCGTTTTTAATTGGTCTAGATTTTGTTCTTGATTTTCAGTGTATTGATACATGAAGTCCGTCCAGAAGGTATCCAGCCATATAATATGAAAAATAAAGACATTCATTGAAAAAGATACAAGATACAAGAAACATTGTACATAGGACAATATGACACTTCAGTCTCCTTCAAAGTAGGCACCTTGGGACCTCACACAGTTCTCCCAATCACCATCAGTTGCCCCATCGTATTTTCCTGAATCTCATCAATGTTCTGAAATCTCTTCTCTTTCAAAGGTGATTTTAGTTTTGGGAAAAGCCAGAAGTCACAGGGTGCCAAATCTGGGCTGTATAGTGGCTGAGTCACCTGAGTGATCTGATGTTTTGCCAAAAAGCTCTGCACAAAATGTGATGCGTGAGCAGGTGTATTGTCGTGATGAAGCTGCCAATCACCAGTTGTCCGTAGAAGGCTTTCTGAATCACCTGGATAGTTTCTGCGTAGGAATGGTCAAGCACAATACAAAATTTGATGCAGATTCGTTGCTCTACTCACTCAGTCATTTTTAATGCAATGGCCACACAGTACACATGTTAACTCAATGGCATCTACAGCTCCCACTGACTAGTATAGTGAAGTCATCATTGTTCACTTATGTGCATTCCAGTCCACCCGCCATGACTGCCAGGTTACATGGATGTCGTGCAAACTGTTCTCGTTACATTAGCACTGGCTGGAGTTTTTCTGGACAGACCTTGTATTCTTTGTAGGCTGAAATATGGTTGTATTTCTTTAGCGCAGTGGTTTCCAGTCTTTTGAGGTATGAGGATACTTTTTGATACCCTAAGTGTCACATCCTGCACAGATGGGAGCTGTGCATTTATGCTTGGTTGATTTAAGGGAATGTGTGCAGGTAACGGTTATAGCAAGACAACCCTGTATGCTGTTCTACCCAGCTTTGTGCATTCATTTGAGGACATAGGAGGTGCAAGTGAGACCCCATCTGAGTACACCCAGAGGCCAGGGGCCCTGAGACCCCACCATGCTCTCTGTATCGGCATCAAAGGGTTCTCTCGCTGCAGCCAATCAAGTCACTCTCCGAAGTGATTTTCCTTATAGTTAACACTGTGAATCAACAGATATTTTATTTCCAAAGAATCATTTTAAAAAGGTGATAAAATGGAGGTCTCCTCTAATCTTCGAACCTAGATTGCTTTACATTGTACGTAGCAGGGATTATAGGGGTCTTAATGACTTTTCCCTTTGAAACTTTCGGTGTTGTAAATTTTTATTACTGAAATAACAAATATTGTGCTACAAGGATCTAATTATGGAAAAGGTCATCTTTCCCACAGCCCTTTGGTGCCCACTGCCCCCCAGGGAAGCCTGTATTAAACCTGGTGTGTACTCCACCTCAGGCTTCTGAAAACATAAACAAAGAGGTTTGTTTGGTTTTTTGTTTTTGTTTTTGTTTCTTTTCCTTCCTTAACAAAAATGTGGTCATTCTATATACATTAAACGTTGCCTTACCCCTTAAAAAAATACCATGGACAGCTTCTCCTGGTCAGTAGATAAACACTCATTTTAATGGCCACTGAGGCTTTTAGCTGTGAAGGTAAGTTCCCTTGGGGAATAAAGCAGGGCCCCAAACATAAAAAGGCACCCTCTTCGATCCCCATTCTGATGCAGAGGGACTAGCACTGTGCAGAGAGGTGCAGAAGCTGTCAGGGAGCGATTAGTGCTCCGAGGAGAATGTAGAGGGAGAGTCCAGATAGGGATGGGATGACTCTGGAGCTCAAATGAGGGTGTAGTTCTAGCCTTGATCCAGGTGTGAGTGTATGTGTGAAGGCCCTGAGGCCATTGCCTTGGACCTGATTGAGGAAAGGTCAGGGGCTGCAGAAAGGGTAGAAGGGGTGAAGTCAGATTCAAGATGTTTGGGATGGGCCCAGACATTCTAATTTGAAGGCTGAACCATTTGAAGGTGGTTCTTATGGGCAGTCAGTTTTAGGAACCACTGGGTCCTGGCGATTGAAATGGCACACCTGGATTTATAAAAAGACTTAAGTCAGAATTAGGAGAATTGTTAACATGGCCTTCTCAGGGTGAAAACTGGCTTATATCTAAATCTACCAGTTTCAAAATAATGAATGTAACAACTGTTCTCATTGATCTTTTCTTCACAACTATTCTCCTGAATGCTGGCTCTTTGGAAAATAGAGAATGAGGAGGCAAACTCTTAATAAAATCCCCATATAGTTATACAATTTGATATCTTTTTAAATATTTTATTTATTTATTTTTAGAGAGAGGGGGAGGGAGGGAGAGGAGAGAAGGAGAGAAACATCAGTGTGTGGTTGCCTCCCACACATTGTGTCCCCCCCACTGGGGATCTGGCCCACAACGGAGGCATGTGCCCTGACCAGGAATCGACCCAGAGACCCCCTCATTTGCAGGCTGGCACCCAACCTTCTGAGCCACACCTGCCAGGGCAACAACTTGATATCTTAATTTTGTTCTCATACAAGGAATTAAACATTCTATTGAATGTCCCAAAAACCCATGGTTTTGTTTTGTTCTAGTCTAAAGCAACACAAGGTGGTGATCCTGAGCAAAATGAAGCCTCAAGAAAGAATAAGAAAAAGAAAGAAAAGTCTAAATCAAAATATGAAGTCCTGACAGTTCAAGAGCCACCAAGGATTGAAGTATATATTTATTTCTTCCCTTGCGTGGTATAATATATGGTTCTGTCTTAATAGAAATGTGGGTTCATACTGGTTTTCTAAGGGAAGATCTTCAACATTTTCTTTAATCATCATTTCCCTAGTGCTAAAGAAAATAGCCATTATCTATTTTCCTCACCTCTTCATTTTTAGGTCCCGACACAGTACCTATCTCATAGCAGGCACTCAGTAAATGTTGGAGTGAATGAATGAATTTGATCTAGACCCAGGGGTGTCAGACTCATTTTCACCAAGGGCCACATCAGCCTCATGGTTTCCTTCAAAGGGCCAAAGTAATTTTAGGACTGTATAAATGTAACTACTCCTTAACTGTTAAGGAGTTGAAATTACATTTGGCCCTGTGAAGGCAACTGCGAGGCTGATGTGGCCCCCGGTGAAAATGACTTTGACACCCTTGATCTAGAGACAAAACTACGCATATTAAAATCAAATAGTTTGTGTACCATAGTATTACTATTTACCCCTATGTATCTTCTTTACCTGTTTTTTTTGTTGTTATTGTTGTTTTAATCTTTGCTTTGGCATGTTGGCTTTTGCAGGGCTTCCTTTTTTATCCAAAAATCTTATTATAATGTGCTTCACTAGAAAGAGAAATTTAGAATACCAGAGAGCCATCGTGGGGCCTGGTCACAAGAATGTCATGGATTTGCAAAAATGCTGTTTAAATTGTCCTGACTGCTCCAAGAATGTCTCTGTCCTTGGCTCTGACCGTGTTTTTCACAGGTCTGCAGTAGTAGACTCAGCAGCCTGGCTCCTGGTGCCCACAGAAGGGTCAGCGGTGTTGCGCAGATGTCTGGCTTGCCTAAGCCAAGGCTTTCCCACAAACCTGGGAGTTTGGAACATTTCCTTGAGATTAGTGGAGTCATGTTTGCAGGCCTATGACCATGGCAGAGCGTTATGGTTTGGGCCAATAAAAGAGTTCATATTTTTGTCCCTATTTCTCACATAACTTCTCCAAGGCACCTAAAATTTTGACAGAAGCACATAAGACATTTTAAAATGACTTAAATATTTTTTTAGAGGCCCTTTGCCTCTCTTTCCATTTTTTAGCCTGGTATCAGCACACATGACAGCACACTTACATCCTCTGGTTCTGGATTGATGGGTTTCCTAATGCAAAGCCTAATAGAAGGAAGGGTGCTTCAACACTGCCATGCCATGGTCGTCAGGGGCAGCTCTGTTTACTCCTTGGGGACCCTGCTCTTGTTTTCTGGAGTGGGAGGTTGGAACTGTGGTCTTTAAATTGGTTCTAAGAGTAAAATTAAGCAGAAGCCCTTAGGTAATAATTTTTTGATCTGTTTTGTATCTCCTTGGTGCACTTCTATGGGAGCCTATCATAGAAAATATGAACAAGGAGAAGGCTTCACTTGGGCATATTTGAGTCTCATGATTTATGAAGTGCTAAAGGGTGTGTGGTTTACTTAGGATGCTGAGGAGTTTCCCAATCTCGCAGTTGCATCTGAAAGAAGAGACAGAGTAGAGGCACCGAAATTTCAATCTAAACAGCAGCCACAGGTAAATTTTAGAGTGAAACCACAATTGCTTTAGGCCTAACTTTTCCTGCTAAACTGAACTCTTGAGGAAAAACTGCTTTCCAGACTTCTTTGTGTATGGAAAACTGTTTTTGTTTTGATTTATTCCTTCATTGCCGGAGGGCATCCAGTATGTTGAAGCAGAATTGCTTTTAAACTAAAACACTTTGCCACTTTTGTAATAAGACTGTTGATACCAACCACTACTATTATTAGAAAGGAGCGGAATACATACTGCTTATGAAGCTTTGATTTAAAGGAAAGAATGTAGATTCAATTTATTCAGGAAACAAGAATTCCTTTGTGAGGCAGTAATGTCTGACAGAGGGAAATAACAGAGCCACCTAAATTTTACTCTTAAGTAGTCAGAACAAACTGAAGAGAAGATTGTCCTTGTACCTCAGCCCTGCTGTGGATTCAGGATGAACTTATGGTTATTATCTAAATAGGGAACTTGTATACCGTATTTTTTGGACTATAAGATGCACCCCCTCCCAAATTTGGGAGGAAAATGGGGGTGCGTCATATAGTCCGAATGTAGCTTACATTTACATTGGTGAAATATTGTTACTTATGTTATTAAATATCTTACCACATTTTTTGCTTCAAATTTTTTTTTCCTATTTTCCTCCTCTAAAACCTAGGTGCATCTTATGGTCTGAAAAATATGGTTCTTTTCGGAATGTTTGTTGTAAGTTTTGCTTGTCAGAGGAGGGTGATTATTTTCACACTTGTGAAAAGTAAAATGCTAAACCCTTGTGTGAATTAACTTTGCATTACTATGTTATAATTTGGACACTCTATAGCCCACCTGTGCTGCAGCCCTCAGCCAGTGAGGTTTTGGTGTCCGGGAAGAGAACAGTAGGCAGGAGAGGAGGTGCTAAAGCAATGAGGCAGCCTGCCTGTACAACCTTTTACACTGTCTCAAAACCCAGTTCACAACTATGTCAGAAGTACTGTTTAGAGTATATCAAACTTTGTGTCTAAATTTAGCCCTCAACTGCTGGATGTGATTTGGACTTGTGTTAATTTTTGGCCATATCTCCCATGATTTAATGGCATTTGTTTGGCTCACTTGGACAGTTAGAAAATGAATAGGGCTAACGAGGCAATAATACTGACCAATTAGCCTCACATACAACAAACTTTTGTAGCCAAAGACTTTATACAGGTGTTGGTTTCTTGTCTGGAGATGTGCACTGCTGCTCCTAGTGGAGATGTGTGCATAATTGTAGGTGGTTTGATGTAAACCCAGTGTTGTGAAAGGAGAGGGAAGAAGTAAGTAACCACGGTGGAAATAGTGGCAGATAATGATTTGTTTGTCATACAACAAAAGCACAGTTTGTAAAATATTATAAAATTTTGATTTTTGAACTTTTTAGAATAATTTTAAAACTGGTGGAAAGAAGAGCCAAATTCCAGTGCAGTTGGACTTGGGGGGGATGCTGACAGCACTGGAAAAGAAGCAGCACACCCAGAGTCCAAAGCAGGCCTCCAAACCATTGGTGTTTTCAGGTAAAAGATGTTTTTAATCTCAAATGATTGAAAATCTTTTTCAGGTAGACTATTTGGTGATTTTTCTTTTGCAATCCAAAGTTTATAATCAAAACTATGGTACTGGAATACTGATAGACATAGACCAATGGAATAGAAATGATAGCACAGAAATGAACTCACATATGTATGGCCACTGGCTTTTTGACGGGTGCTGAGTTCATTAAAAGAACAAAGAACAGTCTCTTAAAACTTGGTTATAGGACAGCTGGACTTCCACATGCTAAAGAATAAAGTTGGACACCTACTTTACCCCATAAACAAAAATGAACTCAGAATGGATCAATGACCTAATTATAAGAGCTAAAACTGTAAAACTCTTAGAAGAAGGCAGAGGTAAATTTTTATGACCTTGAATTAGACAATGAATCTTTAGGTAGGACACCAAAATTAAAGACATTTGTGTATCAAAGGACATTCTCAAGAACGTGAAAAGACAACTTACAGAATGGAAGAAAATATTTGAAAGTTGTATCTGCTAAGGGTTTAATATCTGTATCTAATATATAAGAACTATAATTCTACAACAAACTCAAACAGTAGACAAAAGCACTGGAAACGACATTTCTCCTCAAGAAGATATACAAATGTCCAATAGCACATAAAAAGATCGTCATTAACCATTAGAGAAGTATAAGTCAAAACCTCAGTGAGGTAGTTCTTCATACTTACTCTGGTAGCTAGCTATAAGCAAATGCATGAAAATGACCAGCGTTGGCAAGGCATTGGGAAATTGGAACTCTTGTACACTGCTGGTAGAAATGTAAAAAGATGCATCTACTTTGGAAAACAGTCTGGTGGTTCTTTTGAATGGTAAATATAGATAGAGAATTGCCATGTAACTGAGTAATTGCACTCTCCTTTATCCAAAATAATTAAAAACAGACTCAGACACTTGTATACCGGTGTTCATAGCAGTATTATTTATAATAGTCAAAAGGTGGAAACACCCCAAATGTGTATCTGAATGGATAAACTAAATGTGATTTATGCACACAATGGAATATTACTCAGCCTTGAAAGGGAAGGACATGCTGCACATGCTGCCACATGGGTAGAGTTGAAAACATAATGCTAAGTGAAGTAAGCCAGTCACAAAAGGAAACATGTTGTATGATTCCACTACATGAAATTTCTAGAAGAGGCAAATTAATAGATAGTGGTTGAGTAGAGGCTATCAGGGGTTGAGGGGAGGGAGAATGGAGGGTTATCGTTTAAGGAGGACAGATTTTCAGTTTAGGGAATGAAAAAGTTTTGGAAATGGATAGTGGTGATGGTTGTACAACAGTATGAACATAATAGATGCCACTGAATTGTGCACTTAAAAACAGTTAAAATAGTAGATTTTATGTTACATGTATTTCACCACAACATTTCAAAAAGTTATTTAAATATGATTTTAAGAAGCAGATATGATGACACTGTTTACCTGGAAATATCATGATATATAAGTGCCCTGTACAGTTTCCAAGGCTGCATCTCATAGACGGGAATTACCTGTCCATTCATGGGGTGCAGCTCATAACAGTGTTGACTTGGTTCTGATAACGTCATTCTCCTCTCTGAAATGTCTTCTCATAGAGCCAAGACAGTTATAATTGCAACATGTCAGAGAAAGAAATATGCACATTTACCACCATAGTCTTTTAAGTATATTTCCTCCTTCTGAGGCAGTTTATTAATTTATTTTTAAAAGAAAATGTAGGCAATCAAGGAAATGGTTAAGAAGCTTTTTTCCCCGAAGTACTTTAAAGCAACTCATAGACATGTCATTTTATCTGTAAATAACCCAGTTAGCATCTCTGATAGTTTTATTTTTAACTAAACCACCCTACCATCCTCTCATCTAATAATATTAATGATTATTTCTTGTTTGCATATTCTATTCAGTCTATATTTGAATTTCCTTCATTGTCTAAGCAATTTGGGTAATTTTATTCATATCAGGATCTACAGGTTCATGCGTTACATGTCTGAGTAATTCTTACATATAATAGTCCCCTTTATCCATGAGGGATACATTCCAGGGCTCCCTCCCCTATAGTAGATACCTGAAACCACAGAAACCACAGTATCAAACACTGTGTACACTCTGTTTTTTCCTATATAATGCATACCAATGACAATTTTAAACTACTCTTGTGCTTTGGGCCAATAAGTAAAATAAGGACTTATTGAGCACAAACACTACAGTACTGCCATCGCTGATCTGAGACTGTTACTAAGTGACTAACGGGCAGGTAGCATGTATACTATGGATATGCTAGACCAAGGATTGATTCACGTCCCAGGCAGGCCAGTGCAAGATTTCATCACACTGCTCAGAATGGCATACAATTTATAACTTACAAATTTTTTATTTCTGGAATTTTCCATCTAACATTTTTTGGACTATGGTTGATCACAGGTAACTGAAACTGCAGGAAGCAAAACTGCTGTTAACAGGGGACTACTGTATACCAAAGCTTGGGACCACTGTCCTCCAGGATAGTCTTTCTTCAGATTGCTTTTCTCAGCTCATCTTGTGTTTGGTAAAGGCCTGTAGTGCTGTTATTGTGTATTAATGTTTTCACACCAATCCAGGTGCTTTGGTGGAAGTTGAACCATCTTTTTATCCCTATAACGAAGTCTACTCTTTCTCAGTAAAGACTATTAATGTGTGATCTCATTGTTTGAGGACATTTCTGGTAGTTTGTATTGATGATGACCCTTTTGAAAAGTCTCTTGCCACCACTTTGTTGACACCACCTTTGCAGAAGTCGGCTGTTGGTTACCATATGCATATCTTCTAACTATCTTATAAGGCCCTTATAAAAGACTAGTACTTTTCTAGTTGATTCTCTTACACTTTTCACACATAAATATATTTTCCCAATTCCCCTTGTGTGCAGTAGGTAACACTCCCTCCAGTCAATGTGATTATGATCACTACTTTATACTTCCATTGCATTCTCTGGTTCTGCTCTACTATCTTCACCTTATTCCTGTTCCCATGGGCAAGTCAACTTTTCCTTGACAGTTAACTTTGGGCTTGTTATGTTGGGTTTTTTTGTTGTTTTTTAATCCTCCCCCAAGGATATGTTTATTGGGGGGTTTTTGGCAGGCTGGGGGTGATACACTGAAATGAGAGAGAAATACCTATCAGTTGCCTCCAGTACATGCCCCAACTGACCAGGGATCCAACCCACGACCTGTTGGTGCACGGGACAGTGCTCCAACCAACTGAGCAACTCTGCCAGGACCTTGTTAAGTATTTTTTTGATGATATGGTCAGTCAGGTGTGGCTACAAGAGGAGACATAGGAGAAACTCAAGAAAAAGCAAAGTTTATTATGCTCTCAAGTCCTAGAGACAGGAGGCATGGCAT
Organism: Desmodus rotundus; assembly: GCF_022682495.2. Classification (NCBI taxonomy): domain Eukaryota; kingdom Metazoa; phylum Chordata; class Mammalia; order Chiroptera; family Phyllostomidae; genus Desmodus; species Desmodus rotundus. The sequence continues at coordinate 83,272,694 of NC_071387.1, forward strand.
ACAGGGCCCACGTGGGGATGTACCAGGTAGGCAGGAGGCAGAGGGCAAAATGGAGGGGAAGGTTGAGTCCAGAGCATTTACTGGGAATTTTTCTCTGGGGACCCTCCTTCCCCAGGCCTACTGTTAGGACTATGGAGAGTCACAGGGCAATGGGGTGCAGGGGTGTAGACAGGAGTGACCAGTGCTGGTGGGCTTGGGTGGCAGATAATGCGGGAGCCTAGTTGAGGTCCTGAACTCACAGTTGGCATTGGAGATGGGGAGAGCAAGCGAATGTAGGCAGGGTTGTTATGGTCTTGTTTTTCAAGAACAGCTGATGACAAGAGCCAAGCCAGTTACACGTACGTTTTAAACATAATGGTAAGAGCACATTTCCACAGGTAGCCAGCATCTGTGCCGTACGTAGCCAAGGCTAGAAATGGCACAGAGCAGGGGCATAGTAGACACATTCTACACTGTAGCAGTGAATCACACAGGAGAGAGTTAATGGATACACCTGGTTAAAACACACTAATAACCTAAATTCCACACTTAAGGAGTTTGGGTAAATACATTTGGAAAAATATTGATGGTTGTTGAAGCTGGACAGTGGATACGTACTTTTTGCTGTTACGCTGTTCTCTTTTCTTTGATGTATGTTGTAAATTTTCTAATTAAAAAGTAGGGGGAAAGTATACATGAATGAACTATTTCCTGGGAGGGGGAGAGTAAGGTGTAGGAAGTAGAGCAGAACCAGAGAATGCAGTAGAAGTATCGAGTAGTGATCATAATCACATTGGAGGGACTTTTACCTACCACACATGAGGGGATTTGGGAAAATAGGTTTATGTGTGAAAAATGCAAAAGAATCAACTAGAAATGTTACAAGACTCTTACAAGGGCCGTACACAATAAAAGTTATGCATATGGTAACCAGTAGCTGACTTCTGCAAAGGTGGTGTCAACTGAAAGTGGTGGAGAGAGACTTACTCAGAAGGGTCATTGTAAGTCCAAACTACCAGAAATGTCCTCAGTCAAAGAATGAGATCACACATTAGTAGACTTTACTGAGAAACAGCAGGCTTCATTATAGGGATAGGAAGATGGTTCTTCCTGAATTAGTTAATGATTTTTTTAGATTCCCCCCCAAAAACACTTAAGTTACATGACAGTCATTGCCAGTTAGAAGAATGTCTCAGGGACAGTTTGAGTAATGAGGATGAGTAAGGTTGTGGGGACGGGCGGAATGGCATGGGTAGCCCCTGATTTGTGCAGGGAGCCCTCCCTGAGGCATGTGTTCTCACTGTGTTGCAGTGGGGGCAGTTCCTATTCTCTCTAAAGAGGCCATATCAGGGAAGAAGGGCCACCGCTTTAGCCAGGTAAATACCCCACACAACCCCTTGGACTCCAGTGCTCCTCTGATGAAGAAGGGGAAGCAGAGGGAGGTCCCCAAGACCAAGAAACCTACCTCATTGAAGAAGGTGAGTGGTGCTGCATTTCAAACTGAGCACTAGAAAACCTACAGCATTACTTCTTTCAACTCAGGTTTTAGGTTTTCATTTTCTAGAGGATGTGTTAGTGATTCTCTGAAAAATGATCCCTCACTAGCCTAGTGACGCAGTGGGGTGGCCTCAGCTACTAGCTTGGGAAGGGAGCCATTTTAAAAAATACTTGGCAGTGACATGGACAGAAAACGAGAAATGGGAGGGGTTATATTCTCCTTATTCACTTGATACCCTCATCCTACTTGAGGGATCTGTCTGCTGTTCAGATTCAGTGACCATTGGACACTTCCTGGTAGACACTCTATCAGGACTGTTGCATGCGTTCTTTTATTTAATTCTCAGCCTGTGATGTGTGGTCAGTCTAAGATGGGGAAGTGTCTTGTGTGGGGTCAAGTGAATGTGAAGCTGTGCTGTTGCATCAGAACCCAGGTTGCATTCATCCTGCTCAGTGCACCTGTGTGCGGGATATGCTGCTCCTGGGCCAACCCCCCAGGACGGCGTGGGGGGTCGTGTTGCTGTTGTGAAGGCATGGATGGGCACACTGCCAGTAAGCTGACCTTGAGTGGTTTATTTTGCAGAAGACCTTATTGGTAAGTACCGGTATTTAGGTACTTTAATCATTTATTCAATTTTAAAGATTATTTTGAAAGAACGGGAAGAGAGAAAGCAGCAGCGTCTCCAAGAAAACACTGTGAGCCCAGAAGCTGACGATACACAAGACGTAGAGAGTGGTGGTGATGACCTGGCTCTCGAACAGGGTGAGCCTTTAGTTACCCAGTTCTTTTGGGTGTGTGTTAAAGAATCCTTCAGTGGGGCAACTGTGCAGCAAACCACCTGGAATTCTGCCAGCCTCTGGCCACTTTGTGGTAAAAGCAAGGCAACATTGAACCCTGAGAATGCAGATGTTTTCAGACTCCAAACTTGACAGTTAGAGGATGTCCCCATGGGCGGTGGGCTTGTGAGGGACAGGGGATGAGGCCCCTGAGTTTCATCTGTATGGCATTAGATGGTCCTTGCGACTTGAAGCAGCTTTGAGAATTCACCTCACTAACTGCAAAGCTGCTTCCCATGAGTGCGAGATACAGTGTCTTAAAAAGAACGTGTTTAGTAAGCTTTTTGTTGAATGATACACTCAGGATATACACTAAAGATATAGCTTGAGGACTTCACAAAGTGAACATAGCACTAACTTGAGGAACAGAGTAGCCCTACTCAGAGTAGTTCCTGGTGTCCCAGCCCAAGGCCTGGCATCAACCACAGTTGCACTGACGAGCCTTTGGGCTTCCTTCCCAGGGCATCTTGCAGTGGGTGCCCCTCTGGCCAGCAGTATGTCTGTGGCCCAAAGGGGCAATTCCCAATTGTCATTGCTGCAGAGTCCAGTTGTACAAATGTGCCATGGTGCCATTAGATGCAGAATCACTGTGGCAGTGTGGTGTGGAGGGTGTGAGCACTCCTTCCTGCTGGCATTTCCCCAGGTAGATTGCAAGCTTGGGTCCATGCGGTCCAGCCTCGGAGGCTCCTGCCAGAGGCTTTCAGGTGTGTTACCAGTTCCACCCACAGTGGGTAGAGGTCATCTTGAAAAACATTGTCTTTATTGTGTCTGCCGTCCTGGCTGGTGTGTGTGCCCCTGAATTCCTTCTCTAGTGAGCTAATACCTCCCTTGCACTCTGGAAATCTCCAGAAGGAACATTTGGGGACTGTAGCAATTACTGAATCCTGTCTGATATGTTTAAGCACACCCCTTGAAGGGGCTCTTATAAATTAGATATTATAGGTTAGCTCTTATTTAAGGATTATTTGATAAAAGAATAGTCTCAAGCATTTAAGTGCAAAAATTTCAGAACACAACCTACTTTTAACACTTCCTAATAGGTACTTCAGATTAAATTAAAAAATTAAAATACAAATTTGGCCACTGGACCACATACTTAAAAATGGTTAAAATGGTAAGTTTTATAAATGTTTTGCCACAATAAAAGTAAATAATTAAACTGGGTTTAGGAAGGCACTTCCAGGCAGAACAGAAAGTTGCCAGGTTCTTCTGTTTTTCCAAAGTCATTCACATCACTGCTGCCAACTGTGGTGCTCAGCAGCTGTGTTTGAACGAGGTGGGTGTGGGTTGCATCTGGCTGCTCTGCTAACAGGGCCATGCGAGACACCGTGGGCCATGCCTTTTTTTCTGTGAAGCTCCAGGGAAAACAGAAGTGTCAGCATGCACCACTCCTGCGGTAGAGAACAACTCAGAAGAGCTACTGGAAACTGAGATCCATAAGGAGGTGGCAACCTGCTGCTTGGTCTCTGAAGGTGCCAGCTGCCCCAAGATCCACAGCCGGAGATTCAGGGAGTGAGTGAGGCCTTAGAGATGGGAGGGGGTGCTATGCTCACTCTGGCCTTGGGTGTGAGAGTGGTTCCACCCTGATGTGCTCAGACTGGAAAGCTGAGAGCTGGGGCCATGTTTTTATCCTTCCAGTAAAAGTGGCCAGGTACCTAGTCATACCACTTGTCAGGGCTACTGAATCTGCTTCTACGAGGTCTGTCATCCTACTGATGTGATGGCAGAAGTGCCCATAAATCCAGGTTTCCAGTTGGGAATGGCTGGTGAGTGATAGTACGTGACATTCGGGTTCCCTTTCATGGTTTAACTTCTTCACATAATTTCTTAGGGAGCTCTTCCCCCCACCACACTTTTCTTCCAGGGCAGACTCTCCAGGTGTTTTCAGGAGGAAAGGTGCACAGGGAATGGCCACAATAGGGGAACACTTGAAAAGCCATGGTAGAGGACTGGATGTAGAGCTTCTGTCCCTTGTAGGTGGCAGTGGAGGAGGGTGCTTCAATCCTTTTATTAAATCCAGTCAGGAACCCCACTTTTGATTAGTATTGCTTGTTAAAGTGATTTCCTGAGCGGGGGCTGTGTCATCTGCATGTCTCTTGAGGTGGGACAGGAGCAACCTGCAGTGTCATGGCCAGCAGAAAGCTGACAGCATCTAATGTTTCTTTTAGTTACTGCAGCCAGGTGCTCAGTAAAGAGGTAGACGCCTGTGTTACGGATCTGCTCAAAGAGCTGGTCCGTTTCCAAGACCGTATGTACCAGAAAGATCCTGTCAAGGCCAAGACCAAACGCCGGCTTGTGCTGGGGCTGAGGGAGGTGCTCAAACACCTGAAGCTCAGAAAGCTGAAATGTGTCATCATCTCTCCCAACTGTGAGAAGATACAGTCGAAAGGTAATGGTGCCTTGTTGTCCCTGGTACATTGCTTACCATGCCTTGGTCAGGAGTGACGCATGGGCAGTGTTTTCTTTTAATTGAGTAATTTGCTTCTGGCATTTATGTGCCCACCACATGCCTTACTCTGTGAGGCAGCCAAGCCCCTATAGTCTTCATGGCATAGTTCTAGCTGGGCCCCCTGCAGGCCTCTGGCAGCAGGAAAGTGTGTGCTCCATTATGTAGCTTGCTGGGCATGCCATTGGTTTGCACTGGAGCAAGGGAGGGTCAGTGTCACTTACACCACAGAGGTTATGTGACTAGCAGCCAGGCAGTGGGCTTCTATCCATTTCATTTTGTTTTTCTTTTTATTTTTTAAAAATACATATTTTATTGATAATGCTATTACAGTTGTCCCATTCCCCCCGCTTTATTCCCCTCTACCCTGCACCCCCCCCCCCCGCATCCCCCTCTCCCCCTTAGTTCATGTCCATGGGTCGTACATATAAGTTCTTTGGCTTCTAATTTTCCCATACTATTCATAACCTCCCCTTGTGTATTTTGTACCTACCATTTATGCTACTTATTCCTGTACTTTTTCCCCTATTTCCCTCTCCCCTTCCCTTCTGATAACTCTCCCTATGATCTCCATTTCTGTGATTCTGTTCCTGTTCTAGTTGTTTGCTTAGGGTTTTTTTGTTTGTTTTAGGTTTGGTTGTTGATAGTTGTATTTGTTGTCATTTTACTGTTCATAGTTTTGATCTTCCTCTTTTCCTTAGATATAAAAGTCCCTTTAACATTTCATATAATAAGGGCTTGGTGATGATGAACTCCTTTAACTTGACCTTATCTGGAAAGCACTTTATCTATCTTTCCATTCTAAATGAGAGTTTTGCTGGATAGAATAATCTTGGATGTAGGTCCTTGCCTTTCATGACCTGAAATACATCTTTCCAGCCCCTTCTTGCCTATAAGGTTTCTTTTGAGAAATCAGCTGGTAGTCTTATGGGAACTCCTTTGTAGGTAACTGTCTCCTATTCTCTTGCTGATTTTAAGATTCTCTCCTTCCCTTTAATCTTGGGTGATATAATTATGATGTACCTTGGTTTGTGCTTCCTTGAGTCCAACTTCTTTGGGACTCTCTGAGCTTCCTGGACTTCCTGGAAGTCTATTTCATTTGCCAGATTGGGGAAGTTCTCCTTCATTATGTTTTCAAATAAATTTTCCATTTCTTGCTCTTCCTCTTCTCCTTCTGGCACCCCTATAATTCGGATGTTGGAGTGTTTAAAGTTGTCCCGTAGGTTCCTCAGCCTCTCCTCATTTTTTTGTGTTCTTGTTTCTTCCTTCTGTTCTGGTTGAATGCTTATTTCTTCCATCTGATCCAAACTGTTGATTTGAGTCCCAGTTTCCTTCGCATCACTATTGGTTCCCTGTACATTTTCCTTTATTTCACTTTTCATAGCCTTCACTTTTTCCTCTATTTTGTGACCATACTCAACCATTTTTTGTGAGCATCGTGATAACCAGTGTTTTGAATTCTGCATCTGATAGGTTGGCTATCTCTTCATTGCTTAGTTATATTTTTTCTGGAGCTTTGATCTGTTCTTTCTTATCAGCCATATTTTTTTGTCTCAGCACACCTGTTTTGTAGTAAGGGGCAGAGCCTTAGGTATTTGCCAGGGAGGGGCAACCCAGGTTGCTGTGTTGTGGCGCTGTATGTGGGGGAGTAGTCAGAGAGGGAACAATGCCGCTTACTCTGCTATCAGCTGGCTTTCAGTCACTTCCTCTGATACCTACAAATTGGGCCTTTCTGGTGCTAATTTCCAGGTAGGTGGATTTGTGTACATTCTAGGACCCTGTGGATCTTTCAAAGGAACTCTCCTGTGGGTCTAGAGTTTCTCCTGCTGCCTCAACCCCCACAGGTTTTTTCAGTCAGAGGTTTTGAGGCTTTATTTCCTCACACTGGAACCCTGAGTTGTGTGGTCTCTGTCTTGCTCCCCAGTTGTTCTGTCCAGTTTTTCCACACACAAATGTGGGACCACCTGCTCCACTAGCTACCATCTCCCAGTGTGGCAGCCACCACTTTGCCTACCCTGGTTCTTCAGCCGCTGCCTTGCCACGAGTCCTCTTTGCCTTGGCTGTGCATCTGCACCCCTCCTACCGGTCTGGATAAATGTTTCTTTTTGAAGTCCTTGGTTGTGGGACTTCTGTACAGTTCGATTTTCTGTCAGTTCTGGTTGTGTTTTGTTTTTAAATTTGTCGTTATCCTTCTTTTGGTTGTGTGAGGAGGCACAGTGTATGTACCTACACCTACATCTTGGCCAAGAGTCCTTATTTTACTTTATTTTTTTAAGATTTTATTTACTTATTTTTAGAGAGAGGGGGTAAGGGAGGGAGAAAGAAAGGGAGAGAAACATCGGTCAGTTGCCTCTCACACGCTACCAACCCAGGACCTGCCCAGCAGCCCAGACATTTGCCCTGACTAGGAACTGAACTGGTGACCTTTTGCTTTTTGCATGATGACGCCCAATCCACTGAGCGCATTGTTTAAGGCCTCATGTTCCATTTTAAATTTCCTAGTTCTGTCTGTGATGAACTCCTGTGTCTGCTCCCTCATTAAAGATGTGGGTTTGTCCAAGCACTTGGCCATCTTACTAATGCCATAGGTTCGGTTTTGTTTTGTGAGGTATGAAATGCTGGTGAGGTGATTGACAGTGGACTCTTATATGTGACCTCTCTCCAGTGGCCCTTGGCTTGTCCATTATATGTCCTCCACAGGCTTTGCATAGGGGGACTGGTAGTCAGGAGCAGAACATTGCTGCAGACATTGGCCCTCCATATATGTATCTGGACATTCACACGCTTTCCCCATCGCAGTCCTTTGTGCAGCTGTGACAACTTCAGTTTAGTGGAATTGCCTTTGCAAGTGAGCTTTTCAGTTGCCATGTCCCATCTGAACAGTTGAGGTCCCTTACTTGTGTGCAGCCCCCAGGGGCCCAAGAACAGTAGTGAGACCTGCTCAGTTGCCAGCCTAGCAGTCTTGCTTATCTCAGCTTGGGGCAGGGTCCAGTCTTCCCCTGTCGAAATGGGACAGCTAGGGCTGAAGAATGACCTCTCATTCTTTTGTGCATTTACATCTTTAAAAAACAAACAAAAAAATGGGTATGTTTGTATTTAGTCAACAGTCCTCTTCTCTGTGCCAGAGAACCGAGCTAAGATTTTACTGATAGGCATCTTGAGGATTTGTTATGTATTTAAAACACATTGTGGTCACGTGGACACACTCTGCCTGACACATACCAACTCCCAGAATCTCAGAAGGAAGTTGGTCTCAGCATAAACCTCAGAGTTCTCACAAGCAGCACAGGCACATCAGCCACTCTGACCAGATAGGGAGCCCTCTCTAAACCCAACATTTCTTGCCAGCCAAGGTCCAACTGCATAAGCAGGTCTCTATAGGGATAGCAGCAGTCAGCTGGCTGGGTTGATCTTTTCTGCTGAACTTGGATTCATGATCAACCCAGGGCTGAGCTGGACCTGAGGCAGAGCGACCCTGGAAGGAGAGAAGACTCAGCTGCTGTTTAGAGGACTGAGGCAGTCTCTGGTGATAACTTGTAATTATGTCACCTTATCTCTGCCCGCCTCCCCTTTCCCCAGCCTGCCCAGAACTGGTGTTTTTCTTTGGTGTTTATATCCCCAGAGGTTGCCTCCTCATGTTCTTCTGGTAGATCTGGAGTAGGGGCGGATGAATTAAAGGATGTGGAGCTTAAAAATTAATGCCCAGATACACCAGCTGCAGAATTGAGTTTCTAGTTTGCACAGTGGGAGGGATATACACTAGGGAAGTTCCTCTCTTGGAAGAAAATTCAGTAACCATGTATTTAGTTCCCAGAGGGTAAGTGGTATTGGGGAATCTCTTCTTTTCATGAAGATGCTGTATGTCTGTACAGGAGAGGTCTACATGCGGAGGGAAGGAGCATGTGACACATGCTGTGGTCCTTCTAGATGCTAGGTTAAAACAGCTCACTATGTGAGGGGTCGGATACATTGTTTTATTAGTTTCTTTTGAGGGGTGAATCCCTCAAATGTCTTCAGCTGCTTAGAGGCAGCCACTGTTGCCAGATTTTTATGTATTGTTGATAGTCCACATGTGTCTATAAACACTGTGTGTGTGTGATCTGGCCTCCTGGACCCCTGTGTACCTTTTATAGCTTCAGTGTCTCCACATCCTTTTGTTACACTGGTGCATACAGACTGTGTTGCTCTTGAAAGACTGCACAGTCCCATATAATGGGCACATCAGTTGTTTTTAGACTTCACACCTGTCAGTGAGTTAAACACTCTTGTTTGTGTGAACATCTCTAGGTTTCCTATCGAGAATGGAAGGGCACGTGCATGATAACAGTGCTGTGCCTGACACCTCCAGAGACACCATAATCCCCCATAGGCTTAGTGCACCCCCTCCTTACCCCCCCGCTTGAGAGAGGTTGAGCATCTTTTCACTTGTTTTCAGGGCATGGTATTTTCTGTGAGCTGTTGGTTCATATTCTTTGCCCATTTGTCTTTTGGGAGGTTGATCTTTTTTACATAGATACTACGTTTTTTAAAAACAAGGAAGTTAGCCCTTTTTGTTAAGAGTGATAAATGTTTTTCTGGTTTTTCAGTAACCTGTTTTCTTTTCACCTTTTTTTTGACCATGCAGGGAGTAGATGTATATATCAGTATTTTTTTATTCCTACGTTTTTATCACATCTAGGTTTTATATCAGTCCTTGTCCTTCCTCCTCCCAGGGAATTAAAGTTTTCTTAATTCTGATTTTTCCCCCTGTTCACCATGTTTTCATGTTTGTTTATGTAGCATGTATTTCAGTCTAAGATAGATCTTTGCAGAGGCTGGCCCACTTTGTCCCTTCTCCACTGCTCACATGCTTAAGATCTGCGTATTTGGGTCATTTCTGGACCCTCTCTCCTGTCACCCTGCATTCCCTTATTTTTGTTCTTATAGCACACTGTTTTTGTTTTTAAAGTTTTTTTTTTAAATTTATATTTTGAAAGAGAGATCAAGAGAGGGAGAGAAACATCAATGTGCAATACTGATTGGTTGCCTCTCGTATGCCCTGACTGGGAATCGAACCAGCGATTTTTTGGTTTGCAGAACGACGCCAACCCACTGAGCCACACCAGTCAGGGCTGATGATGCTAGCCTGATATTTTCCTTTTTCAAAATGCTGTTTTTACTTGTGTGTTTTTTCATATTTTTTAAAAAATGCATTTGTAGTAAGTCATAGTGTTTGAAAGTTTTAGGTTGATGTAGAATCAGTGTTATAATTTTGGATCATCCTGTCCAAGAGCAAAGGTGACTTCTGTTTGTTTTAATTTTCTGTTGCGTTTTAATACCATGTTGAAGTTGTTCTGTGAATCTGTCATGTGTCCTGATAAATTGATTCCTGTCTGTTACAATCTTGTGGTATCTTTCATAAGTGGAGTCATTTCTCCATCATGCGTTCTAGCTGGCTGCGTGTGTGTGCCAACTCGTGGTTTCTGCTTATTTGTGCACAGGCTCCATACATAGTGCTCTTGTTGGTGGTAATTCTTTGGTGCTGCTGGCTTTCTAACTCGGCAGGCTTATCCCTGCACACAAAGTTCCTTTACCCTCCTTTCTTAAACTCACTCTGCCTATCCCTGCTCTCCGGGTCACCAGCTCTGGCTGGTGCCTCTCTGGGAGGCAGAGGCGGATGGTTGGACAGTAAGCCCACGGGTGGTCATGTTGAAGGCATTGGTCATGTGGGGTAGGTGCCCAGTGATCTCTCTGCTGCAGATTCCCTTCTGTAAGTGTAGTGTTTTCTGAAGATACAGGAAGTAATACGTGAGGAAGTTAGAACAGTGGCCTGGCATTTAGTGAGTGTTTAGTAAATATTCCTAAGACTTTCTTAGGGGTAATGCCAGCTGGTGACTCAACGTAGGCATGTTTCGTTACATTAAGGAATGGTCATTTGTGTGAATTCTTCCAAATGGCTGAGAGGAATAGTGTACTTATATTGCAGTGACCTGCTTTCTCCTGGTGACATCTGGCATAGGCCACTGATTGAAATAAAGAAGGTATCTGGAGAGTATTGTTTTGTAGCAAAAGCCCTTCCAACCAGTATCCCTACCATGTTTCCTTGTCCTTGGACAGGTGGGTTGGACGACACCCTGCACACCATTATCAATTATGCCTGTGAACAGAACATTCCCTTTGTGTTTGCTCTCAACCGCAAAGCTCTGGGGCGCAGTTTGAACAAAGCTGTTCCTGTCAGCGTGGTGGGGATCTTCAGCTATGATGGGGCCCAGGTGAGTTGGGAGGAGGCTCCAGCCTGTCAGCACTGCTTGTGGGAGGGAGGCAGTAGAGATAGTATGGTCTGCAGACAAAGCCCAACAGAGCCACACAGCCTCAGTGGACTTTGTTTCAGTGGACTTCCATGGAAGGAAGTGTAATTCCAAGTTTAGCTCTGGGATTACTGCTGCCACAGAGGTGCCCTAGGCTCCCTGTTCTTCTCTCAGGGTGGCAACTTAGGCATTTGTCAGCCTTCTTTGTGGAGGGTGCCAGTGTGGTTTGCAGGAGAGCCCTGTCTTCTGTGGTCAGGGGACATCACCTGTGCACTCACTTCTGTCGAAGGACCAGTTCCACAAGATGGTTGAGCTGACGATGGCAGCGCGGGAGGCGTATAAGACCATGCTGGAGAATGTGCGTGGGGAGCTGGCAGGAGAGCTTGGGTCGCAGGCCCCAGCCAGCCTACCTGTGCAGGGCACCAGCTACTCAGCAGAAGACAGTCCCCTGGCTTCTCCCAAGACAGAAGAGCCATACTACAGTGAGTGCTGGGGAGGGTCTGAGTCTGGGCAAAGTGTCCTTCAAGTCTTTGTGGACTTTGATTAAAGAGTCCAGGTGCCTGGGAGTCTGCAATAACACTGGATGCAGAAGGCCCAGCCAGTTCAGTCCTGTCCATTATCTGAGAGGTGTTCTCAGACCACTGGTCAGATGGCCTTCAGAGAGAGCATGGCTGCAAGAACAGCTGTATCCTTGGCAGAAAGTTGATAAGGTCACCGAGTGCTGAGGTGTGATTGTGCTGCTCACAACTGGGGTTCAGGGGTGCATTGGAGATGGTGGGTTGAGCCCATGCCAGACCCCACACAGGGGACTGAGCCGCTGAACAGTACGCTTTCCACGAGAGACTGTCCTGACTGCCCCTGCCTATTCATAGTTGTGCTGCTTTCTCATTTCCAGTTGAAGTCTGGAGAAAACATCTGGAAGTGTACAGTCAGTGTGCCCTAGAGCTAGAAGAATCGCTGGAGTCTTCAACCTCTCAGATGATGAACCTGAATTTATAAGAAGAGTTCTTTTGTGTGTTTGTGTGTTTGGAGTAAGGAGTTTTGAACAACTTTGTGTTCCTTCTTAGTTCTTCGTTGATCTAATGTATTTGTAATGTGTTTAATTGGGACATTAGCAGCATGGAGGGCACAGGAAGCAGCCTTTGTGACATTCAGAGTGCACGTGCCATGAACGAGGACCTGGGCATGCTGACTGAACCTTTCCTAAAAGCCCTCTGAGCACACTGAATCTGGAAAACACTGGAAAATGTGGTACTCTGAGTCTTCTGCTGCCAAGGAAACATCCTGTCCATTGCAGAAGAGCTGAGGCAAGTTAGTTTGTGGACAACGGGGGCAGTGTGGCTGATGTCCTCTTAGTCGTGGTGACTCAGCCCTGCAGGGAGCCAGCATTAGAACAGGAGGGAGGGAGGGCCCTTCCTCAGGACATGGCCTTTCAGCAGGAAGAGTGGGGATATTTGGAGGGTTTGCTAAAATGAGCCTCAAAAGGAAAATCAGTTTTCTAACCTGTGGCCTTTGACATGAATTACTTCTGTTAGTCTTTATTTTTCATAGAAACAATATATTGAAGTTCCTAAAGTTCAGTTTTATTAATCTACGTATCTTTTTTTATAAATGAATATATTCTGAATGTGGTTTCTATATCAGAAGCCAGGAGACCAGAAGGTTACTTTCTTATTTTCCTGTTCAAGAGGGCTTATTTATTTTGAATAAAGAGTGATTATTTAATTTCTCTGGAGACTGGTTATCTGGTCATTTGGTTTATCCTTGGTCTCTTTCTTACCTGGTTCTTCCTTTGTCCTGAATTGTGCCTTTCAGACTTTGAATGGAAGGGGACTGAGCAGGGAGAGGTTTACTATGCCCAGACCTCCTGGGGCTGGAAGTAGCAACTGCTAAGATCCCAGACCCTCAGATATATGCCGTCACCAGACCCTGCCTCAGTCCACCTGCTTGCACACTTGTCACAGGATATGGCAAGATTGGAGGGAGTTTCATTGGTTTGTGCTTGTCGGGCAGACAGTGTATGGGTGTTGGCTTTGAAAATACTCTTAGTCGAACTTAGTTATACCAAATACTGTATCTCTGAGAGGTAAGCAGCCTGTCATGAGCAAATAAAAGTGGAATAATGAGACAGAAATGGTACACTGTGTGGTCAGGGCTAACAGTATGACCAGAGGTTGTGTGTATGAAGCACCTACCTCTCCTGTCGTCTCTGACACTTATTATTCCCAGTATGTGCCCTGCGCATGCTGAGGTGTTGAAATGGGGACATAGGATCTGGTTGACCAGCTCCTAACTTTCAAACCCTGAGTCTTGTCCATGAGTTTCTGTCTCTGGACTGCCAGGAGGAGCAGTATCAGGAAGATCTTTCCTGCCCTCATTATAATCAAGAGGTAGCAAATCAACTGTAGCAGGTTTGAAAATAGATTATTTGAGAATAAAGTTTCTAAAATTAATTTATAGGGAGAAAATGAAATAGCCTTTCAGCTGCACTAAGCAGCCTAGAATTGGAAAACTGATAAATCAAAAAATTATTAATAGACTTCTGGTCAAGATAGCAGAGTAGGTAACTTCTGAAATCACCTCCTCCTGACCAAAATTACAACTAAATTATACAAGTATCACCACTGACAACCATCTGAAGACCAGCTATACAGAAGTCCAATGACAAAGGATATAAAGAAGAAGCCACATCATGATTGGTTGTAGGAGTGGAGATGTGGACTGGGGAGGTCCCACACACTGTGTGACAAGAAGCAGGAGGGATATCTCTACTGCAGAGATCCCCCACTGAGAAACAAGGGGTCCTGCCCTCACACCAGGTGTCCCAGCCTAAGAGTACCAGAGCCAGGAAGAGAAGTCCCTATAACATCTGGTTGTGAAAACCATCAGGGATTCTGTCCAAGAAAAAGAACTTCCAAAGAATAAGGTGCTGCCCTTAAAGGGGCCACACACAGAATCACTTGCTCACAAATTCCCTCTAAGCACCAGCACAGGGCCAGCAGCTTGAAAAGTGCTTGGGACATTTGGGGAGGAACTAAATTGGCATACTTTAGGACAGTGGCTGAAGGGGTAGGGATTGGCCACCTTTCTCCAAAGATAAGTCCTGGCAGACACCACTGTTCAGCTCTCCCACCCAGCTGTCTTCGCTAAGGTGGGCACCAAATCTGTGCTTTCCATTAACCTGGTTAACACCATTCACCCCTCACTGATGATTCCCTGAGACCTTGTTCCATCCAATCTTCTTGTCTGGCCCAAACCTCTTCCAGGGGCTACTCCACCAAATGAGCTCACCTCAGCTTGTGCTGTGTACTTGCCTCCAAATCTACAAACCTCACAGGAGTGCTCTAGTCTTGTGCTGCAGATTTTCTCAAATGTCTGCAAGTTCCACATAAGTGGCAGCTGCCCCTGAACCCTAGATGAGCAGTGGCAGGCCTCAGTGTGCACTGTAGCTTCTGACAAGCGGCCCCAAGCCCAGCACAAATGGCGACCAGTCTCAACTTGCTTTGTAACTCCCAACAGTTGGCCCCAACCCTGGCATAAGTGGTAGCCAGTTTTGGCCTGTGACATATCTCCAATTAAGCACCCACAAGCCTGGCACAAGTAGCACCTGGTCTTGGTTCTCAGCGTAGCCTCTCCCAAGTACCTCCAAGCCCAGCACAAGTGGAAATCAAACACAAATCACTTTGTTGCTTATATGCCAAGTGACCCCAAGCCTGGCACAAATGGTAGCTGACTTTGGCCTGCACCGGGGCCCCTCCCAAGAGGCTCTAGATGGTACCAGTTCCACAACTGACACACGAGAAAGGTAGCCTCAGCTGGCATCAGAGCCTACATCATATGGACAGCCCCCACATAACAGCTGGTCCAATGTAATTACAGCCAGCCCTCAGAGCCAGTCAGCTAAAGAGTCAGCACCAACCACTGATTTACCAACAGCAACTGAGACCCAACACAACCTACACAGAGGACAACCCTGGAGCACCAGGAAGACTGACTGCCACTGAGCCCTACAGGACACCTACATAAGGCCTCTCTGTCAAGACTGGGAGATGTAGCAGATCTACCTAATATATAGGAACAAACATGGAGTCGGCCAAAATCAGAAGACAAACATCCCAAATGAAAAAAAAAAAAAAAAAGGGAACCAGCACCAGAGTGGCCCAGTTTGATTGTGGGTATCGGAGTGAGAGATTGGAGTCCAGAGGAGAGTGAGGCGGGTGCCATTGCTCCCACTCGGCCCCTCCCCCACGTACAGCATCACAGCACAGCGACCAGCATTACCCCGCCCTGTGAATACCTAAGGCTCCACCCCTTAAAGTAACAGACTCGCCAAGACAAACAAACAAACAAAAATGGCCCAAATGACAGAACACTTCAAAGCTCCAGAAAAAATACAACTAAGCGATGAAGAGATAGCCAACCTATCGGATGCACAGTTCAAAGCACTGGTTTATCAATATGCTCACAGACTTGGTTGAATCTGTTCGAAAAACAGATGAAAAAATGAAGCCTATGCTAAGAGAAACAAAGGAAAATGTACAGGGAACCAATAGTGATGAGAAGGAAACTGGGACTCAAATCAACGGTATGGACCAGAAGGACGAAACAAACATCCAACCAGAAAAGAATGAAGAAACAAGAACTTGGAAAAATGAGGAGAGGCTTAGGAACCTCCAGGACACCTTGAAACGTTCCAACACCCGAATTATAGGGGTGCCAGAAGGAGAAGAGGAAGAACAAAAAATTGACAACTTATTTGAACAAATAATGAAGGAGAACTTCCCTAATCTGGCAAAGGAAATAGACTTCCGGGAAGTCCAGGAAGCTCAGAGAGTCCCAAAGAAGCTGGACCCAAGGAGGAACACACCAAGGCACATCATAATTACATTACCCAAGATTAAACGCAAGGACCTACATCCAAGATTACTGTATCCAGCAAAGCTATCATTTAGAATGGAAGGGAAGATAAAGTGCTTCTCAGATAAGGTCAAGTTAAAGAAGCTCATCATCACCAAGCCCTTATTATATGAAATGTTAAAGGGAGTTACCTAAGAAAAAGAAGATCAAAAATAGGAACAGTAAAAATGACAGCAAACTCACAGTTATTAACGACCACACATAAAACAAAAACAAGAGCAAACTAGGCTAACAACTAGAACATGAGGGTTGTCAATAAGGGAGTGGGAGAGGAAGAGGGGGGTAAAGGTACAGAGAATAAGTAGCATAGATGATAGGTGGAAAATAGACAGGGGGAGGGTAAGAATAGTGTAGGAAATGTAGAAGCCAAAGAACTTATAAGTATGACCCATGGACATGAACTATGGGGGGGAATGTGGGAGGGAGGGGGGTGGGCCGGATGGAGTGGAGTGTGGGGGGGAAATGGGACAACTGTAATAGCATAATCAATAAATATATTTAAAAAAAAAAAAAAACCTCCAGAAAAAAACTAAATGAAATGGAGATAAAGAATCTACCAGATAGAGTTCAAAACACTGGTTATGAGAATGCTCCTTGAACTATGGGAGAATAGATGAACTCAGAACATAGAGAAAACATATAAAATGAGATAGAAAACACAAGAACGAACCAATAGAATTGAAGATACAGTAACAAATGAATACACTAGTGGGATTGAACAGCAGATTAGGTGAAGCAGAGAATTGAATCAGTGGTCAGAAAGAGTAGTAGAAAATCCCCAATTGGAACAGCAAAAAAGAGAAAGAATTTTTTAAATGAGTATAGTTTAAGGGAACTTGGACAATGTCAGGTGTACCAACATTCACATAATAGGAGTCCCAGAAGGAGAAGAGGGGAGGGAAAGGGATTGAAAATCTATTAGAAGAGCTATAGCAGCTGCAGTGGTTAAGGATGTGGAGGCAGGAGCGCATTTCCTTACTTTCTGACATTAGAAGATACTTCATGTATCTCATGTATTTCCTGTTCCAGTCCTAGAATCAGCCATTTTTCCAAGGAATCTGTTTCATTTATTGAAGAGTGGTATTAGAAACTAAGATCTCCTAGTCAAGGAGGCATAGGTAAATACAGGTTGCCTCCTCATACCACCATAGCAGAAATTACAACTAGGTTACAAAACAAATAACCCAGAATCATCCGAAAATCAAGCTGTATGGAAGTCTGATAACCAAGGAATTAAAGCCACCTTCATCCAGATGGGTACAAGGGTTGGAGACACAGAGACATGTGGAGAGGCAAGGAGATGTAAAGAGGTGTGGGGAAGTGCAAGACGCAGAATGGGGGATCCCACACCTATGTGTGGTAGATAAAAATCAGGAGGGATACCTCAGGAGTGAGGGATCCCAGTCTCATACCAGGCCACCCATAAGTCTCCATAATTTCTG
Source organism: Desmodus rotundus (assembly GCF_022682495.2). NCBI lineage: Eukaryota > Metazoa > Chordata > Mammalia > Chiroptera > Phyllostomidae > Desmodus > Desmodus rotundus. The sequence goes on from NC_071387.1 coordinate 83,290,099, forward strand.
TCTGTAAAAACCAGTGGGGGTTAGGGCAGCAGAAGAAATTGAGGGATTCTCAGGAGTTTCCCCTTAAAGGGCCCGCAATTGCCTTTGAACTTAGCAGACTCACTCCCTCTGGGCTTCAGCACCAGGGGAACAGCTGGAAGAGTACCAGTGGCATACAGGGAAAAATTGAAGTGAGTGGCATCAGGGTGAGTACTGGGAGACAGCCTCCTCCGAGATAAAACTCCAGAAGGTCAGGTAGTGGCATTGTCTCCTCCTGAGCCCTTCCCCACAAGGAGCCACAGAGCCACAGAGAGTGACATGGTTTGCCGTGCCCTGGTGATTACATAAGGCTCCACTCCAACTTACCAGTGTACTTTTCTATAATAGGCCCCACTTCTAAGAGAGGGAGTCATAGCCCCTCTAACTAATAGACAGAAACAAACACAGAGAGGCTGCCAAAATGAGACAAAGAAGTATGGCCCAAATGAAAGAACAGAACAAAACAGAAAAAGAACTAAACAAAATAGAGATGATCAATCTATCAGATGCAGAGTTCAAAGCACTGGTTATTAGGATGCTCAAGGAACTCATTGGGTACTTCAACAACATAAAAAAGACCCAGGCAGAAATGAAGGTTACATTAAGAGAAATAAAAGTATACAGGAAACCAACAGTGGAAGGGATGAAGCTGAGAATCAAATCAATGATTTGGAACGTAAGAAAAAAAACATTCAATCAGAACAGCAAGAAGAAAAAGAATCCAAAAAAATGAGGATAGGCTAAGAAGCCTCTGGGACAACATCAAACATAGCAGCATCCTAATTATAGGGGTACCAGAACAAGAGAAAGAGCAAGAAATTGAAAACTTATTTGAACAGAGAGTACCAAACAAGATGGGCCCAAAGAGGACCACCCCAAGACACATCATAATTAAAATGCCAAAGGTTAAAGATAAAGAGAGAATCTTAAAAGCAACAAGAGAAAAGCAGATAGTTACATACAAAGGAGTTTCTGTAAGACTGTCAGCTCATTTTTTCAAAAGATACTTTGCAGGCTAGAAGGGACTGGCAAGAATTATTCAAAGTCATGAAAAGCAAGGACCTACAACCTAGATTACTCTACCCAGCAAAGCTATCATTCAGAATCAAAGGGCAGATAAAGTGCTTCCCAGACAAGGTAAATCTAAAGGAGTTCATCATCACTAATCCATTATTATATGAAATGTCCAAAGGGACTTACTTAAGAAAATCAAAACTACAAACATTGAAATGGTAATAAATTCACAGCTATCAACAACTGAATCTAAAAAACAAACTAAGCAAACAATCATAGATATGGAGATCATTTGGAGGATTATTGTTTGGGAGCGGGGAGGGGAAGAATGGAGGAAAAGGTGCATGGATTTAAGAAGTACAAATAGTTAGGTACAAAATATACAGGGGGATGTTAAGAACAGTATAGGAAATGGGGTAGCCAAAGTACTTATATGCATAAACCATGGACATGAACTAAGGGGGGGATTGCTGGAGGGAAGTGGGGGTACCAGGTAGAGGGGGGCAAAGGGAGAAATTGGGACAACTGTATAGCATAATCAGTAAAATATTTAAAAAATTAAAAATTTTATTTGAAGAAATAATGACTGAAAACTTACCTCACTTGGCAAAGTAAATGGACATAGAAGTCTAGGAAGTACACAGTCTTAAACACGAAGAACCCAAGAGGCCCACTGTGAGACGCATCGTGATTAAAATGCCCAAAGTTAAAGACAGAGAATTTTTAAAGTAGAAAAAGAAAAGCACCTAGTTGCAGACAAGGGCACTCTTACAAGACTATCAGATGATTTTCCAACAGACACTGAAAGCCAGAAGGGAATAGCACGAAATAGTCCAAGTGATGAAAGGGAAAACTTGAAGGAAGATTGCTCTACCCAGTAAGGCTGTCATTTAAAATCGAAGGAGAGGTCAAGAGTTTCCCAGGCAAGAAAAAAACTGAAGGGGTTTATCACCACTAAACCAGGAATGTTAAAAGCTTTAAGTAGAAAAGTAATATGAAAAATGTGAATAAAACATAGGAAGGAAAAGTTCTTACTGACAAAATCAAAAAGTAAAAATAGTAGATCAACCAATTATTAAACTAGTACAAAGGTTAAAGACAAAAGTAGGAAGATTATGTGCTTACAATAGATTAAGGGGTAAGAAGAATGATAAAAACAAATGTAGGTTGTTGAGTATAAACTAGTGCTTTTAGAATGTATTCAATCTTAAGGGAAAATCTACTTTGATAGACTGCTATAAATGTAACTTGGTATATATGCAGTACACAGTAACCACAAACCAAAAGTCTCTAAGAGATATACAAGAAATAAAAATAAAGGAATCTAAACAAAACACTGTAGAAAGTCATCAACATACAGGAGAATATGAACCAAACAGAAAAATATAAAACAATCAGAAAACAATGAAATGGCAATAACTATATACCTATCAATAATTACCTTAAGTGTAAATGGATTAAATGTTCCAATCAAAATACATAGGGTGGCTGAATGGATTAACAACAACAAAAAAGACCTGTACATATGCTGCCTAAAAGAAACCCACTTCAGATAGAAAGACACGCAGACTGAATATAAAGGATAGAAAAATATTTCATGCAAACGGAAACAAAAAGCTAGAGTACCAATATATCAGACAAAATAGACTTTAAAACAGGCTATAGTAATCAAAACAGCAAGGTACTGGCATAAAAACAGACAAATAGATCACTGGAACAGAATAGAGATCCCAGAAATAAACCCATACCTATAGGCCAATTAGTCTATGACAAAGGCAAGAATATAAAATGGGGTAAAGACAGTGTCTTCGAAAATGGTGCTGGGAAAACTAGACAGATACATGCAAAAATTGGAATTAGACCACTTTCTTACACTATATACAAAAATAAACTCAATGGATTAGAGACTTAAGTATAAAGACTGAAACCATAAAACTCCTGGAAGAAAACATAGGCAGTAAACTCTGACATTTGTCTTAACAATACTCGTTTTGGGTATTTCTCCTCAGGCAAAGACAACAAGAACAAAAATAAACAAATAGGACTACATCAAACTTAAAAACTTTGGCACAGCAAAGGAAACCATCAACAAAACAAAAAGGCAACCTACGTAATGGGAGAAAATATTTACAAATAATATATCTCATAAAGTATTAGTATCCAAACTATATAAGAACTCATACGGCTCAACATCATAAAAATAAACTGAATAGACATTCCTCTAAAGAGGACATACAGATGGCTAAGAGACATGTGAAATAATGTTCAACATCACTAATTATCAGGGAAAAATGCAAATCAAAACCCAGTGAGATCATCTCACACCTGTCATAATGGCTGTCATCAACAAGTGATTAAACAGCAAGTGTTGGTCAGGATGTGAAGAAAATGAACCTTTTGGGATGTGGGATTGTAAATTGGTACAACCCCTATGGAAAACAGTATGGAGTGTGTGCGGAACCCTTCCAAGCGTGGGAAATGTGGCTCAGCCCCCACTTGGAAAAGCCAGTGGGGAGCGAGGTTGGCAGGCAGGACCCACGTCCATGGGTAAGTTCTCCAGTGGGAAATCAGGTCTGCATTGTACCCAGACTGCTATGAGAATTGCTCTTGCTGAAGCTCCCTCACCCTGAATTGAGGCAGCAAATGTTTACTGAGTATCTTCATCTTCCTGAAGTCTGTGCAAAACCACCCAGGTATGGAGTGTGAGCAACTTCCCCCTTGAGCTGTAACATCCTTCCCTTTGAAGTAATTAGCAGTGTCCTGTCCTTTGTCCTCCTTAAAAGGTAATCACCTGTGGTGAACCTGTGCATAGTAAATGAGGATTGCCCTGGATGTAATGTGCCCAGAAAAACAATAAAAGCCTGTCCAGGCGGGGGTCAGGGGCCCTCTCTTTAACTTGGAGAGTGGCCATGCAGCCCCCTTTTCTCCACAGGATTTCTGTAGTCCGTGTGTATTTGAATATAGCAATCACAACGGATCCTGGTGGCCAGGATTTGCGTCAGGAGTGTCCTCAAAAAATTAAAAACAGAACTACTCTATGACCCAGCAATTCTACTTCTGGTTATTGAAAAGAAAAGAAAAAAAACCCCCACTAATTAGAAAAGCTGCCCTGGCTGGTGTGGCTCAGTGGATTGAGGACCGGTGTGAGTGAATTGGTTGCCAGTTTGATTCCCAGTCAGGACACATGCCTGGGTTGCAGGCTGGGTCCCCAGTAGGCGGCGTGCAAGAGGCAACCTCTCTCTCTCCCTTCCTCTGTCTCTAAAAATAAAATAAATAAAATCTTTAAACAAAAAAAGAAAGAAAAGCTATATGTACCCCTATGTTCATTTCAGCATTATTTACAATAGCCGAGGTGTGGGAGCAACCTAAGTGTTCATTGATAAGACAAATTGATCAAGATGATGTGGTTCTATAGACAATGGAATTTTACTCAGCCATAAAAAAGAATGAAATAGGAGATCATCTTTGATCTCAGGCTCTCACTGCTGTGTGAGCCTTCTAATACATCCTGTGAAGCCTATGCTGGCACTCTTCCTTCCCTTCGTCTCTAGCCGCATCATTGTGACTCAGCTGCCATATCCAAATGTGCCTAGTCTAGGGTTACGTCCTGGAAAAGATACTGGAGGCACTTAAGGACCTAATCAATGAGGCCTGCAGGGACATTAGCTCGAGCGGCATGAACTCGTCCCACTCCTGTTTGGTGCAGCTCACTCTGTTCTCCAGAGGCTTCAAAACATACTGCTGCAACTGCAAACTGGCCATGGGAGTGAACCTCACCAGCATGTCCAAAATACTAAAATGTGCTGGCAACGAAGACATCATTACCCTAGGACTGAAGATAATGTGGACACCTTGGCACTAGTATTTAAAGCTTCAAATCAAGAAAAGTTTTCAGACTATGAAATGAAGTGAATGGATTTAGATGTTGAACAACTTGGAATTCCAGGACAAGAGTATAGCTAGCTGTATAGTAAAGATGCCTTCTGATGAATTTGTATACCTATACTGAGATCTCAGTCATATCGGAGATGCTATTTTTAATTTCATTGTGCAAAAGACGGAGTGAAATTTTCTGCAAGTGGGGAATGTGGAAATATTAAGTAATGTTGATAAAGAAGAGGAAGCTCTTACCATAGAGATGAATGAGCCAGTTCAGCTAACTTTTACACTGAGGTATCTGACCTTCTGTGTAAGAGCTACTCTGCTCTCTCCTACAGTAATGCTCAGTATGTCTGCAGATGTAACCCTTGTTCTAGAGTATAAAATTGTTCATATGGGGCATTTAAAGTACCATCTGCCTCCCAAGATCAAGGATGAAGAAACTTAGGCATTTTTAAAATCCAAGAAAATAAAACTAAGTTCCTTGAGAACTGCTTCTGAGATTCCAACATGTCCTTAAAAGTCTCTTCTGTCACCAAACTTATACTCTGAGTAACTATGTAGATAATGTTTTCTGTCAATAACCTCTTTTTTTCCTCTCATCCCCTACAATTTAAAGGATAAAGTCTCAAGTCAAATTTGGTCCTATTAACCTAGAACCACTTCTGCCTTAACTAGAAATACCCGTTAGGATTTTAAAACAAAGGGTTTTGACTGTCAATGCAGTTTTAAGAATTGTGTTTTCAACTTAAATAAAAATTATTTGAATTTCAAACATCACAGGACAGTACCTTTATTTGAACCATGAATGTTGCAAGTAGCCTAGAGAATTCACAGCTAATGCTACCTTTTTGTGTAAATGTGTTTTATTTTTTCAGTCTAGAGCAGCCAGCTATAAATACAGTAGATGTAGCCATAAAAAGTACTCCAAATACAGTAGGTAACCAGATATTTTGGGGGATTCATTTGCCAAACTTAGTTTTGAATTATTCTAACTTGAGCTCAAGAAATGAAGAGGGGAAAATAGAACTGGTTCTAGATATTTTCATTATTTTGTCATTTTTGTTAGCAGAAACTAACACTTGTTCAGAAGAGCAATATACTTAAAGTTGTGTGGACTTTATAAGACGAGCATTGTGACAGGACAGTGTTTCTCTAGCCCAGGGAACCTTTTGTAAGAATCTTAGAAGTTTTACTAGATCTGTGGTAGGGCCCAAGGAGTATGTTGGTGCAAAAAAAAGAAATAAAAAAAAATTCTCCAGTATAAATAGCCTTATTTAGGACTTACTCCCTTAAAGGATGAAGATGGCTTAACTCCCATGGATACGGGACTCAACCAAGAGAGTAAAAAGGCCCAGCAGCTGTAAAACAAGGGCTGTTTGAATGTTCCCAGTAATTGTGCTACAAGGTCACAAATTGGTATCCTACATACTGAGAACTGCTTTATTACAGTCCTTTTTCCTGTTGTGTTTTGTGTTTGGTGGATTAGATGACTGGTTTCTTTGTTGTTCCTGGATGGAGTTCTAGTTACTGGACTGTAGAACTCACTGTATCCAGTGGATAACTATTACCTTCAGTGTGCCTGGGAGGAAGGAGACTGGCAGCAAAGGGGTGATGAAAATATTTCATCTAGACTGGTGATGGTTCTAGGACTATGCATTTTTTAAAATTCATCCAATTGTACTTTATTGTATATAAATTGTAAATTATACCTTAATAAATCTGACATTTTAAAAAAATGAAATCTTGCCATTTGCAACATGGATGAACCTAGAGGGTATTATGATAAGTGAAATAAGTCATACAGAGAAAGGCACATACCATATTATTTAATTTATATGTGGAATCTAAAAAGCAAAGTGAACAAACCAAACAAACTCATAGATACAGAGAAGAAATTGATGGTTGCCAGGTGGGCTGGGGGATGGGCAGCAAAGGGGAGGGGGATTAAGAAATACAAATTGCCAGTTACAAAAAATAGTCACAGGGATGTAAAGTACAGCATAGGGAATACAGTCAATAACATTGTAAAAACTGGGTATGTGCCAGGTGGGTGTTAGACACATTGAGGTGATCACTTTGTAAGGTATATAAATGTCTAATCACTATGTTGTACACCTGAAATTAATATGATATTCTATGTTAACTGTAATTGAAAAATAGAGTTAAAAAATTAAAAAGGCAAAATGATCTTTAAAAAAATCATTGAAAATATTTCTGCTGGCCATGCAGGTCCTCTCTATTCAGAGCCCGAGGTCTCTGGCCATGGTGGTTGTTCAGCTAATCCAGGGTGAAGAACTCGCTGTAGAACTGAAGCAGAGAAATGGGCTTCCACATCACATTCCTTTCATGTGTGACTTGATGCCCCATTGCCCTGGCTAAGATGTCATTTTCCTCACAGAGGCCACCGTTGCAGACAGTGGCACAGTGACCGACAGTGCTGAAGGATGCAGATGGCATTGGGCCTCCCAAGTATAGACTTCACTGAGCAGATGTGGAACTCTCCACCTTTATTTTTCTGAGCATGCAAAGAATCCAAATTCACCCTCAACCACATTTCCCAACAGAACATGCTTGTGACAACCAGCAGTGTTGAATTGTTTTGCTGAGCATGAAAGTGTTCTTATTATATCCAGACTTGAGGTCCCAAACCTGAGAGCAGTTCACTCAGCATCCATAGTGGCTGGAGCCATATCCCAGGCAAAAACCGAGTGAAAGTTGATGGGTGTCTTAAAAAAATCTACATCATGGTGCGTGATGTCAGTGAGCTGGATCACCATCCTCTGGCAGAATGGGTGGGCACCTGGCCAGGAGGGTGGAGGGGGTGAAGGGCTAGTTAGGGTGACTCTAACCCCAAAGCGAGCCATCCTCAGGAATTCTTGTTCTCAGTGGATCCTGGAAGTAACTGGCAGGGAGTGTGTGCTGCTCTCTTAAGAAGGCTGCTATGAAACTCACTAGTCTCAGGACAAGTCTGCACACAGGCTGTGGTCAGGAGGCTGAGGACACATCCATTTACTAAGGTCAGAAGAGAAGGTCAGCTTTATTTCTGACAGAGGTTTTGGATTTATGACAGGCTGCCATGCCATTAAGAACTGTCTTTCCACAAATCATGTGTCCATGTGGTTATAGGTTGAGCTGCGTTGGACCTGGGCCCTCATCTTCACACACATGTGGTGGAGGCTCTGGAGATAGAGCTTTCATAATGAGACTAAGAAGCAGGTGTAACAGTCCTCTCATCAGATCAACCCACTGTGAAGAAAACAACACGACACCAGGAGATGCCTCAGAGAAGCTTGATGCCCATGGCTGATGCTGCAAGGGGACAATGTACACTCAGATCTTTACAGTCTGATACTAAGATTAGTAAGGATGAACACAAAGACCTCAGATCTTTGCCAGCTCCCACTATGGGCCTAAGTGTACTCAAAGTCAAGGCCGTTTTTTGTTTGGAGCCTTGCCTTCCCTCCACTATAGTGCACCTCAGGGTAAAGTGGCTGAGTTTACAGGTGGGGACAAGAGGCAGGCTCCATTTACAGCAGTGAAGCCTGTAGGAGGAGACTGTGCTGACACCATCCGTTGTTCTGGGGGGCGGCCCACTCATATAACGTGTAGTTACTGCAGTCACAGACGAGTGAGTGATCTGTAGAGGAGTAACAACAGTGCTTCTGGGAAGGAGCCGTCACGTACATTGCTGTCTGAACCAGTCTGTTTGCAGCCCATGGACCATCCTGGTTTCCTGCTTCTGCCAGACAGACCTCCTATCACATGTAAGCATGTAATTTACAAATAAGTTCCAGCTACTATCCCATAGGCCCAGTCAGGGCTCTTTGCCCTCCTTTGCTCTCAGCCCCAAGGCTGCATCTGAACAGGCAAGTGACAGCTCCCTGACTTTGGGCCTCTTCGGGGGGGCGTGGCAGGTGGCACTGGTCAGCACTGTCTCCTGGTGGCTAAAAGGTATCCTTGTTACAGCTTTCCTGAAAGAACAATGTGTTTAAATTCTTGGCAGGACAGTGGGCCTCCCCTCCTCTTACCCCCTTTCCCCATGGACTGTCTCAGGTACAGGCAAAGGACTCAAGTCCCCTGTCCTGTGTGCTCTCCCTTGGGTCTAGGAGGGGACCCTGCGGGAAGGCTAGGCTTGGAGGAGGAGTCACAAATAGCCTGCTGGCCACAAGGAGGGACTTGCGCAGCCCTTTCACCCAGGATACTGTAAGACCTCAGGTTTGAACTGTCACAGCTGACCACTCCTCCCTGTGATAATCTTGTTGTCTGGCCGTGAGGTGGTGGCCAAGAAGGGAGCCCAGGGCCAGATGCCTCGGCCTCATTGGGGTCTGCCTGGGAATGCCTGTTCTGTTGCCTCTGTGCTGGGATAGGGTGCGCTGCTTGCCCATGTGCCTGCAACCTCTGGGGCTCCCCCAGCCAACACCCAGCCAAGTGCTGAGGTCACAAGCAACTGCTCTCACCAGCACCCAATGTCCCACCTGCTCCAGGTTTCCTGCTCTGTCTGGGAGGTGGGGATATCTATGGGGACACATCTAACCAGAAGCAGCTGGCCCTGCCCTTTGCACCCACATCCCTCCGGTCCTGCCTGTCTTCAGTCTGCTGTGAGGGCCCGCCCACTGGCAGAATGGGCCCTGAGCAATCCCCTCAGAAGGGGCAGCTGCCCCTGGGCCACGTACCCACACCTTTCTCCAGCTCTGCATCATGCGGTCATGCTCCCCAACCATTGCCCTCCAGGCAGCGAGCTCTCTGGTCCACTTCTCCTGCTGGGTCACCTCTGCAAGACAGAAGTGGAGCTCAAGGTCTCAGCTCTGTAGGCCTTTGTGGCACCTTGGGTGCTCATGATGGGGTAGGTGCCAGCAAGTGGTAGGTGACCATCCCCCTACAGAGGCCCCACTGCTGAGCTGAGCCAAACCTGAAGCCAGGTGGTGGTGTGTAAGGTGTTTACCCCTGAGGGCCTCGTCTTCCTGGATGTGGGGACTTCTACAGCCAGTTATTCCCCACTGCTGCACTTCTCCAGGCTACCAGCTTTGGTGGCAGTTGCTCCCCATGGCACACTGGCCCTGTCCTCCAGATATTACTGGAACTTTCTGCCCAGGCAAGACAGGGGCTAACCTCTTACACCTCTTGGAGTGATGCAGAGACCCTGGGTCTCAGGTGGGCAGGGCTGAGGCTCAGAAATCAGTTTGTGGCCTCCCAGTAGACCAGCAGACACTGTGCATTCTGGGGACATTACATCACCTGTTACTGGATCCTCACAGCCTGCCCAGTGTTTGATCCTGGATTATGAAAACGAGATACTTGCAGGAATGTCTGATGGCACAACCCTGAGCCAGTTTTTCCTTACAAAAACAAAAATGAACTGTGTTGTTGCTTTGGACAAAAAACTGCATGCCAGTAGTTTCAGAAAAGGGGTACAAGAACCTGTTCCCCTCAGACAGGAAGCAGTGCTCATACCTTGAGCAGACCTGAGAGGGCCAGGGTCGTGGCACCCAAACAGCCTTCCTGCAGTCTGTGGTCATTTCCTGCAGGGCCCTGCAGGAACCCCTGACACAGCACATCCTAAATTCATCCTGCTCCCATACCTTCAGTAAGGTCTGGGTGAGATGAGAAAATGCTGAGGTGTCTTCACTGTGGTTATGTCTGCTATCTGTAGAGTGACTTACCCAAGCAAGTCCAACCATCAAAGTCAGGTTCTGCTGACTTTCGTGTGACCTTGGGCAAGTCACTTAATCTTTATCATCTGCCTACTGGGGATAACAGTCCGTACCTCATTAGAGAACTAACTGACTTAGATGACGTAAGACACAAGTGGGCCCTGGCTGGTGTGGCTCAGTGGACTGAGCTCCAGTCTGCGAACCAAAGGGTCCCCTGTTTGATTCCCAGTCAGGGCACATGCCTGGGCTGCAGGCCAGGGCCCCAGTAGGTGGCGCACGAGAGGCAACTACATATTGATGTTTTTCTCCCTCTCTCCCTCCCTTCCCCTCTCTAAAAAGGAATAAATACAATCTTTAAAAAACAAACAAACACGAATGGGCTTCAGCTGCCTTGTTGCTGACAGCACTGCTCACCTAACTCTCAGTTTACAGCATATTTACACGATTTTTCTATTTTACCCTGACAGCAACAGGCAGGACGTTTTACAGAAATGAAAAGACCAGAGGTTCTGGGTGGCAGTGAATGTCTACAATGATTTTTTTCTGCCTCCAAAACCCTAATTAAAATGAGAAAAAAAGAACCATTTAAATATCTATCTACACACACATACATACTTTTGAAAACTGAAGAGCAGAGGAAACAGCAAACTCATGGTAGTTGAAGTGCAGAGGGGCCACTGGAAGCCGCTGACTTAAGGAAGCTGAATGAATCCCAGACTGAATGGGGAAACCAAGGAGCAACCTCACAGAATGGCCTGGAACCTGGGTGTGCTGCTATGGTGCTAACAAGCTCTCTTCAAAAGCTGTTTGGAAGCAGAACCATGTCCCCCAGGACTCTTCCCACTCCACCCAGCCAGGGAAGTTCCCTCCCTTGCTCCACAAGAAACTGGTCCACCTCAGACGGCACAGGACAGGAGGGCTTGGGCATGTCTGCCGAGGGGGGAGCTTGCACTGAAAGCATAGAGGTTCACTTGTTTCCATACTAAATGATGAGTGTCCAAGCACAGTCCCCACTGACATCCCAATGGAAATCCTGGAGGGCCTGTTGCTCCAAGTGTGGGCTGCAACTGGATGCCCCCAGAGGACTACAGCACACAGGGAAGTGAAGAGGCACTAGGCAGAGTGATTTCTCTGACGTTTGTGCACATAGGAATTGCCTGGAGAACTTCGATTCAGATCTGGAGCCAGACCAGATACTCTGCATTTCTAACCGTCTTTCCAATGAGCTCCCAGATAATGCTAATGCTGCCAGCACACAGACCACACCTTGGGTAGAAAGGGCCTCAGCAGGAGGGATCTTTGTGCTTCTCTTCTAAATGTAAACAGATAATCAAGGGCCAGGAGACTTCTGAGGGAAAGAGCAGACAGACAAAACAAGCAGAAAAGGCAACTTGAAGGGCGAAGAAAACAGAATAAATCAATCCACATCCTCAGAGAGTGAGGCGAGAATACTATATCCATGAAACAAGAACAGAATTTAACATGAACAAAACAGAATACAAAACTCTTACTAATAAAAATGTGATAGTGAGATAAAAGCTCCGTACAGGTGTGCATGATAAAGGTAAGAAAAGCTATCAGAAGTAGAGGGAAAACAGGGAGAGATGACAGATAACAAAGAGATGATGGACGAGTAGTGGGCCAGCCCAGGTAGCCCAGCATCTTGGAAAGTATTTTCTGAGAGAGAACAGAAAATGAAGTGAAGAACAGTGAGAAAATGTTCAAGAAAACCTCCAAGAATTGAAGGGCAGGGGCTTCTACATGTAATGGGTGCTCCAGGAATAAAAACCTGAACTTGCATGGTGCTAAAAATGACAGTGGTCATATCTAGTCATAGGCAAGGTTTGGGGAGCCAGAGTTTCCCCAAACCTTGGCTTTGCGGAGCAAGCCTTCAGACACAAAGGTAATGACTTTAGGCCAGAATTATTTAACTCTCATCTGAACTGTGAAGACAGAAGAGAAACATAGGCGGTGGAAAGACCAACTTCCCAGATGCCCTGCATGAGGTGGGCTGGAGGGCAAACTTCACAGAAAAATGAAAGTGTGCCTGTGACACAGGACACAAAGTCCAAAGTCCGAGAAATAGAACCTGCAGCCTCCCAGGCATTAGCCAAGGGAGGCACTTGGCCCCTGGTACAGAGGTTTGGGAGGCTGGGGACAGGACATCAGCAAGTCTGTGCTGATCAGGGACTTAAGACAACTGCAGAGTCTGGTGTAAAATTAAAAACTCAGAACCAAGCAGATGGAGCTCAGCACGGTGGTACCTACACGGGAAACAAAAGCACAGGAAGGTCCATCATAGCAGACCCGTGGGGCTCAGCCATCCCAATAATGTCACACACACTCCGGGAGGATGGCAGACAAGCATCTGTGGCCTGGGGAGGCAGGCAGTGAGGACAAACATTCATCTTTCTTAGTGAGAGCCAGCTTGAAATGTCACCACACAAGCCTGCTATTGGAGACAGAGTAAACTGAAAAATTCTGGCCTAGGAGAGAGCTGCAGCAGGGCCAGGGTGAGGGGGGCACCACTTACCAGGGTTCATCACGGTGACCCGCACTTGGGAGGCCTGGCTCCCTACCGATGACAGGATGGAGCAGCGGTACTCGGTGCTCTCACGGATGGTGTCCCGCAGCCAGCTGAGCATGTAGGCCCTGCCATCTGGAAGCGTGTGGGTCTGCACGGGGACACATGTCTCCAGTTTGTGCCCATTCTTCTCCCAGACAAAGCGAACATCTGCAGGACCTGGGGGCACACAGGCCAGCACCACCCTGTGTCCCAGGACCCCACAGGGACCCACAGAAACTGCCCTGGTGCAGGGGCAGGGGCTGGGAGCCACTCAAATTGGGGATTTCTGTTTTCCCAGCTGCACTTGAAGTGACAGGACCGCATTCAGCTCCATCCCTGGCCTGCCTCTGGAGTAGGCCCAAGGGCAGTGCCTGCTGTGGTCTCCAGTGACCCCGGAATAGACATACACGCTCAGTGCCCTCACTACTCCATGTGCCTGCTCCTTAGCCTCCGTCAAATGTGTTTCTCAAAATGTGTCTGCACACTGTGATCCCTGAACACATGCTTAGGCCATCAGGGGCTGCACCCGCTTCTCTTCCTCAGTGCAATGCCTGGTGGCATTGCTTTGGGGCTGGGGTCTGTTCTGTGCTAGTGCTCTGGGCCTGGGCACTTCAATTCCCCCCACCCCCACAATCACCCAGTCCTAATGCCACCACCTTCAGCCAAAGCTTCTGCCACCTCAGAGTCACACCGACTATCCCCACCAAACAAGTGGCCAGAGCTCCTGCCCTTCATGGGGCCTGGCTGGGCCTTGACAAGCAAGTGGGTGCAACTGTCCCCAAGAGCTCCAGGGTGGGCGGGGAGACAGGCACCAGAGCACTGAGAAGGGCAGAGGGTCCATCCCTTGCAAATAAAGAATTGGAGGAGAATCAAGAATGGGTCCCACCACCTTTCTTCCACCCCTGGTTGGGGCTCAGCTCTGCTTAGCTAGCTGTGGGCCAGGAGTGCAGCATAGGCACCTGGGCTTCCCGCCACTGGGACCAGGGGCCAGGTTCCAGTCCAGTACTAAGGGGAGAGGAGGATGGGCCATGAAGAGCAGTACATGGAGAGCCAGAAGCAAGATATAGGCAAGATCTGGCTTCTGGTCCCAGCACTGGCAGCATCCTGTTGGGGCCGCCTGTTCATCTACAGAGCAGCTGGGTGGGCCTGTGGGTTTCGGGCTTCAGCCCTGGGCCAGGGGCTGTGCCAACACAGGCCCTACTTCCATCCTTACTGAAGGACAAATGAGCAGGCCACCTCCACTGTGGTCTGTGTACACACTGGCTTCCATCAGGATCTGCTGAAGAAAGGATTGAGCACCACTAAGCTCCTGCTGGGGTGTGTGTAGACCCACTAAGTTAGGACAGCCACAAAAGCCAGGCCAGGCCCAGATGGGCACAGCAGCGTGGTCTACCCCAGAAGCCCAGGCCAGTTATAGCTCAATGAGAGCAGTGATGGAGGCCAGACTCCCTCCAGGCGTGCTGACCCTTCTGCTGCCCTTCACTTCCATCTGTGCCAGGCAGGCACCCTGACAGCATGGACTAGGGGACACCCACCAGCCCCCTCGCCCAGGGACCTGGCTCCATGACAATTGTCTCTTAGTCTGTGTGGACTCCACCTACTGCGGGCAGCCACAGGATCGTTACACCACCTAAGACTCAGTTTTTAAAGGCCAGATTCTTCCTAGATGCCCACCAATCTAGGAAGGATGAAATAGAATGTGCCTTTGTGGAAGACAGTCAGCAGTGGAAAGAACTACATCTGCCTATCTGTGGCTATTTGTTTTCACTGATTAGAGAAAACAAATCACAGAGCAGAGTGATTAACAAACCAGCACAGACAGCAACAGACGTTAGGGTGTGTGCATGTGGGAGTGCATTCACGGCCAGATGCAGGGGGAAGAAGCGGTAGAGGAGGAGGCCTTGACCACCAACCACCCTAGGAGGGTGAGGTGCTGGGCAGACATTTGGTATGTCTTTTAGAAAAGAGGAGAGACTTCTACTTTAATGAAGATTATTTTCTGTGGATCCTCAGCATCATCAGGTCCCTGCATGGCACCTCTTCACCCCTGTGCAGTCCCTTCATCAGCCTTCCACCGTGGTCAGGGTCTGCAAAGAAACTTCCTCCCCAGGGAAGGTCAGATCCTTGAACCACACAGTCCTGAGAATAATTCCTGAGTTGATGACCGGACCCCATAGAGGAGTACCGACACTGTGTCTGTGAGTGAGAAGTTGGGAAATGTCCGACAGGGGTCTCATAAATGATGTAACAGCTACCGTGTTGTCATTCATTAGGAATCATGTTTAAGAAAATGACTTAGCAACACAGAAAAAAACTAACATTATGTGTACATGTGTGAAGACACATTCATATATATGCACAGAGAAAAAGGCCTAAAAATGGCCAGAATGCTAGTGGTGACTACCTTTGGGTGGTTTAATTTTAGGTCATTTAAATTTTGCTCTTATACTTTCTTCGAGTTTCCAAATTCACTATAACAAACAGTACTTTAATAATAAAAACAAAATGCTCTCTTGAAAAAAAGAAATGTGCCATAGACCCTGAAGGAGTTTCTGAAAGTTGTTCAAAAGTGCTTTGCACAGCAGCCCGCTGGCTGTCCTGGCCCAGTGGACAAGCCTTCCCAGGTTTATTTACTTGTTTTTATTTTCTTACTCTGCCACTATAACTTTTTGTGGTTTTGTACTCTGCCCATAGATAACTCTCTCCACATATACACACATATGCACACTGGCACATGTGAACATATACACTCATCTCCCTCTGCATGTAGGCATGTTCAGGTCTACACACACCTGTATCTACGGCCATAATTGCACAATGTACTTCACGACACCACACTCTGTTGGGCCCCTGGCTGCTGGGCATCTCAGTGGACTCTCACTTTAAAAACTGATTCTCGTGAGGCGTTATAATCAAGAGCAACACTTTGCTTTGAGCAGACACTGGGGTCAGTTTTAAAAAGGCCCAGTTTCCTTCCTCATCCCCTAGTGCTGCCTGCTGATGACACCCCTGGCCTGGAGCCCCCGAGATGGGTCACAGTAGCTTCTGGAAGGTTCTCACAACCACTACTGGGATGAGGAACCTGGGTGGCCTGAGCTGAGGACTGACTCATCACCCTAACCACGTGGGCTGGGACCTTTCAGGAGCAAAAAATTCCCCAGAAACCACAGCTCCGGGGACATGAACAGTATGAAAAACACCATGTGCACCTCTGTCATAAGGACATCCTTAACCATCATTAAATATTCTTTAAATGTGTATTTAACCATAGTAAAACAAAAATGTTAAAGAAGTACTTACGTTCCATTTATTCTTTAAAAAAAAAAAAACTATCCAACTCATTCTGAATGCAGAGGAATTAGAGAGAGAGAGGGAAAGTGAAAGTTAAAACTGGTCAGCAGGGTCACCACACATGACAGCAGTGGAGACCCAGGCAGCCCAAACCTATCTACCCCACAGGAGCTTGCCCCATGGAACTTTAGCCTGCAGGGCCTGTCCCCCACAGCTGCCCTGGACTGACCTCTGTGGACAGGGGCTGGTGGAGCCTCCATCCCCAGTACTCACCTCAGGGTCCATGCCTTCCCGCCCCACCACGGCCCACATCATCTGAGGAGGCCACTGGTGCGGAGCTCATTCTACTTTTTAAACAAAATATATTATTTATTTATTTATTTTAGAGAGGGGAAGGGTGGGAGAGAGGGAAACATCAATGTGTGGTTGCCTCTCATGCGCCCACAACCCAGGCATGTACCCTGACTGGGAATCAAACCAGTGACCCTTTGGTTTGCAGGCTGGCACTCAATCCACTGAGCCACATCAGCCAGGGCTGATTCTATTTTTTTGACAAAACCAGAAACCCTGACACCAGTGGCTTCTCTCCGAGTAGTGAGGCCAACCCATCCTGGAACTGAGAGCCTGAGAGCCCAAATGGAGGGGATGTGATGGGATTCACCCCAAGTACTGGGGCCACATCCCCACCAGGTGTCCCTGGGCTATCTGTACAGCTCTACACAGGAAAGCCTCCTCCAGGTGCTCCATGCACGTGGTCTACCCCAACCCCAGGGCCATCTGCCACTGAGTTAACCTACCACCCATTCTCATGCCCAGGGTCCTGCCAGCAACTAGGAGCCTGGGTGCACCCCTGGGAGGACATTCTCGAAGCACCCAGAGGCAGCATGCACAAAACACACTCACACCAGACTCCCAGAACCATGCATTGCCCTGCAGGCCCTGGAGTCCACAAAGGCACAGAAATCAGGCAGACTCAGCTGGGAAGGGGAAAGGTGCTCTGCCAGGTCTCCACCATCCAATTTCTTTGGCTGTCCTCTTCAGTGTGTCTCAAGTGCTGGAACTGTACCTGACAAAGATGCTTGGGGAGGTATGAGGAAGTGCCTACATGGTCTCCTAGCTTCATGGGGGGTCCCCTTCTGTGAATGAAACTCCTGCACACAGGAGACTCTCAGGAACCACAGGACAGCACCACTCTGTTGTGAAGGCATATGGATTATGACACAACAGAGAAGAGACTCAGTTTCTGGAAAAACCACCTCATCAAACATGCTAAGCATTGAGACTCTAGCAAGGTGATGATGGGTCACCTTGCCCCAATGTGGAGAGGTGACCATTTCCAGCAAATGACCAACTCATGAGTCAACCACCCTCCACAGCTCATCCTTGGCCCTTCAGGAGTCCCAACACACACACTCGCACCAATCATCCCTGCAGGAGCTTGGGCACTGGGACCCTCCTGAGAACCAGGCCTCCTTTTGCTGCCCCTCTGACCCCAGCGGCTTACAGGGCTCTGAGTGCTGACAT
This sequence comes from Desmodus rotundus, assembly GCF_022682495.2. Taxonomy (NCBI): domain Eukaryota; kingdom Metazoa; phylum Chordata; class Mammalia; order Chiroptera; family Phyllostomidae; genus Desmodus; species Desmodus rotundus. The sequence continues at coordinate 83,308,045 of NC_071387.1, forward strand.
TGAAGTTAATACATAAAAGGCCACCCAAACCTGAATATACAAATGTTACCTAAGGTATAGGAGGTCCATTCTTAGCTTTAAAAATGACACTGGTCTAGCTATGATTTAGAAGGACAGTCATATCAAGGATGGGGGCAGGGCCCACAGGGTAGAGAATGAGTCTTTGTTAAAAAATCATACAGATCTAGTTCTGTGTGTGTACACCTGCATAGCATGATTTGCACAAGCATGGGTACAGACACATCATACCCACTGCTACCACCTTTACGTCCACATTTATATATCAAAACAAAGCTACGTGGGCTTATGTGTAGGCAGTAGGGTTATTTCATTGCTTATCTGTGCAATTCTAATTTTGCCACAAGGAGCATGGATTTATCATTTCAGAAAAGTGAAACAACTGCATGCTTACTTATTTCTCCAGCTCAGGGCCCCCTTTTTTCCTTGTCAGTATTCCCCTAACTCTACATAGTGCATGTAGATCCACCACTCTAGAATGCAGAATTCTTGCCACGCTCAGGCCCGAGACCCTGAGTGGAGGCATGGCCACAGAGCAACATGCAGGGTGCTTTGGACCAAAAAAGAACACACGTACATTTGCACACATATGCATCAGCATGTGCATGCATGCACTCTGTATACACATGCAAATGCACACACAGGCACACACATGCAAACATGCACACACACACATTACACTGCGAAGGTCAGGAGACAGAGGGAAGATGGTGATCAGAGTCACTGAGCTTTGAGGCTGTGGCCACCTTTAGAAGCCAACCTGACCTTAGCTGGGCCAGAGCCTGAGCCTGTGTCCTGGTTTCATAAACTGAGCTCTGTGGTGACTTCACAGGGAGTCACCTAGAAAGGGAGGAACCTTGGCTGGAGAGCCGTCAACCAACATTTGTGTAGACCATGGCTTGCAGAGCAATTTGGCCTTTAGTCCATCACCTTGCAGGACTTGGGGGGTAGGGGGGCTAGAGACACTGCCATGTTAACCATCTACTTGAGCAACCACATTGTACAGTGAACCAGCACTGGCTTGTGCACTAGGTTTGGGGGCAAAGGGCAACACATGCCTAGATTGGATGTGTCACCGGAGTCACCCAATGCCTATGGCTGTGGCAGAACAGGCCCAGGAAGAGGCTTGTGTGGGGCCTCAGACACAGGGCCCACTCATCTGCTCCATCCCTCAATAGCAGATTGCTTTTAGTAGCAGGTTGAGGAGTGGGTGTTTGAAGGCCCATCAGTGGGGCCCCTGAAGGCCATTGCCTGGTTTTTGCCTGCTGAAAAGAGCAGAGAAGGGAGTCTTTCTAGAGCGTGGAGTAGGAGCAGGGCTTTGGGGCTGCCAGAGGCCACATGAGGATGCAGGGTGGTTTGGGATGAGGCCTCCCCTCCCCCAGCACTGTCTGGTGCACTCACTTCTCCCTCATGTGCTTCCAAAGAGGATCTGTTCTTGGGGGAGCCACAGATACCACAGTATCTCCAGGAGGCTCCAAAGACCCCAGATGGGGAGGGGAGTGTGGTGTGTATATTTGTGTGTGTAGTTTGTGTGGAGTATGTGCAATGTACATGGTGTATGCTGTGTTGCATGTGTGCTGTGTGGTGTGCATAACGTGCATAGGGGTGTATGGTGTGTGTGATGTGTGCAGTGTGGAGTGTGTATGTGTTTGGGGTGTGTTTGTGTGTGGTTTATGGGGTGTGTTTGTGTGGCATGTGCAGTGTGTGTGGCATGTATGCAGTGTGTGTGTGTGTGTGTGTATGTGAGGTGTTCAGTTTCCAGATCTCAGCCCCTTGAGGGCAAATGCAGAGCCTTGGACCCCTTGGGGTAGCCCTGACCCTGAACAGGACCTAAAGAGCACCCCCTCCTGGATGGCTCACAACAGGCTCCCTAGAAAGGCCAGTCCATCGCAGGCCACCCTTGTCTCAGGTTGTGGCCTCAGTGAAACTAGGGAAGGTCCAAGGTGGGCCAAATGACTCTGGAAAGAAACAGTAAACCTATGAGCAGGAGGGTAGTGGAGAGCTGGGGGCCTCAGTTTCCCTGGTCCATCCACCCTGAGCACCTGCTCTTCCTGCCATCCCAGATCAGCAGTGCTGCGGGGCCTGCCCACTTGGCTCCTCACTTCCCTCTGTCCACTTTGCCTGCTTGGGCTGCAAGACCACTAGCGCTCCTCTAGAACCCATCATACAGGCACTCACAGAAAATGGGCAGGCTTCTTGAAGCCCCTCAGCAGCGAGTACAGTAAAGACATGGCCACGTGGTGGGGGAAGGACTGCTCTGACTCCTCACTGCTCCTGCCCAACAGCCGCAGGAGGCCACCTGCAGTGTATTTACTACGTTTTGAGGACCCTTACTTCCCTTTGGCCCCCAGGCCTTCCATAATCTTTGTAACTAAAGCCCCTGCACTAAACTCCCCATGTCTGAAATACCCAGAGTAGCTTCTTGTTCTGATCCAGCCGCTATATGTTTTCCCAGGCCCTAGTCTTCACCCTCTCCCCACCCCAGAGCCCGTGTGCATGCACACACCCAGAGAACAGGTAACACATACCTGAGAGCTCACACGTAAAAGTACATGGCTCCCAACCACAGGGCCTGCCTGCATCCATCCTCTGCCAGGTAGTAGGAATCCCACACCATTTTCCCCACTTTCCCACTGAAAAGAAGGGTGCCAGTATGCCTGCAGAGGCTAGGCCCAGGTGCTGGAGCAGTTCCCAGGTGCTTCCCCAAGGGAATCACGGTGCAGGCGCAGTAGCTGGGCGGCCTAGCCCAGAGCAGAGGCCCCGGCCATGTGAGCCTGTCCTTGAAGTCTGGCTTCACCACCTCCCATTCTTAGGCAACTTCCCCTGCCAACCACCTGTGGCCTGTGCAGAGCCACCAGTGGAAGCCACCAGTGGCCACTTGTGCTGTTTCACAGCAGACGAAGGACGACCAGAGGCCAATGAGCTTACTCAACAGGGAGATAGGCAGCAGCTTAACATTCTTAGCTTCTCATAGTTTGTTTAAAACCTCAAAAAACTAAACAAAACAGGGTTTGCTTTTTTCCTTATTAAGTTCATTCCTCTTCTCAGCAAAGGGCGGAGCTGCCAGGCCTGTAATATCTTGTTTTCTCTTTGTGGCTATTCAGATGCCCATACACAGGGCTCCAAAGGTGTGTGTGCCTGATGTCCCATCCCAGTACTATCCAATGAACGCCTCCCGGGTCTGAGGGGCATCTACTAGACTCATGGTCTTTTCCTCATTTAAACATCACCAAGCAAGTTAAAACAATTCCCATTCTGGAGGTTCTGAAGTTAATTTTTGAAATATCCAAAATCCTCAAACCCAAATTGTTTTCAGACATGTAAATAATCCTATCGACCAGTGATTTTCAATTGGTGTAATTAGCTTTCGCGTGCCGAGAGATGAAAAAGCTTGAAAATTGCTGCTATAAACCAGTGATTGGCAAGCCTCAGCCTTTAGGCCACGTCTGGCCCGTGGCTGGTGTTTATAAATACAGCCTGACTGATGCATAGCCACACCCACTCACTGGAAGCTTTCAGGCCACAAGGGCAGAGCTGAGTAGTTGGGACAGAAACCCTGGCCTGATAAGCCTAAAACAGTTAACACGCAGCCTTTGTGGCACAAGTTGGTTGGGCCCAGCTGTTCAGAGAAATAGCTACGGATCACTGAGGTGTGCAGCCAGAAAGGTAGTGTTGTTGAAGGAGGTCCCTGCAGCCCGTCCCCCCACCTGGACAGGTGCCCCGCTCACCTGTGGCCTGGCAGAAGAGGTGGAAGGTCCCCAGGGCATGCACGTGCTGGGCCTGGTCACTGAGGAAGGGCGGCAGCAAGGTGACCCTCGGGCGGCTGTCAGGCCCGGAGCCCAAGGCCAGCCAGGGGCTTCGGGGAGAGGAAGATGAGTCAGGGCCCAGACAGGACAGGGAAGAGGGCCCCGGAGGAGGGAAGGGCATAGGAGATGAGGCTGCGAGACAGAGGACAGAAAAGAGAGAGGGTACTGAGACAGAAGTCGTCAGGAACATACCACATGCAGAGAAGGAAAACAAGCTCGGGAAGAAAAAGGTACCCAGCGCTGTCCTGGCCTCCTGCCTAGGTGTGCGTGAAGGGGACAAGATCCATCCTGCCCATCACACCCTTCCGGAGGGAGGCCCCATGGCCTCAGCAAATCACATGCCCACATCTAGGATATAAGCTTCTCATTTATTTGGTTACTTTCCAGATGTATACAATTTAAAGTAGAAAAATAAAAACAAAGTAAATCTTATAAAACACAATTGTTTACACCAAAACAGTCAAATCCTATCATGCTGGAAGATGAGACTGTCCACACAGGCACACACAAATCCAGAGTTTATTGCTCTTTGCCGTGAAAAAAGTCTCCTCTTGTGGGCATTTGGACAGTGGGAGGTGGAGTGTGAGGTCAACGATGTTAAACTTGTCACATCTTGTCACACCTTAGAGACAGCGCCAGGCCACGCAGGTCCGCCACAGCAGTGTCTGTGGGCAGCTGTGGACACAGGCCCATCCTTCCCTGCTGCTCAGCTCTCTTCCAAGTGGATGGCTCAGGTCAGCCAATTGGAAAGTCTGGGTGGGTAAGAGGTGTGAAGTGGAAGCAAAAAGAAAAAGGAGATGTCCAGATGACCAGAGTCTGTCCAGACAGGAGGCTATGACCAGTGGCTACAGGCAATGGAGTGTGAAACACCTGTCCCCTCAGCTCTGGGCCAGCCCAGCTCTGCCCAGTGGGGCCACTGTCCCTCGCTCAAAGCCCTGCCTGGTGGTCATGGAACACCTCCACACCTTCTCTTCAAGAGGTAAAAAAAGAAAAAAATATATAGAAAGAAAATCTTTCTGAAATGATGCTTCCCTGAAGGAATTAAAAGGAAAAAGTCAGTGTAATCAAAAGACGGCTTTGTCTGAATTTCTAAAAGCAGAAAGAACATGTTTAGCAAAATTAAGTTTATCCCTGAGAATCTGAAGCAACGTAAGCCATATCTTATCCAAACATACAACAAAATCTAGGAGATGCACATCTTCTGAATATTAAAATATCTGCTTTAGTAATTTAAAAAATAAATGACCTAACACTCCAATGCAATTAAAGCAAAATCCTAAAAAATAATTACGTGGAAGGAAAGCTTTGTGCCAATCTGGACAACAGGTGATAAGTTACCAATCTGATAAACTAAAAAGTCATTTCCAATCTGGAATTAAATTATCATTCAGTGGCTGCTTTTTGAGGAGGTGACGCTCAAGGTACTACTCTTCCCAGGCCAGTGGCAGTCCAGCCATCTTCCCGCTGCCTGCAGGTACGGCTCACAGCGCTCCAACTGACCAAGGGAGCTCAGGTGTGATGCTTGCCGTTTTCCGAAAGGACAAAGAGAAACCAAGTCAAAGTTCGACTCAAGAGAAAAGACACAAGACTGAGGTTTGCGCAGGACGGGCTACCTACGTGGCACAGGACAAGGTTACTTCATGGGAACACAAAGACCTCTCCACAGGCAACACCTCAGTCCCCATCTGCATCTGAGTCAGCAAACTTCAGCTCGCACTTGACGTCAAATGGCTTGTCCCTGACAGGAAGGTCATCGATTCTCTGTGAGTCCTCCCTGTCGGTGGGCGCTCTGCTGGCCATGGTGTCCTGCTCTGTCTCATAGCCGGTGTCCGGGGCTGGCCTGGGCTGCCCTCCATTCTGTTGGGAGAAGCTGCCCTGCTCCACCAGTGTCTCTTTCACACTCTGCTCACAGTCAGAGAAATCTGAGGTGGGCTGCTTCTTTTCCAGCAGCATGGCAGAGCGGAATCTGAGGCACTGTCCAGGAAGGTAGCCCTTATAACAGTTGTAGGAGAAGAGGCAAAGGCAGAGGACAAAGAATAAGAGGAAGAGGAACATGAGGAGGCGGGTGTCACTGGACTTGAGATACATTGTCTTCTCTGACTGGACCTGGGAGACTGTGTTGATGATGATCTTTGGTTCACAGGATGTACTGGTGGGCACCAGGCTGGAAGGTGTGGTAAGCCGCCCAGCTGGGGTCTGGGGAGAAGAGCCTTGGATGGGCCCTGTTGACACTTCGGGGGTGATCCCAATATCTTCTGTCCGAGTGGCTGGCAAGGAGGAGGCCACCGGGCTCCATGAGAACATCTTGACTGCTAGAACATGCTTGGCCACCACCTGAGAGACTGTCTTGTTCTTGACTCTCTCCTCTGACAGGCACTGGTACACCCCACTGTCTCCTTCTGACAGGTTGAAGATGAGCAGGTTCTTCCTACCCACCAGGCTGTATTTAGGGCTCTCAGCCTTTAGAACACCATTCTGGAACTTCCATACCACCCGCGCCAGGTTGGACTTTTGAGAGCATTTGAGTTCTGCTGTGCTGCCATGCTTGAAAATATGCTGCTGGTAACTTCCCTTAATTTTATCTGGAACATCAAAATAAATGCGCACAGCGTCAACAATCCTGCTCGTTACTTAAATTCCTTTTAAAAATAGGTAATATGCCCAAGAGGACACAGAAGTTTCACCCACTGGAGCAACATGGAATCTTCCAGAACAACTAAGGAAATAAAGACATGTGTGACCAAAAAGCAAAGATGAGCCCTAGATGGCAGATCATGGAGACAAAGAAATTGGAGGTATCTCTGAGCAGTAGAAATCCTATTTCACACCCTGGTTTCCTGGGAGAAAACGCATTAGGTGGGGAGGCTGAGCCTCAGCCAGCTGCATGTTCCGAAGCTACACTCTGAGTCAAATACAACACACTTTTGCTAGTGGCCACTGCACACATCAGTCTGAGCAGTGCTGTTCTCCTCCTCCTAAACTTGTCTTTACTGATAACAGCCATAAGGTCAGGGACTCAAGGGAAGGAGCCCATGGGCATGTCTGCCTTCTGCTGGGACACACCTGGCCCCCTGGCAGGGAGTGATATCACCCGCGGGGAACACTACCCATGTCTTGACTTGACTGCTCGAGGACTAATCTTTCCTCCAGTTCACAAGAGGTACAGGCTTCATTTAAGAAGCCCAAGCCAAGAGAAGAGAGAAGCATCTTAAGAGCAGACATTACAATTTGGGATAAAGAGTGATTTCCAGGACACAAATATACTATGTGGCTTCAAACATCCTTTTCTGCAATAAAAGGTTCAAAGAAAGGTTATGAGGTCTGCCAAAAGATACTTGATCTCTGTTCTGAGTAGAACAAGAAAAAAATGTGGAAAATGCCACAGCACCAAAGTGTCATGAAATGGTTACGAGACTGGCCAATCTTGAAGGGAGCATAGAGAGAATGAGCAACTTACCAGGACAAGCAGACATATCCCCACTCATCTCCTGAATCAGACCCCTGCAAAACAAGGGGCACAGAGTTCGTACGTGCTCTTGAGGTGGGGCAGGCAGAGCACCTGCATGCCCCACATCCCGCCGCTGGGTACCTGCTTGAGCTGTGGCTCTCATGCAAGACCACACAGGCCATCCTGGCAGGGCTCCAGGCACAGTAGGGGTCCCGGGCCAAAACGCAGTCTTCGCAGGTGCTGTGCTTCCCACAGAAGGCCACGGGGGCCTGGACCACACCCGAGTTGGAACCAGCATAGATAAAACTTTTGTCCTGTGGGTAAAAACAGATGAGAATAGGTGGGCCCCAGGCAGCCAGTAACATTACAGGGAGGGTGACAAAGTACCTCCTGAAGGAGGAGCGAGGCAGGGTCATATTCCAGACAAACCTGAGGGCAGTGTGTGAAAGCATGAGTAGCACATGATTTTCGAGCAAGATCTGCATGCTAACTTAGGTGCACTGGGCCTTGGCCCGGACCCCTCCATCCATGTCCAGGCATCCACCACCCTCCGACCACCAGCAGAGAACATCTCTGAGCCTGTTCAGCCCTCCTGGGGAGTAAGACCCACCAGCTGGACACACCTGGCCTCACTACAGGCCAGAGGCTGCAGGGCACAGCCTCAGAACTCAATGTGAGCCCCAGAGCGCAGAGTGCAGTGTCCTCAGTGTCTGCACCCAGCCCAGCCCATAGCAGGGGTCACAAACAAAGGTTGCTGGAGAGTGAACACCATACTAGTAAATGATGTAAAAGCGATGAGGCATCCGCTTGTCACACGTCTGTATTTATGAGGGAGAAACATGCAGATGGAAACTTGACTGCCACATTCAGAAGCGGGGCAGAGCAGGGCAGACTCCTTTGTGCTCTGGCATGCTTGGTTTAGGATGTCCCCACCCTCTGACCCCCTTTCGCAGTGCCTAGAGCTGGCTGCAAGCTGGCACACAAGCCATCAGGGCTGGCTGACTTCTTCACTGAGCTTGGCTGGAACAAGGCCCCATACAAGTCCACCAGAGCAGATCTGGGACTTCTAATTTGGCTATTGGTGCTCACTCTCTCCTTTGCTTGGGAGCCTACATGTCATCTTGATGTCCAAGAAAGACCTTCTGGTTAGCATCAGAAGGTTCCAAGTTTACACAGAGCTTAGTATTTTGACTTAGATGAGATACAACGGCCTGCATCTTCAGAGGACAGGTCTAATTAACTTCAAAGTCTGGCTGGAGCTCAAAGTCCCTGATGTGGCTCCAGATCTTCTGGTTTGCGATGTATCAAAGGTCACCAGCCCAACATGTACAAGCACAGCTGAGAGAAGGGAAGTCCCCTCTGCCATGCAGTCAAACTGTGGGACAAGCAGCAGAGAAACCAGGCACATTGTCCGCCTGTGTACATCAGTAGAGACCTGGGCAGAGGAGACTATGTGCCCACCACGGTCAGAAAGAGTGAGAGTGCCACAGAGCACAGTTAGGGAGTCATCTGGCTTGCAGAGGTGAGGAAAATTTCCTTTGGGTGAGAGGCCAAGCAGGCAACTTCAAAGGGCCATCAGGAGCTACATAGGGACCCTAGCAAAAGTGTGGACATGATATAGCACAGAACGCTGATGTGTAGGCCACATCAACAGCATACTGTTGACAGGGTCTCACCCTCGCCAAGTTCAGGTCACTGGAAGTGCTTTCATCATAGGCCAGCATGTAACTTCCCTAGCATAATGTGGGCCCCAACTCAGTGAGAGTCTGCCAACTTTCAGGACAAAGTTACATCTTCCCAGACTGTCTCCCCCTAGCCCAAACTCCACAGAGTGAAGGACTCTGTAAGAGCCCAAAGGTGGGCTCCTCTGGGCTAGACAGACAAAGGGGCCTGGCCAGCCCAAGCCCAGTGACCACCAAGACACGAGGCCATGAGAAGGCTACCCCTGCCTATAGCCATGCGGTCCCTTTACCTTCTTGGAAGACAGCAACAGGGTCTGAACTGGTTCCAAGTCCTGGAAGAGCTGTGTCTCCTCAATGATGTGAATGTCGTTCTCAAGGCTGATGGCTTTATGCAGGGCACCCCGGTCTGCAAGGTCAAAGGACACAGGTCAGTGACTAGCCCTGGAAGGAGAAGATGCTGCTGCATTGTCAGCCAGAGCTGGCAGCAGTCACCCTTCTTGCTCTCCACTCCTTCCTCAAGCCCAAGACATGGAAACATATGGCATTTTTGCATTAGAAATAGAAAAAGAAAAGCCATGGCAAAATAAACAATGGAGACTCAAGTGGTATCAGTTATTCCCAGTGTTTTATGAAGAATAAACAAATTTTCATTCTTGATGCCAACTTCCTTATCAGTGCAGCCAACACTGTGACATAAGACCAACCTAAAGTGGTTTTTGGGTTCCACCAGCCCCCAGGGTGCCATCCTGCAAGGTGGCCCCTGACAGGTGAGGGCAGGGCCCTCCCTGCTGCTCAGAGGCATGACTAGAAGGCACCCAGTGTTGACCTCAGCATTGCCAACTGCTGCTGTGCTGGGCACTGACTTCCATTCCAGAAATACTTGTTTCCTAATCCACGAGCTCCCGGGAAACAGTGCTTCCTGTGGCAGGTCAGGACAGGCAGGGGAGAGGTGCTCTCATCTGGCTCCCTTGGCACCTACCCTGACCTACCAGACCTGAATTTCCAGATCTGGGCCAGGATTTACATTTCTAACAAGTACCCAAGTGTTCTGATGGTCACAGAGATCTGAAGCCACTAGGGTGTGGAGACTTCTCAGAAATAGAAACTGCTCAGTGTGCCTGAGGGAGATGGTAGCTCCACTCAGCTAAGGCCAGCTGGATTTACCAAGGTTGTTACCAAGGCCTGGGACCTACCTGTGCTGAGAAACATGACGTCATAGATGGTCCCATCCAGGGCCTGGGTCCGGTCCACCACAATCTGTGTGTAGTTCACACCGCTTTTGATCAGCCTGGGCCTGTTGTCTATCGGGGTCACAGAGTCATCCATCAGAGGGTGATCTTTGACAAACTGCAGTGTCTTGTCAGGCAGATTGAGAGAGCTGGAGAAGTTGGCTGCCCGCGCCTCGTGGTTGATGCACTGCAGAGAGCAGACACCGCTGTGTTAACCATAATCCACAGACAGCCCCCATGTGCTCTGCACAAAGACAGGCTTCCAGGAGGCGTAAAAGTAGGGACTGCAGAGTGGATTTCGTAAAAAAGGGGAAGAACCAATATGGCCGATCCTCAGAAATCTGAAGACATAGTGTCATAAAGCATGTAGGAGACACAAGTGTCCCTTTACTCACAAGATATAATTAAGTTTCATGATACATAGTGAGGTAATTTTTCATCTATTTATAAATGAAAAAAATATTAAATTTTTGAAATAAAAAAATAAATACTGATTATTTGATAGCTTTCCAATAAAAGAGGACTGGTAAAAAATTCCTAGAAATGGTCCAACTCTAAACAGCATAAAGGTCAAGAGCATAAAGTATTCTTTTTTCTGTCCTAGGTCCTGATGTGCACAACCCAAAACTTGTGACCCAAGTGAACATGCTTTACTTAATAATATGTATGGAAGAAGTAATAACTGGTGCCAGGGAGGAAAGACAGTCTTGAGGGTGAGCCCCAGGCACTAGGCCACTCCCTCAGGTCACAGACCCCCTCCTGGGCCACACACACCAGTCACAGAATGAATGCTCATAGCTGAATTGATCTAGAAACTGAATTGGCCTAGAAACTGATTTCTACATAAACTTCACTACTTTTAAGAGACAAAGTGTGATTCATATTGATAAATAGAGAGTACATGAAATCATGTGTTTTGGCCATCTCTTTGCCAAGAAATCATGTTTTTCTACAGAAAATAGAAAATGAAACATATCTAACTATATTACGCAACGTAGAACACCCCGTGCCAGCCAGAACAGACTCTTGTTGGGGCAGTATGCGGCAACAGCAGTTACACAACACGCCAATGAAAGGAACACAGGAAAAGATTAGAGTGCCTGTCGCCTGTCCCAGTCCCACGGGGATGCCCACTCTCTGCAGAGACAGACACGAACTGGGGCGTGGCACAGGGGTGTGTGCTGGGTGGTGCAGGGGGTGCAGCATGCTCACCCTACACTAGGTTCCCGCAACCTGGGCCCCTCTCACTCACCGCCCCTGGCCTTGGCGTGGGCACAGCCCCATTGTAGCGTACCCACTTGGTGTGGGACTGCTCCACTGTGGCACTCTGCATGTACTTCCCTCGGGAGAAGACCGCCTCAGCTGTAGAGAGGTTGTAGGCGCACACAGCCGACAGACCCACATTGTTCCTGGGGAGGAAAGGGCCATGTGACTGCCCGGAGGGTGGGAGTCTGGAGAAACCCCAAAAGCCCTGGTACTTACAGCTGTGGGGTGAAGACCCCGTAGAACACAGGCTCCTTCAGGCCTGGAGACCTGAGGATGAAGACAGCCCGCAGCACATTGAAGATGAGGTTGATCTCTGGCTTGGAGCAGATGAGCCTGGCCTTCAGGAAGGATGTCCACTTCTTCTGTAAGGTCCTCAGGCCACCCTGGTCCCCCTGAAATACAAAGATATGCAGGTAAGATGAGGGTATATTCCCCATGCAAAGGTGACAAATGAGGTGCGTGGGCCCACAATAGCTCTGTCTGAATGAAATGAAGCCATGCTGAAAAAAAGCCAACTGCAGACAACTACGTGACTTGGCACTCCTTCCATGCAGATTGGGCTGTGGATTAAAACCAACCCAACAAAACTCTGCTGATGAAAAGCCACCTATGGCAGCTAGAATAACTGTTCAAACCTGCCCACATTCAATGTCAGAGCACATTTTCATGGCTCTGAACCTGTGGCCTCTGCATGTCCGTGAGTGACCTGTTCTGAGTGACCTGTGCGGTCAGAAGCCAGTGGATTTATCGGTTCCCCAGTCTGTCTCAGGCCAATATGTGCAGGTCTGGTCTTCCCCAACAGATGCTCCTCAAGGGAGAGGAGGATCTTCACTTCCTTTCTCTCCACAACATTTTCTGCTGAAGTGCTTTGGACCTGCCAGGTTCTCCATAAACACTTTTTAGTGACAATCACAGAACACACCTGCTATGACTTGGTCCAGAGAGAAATAATGAAACACAGAAATAAGGATGCAGAGGAATGTAAAGCTAAAGCATCCTTATCTATTTTGGATACAACTGAAAATGAATCCCTCACCAACTTTACACTGAACGGTGAAAGCCCAATACCAAAGAATATGGTTAATATGATGAACAAGAAGCAACTTTCTGTAACTACCAATTAGTACTTTTTAAAAATTTTATTATTTTATTGTTGTTCACCTACAGTTGTCTGCATTTTCTCCCCACCTCTCCAACCCACTCCAGCCAAACCCACCTTCCTCCCTTGCTTCCACCCTCCCCCTTGGTTTTGTCCATGTGTCCTTTACAGTAGTTCCTGAAATCCTTTTCCCCACGGTCCCCTCTCCACTCCCCTCTGGCTATTGTTAGATTGTTCTTAACTTCAATGTCTCTGGTTATATTTTGTTTCCTTTTTTCTTTTGTTGATTACCTTCCAGTTAAGGTGAGGTCATATGGTATTTGTCCCTCACTGCCTGGCTTATTTCACTTAGCATAATGCTCTCCAGTTCCACCCATGCTGTCACAAAGGATATGAGCTCCTTCTTTCTCTCTGCTGCGTAGAATTCCATTGTGTAAATGTACCACAGTTTTTGAATTCACTCATTTGCTGATGGGCACTTAGGTTGTTTCCAGTACTTGACTATTGTAAATTGTGCTGCTATGAACATTGGGGTGCACAGGTTCTTTTGGATTGGTGTTTCAGGGTTCTTAGGGTATAATCCCAGCAGCAGAATTGCTGGGTCAAAAGGCAGTTTCACTTTTAGTTTACTGAGGAAATTCCATACTGTTTTCCACAGTGGCCACACCAGTCTGCATTCCCACCAACAGTGCCCTAAGGTTCCCTTTTCTCCGCATCCTCTCCAGCACTTGTTTGTTGATTTGTTTATGTTGGCCACTCTGACTGGTGTGAGATGGTACCTCATTGTGGTTTTAATTTGCATCTGTCTGATGGCTAGTGATGCTTAGCATCTTTTCATATATCTCTGGGCCCTCTGTATGTCTTCCTTGGAGAAGTGTCTGTTCGAGTCCTTTGCCCATTTTTTAATTGGGTTCTTTGTCTTCCTGGAGTGCAGTCATGTGTGTTCTTTTTATACTTTGGAGATCAGATTCTTGTCTGAGGTATCATTGGCAAATATATTTTCCCATACAGTTGGTTCTCTTTTCATTTTAATGCTGTTTTCTTTGGCCATGCAGAAGCTCTTTATTTCGATAAGGTCCCTTTTGTTTATTCTTTCCTTTATGTCCCTTGCTTTAGGGGATGTGTCTGTGAGGATGTTGCTGTGTGGAATGTCTGAGATTTTTCTGCCAATGTTTTTCTCTAGGACTTTTATGGTGTTATGACTTATATTTAAGTCTTTTATCCACCTTGAATTTATTTTCGTGTATGGTGTAAGTTGGTGATCGAGTTTCATTTTTTTGCATGTAGCCATCCAGATCTCCCAACACCATTTGTTGAAGAGGCTATTTCTGATCCATTTTATGCTCCTCCCTCCTTTGTCAAATATTAATGGACCATAGAGACTTGGGTGTATTTCTGGGCTCTCTGTTCTGTTCCACTGGTCTATGCACCTGTTTTTATGCCAGTACCAGGCTGCTTTGATTAGTGGCCTTGTAATACAGTTTGATGTCAGGTATTGTGATTCCTGCTGCTTTGTTCTTCTTTCTCAAAATTGCTGCAGCTATTTGAGGTCATTTATGGTTCTATATAAATTTCTGAAATGTTTGTTCTAGATCTGTGAAATACATCATGGGTACTTTAATAGGGATTGCATTGAATCTATAAATTGCTTTGGGTAGTATGGCCATTTTGATGACATTAATTCTTCTAATTCATGAGCATGGTACATGCTTCCATTTGTTTGTGTCTTCCTTAATTTCTTTCTTCAGTGTTGTGTAGTTTTCTGAGTATAGGTCTTTTACCTCCTTGGTTAGGTTTATTCCCAGGTACTTTATTTTTCCTGTTGCTATATGAATGGGATTTTCCCCCTGATTTCTGTTTCTGATGTTTCATTGTTGGTGTACAAGAATGCCTTTGATTTCTGAGTATTGACTTTGTATCCGGTTGTTTTGCCAAATTCATTTATTAACTCCGGTAGTTTTTTGGTCGAGTCTATGGCATTTTCCACGTACACTAGCATGTCATCTGCAAACAATGACAGTTTCATTTCCTCCTTTCCAATTTGGATGCCTTCTATTTCTTTTTCTTGTCTGATTGCTGTGGCTAGGACTTCCAATACTATGTTGAATAGGAGTGGTGAGAGAGGGCATCCTTGTCTTGTTCCTGATCTTAGTGGGAAAGCTCTAAGTTTTTGTCCATTGAGTATGATGTTGGCTGTAGGTCTCCCATATATGGCCTTTATTATGCTGAGGACTGCTCCCTCTATTCCCACTTTGCTGAGTGTTTTTTATCAGAAATGGGTGCTGTACTTCATCAAATGCTTTTTCTGCATCTATTGATATGATCATGTGATTTTTGTCTTTGCTGTTGTTTATGCGATGTATTATGTTTATTGATTTGCGAATATTGTACCATCCTTGCATCCCTGGGATGAATCCCACTTGGTCATGGTGGATGATCTTTTTAATGTATTGGTGGATGCAATTTGCCAATATTTTGTTGAGGATTTTAGCATCTATGTTCATCAGCGATATTGGCCTGAAGGTCTCTTTCTTTGTTATGTCTTTATCTGGTTTTGGGATTAGGATGATGCTGGCTTCATAAAAAGAGTTTGGGAATCCTCCATCTTCTTGAATGTTTTGAAATAATCTGTGGAGGATGGGGTTTAGCTCTTCCTTAAATGCTCTGTAGAATTCTCCTGAGAAACCATCTGGTCCAGGGCTTTTGTGTGTTGGAAGCTTTTTGATTACTGTTTCAATTTCATCAGGTGTTATTGGTCTGTTGAGGCCTTCTGCTTCTTCTTCATTCAGTTTTGGAAGGTTATATTTTTCTAGAAGTTTGTCCATTTCATCTAGGTTTTCACATTTCTTGGCTTATAGTTCTTCATAGTAATTTCTTACAATCCTTTGTATTTCTGTGGTATCAGTTGTGGTCTCTCCTCTTTCATTTCTGATTGTGTTTATTTGGATCCTCTCTTTTTTTTTCTTGATGAGCCTACTGAAAGGCTTGTCGATTTTGTTTATCTTTTCAAAGAACCAGCTCCTGGATTCATTGATCCTTACAATTGTGCTTTCACTCTCTATGTCATTTAACTCTGCTCTGATCTTGGTTATTTCCTTCCTTCTGCTTGCTCTGGGCTGTCTTTGTTGTTGTTCCTCAAGTTCTTGTAGGCGTAGGGTTAGGTTGTTTGTTTGAAATGTTTCTATCTTTTTAAGGTAGGCCTGTATTGCTATGAACTTCCCTCTCAGGACTGCCTTTGCTGAGGCAGTGTGTCCCATAGGTTTTGGGTTGTTGTGAGTTTATTTTCATTTGTTTCCAGAAAGTTTTTGATTTCTTCCCTAATCTCGTTCTTGACCCATTCATTGTTTAGTAGCATGCTATACAGTCTCCATGATTTTGAGTGTTTGGGGTGTTTTCCTTTCGGGTTGGTTTCTAGTTTCAGTCCCTTGTGGTCAGAGAAAATGCTTGATATGATTTCAATTTTCTTGAATTTGTTGAGGCTTGTTTCGTATCCTATCATGTGGTCTATCTTTGAAAACATTCCATGTGCATTTGAAAAGAATGTGTATTTTGCTTCTTTGGGATGAAAGGCTCTATATATATCAGTTAAGTCCACTTCATCCAAGGCCTTGTTCAATGCCACAGTATCTTTGTTGATATTTTGTTTAGAATATCTGTCCATCTTTGACAGTGGGGTATTAAAGTCCCCTACTATAATTGTGTTGCTGTCAATATCTTTCTTGAAGTCCTCCAAGATTTTCTTTATGTATTTGGGTGCTCCTATGTTGGGTGCATATATATTTACTATTTTATGTCTTTTTGATGGATTCTTCCCTTGAGAATTATGAAATCACCTTCTGGATCTCTTTTTATGGCTCTTTTTTTGAAGTCTATTTTGTCTGATATGAGTATTGCTACCCCTGCTTTTTTTCCCCTGTCCATTTGCTTGGAATATTTGTTTCCAGCCTTTTACATTTAAGTCTGTGTAGGTCTTTTGTCCTGAGGTGGGTCTCTTGTAGGCAGCATATGTGTGGGTCATGTTTTCTTATCCATTCCACTATTCTGTGTCTTTTGATTGGGGCATTTAATACACTTTCGTTTAATTTTATTATTGATAGGTACTTATTCATTGCCATTTTTTCGTACCTTTGCTCCTGTCTCTTTCATTGTTTTTCTTCCTGTTCTCAAAGCAAGCCCTTTAGCATCTCCTGCAGAGATATTTTGGAGGAGGCATATTTTTTGAGGCTTCTTTTGTCTGGGTAGCTCCTTATTTGGCCTTCCATTTTTATTGAGAGTCTTCCTGTGTAGAGGAGTCTTAGTTGCAGTCCTTTGTTTCTCATTACTTGGAATATTTCTTGCCATTCCCTTCTGGCTTGTAGTATTTCCATTGAGAAGTCATCTGCTAGCTTTATCAGGGCTCCTTTGTATGTTACATCCTTTTCTCCCTTCCTGCCTTTAAGATTCTCTCTTTGTCTTGGAATTTTGCTATTTTAATTATGAACTTTCTTGCAGTGGGCCTGTTTGTGTTTCTTTGATTGGGGCCTTCTGTGCTTCCTTGATTTGTGTGACTTTTTCTCTCATCAGATTAGGGAAATTTTCCATCATTACATTTTCAAACAGGTTTTCTATCCCTTGCTCTTCCTTTCTCCTTCTGGTATCCCTATTATATGGATATTATTATGTTTCATATTGTCTTGCAGTTCCCTTAACCCTTCTTCATTCTTTCTGAGTCTCTTTTCCTTTTCTTGCTCTATCTTGGTGTTTTTTTCTACCTTGTCCTCCAGCTTGCTGATTGGATCCTCTGCTTCATCTAGCGTACTTTTGATTCCTTCTACTGTGTTCTTCAGTTCAGAAATTGTATTCTTCATTTCCTCTTGGCCCTTGTTGATAGTTTCTACATCCTTTTTCGTGTTGATGTAGTTTGCAGTGATTTCATTGTAGATTCTGTGTATTTTTTGGTAATTATCTGTGAGTTCATTAAGCTTCGTTATAACCAATGCTTTGAACTCAATATCTGATAGTTGACTTGCCTCTTTTTCATTTACCATTCTTTCTGAGACTTCCTCCTTTCCTTTCATTTGGGGATTGTGTCTTTGTCTTCCCATTGTTTGTGAGACTCTTCCTGTTAGCCTCTGCTTCTTAAGTTACTCTGTTTTGTCGCCCTGGGTTTATGGTGTGAACTTCTGTGGCAGAATACCTGTGAGATTCAGTGGTACAGTCTCCTTGATCTCCCAAGCTCACTCATCTTGGGCTGTGGTTTATGTTGGCTCTTTTGCATGTCTTTGGTTTTTGGTTGTTGTTGGGTATTTCTTTGGTGGGTCCTTCCCACTAGCTGGTTAACTGAGGGTGACTCTGTCCACCACCTCTTGTTTTCTGTTGTGCAGGTGTGGGCAGGTTGTGTTGGAGCTGGTTTTTCCATGTGTACAAGGTTTTGTGGCTTTTGTCTTATTCTTGTTCAGTTGTTTTTTCTGAGTAATTTCTCCACTACTCAGCTGTATTTCCAGATAGGTCCTGGGTTGAGTTAGTGTGGCTTCCAGTCCCTCCTTCACCTTCTTCTGATCTTATCTGTTGGTGGTTCCTTTGCTGGTGGGTTTCCTCTTCCAGGATGTATCCTGGTGTTCACAGCTTCTATCTACTCTTTTTAGTGATAGGTTAGAGGGGGAACGTGAAATGTTTTAAGATAGCAGGCGTGTATTCTATGATATTTAAAGTACCAGCCTGTAGAGAAGAGATAGGAGATCCTTTGGGTATGTATAGTGTTAACCGTTATAATTCACCCATCTAGTCACTTTTTAGTAAGGGTGGAAAGAAGATAAGACTCTTGGTGGAGGTGGGGAAGGATTGTGATTTGTATCTAGAAAGCTGTGAGCTTGTGATAGGTCAGATTATGAGGTAAAGTGAGAGTAAAGAGTAGAAAATAGGTGTAATGTGTGAGAGAATAGAGTTAACCACACCAGTAATAAAGTTCAGGAAACAGTGAAGTGGGCTGAGATCTGGGAGGGGTGCTGTGTAGTATTTACAAATGTATGGAATAGCTATTATTTACAATAGTAATGGAGAAACAATCATATGACAGAATCTATGTGATTTGCATAATTAGAATAGGGAGTACAGGTCCTAGAGTAGTATGCTAATGGAACACAAGTGAAGTGAAAGACAGTTAATTAATGATACACTATGAAAGAGAACAAGGGGAAACCAGTCAAACAATGCAAATTAACCAGTCAAGTGAAAAAGACTAAACAGAAAGAAGAGAAATACAAAAATATTCATAAAATGAGAGATGTAAAACTAATGAAAAAAATACAAATATACAATAACTTGCAAGTTTTCTGGAGTGGCAAAGTGAAATTTGTTTCACTGTCTCAGCTGTTGGGATACCCTCCCTTATGGTCCAACTCTGGTCTTTTCACACTTCCAGGTTTCATTGTCTCACTTGTGGGAATTAAAAAAAAAGAGAGAGAGAGAAGGAAGAAGAGATATAAATGGAAGAAAAGAAGGAATAAAACAAGAAAGGAGAGGAAGAAGGTGTTAAAAGAAAAAAAAAAGAAAAATAATAAAGAATTACTATTAAAAAAAAAAAGCCTTCTGCTGGCTTCAAACTGGCCAAGCCAGTTTTGCTGGTCTTTTTGCCTGCAGCAGGCTGAGCGGGGCTTAGTTTCACTCTTCCCAGTTCCTGATCAGCACTGGCCAGCCTCCAGCCCAGTTCCCCAGCAGCCTCTGGTGCTGCAGGTTCCAGAGTGTACCTTCCTCGGGGCTACAGGTGTGAGCAGGGGCCTTCAGAGGTGCGCACTCTCCCTGGTGCCTAGGATGTGGGCTCGGGGCCTTCCACACCACAGTGGGAGTGCCGAGGGGCTGGGTGGGGAGGAGGCTGGAGCTGCTGCTGCAGAATTCCCCAAACTGCCCCTGAGTGTCTCTTTTTTTCACTTTTTCTTTGTGAGAAATTCCTCCTGCTCAATCCTGCCACTCCATACAAGGGCCTGTCCTCTCACACAGCCCACCTCTCCAGCTAGACCAGGGACTGTCTGCGTCAGGGCCTGTCACAGCCCAACACTCAACTCTCCCCAGCCGGCATACACGGTCTCTGTGGATTTACCACTTGTCCTTATTCTCCTCCCTGCTCCTCCCTGCGACTTCAAGCAACCAGGTCTCTCCTGGTGCTGCTCAAACCTTGTTTGGAAGGGGAGGGAGCCGTTAACCCGGCTCTCTCCCAAGAGTCCTGCGGCAGACTGGGCAGGCGCCGGGCCTGGGGCTGCAGTCGCCCTGGTCCCCATGCTGATCCCAGGGACCTTATTGTCCTAAAGCAATCCCCTTACAGTCTGGTTTTTCAGTGTCCTCTACACTTTTTGGTCTCCTATCTTCATAAATGCTGGGGTACTGTTGGCTGTTCGCTTTGTTCCTCAGTAGATCCTCTAGGTGTTTCACCAGTTGCTGGGGGAAGTGAACCCTGCTCCTACCTATCTCACCACCAACTTCCCAAAGCCCTGATTTGTAGTTCTTAATCCCTTCACCTTTCCACTCATCTCCCTGACCCCTTTCCCACCTGGCAGCCATCAAAATGTTCTCTGTATCTATAATTATATTTCTGTTCTGCTTGCTTACTTTGTTTTGATAGATATGTATTGCCATTTTATTGTTCATATGTTTGATCTTACTCTTCTTCTTAAAGAAGATCCTTTAACATTTCATATAACACTGGTGTGGTGATGATGAACTCCTTTAGTTTTCTTCTTGCCTGGGAAGTACTTTATCTGCCCTTCGATTCTAAATGATAGCTTTGCTGGGTAGAGTAATCTTGGTTGTAGGCCCTTGCTTTTCATCACTTTGAATGGGGATGTAAAGTACAGCATAGGGAACAGAGCAGCCAAAGAATGCATATGTGTGACCTATGGACATGGACAAGGGTGTAGGGATTGTCTTCTCAGTGGAGAAGAACAAAGGAGGAAAAACAAAAAAGTAACTTTCTGTAACCCAGGAAGGTATGTCAAAAGCAGACCCTCTGAGGACAGGAAGCCAACTATCGGTCACTCAGGGTGCCAAGCTCCCTGGGTTTCTAGCTCTTTCCACATGCCCCAGAAGGAAGAACCATCCACACTGACCCCTGTAGCACCAAGGAACAGCACGGTAGGTAAATCGACCTTTTGAGGGAAGTATGGGGCCTAGACAAGGTGACTAATCCTACATTCTGTCCTCACAGATGGAAACAAAGAGAAATGGGGAAACAGCCTCACCTTGCACACCCTCGCTACCCGGGGGATCATCAACTTGAAGACAAACTCGTATTCCACAGATACCTCTGTGAAGAAGAAGTAGATTTTGTCGTCCCCACCCTCGGTGCTCTCTGGGGTCTCTCGAATCACATCGGCATAGACAAAGCTGGGCTCTGCAGGAAAGAGACACCTGGTGATCCCCAACCCCCCCCCCCAAGGAGTCCAGGCACCCCCTGCACACAGAGAAAGTCCTGGGCACATCCCTGAATTTATGGAGGGACCCAGGCATATCCCTGAATATGCCAAGGAGCTCGGGC
Organism: Desmodus rotundus; assembly: GCF_022682495.2. Lineage (NCBI taxonomy): Eukaryota > Metazoa > Chordata > Mammalia > Chiroptera > Phyllostomidae > Desmodus > Desmodus rotundus. The sequence continues at coordinate 83,329,099 of NC_071387.1, forward strand.
ATGTCCCTTTACACCCTCCCTGCAAGACACGGAGGGTGCATGTGTTATGCCCCAAACAAACTTCAGTGTCCAGAGTGATGATGGTGCCCATCTTGTCCTCCTCAGCCCAAAGAGGTGTCCTGATGTGGTTCTGAAGCACATGCTCCTGAACAGTCCCTAGAATTTGAGGCTGGGCCTCCCAATTGGCAAGCAGCCCAGGGCCCAGGAGGGCCAGATCCCACCACCCCAGAGACCTGCTAGTAGATGTATCTTTGCTGGTTTAAATAGCACCTGCCTCAGACAAACCCCTAACCAGCAGGCCATCCCATGTAAAGGAGGGACATACTGTCCCTCACATCACCTGCCTCTGAGAGTCTAGGAGGCTTCCAAGCCCTGACCCTGCTGGCTGGTGCCCAGGAAAAAAGCCTTGTGTGAGTGGCCTTGAGCCTTCTGCACCATGAATGCAACGTGGACACATGCTGCCCAGAGGTAGCAAGGCAACATCACACAGTGATCTGACCAGCCTGAGCTCCCATGGACCATCAGATCCTCAGTTTAGGAAAGTGTCCTTGATCCATTTTCTAGGAGGGTAAAGGCAGCCTTAAATAGTGATCTCTCAGTGGAAAAGAAAACATGGAAGCCCAGGTAGCTAGCTACACAGTCCCGAACAGTTCCAGAAACTCACCTACCACACCAGCTGACAAGAGCTCTGGGGCCCACAAGAGGTCAAGCCAGCAAAATGTTCCAGCATTATAGCGCCGTGGGGCTCTCCTGGTGAAGAGGCCACCCGAGTAGAAAAACACCTTCAATGTCACCCCCTACTTCTTACCGTTGAGCCAAGGTATTGCGTACTCCGTTCTCAGAGGACTGTGGGAAGAATTTCGGGAGATGATTGGCTCACTTCCCAAAAAGTTGTATGATGTCCCTGAATAAAGTTCTCCATCTTCAAGGCCCAGGAGGAATGAGGAGAAGGGAGTTAGCACCAGTGCTGGGACAGACACTCAACCCCTCACTTTCCTTTACACTCCAACCCGAGCCCTGTGGGACATAGAGGGACCATCGCCTGCTCCTGGGACACGTTTCTTTGACACAGATAATCATATGCTCCTTGTTCAACTGTTTTTATGAGAGTCAGAGATAATAACTAACAGGAACAAGTGACTCCTGCCTTAGGAAAATAAAGCATGACAGGGGGAGCACAGGCTCAGGGCCTGCTTGTCTCAGTGCATGAGACAGCTCCAGGGCTCAGTCACAAAACTCCCTGCCTACAAGAGTGTCAGCTCTATGGGGCCAAGTAACCCAGACAATCTACACAAATGATGGCAATAAAATAACCTCTCCCCACAGGTACAACTTGTTGACCATGGTGGGGCTGGCTATCCTTCTGAACAATGAATTCACGCTCACGTCAGACGGTCTAAGGAGAGGAATGTGTACCTTTGCCGAGGACAGTGAGAGGGGAGCAGGAGGAGACTACGGAAAAGGGGGAGGCACTGAGCATCCTGTGTGGCTATTCGGTAGGTGGCAGGGCCCTGCCAGTGACAGGCATCCCATAGCACAACTCACCAACCATGACAGACGTGTAGCTTTGCGCTGGGTCAAAGGGGCATCTTCCTTTGCCATCTTCATTTCTCCCATGGAACTGAAAAGATGTTAGGTTCTACAATTGAATGGAAGAAAGTATCATCAAATGCCTGAATTTCAGTAGTAACAATGCATTTTTGTTGTATCATCAATTTTAGACTCGCTGTTTGGGGGAAGAGTGCGTGTGCAGCAGGCCAGAGCAGTCTAAGGTCTGGACACCAGCACCCCAGTACCCTGGCTCTGAAGAACTATTCAAGACCTTGGTGCCTTAGTTTATTCATCTGTGAGATGGAGATGGCAGTGCTGGTGCCTCTAGGGTTGTAAAGTCCTGACTTTGACACTTGATAAAGACCTTTGTCATAGCCAGGCCACCCTCATAAAACACGAAACATGACAAGGAGAAGGGGGCATGATATTGGATCATGGCACATTGGTGCTTCTTGCTATCAACACTGTACTTCCCAGAAGGTCCTCCCATGCCAGCTCTACACTGGGGCCATGGTCCCGTGAATCATGCCCTCAGTCACAACAGTTTACAGACAGGACGCTGGGGCCTGAGTGGGCCCCAGTTGCCCCTCCTCACACAGCTGGAAATTAGAACAAGTTTCTGTTGTGCAGAGTGGAGACTGCCTGACACCTGCCAGGGGCCCCACTCTGCTGTAATGCTGACCAGGTGAGGGGCCCAAGCTTTACCAGGTGGTCACAGGCTGGCTGGAAGGCATTGGTCCCACACACATAAAGGGCAGTGGCGCCAAGCGGCTGTAGCACTCGGATATAGTTGAGACATTCAGTCTAAGAAGAGAAATGCACAGGTCAACCACCACCAGCTTCCACTGGATGCTCTCCACATCCACACTGGTCACACTGCTCACTTCAGAGCCCTAAATTAGCAGAGCACATGCTGACATCAGCTCCTGCATGAGCAGCTCTGACTGCACTGACTGCGCCCTCTCTCCGACGCTCCCCCTTCCCGCACCAGCCCTGCCCTGGCCGCTCTCCCAGAGATCCTGTCCTGCCCCTAGGCAAACTTCAATCTGTAGCCAGGCTGAGTGCTTTGGGTTCTGCAATGTCCACAGCTGGCTGTCAGTGCTAAATGGGGAGTTTCACTGCAATCACTAATTTATACCCAGAAAGAAAAGATGTGCTGGCCAAAAAAGCAATGAAAGCTGACCTCAAGTCTTACCACCCACCACAAAAAAAGTGTTTTTACTCACAGAACACACAAACCATGCATTACTGACAGACCTGCAGAGGTGCATGTTGTGTAGGGTTCTTTTGGCCTGCTCCTCTGGGGGACCCTACCCTCCTCACCCCAACACATGACACTGGAACCACTGCTTGGGGATCGGCTGTGTCTGACCTGCCCAGCCTGGGGGATAGGCTCGACTAGTGAGGGGGCTCTAAGCTTAGCTCCACATCAGAAAGGCCGCAGGAAAACCAGGTGCCACTTAAGGACCCACTTGCTATTTTAGGCTGAAATGAGATTGGGTTACATGCACTATCATTTGAAATTATCACCGCTCAGGAAGGCTTTTTTGTACTATAATTGCTTTTAATCTGGTTGGAAGTAATTCGTGCTCCCTGTAAGAGCTGGGAGGGACCCCTGTCCAGTGCACGGCCTTAACATGGGCCACGCAAAGCTCTGGTCTAATTTAGCTTGAAGACAACTCCCTGAGACATCTGTTATTACATTGAAATGCTTACATTTTTCCTCATTTCCTAAAGTAACTTTGGATTTAGTGGCTTTAGTGAAACTATTTAGCATTTTGCTAAAAAAGGTTAGCAAAACATTACTTATCTTTTTAAAAAAGTTTTAATCATTTTGAAAACAGCCAACAACTGCTGAAAGTTACCATAACTCAGCTGTCAGGACCAACTATCAAGGGAGACAGGGCTCTCAGACCTCAAGACTCTGACACCTGTCCAGCACAAGCTGGGGGCAAGGCTGCCCTGTGGGTAGGGGATAACCCAGAGCTCCAGAGGGAGATGAACACTCAGCTCACCTCTTCCCATGGCCACCATGCTGAGGAGCCCGGTACTCCTGGAGAAAGGATGAGTGTTGCCAAAAATCCAGAAATCCTATCTCAATCCCTCCAGGCTGCTGGGATGCAGGGGGCATAAACCCTACATTTTACACCATTAGCAGCAGGCACCAGAAATCACTTTCCATAGTTAAAGTTTTAGGTCATTTGAATAAGTTCATTCAGTTAAACTTTAAAAAGTGTTTATCAAATGTCTCCATTTGATTCTGATTTTGAGAGACCCAATCTCACTATCTGGGAATAGAGGGGTAGGTGAGTCGTGAGAGACCCAGGCTGCATTCCAGCAGTAGCGGCATTCAGAAGATTAAATCAATGAGGTACTTACTTGTGTGTTTTTGTAGCTTGCAAAAGAAATTACCTGTTTTGATTTCCCCTTTTCTGCGCATTTTGCTTTTTTATCTTCTGAGACCTTCCAATATGCCTGTCAGGAGGAATAAGAATCTATGTCAGTGCATAGTCCTCCTTTTGAAAGCAGACACTGGTATAAGAATGCACAGTTTACAAAGCACCTGATGGCACGACAGCAGATTTCTCCCAAGACAGTGAAACGTGAGACTGCAAAGTGAGGCTGAGAGAGCAAACGTTGAGTGAAGGTCCTAACTGGGACCCTCGTCTCGAAGTCAGAGGGGCCTGGGAGGGCTCTCCCCGTCCCTGTTACTCACTGCAAACAACAGCAAAAACTAAACTACTGAAAGTGAGGATTAATTTATTAAAAAGCTAAACTGTAGGTACTTTCAAACATCAAAGTGGGTTTTTAAAATCCATTCAATAATGACAGTGAGGAGGGAGGTATAAGGGGACTAAATGGTAATGGAAAAAATATATAATAAAGACTATATGTTAAAAAATAAAAAGGTAAAATCCATTTAAAAGTGGCCCTAGAGCCCAATAAAAGAAACCTTGACGTTGACTTCCACTATTGGCTCAATGGCAGGATTGGGGGGCTTCTGTGAATTTTACGTGACAGCCGCAGTTGAGCATCCCAAAGCAACACCGCTCAGGTTGAGCGACGCCCGTGGAGATCTGTGTTCCTGCTGCTTACACCAGTTGGACTCGTGAATAGGACCGTAAGGCCAGTGGGTTGCTTGCCCTCCAGAGGATGGACAGTAGCAAGCCACATGACTGAGGGCTCCCACACCCCTGCCTTTCCTCTCCCACATGGGGCTATGCCATGATTGATGCCAAATATATACATTTTCTTTTTTAAAAATATTTTATTTATTTATTTTTAGAGAGAGGGGAAGGGAGGGAGAGAGAGAGGGAGAGAAACATCAATGTGTGAGAGAAACATCAACCAAACTGCCTATCACATGCCCCCAAACTGAGGCCCAGGCCCAGAACCCAGGCATGTGCCCTGACTGAGAATCAAACCAGAGATGTTTGGGTTCACAGGCCAGCACTCAATCCACTGAGCCACACTAGCCAGGGCCAAATATATATATTTTTTCCACCCAGAGAATCAAAGCCAGTTATTGAGGCTCAAAGGTCAGGAAGCAAAAAGGCTTCTCCATGGCAGGGAGGTGAATCCCTGCCATGTGTCCTCCACACTAACTCAGCTTCCAGTCAAGTCTGAACAGCAGGCACAGCAACAGAGCAGCACATTTTCAGAGAAACAAAGTCCCTATTAGGATACTTGAAAGCAGAATCAAGTCTCATTTCAAACAACAACTTCCTTCAGAAATGACAACACATGATTTCATCACTATCTATATGAACTGCACAAAAACAGGGGGGCATGAACTTGACAGGCCCTTGATCCCATTCATGGGGTTCACTGAAGCCTGGCCATGGCTTTCACTTTTTCTTCTCCTTTATGTAGAGGAGGCCTGAAGCTACTCCCTCACTCCAAGGGGTTGTAATAATGCCATGCACAGAACAATGACAGCTCTGACTGAGCACCCCAGTGGTCACACATGCACTTATTTTCAAAAGGTAATGACCAGAAGTTCATTTATGTGTCAAACAGAAATTGGTACTATGTATGCCCTGGCTGGTGTAGCTCAGTGGATTGAGTGCCGGCCTGAGAACCAAAGGGTTGCTGGTTCAATTCCCAGTCAGGGCACATGTCTGGGTTACCATGTCCCTGGTAGGGGGCATGTGAGAGGCAACCACACATTGATGTTTCTCTCCCTTCCTTCTTCCTCCCTTCCCCACTCTCTAAAAATAAATAAATAAAATCTTTAAAAAAAAAAAGAAATTGGTACTATGCTAGACTCTGGAGATTAAGACAAAACAAAAAATAAAAGGTCTGGGGCAGAAAATGCACAATTTCTGCACAAGAGGAGCCTGAACCATCTTGATTTCACAGACTGAGAAAACTACACCAAGCACTAAAAACTCACAAGCCAAAGAGAAGCTGCCACTGGTCAGGGAGGGGACAACCTGGGCATCAAGGGAGGACTTGAATGCAAATGGATCAAGGGGTTTCAAACACCTTTAAATCCATGAATCCAGGGTCATACAAAAAAAAAAAAAAAAAAGAAGAAGAAAGAAAGAAAGAAAAGAAAAAGAAAAAGAAACAATCAAACAACTCCCTGTCTCCCTTTGGAAAGACATGAGCTGGCAATAGGCATGTCCCCTTTGAAGGTGATTTCTGGCTCAAAAATGGAGAAGGAAAAATACAGAAAATCCCATTTTACAATGCGTGATGGTGCTGGACTGCAAGGGCTGAGGGCCAGGAGACAAACACCTGCCTCAGTGGCTGGGGGCCCTGCCCATACTAAGGACACCAAGAGCCAGACTGATGAGGCTGGGGGCGACAGGGCTACAGAGTGGCTCTCCCAGCAAGGGCACCCAGGGAGGCTCCTAGAAATGGGGACTCAAAGGACAGAGTGCCCAGGGGCACGGATGGCCTAATCTCCACCGGATTCAAACTGAATGGTCTAACATCATTGATCAGAGAGTCTGTGAAATCTGAACACTTATTATTTGACAACATTCATTTTTTGGATATGATAATGGTATTTTGGTTATTTTGAAAAAAAAAAAAGAGTCCCTTACTTTAGGAGATACCCAGAGAGACATTTGAAAGATGAGGACCATGTATCTGGGTTTTTCTTCACAGCCATGAAGAGGGAGCAGAGCGTGGAGATGGAGGTGGGGGGGGTGGAGGACAAGGGGCCCACCCCCATCCATAGAAGGTGCAATGGGCAGAGGATCCAGCACATCACTCCCTCCACTCCTGTGTGCCCTTGAACTTGTCCTTAATAACAACTGCAGACGTTCAAGCTGAAAAGAGGGTGGGTGGTCCTTGGGTGAGGCTGTCAGGGGACATCTGAGATTGGGGCTGCGTGGACACAGAGCAGGAAGGAAGCTGCCAGATGACAGGGCCCTCAGCCCACGGACTGGAGGGGAGGCTGCTCTTTAGACAGGACATCTGAGGCCTGCCGCAGGCTGAGCATGGCCAAGGAAGGGCCTGACGACTGAGGAGGGGCCCCATGTGCTGATCTGAGCAGAAAACACTGCAAAGGTCTACAGCCCAGACTGCAGGGGAGCTGGAAGCCAGGCCATACCTCATGCTGCTTCTGGGTGATGTCGAGTGCATTCACAGCAAACACGGCTTCCCGGGCGCCCACATACAGGGTGTCCTTGTCTTCACTCAGCAGCAAGGCTGAGTAGTTGAAGATGCCTGGCTGGTGAAACTTCACCAGCTGCACCTCTGGGGAGAGAGGGGCCAGGGTGAGGGGAGCTATTAGGCATTTCTGAGCCTGGGTACACCCTGAGCATCTGCTCTCACCTCAGCACCGCTGTACTGCCACCCCCCACCCCCCAGAGCCAGAGCTCAGGTACCTCTGGGTGGACCAGTTCTGCTGAGGCAGCCACCAAGTGCATGGGTCCCCTGTGAGGTCCCAGGGCCACTGTGCTTGACTAGTGCCACGGTCAGACTTCTCTTTCTGCTCCCTCCAGCCGAGAGTTCCAAACCCTGCACTCAGTGTGGCCTCCAGCAGCATGACCTCCCAGGAGCATGACCTCCTGGCAATGTGACTGGGGACCTGCCAGGAGTCTGCAGGCCAGATACACCTCAAGCTGCTGACCATGGCAGCTCCCTACACTTTGTATGAAACTTTTGTCTGTGTGTGTTGAATCATCCATAGATTAGGTACATAAAGATTTTAACTATTTAGGATTTTCAGTTAAAAAAATTTACCTTTAATGAAATTGATTCAGTGAATATATCCCTTAACCCAAGTATTTTTCAGGGATAACCAATACAAACTTACAAAGCAGAGAAAGAAGTGACATTTTCCCTTACTATGTAATTAATTGATCAACAGCTATTTAGGAACAGGAAGAATGTAATTGTTAGCTACTAGGGGGTGATATAAATATATTGACGTTGTTTTCTAAGGAGCTGTTTCTTCTTTTTAACCACCCCAGCATCAATGTGAGTGTTTTGAACTTGGCTTTCTGTGTATTCATTCAGGGGTTAGGAGTCCATGCCTCCTGCTTTTCTAAGTACCAGCATCAGAGACTGAGGCACACAGGACACAGGCCCTCCCAGCAAACCACCTACCCGCAGCTCTTGTGGACAGCCCAGCCATGCAGGCTTTGAGCCTGGGAAGCCAGGGTACCGATCCCAAGACACAGCTCCCAAGCAAAGAAATAAATACAAAAGAAACTAATAAACAGCAAATGGGAACCCCCAGCCTGAAGCTCTGCTGCACAAAGTTAATGTTCTCAAAACAGGACACAGTGTGGTTTTTGCCCAAGACAGTGGGCACCAAAAGTCACCAAGCAGGGAGATGGGCTTCCTTTAGGGGCCCTGGATTTAGAAACCAGATCAGCAGGCCCTACCAGTTCCGCGAGTGTTTCCGGTTACCAAAACACCTCCTGCACCATGGTGGTGCAGACTACCTGCTTACACACAGGTGCCAAGAGCACAGAGCCAGCCAGCCAATGGCGCACATGCATCTCAGCATCATGAGCAGATGCCCTCAGCACCCGACTAGTTGCTGGCCTCACCTCTGTGCTCCCAGATGATCCTTGGTATGGGTGCAAATGCCACAGCTGCCTCAAACACCATGGCGAGGGCAGTGAGCAGCCCCCCGGTGGGGGCACACATCCTCATCGGCAGGGGCTGTGGCAGGGACTTCAGCAGCAAATGCCTGTGGGCAGGGGAGGCCACAGTGAGGGTCCGGGTGGAGGGTCAGGGTGGAGGCTGCTCAGAGCCCTGGAGCTGTGACCTGCAGCACTGCCCGGAACTGATAGGCACCGTGACCCCCAAGGACCCACATTTCCCAGCACACTGGGTGGGGTCAGGTGGCTCTCGCCACTGCCAATGTCACAGGACTCTTGGTTCTATTCTTAAATGGTGTGCTTCTTTCCGACCTTCTGCAGAAACTCTGGAAGAAAGCCAAAAGGAAGGGGTGACCAGTCAGGATGTGTGGCAATACGGCCTACTTTCTGTTTGCTCGGTGTCCTCCAGAACTCTGCTCTCCCCACAGCTCCAGCCATGGGCTTTGTCTGCTGAGTCGCTGAGGGGGCAGGGATACAGAAAACTCTGAGGGGAACAGACACTGTACCCCAGATGCTCTGTAGCAATGCCAGAGTTACAGGAGTCAATGCTTCCCTCCCCTGAGGCCACCAGGAATGCAGGACAGATAGCAGGACCTAGACCTGGGGACAAACGCTCACCTGGCTGCCCAGCTGGTAATGCGATAGAGAGGAACAGAGTTTCAGTTTCCCCCGGAGACTTTGGATTCCCAAGCTGTACTGCTCATCAAGAAAGACAGCCAGAGTGAAGGGCCAGAGGGCAGCACAGAGGCTGAAATGTGTGCATTTGCACACACATGAACATGTGTGACCATGCCATGCAGGAGTGGCTGACTTTCTGCAGGGGACAGGGCCTCCATCCCCAATGGGCCCATTCCTCCAGCCTCCCTGAAAAGTCTGTGTGCCAGGGAAACAGTGGCCATGGGCTCTGGTTTGTCACTGAGAAGAAGTACCTCATTGAAAGCACAAGCCTGTGCTGAAGAGAGAAACTGGAGCTGGGGGCCCACATGCCTCCTGGCACCTGCACTCTACCTGTCCCACGTGCCATCTGCAAGGTTCCTTGACGTCAGCTTCAGGCTAGCTGGCTCCAGATCAGTAAGTCAGGCGATCCATCACAGCGCCTGTCCTGACCCACGGGCCCGCTAGGATCCCAGTAAGACTCTGAGATGGTCTCTTATTACTTCCCCGGAAGGAGCTCAAACCAACACACTGGCTGAGCAGACGCAGGACCCTTGCCCAGTACCTTTGGGGAGTACAGTTAAGTTACAGCAGAACCCATCCCACACTCTGCAGTCACGCTGTCCCCAGGAGGCTCCATGGGTCCACCGGTGCTCGACCTCCTCACTGAGTTTCCCCTTCTTTAAGATAGGCCCTGGGAGTTGGCCGTCACCACCTCCTTCTCATCCTCCCACCCCCCACCAAGCAAACCACCTCCAGGTCTATCAGTCCAACTGACACCCCAGGCTCCTCTCTGGAACCTTCCCTTCACCCCATCAGCACTGCTAGACTCCTGACTTCACCTCGCCTCAACGATATCCAAGGGGCAGCAAATTTCCTCATTCCCTCCCCCATGGAGGCCCCCCACAACTGCCCATACACTAGTACTTATCCAGCTGCCTGCCCCACCTCAATCCCCTATACATCAGGCCAAACCAAACCTTCCAAAAGGGTTTTAAAAGAAGTTTTGGTTTCCTGTTCAACTAGTCAAGTCACTGCTTCCAGGAAGCCCTTTCATCATCCCATCTGGGGAAGTCACCTCTTGCATTTCCTCTTGCACCCCCAGTGTCCTTATCTGGCCCCCAAAGCCCAGCAGATAGCATACTAGTCCTCAGTAGCCCTCTTGAGCTTAAAAGGTTCCTTTTTCGTTTTCTTTTTTTTTATTTGTACACGTGTCAATAAGGTACAACCACCACCCAGCTCCATTTCCTAAGGAAGAACTGATGGGGACTCTCACCAAAGGCACTCACCCACTGGGGAACATCAGGCACCACTGAGCCTCATCTGCTCCCACCTTCCTCACCAGCACCCCCTCTGCACTTATTCTTCTGGGCCTGGAGGCCCACCCAGCCAGGCTCCCAGTCACCTGGTATCTGTTCCCCATCCTGACCTACTATTAGCCCTTGAGGTCAGGGAGCACCCGGTTCCTCATTTTCTCCTGGACTGCCACATACTGGGCAGATGTGGCACCCCTTTGACACAAAGGACCAAAGAGACATTACTGTCAGCTTCTCAAGTACTGCAGTGTCACCCTTGCTACTCAAGTCCATCATGATAATGTATGGCTGTACACCAACACAACTATTTACAGAAACGGGTGCCAGTCTGCACGCCAAGCCCTGCTCTGGGGATCCAGACGGATGACTGGCCAGGTACCCTGCAGCAAGGGCATAACCTGAACTCTAAGTGTAAAACCAGATGCACCAGGAGGAAGAGAGGCTGCCTTGTGGAGAGTCTGTGAGTGCTCACTGTCCACGGAGGAACTCTCAGAAATGCTCACCATGTAGGAGAGACATGTTGCCCTTGGACCCTGGCCTTGGGTGGGGACACTGCTCTCTTGCCCTCTGTAGGAAGTTGGGCACCAGGTGGTTCCAGGAGCCCAGGCCAGGTGAGGTCTCTCACATGGTGCCGTGCTATCAATTCGACTCACTCATTAAGCAAACCCAAGTGCCCAGTGATACTGAATACTCTGCAGAAACTCCATACAGTTGTAGGACACTGAGGTCTGTACACATTATTTTTTACAATTTAAACTGGCTAAGCAAAGCACACCCCACACTTACACAGACACGCTGCCACCACACACTCTACCAGCAGCCTGGCTCTGCAACTGCAGGGGGGTCTCACATTAGGGATCACAGCCTAAATATTCAATGGTAACAACAGGATAAAGTGCCCATTCTGTTGGCTTTCCTGGGCAATTCTGAGGAAGAGAGGTAACTTGCTGTGAGCTAGGTGTCAGCAGTAGTATTTCGCCTTTCTGTGTGAAGCGCTTCCTTTCACACCTAGACAGGGGGCCCATCAGGAAGACAGGGTCGCACATGACACTCCCATTACCTACACACAACTGTGCTGGTTCACGAGGAGTGACAATCCCACTTATATGCCCAGAGAACAGAAGCCAGGGGGTCTCTGAGCCCATCACTCAGTGTCATTCACATGGCAGCTTGACACCAGAATGGCCTTGAATCAGCCATGGGCTGTGGCAAAGAACACAGGAAAACCCAGCAAACAGCAAGCAGCAAGGGTAAGGGTAAGGGCTGGCTCAGAAAACTGTACACACATATCTGTGGGTACACACACATGTGTGTATACACACGTGTGCAGACATGTTCGTGCACTTGTGCACATCTGTGCATGCACACTGTACAGGTGTGACACGCGTGCACAAACATCTGTTTGCACACACATGCATGTATCCAGGCACACACACATCTCTGCATGTGTGCAACACCAGCGTGTGTATGATCGTGTGTTTACATGCAGGCACATGTGTGTGGTCGTGTGTGCCCATGGGTGCATGCACACGTGCATGTGTGTGTCCACGCGTGTGTGGTACGGTATGTACACTGTTCTGATGAGCACAAAAATCTGATCTGGTGTTGCATTCTTAGATGCGAATGGTGACTGCTAGCTGGTGTCCGGTGAGGCAGGAACTGAGGACTGCAAGTGCTGTCTGGGGTCTGTCACACCCACCTCACACCTTGGCTTCCCTTTCTGGGACCAGCTATGGGCAGTAGGGTTGGGTCACAGAGAGGACACTGCTCACTACCACACACAAAGTGTCAGTGCCCCTGCCAGCAACAGGATGCTAGCTGACATTAAAAGTGCCCTCACCAGACTCTCCAGGGAACCTGTGAAAGGGGATCCCAGGTGACAGCTGTGGATGACTCCTGGGGCAGCCTACTCTGGCTTCTTGACTAAAGGGTTTATACAAAAACAGGACAGTTGAAGCCCCCCTCCCCCTCCAGGCCATGTGGCCAGGACAATGGAGGACATGCACCTGCCCACACCTTCTCCTCTCAGCTGAGAGCAGAGTGTGAGGTAATCACCTAAGACTATATCCTACCAATGTCACCCCAGGACTGTCCCCAAGGCCATGTCCCCTTGCATACCCCCAGGCTGTCTCCTAACCTGTGCCCCCACCTATACCCCTGGCCTCTCCTCCCCAACCTCATGCCCCCCTACCTCATGTCTCCCTCCCCCACCTCTGGTCCCCTTACCCAACTCTAGCTATGGTGCTACTGTCACTACCTCAAAGTAATGGCCATCTCCCCCCAGGAATCAGTATAGATTTCAGGAGCTTTCTGTGTCATATGCGCACAACAAAGAGTTTATTATTTCAATTGCAGTTTCCCAGGACAGATCCCTGGGAGCAGCACTCCAGCTACATGGAGACGTGCGCAGCCCTGGAGGTGGGCTGCACTCACTCCAGAGAACATCATCCAGGACACCATCCCAGGGTGCCTGCTTCCCTCTCCAGCTACCTTGCAGGGGCAAACAAGCTGGTCAGGTTGCCAGACATGCCTCAACCTTGTTCCCTTACCCAAACCTGGCACATGTGTGCCGTGCATGTTGAGGGGAGGTAGAGAGGGGACAGGGCAGTGAGGTGACAGGCACACATACACACGCCAACCAACTGACCATGAATCAACCATCAGTGATGACAGGCACATGCTGAGATGGGCATATGCAGGGTGGGTACCCAGAGCAGTGAGGACCCCCGCCTGGCCTGGTAGATTGACGGGAGCAGCAAACAAAATCCAAAGACAAATGATACAGGGGGAAAAAGTCCTTGGAGCATAAATTCTAGAGTTTGGAATTCCTAGTTAATGTCGTGACCTAACACACCAATAAGAAACTTTGGGGCTCGGCCCAGCAGACCACCCATTAACAACATGTGTGTGTCTGTGACCAGCCAACAAACAGACAGTGCCACGTGTCCAGAAGTAAAGCTGAGTCATGACTGCTGCCCACCAAATTGGTACAAGCTGTGTCCCACACGCATGGTCGACACCCAGGACCCTGCTGGCAGCAGAGCGGAAGTCCTGTCAGTCCACTCATGACACGAGTCACAAAAGGGGGTAAGATGAGATGGGGGATTTCCTTTTGATTTTATAAATTAAACTGGTATTTCTCTTTACTCTAAACCAGAAAATACATGGTAGACCATGTATTAATGGACCAAAATTACAATTAATCACAAAACAACCCAAATCCAGGGCATAATGACACCGAGAATCCTCTTTTTATATTGGACCTCACAGACAACACCCATGTGCTCCCAAAGAGAAGATGGAGCATTTCCGGGCTTAGAGAGGGGCCACCAGCCAGAGAGCCAGGGAAGCAGCACAGGCTTGGAAAGGCGAAGGGGGAGGAGGGAAAATCAGGTGATGCACGGAGGTCCGGAGGTCCGGGTGCACAGTACCTCCTGGTTCCTGGATTCCACCTCGAGCCAACTCAAGGGACAGCGAACAAGCCCAGGTCTGTGCCCCCACAGAGCGTGCAGGGACCAACAACCAACTTTCTGCTGAATCTCACTGAGGCTTCCAAGAGGTGTCAACTTTGATAAACTGGGATATAGATTAAGGGGAAAAAAGTGATTTTACCTGTGTCTTGTGCCTCTTAAAACTTCCCAATTGTTTCTAGGAAGAAGTCTTCAGAAATCTTTGTTCTGAAAATAATGGGAAACAAGAACATTTAAACACTTAAGTTGTCCATCCACATAAACTCAGCATCAATTCTGGAACATTATTAAAAAGAAATGTCTAATTTTTCTTTACATTCTGGGTCCTCTGGCAGCTGACTCTCTGACCCAGGACTGGCATGGCATTCACGCACTTGTACAGACAGAGTGAATGTGCAATGGTTCGCTCATAAACAAAGGACATGCTACCCAGCTGGTCACCCAGGTACAGAGCTCGTCCCCACTCCCCGACGGTCTCTGCTTCCCCGTGAAATGAGCCACAGTCACAGCCATTAATCAAAAGAGTATCCCTGAATTGTCCATTAACTTCAGATATATTCTCCTTGAAACCCAAAGGCGTGAGGCAAAGAAAGAGAAAACAAAATATAAATACAAAATATTTACAAGAAAATGATTTCCTGAAGAACCTTTTTAGATTCCTAATTTTCTGTTTTTGACTGCTGTTTTTAAGCCAAACAGAAGAATTTCCACATTGGTGCAACAAGGTTTCTGTGGTGTTTGTTACCCCTGCACAGTGCAGGACAGAGCCCTCAATACAGGGACCTGAGTCCAGTAAAATCACCAACTATCAACAAAGACAATCAGAATGGCGAAACCGGGGGTCACTGTGTAGGATTAATGAGGGCTTAGCAGTTGGTTAAACTGATGCTGACTCCTCTATGGCTGCATACGATCCAGCATACTTTTTAAACATGATAATCAAATTCTAGCATTATTTGTCACTGGAGTGTTAATTTCTTTTGCTTTAAGAGCTTAAACAATTCTTGCCATTTCTCTGAAGACAGCTAAGAAGTAGGAAGGGCTCCCGGGAACAAGGCTGGTGCCCCATCTGTCCCTCACAGCCTGGAAGAGCGGGACCAAGCATGCTCACAGAACAGAGACCAGAGTGCGCGCCCAGGTCCACCAATGGCACACGATTTCCAGGGTCACCTGGGGCCCCTTGGAGCCTGACATGTCCCCTAAACCCTGAGCAAACACCTCAAGTTAGCAAATGAGATCCCAAAGTGACAGGAGAAAATGGTTAGGATTCATCAGGACCCACTGCGGTAAGGCTTTGAAAGCCTGAGTCTGGGTCTTTCCCACAGCAGCGGCTGCCTCTGATAGCCACTTGTCAGCAAAAATAACTTCACATCTTAGCAAGCAGGTAAGTGTCCTGGACAAGGCCACATCCACTCAGCACACAGAACTGCTGTCTTCCATTTGAATGCCGGGGGAGATGCTGGCTTAGCTGATGGACACATGAGGGGTGAATCTGAAGAACTGTGAGGTTTTCCCATCACACAGGCAGGCGGGGCACAGCAGCCACCTGCAGATGTCTGGGAAAAGACTGATTCATGTAAACAACATGAACACTAAGAATCATAAACAGAAAATTGCCTCTCTTCTAGAAATTCAATAAGGCTTTGTCATCTTAATAAATAAAAGCCCAGAGCTGCTTGCTGTGTGGTTGGACAAGCAGATATCCTACTCATTCTCATCTCCTGGTAATGAACACATGACACAGGCCAGGGGTCTGCACTCTTAATAACCTCCCTCAGCGCACTGGGCCCTGGCGCCCTCATTTCCTCCTTCACGCCAACTTTCCATATGTCACCTCCGCCAAACAGCTTCTAGGCCCTACAGTTTCTTGGTAAAAATACACACTTCCGGCCTCAGTCAACCACAGAGGCCTCAGCCCCTAGTTGTCTGCACCCTTTATCACAGCAATTTTTCTTCCTTCTCAAGCTAAAACCTCACAAGCTATATATAATTAGTTATCACACACTAAAGATTGCAAAATACATATTCCTCCTGCAATTACGAACCATACAGTTTTCACTAGGCTTCTCTTAACTTCTTATAATGGGTAACCATAAAGAATGTAAGGGTCCATTTGCAAAACAAAGCAATGAAATTAAGTCAGAAAAGAATTGTTTCCCTCTCCCTGGCGAGAAACATGGCTTTACCCACCACCAGCCCCCCAGCTGGGCGGCAGTGTGGGAGCCTCAATGCCCAGGCCTGACGGCTGCTCATGGCAGAAGCACTGGGCCAGGGTGCAGCGGGCCTTTGCCTTTGCATCTCACCTGAGTTCTGCAGCTGTGACCTCCCCTTCAGAAGTTCCCTTACCCAGCAGCAGCCAGGTCTTCTCTTTAGCATGTGGAGAAGGCACAGGTGGGATGGGGCCAGAGCATGGGGCTCTGCAGTAAGGATGACCTGGGTTATGGGCCAGGCTTCTCCATTAACCAGCTGTGCATCCTTGAGGAAGTTTCTGGGCTTCTCTGGGTCTCTGTTTCTTTATCCAGAAAGTGGGCATACCAATAGTGCCTATGACACTTGGTTGTTTCGAGAACCCAGAAGTAACCTTGTAAAGAGCTTAAAGCAGAGTCTGGCACCTTGAAAGCACAACCTAAGTGCCAGTAGTGACTCTTCATACCTGGGAACAGCTGCTGAGAAGACTCTGTAGGATATAAAAGCAGGATTTGGCTGCCAGTACATCTAAGCACCCTCCTGCAAAGTGTCTTGGGGCTCCACTAGCCTTCTCCTGCCCACGGGAGCTCAGGCTCAGCACCCCGGTGTCACTGACCTCACAGCCACACTCTGCTGCTAGAGATTGGGAGGAGGTCTCAGGCCTCTTCTGTTGAACCTCCTCACCTAGCCCAGAGCCCCTCTCAGTGCCCAGGTCAGTGAAATGGAGACCCTCAACGGCAATCAACACTCTACCCCACTTGTCCTGTGTGGGGTGGGTTTGTACATTATAGTCAGATGCCACGTCCCACCACGGGGAAGGGCAACACGAGATAGCTGGCTATGCTGTGCACTGATGAGTGGCCAGGCAATACTCACACGCGCAGGGCAACTTCCTGTGGGACCCTGGGAAACACCCGCGAGAACCTCTGACCCAGCAGTTCTCTGCCAGCAACCAGTATGGACACACCCATATGTGGAAAAGATGCCCAACAGGAAAACCTAGAAGTCCATCTGTGTTTGTATGTGGGTATGTATATTTCTGTACCCACACATATGTATATTGTATATGAATTGTGACAATCCCTAGGTTGGAATACTATGTGGCTATTGAAAAGAATAAGCAGCCACTAAGGTAAAAGTATGTCCAAGATACTTAGGTCAGTAAAAATCAAGGTTCTAAGCAGTGTTATAGTATGTTCCTATTTGTGCAGGCACATGGTATGTGGCCATCTGTGTATGTATATAATTTAATCAAAAAAGAGAGCTACTTGATTAGATCAGAATTTAGTCTAGGACCTGCTGGTAGTGAGTGACTAGAGAATGGCTTTGGTCTAGAGTAGGAGTATATTTAATTTTTTTAATCCTCATCCATGGACATTTTTTTCATTGCTTTTAGATAGAAAGGGAGGGAAGGAGGGGGTGGGGAGGAGAAGGAGAGAGAGGAAGAATAACACTGACCAGCTGCCGTCTTGTATGCTCCCTGACCATGAATAGACCCAAGACCTTTCTGCCTATGGGAAGATGCTCCAACCAACCCGGGCAGAATGTATCTCATTTTTTACTATTTGTGTTTTTAATACTATCTGAGTTCTTACCTTAAGCATGTGGTTTCCTAATTAAGATATTTTTAACCTGATATTAAAAGATACATTAAATGTAAAAAACCTGGAAAATACAGAGAGCATATTTCTGACAATTTCAAAAAAGGGCTATAATAACTTTATTATTAATGAATAATTATGTAATTCCCATTTTGAAGTTTACTACACGGACTTTGTCAGATGGACGTTTTTGAGAACAGCAGATAGACTTAACATCATTTCTGGTTATTCTGTCCCTTGGTTGGAACAACTCCTAAATAACTGAGACAGGAGAGTACTCACTCATGACCACTTCTGGAGGGCAGGGCTAAAGTGAGTGGGTGCACAGGGCCTGGGGGAGGGCAGGCCACAAGGAGCCCACAGTACCCTGGTGTGGGGGGTTTGTGGGGGAGAGGCAGGCTTGCAGCCACAAGGCAGCAGACACAGAAACCTGGAAGTCCAAAAAAAAAAAGCAAGCAGCCACTGCCCATGGGCAGGCAGGAGGCTGGGCAGGGCCCCCGTGGGAACTGTGCTACGTTCCCACAAGTCTCTGCATGTGACATCGTCCCATGTGTGTGTGTCTCATGCTCCCCAGCGTGATTTCATGGCTGTGTTATGTTCCAATGAAATTTGACACTGTTAGAAATCAGATCACTGCCAATTATCAACTAAAATGAATTTTTAAAGACTGACTTTAACCACCAGCAAAACTTGACCAAGAAGCTTTTCTATCTAGACTGCAGAGCCTACTTGCAGACGTCTGGGTGTCACACAGCAGGTCCCGTGAGACGGTTGTGAAGCTCTGTCCTTGGGGAGCAGGAAACAGGCTCACGACTCAGACTCATTACACTGACAGGTTTGCTTCCTCCTTCTGGGATTCATCCCACACAATTTCCATGACTTACAAGGGGGGGACTGAAAAACAAACCCATCGGTAAACTAGAAAAGAGATTCCTCATTCACGCTGAAAGTTATCTCATAAAATGAAAGATACACTCTTACTAATGATGTATGGACCAAAAAAGTACAGCTAACTAAGGCCATATTGAAGCTAATATTCCTTAGGGTTTAAATAACTAATTTTTAAAGTTTGCTCAAGGTCACAGGTGGTGTCATAGGCATCTTCCACAAAGCAGGGACTTGCTTTCTTCTTTCACTTTCACTGAATTTTCTTTTCCCCTTTAAAATTCTGTTAGGTCAGACAGTCTTCTGCTCCCAACTTGACCACTTCACAATGCTGATAATCCAGTCAAAGGGAGAAATGCACACCTCGTAATTCCTCCTTCAGAAGGAGCAACTGCATAAATGAGCCAAGCCCTCAAGCAATCAGGATGGGTCTACCCAGCCACAGGGCACCACTGCCTTCAGAGTGCAACTGAGGGGCTGAACAGGCCACCACAGCAGCGAGGAATCCACAGACTCCGGAGACCCTGTAAACCTCTCCTCACTGACAGATTTCAGGAGTCATTTATCCTTTTGGAGAGGCGCATCTTCTGAGGTCAAACACCATGGGCATTAAAGAACCTAATTCCAATTAAATCTGTTTCCTTATAGCAAAGCAGGAATATAGGAGAAGCAAGCAAACCTGACCCCCCAAACAAAAGGGGACTACACAGGGCTGACAGTGTGCCAGGGCCTGTTCTATGACAGGGACCCCTCAAAAACCAGAATTATCT
Source organism: Desmodus rotundus (assembly GCF_022682495.2). NCBI lineage: Eukaryota > Metazoa > Chordata > Mammalia > Chiroptera > Phyllostomidae > Desmodus > Desmodus rotundus. The sequence goes on from NC_071387.1 coordinate 83,348,603, forward strand.
TCAGGAGGGTGGGCCCTTTTTAGTACAGACTTCCCCTGCTAGGTGAGTGTTCTAGGAACCCATGTGTATCAGTGTTCCAGCTGGCGTTGCTGTGAGAGGCTGCCTTTAGCTTCAGTGAATTTTATCTGAAGATTCTTTTGACACATTTGTCCACTTCATGATGGGTGATATATGAGCACACCTGCCCACACTGCACTGAGTGTTCAGTGGTTTTTGACCAAAAAACAGCATGACCCCCATGCCCCACCCTCCCTATTTACCCAATCTCACCCCAAATGACTCTTTTCTGTGTCCCCAGATGAAAAAAGTCCTCAAAGGGAAACATTTTGCCAATGTGGAAGAGATGAAACAAAAAATGGCAGAAGCACTAAAAGGCATCAAAATCGACGAGTCCAAAAACTGCTCTGAGCAGTGGAAAAAACATCTCGATAGGTGTATTGCCTCAAATGGAGAGCACCTTGAAGGTGAATGAAGTTTAAACATGTAAGGATAAATATACAATTTTTTAATAAATAAATTCCAGTTTTCTTGGGGTACCCTTTGTATGTTCATCTAACCTTCTTCCTAGTTTTCCCAGTTTGTTGAGCTGTTTTTGAAAAGCCATACAAGTATGTGGTCTGCTATAAAACACAATCAAGTCATGGAGCACAAACACTTTTTATACCTCTTTCACATCAACTTGATGTTTTAGTTCAATCTGTATTTATTCTCCCCCTAACAAGGGAGGCAGCAAAGTATCCTGACCAGGTGTGGGCTCTAAGCTCAGCCTGCCCAGGTTCATTCAGGTCTGGTGCTGCCCCTTCCTAGCTGTGTAACCTAGAACAGGTCACTGCCCCTTTACCTCTCTCAGCTACTCCAAGTCCCCCAGGTACTCCCTCAGCTCCTCCTCCTCCCCAGCCACTCCCTCCACCCCTCCACCTTTCTCACCTATTTAACCTTCCCAGCCATTCCCTCAGCCCCTCCACCTTTCTCAGTCTCTCTACCTCTCCCAGCTATTTCCCTGGAAGAGGCTACAATGCAGCCCACTGCTGGGGACGAAGCTACATGAATGAGGACTTATAAAGCACACACACGCACTGTAGGAGTGGACTTAAATAAAACAGTAACACAGTCACACAGAATGGCACCATGATCTCATGACACAGATGAACACTCCCCAGTGCAGAAAAAGTTCTGACCAGAATCTCATGGCCACACGGGCCACATCCTAACAGAAACAAGTACAGGAGGGGAAGAAGTAGGTTTTCTTAGGGGAACTGCTGTCAAGTAGAAAGAGACTCACCGAATACAGGAAGTAGTCTAGGGCCACGGTCACAGCTGCAATGCTTCCTCTAGGGTCTTGCAATCACCTACAAGCCAACTGGGCTCTGGAACAGTCCACGGAACTGGGGATGGAGCACATCACAGTGAGCAGGGCTAGGAATCCCTCTGTGAAATTCTGTCTCCCACTGTGCTTCCGGCTGATGTTCCTGGTACCTGGAGCAGCAGCCCCCACCCTTCATTCTCCAGGAACTCAAGGCAGAGACAAGAGGTGTCCTGGCCCCACAACAGGCACTTCAGAAATGGTGGCTCCTTCTTCTCTTTGCCATTTGCCAGGTAGTTAACATGTCACAGAATCTGCCCAGAACCATCTAGAATCCGGGGCTGGCTCAGGATTGCACTCTGGGCTGCCTGTGGCAGTACTGAGCACCCCCAGGTGCTCAAAACCCCTCCAGCAGCTAGGGTTGGGGGAGAGCAGATGTGGTTTCACCCAGGGACTGGCCTCCTCCTGCCCTGTGCCTGGCCCGCAGACCTAGCCCAGTGGCAGAAGGATGAGGCAGTCTCCTCTCCACCGCAGAAGGAGGGACAGGCCTTGGAGCCTCAACAAGCTAAGGCCTGAGACAGGATTTTTTTTTAAGTCTTAAAACCACAAAATACCACTTTCCTTAAAATTATACAGCAGAGTCAGAGGCAGCTCAACCACAGGCTGTTATCCAACTTGGGTCAGCAGAGCCTGAACCAACACAAAGCCCATTCTTTTACCCTGGCCTCCCCCGAGGCCGCGGGCCATTAGAGAATCCACACACTCTGGCAAATGTTCCACTAACGCCCCAGGTCCCCTCCCTCCTGGCAAGACAGAAAGAACATTCACCAGTCCATCACCTCAGGCCACTAATTCCTACCTCAGTATGATGTCAGACTTCTGACTGTTCACTATTTGGTGCACATACTACCCGCACAAGCCTTCTATTCTGATTCACCAGCGTCCACACCCTCCACAGTGACCTCCAGGAATGCCTGCTTAGCCCCTAGTATCGGCCGAGCACCCTGCAGCCAAGACTGTGCTGCTTCTGAATCACGGTCAAACCACACCAGCCCACATCCATCAACAAAGACCGAATGGCCATTGTGGGCAGGTGGACTGGCTTCTCAAGAGCACTTAGAATGGGCCAGGGAGACAGCCCCACATGGAGCTAAGAGGAGAAGGAAGCAAACACTGCTGGGCCCACCTGAGGCCTGAAAAAGTCCCAGCTTTTCCTAACCTGGGAAGCACCAGGATTGTCTCTGCTGCTAAGATCCTTCAAGTCCCACCATCTACATGCATGCGAATGGCATAATTGCAACCATTCCTACTTTCCACATTATCAGCAAAGGTGTATCCCCAAGTGTGCACCACCACCAAGGAACCTTGAGGGTTGCTACCTGAGTCAGTCACTCTGCCAATCAATCTGCCCTCAAGGCTCTTCCAGATGTTTCCAGGCCAAGTTGCTGTGGTTCCTCCCTGGAGTCTGGCACTGAGAGGAGAGGGAACGACTTAAAATGATGTCATCCTGGCTTCAAGGGGCCTCAGTCTGACCCCAAGGTGATGCAGAAGCCGTTGGGAAGGTCAGTCTCAGGAGAGTGTGTCATCCAGGGCCAGAGGCCTGTATTGGAGAATCAAATGCCTGTATCCCTCAACATGGCAGGAAGAGCCTAGGAGTAGCTTTTGCTTCAGTCCCCAGTGTGAAGGGAAGTTGGAAGTCACCAAGGACCCAGATTCCAGGGATTTGCTCTGTAGCCACCACACGGAGAGAGTCCACCCACATTACATAAGCCTCTGCTAGCTGCACCCATCCTATTAACCTGCAGCCTGCTCCCAGAGCCAGGCCTAATATTCCCAGGGCCCTTTGGAGGCCTGTCCTCCCATTTCACAGGGGGTGGAGCATCCCCATCTGGAGCCCTGTGTCATCTTCTAGATGATTCAGAAGGTGTGAGACACGGAATAGCAGTAGCTGGTGCATCAACATCACCAAGTTATCTTCCAGGTAAGAGAACAGCCAATGAGGGTTAACAGGTCCTCATTCTGTCTGGCCATCCCCAAGGAGGCCTCCCCCTTCTGGGGATCACTGTTAGGGGGCAGGTTAGGAATGGAGGTGGAGTGGTCTCCTCAGTTCCTGCCAGGAGCATCGATCCTCCCTATTCATGGGAACTAAAACCAACTGGAAAATCTAAAAGAGGTTCTAGAATGTTCTTACATTATCATAAGCTGGCCATCCCCTCCACACCCACCTGTCCCAGCAGACGGACAGTCATCTTGGCCCAGAACAACTCAGATTCCGCTCGCACCAGCACAGAGTCAAGATGCCCTGCTCTGCATGGGGCATGGTCATGTCAGGTGCTGGCCAGGGATGGGACGCAGCCACACTCGCCACATTGGGAACTCTGGGCACCTGCGCTCAGTGACTGGGACATGAGGAAAGGACTCAAGGACAGAACAGGGGGGACCGTAATACGTGGGTCCTGGAACAGTGCTAGCCAGAGGAAAGGGCTCCATTTTTCCACATTTCAGGACCCTTTTTATTAGGACACATGCTTTTGGTAAAGGAAATGTGGGTGATTATCATTCACTATTCATTGGACTTATCAAGCTGATAGAAAACGGGTGTGTGTCCCCCACTGCACGACTCATTCTTCCAGCTCCTGACAGTCTCTCTTTGCTGAGCGCCAGTGGGGGTGTCACAGAAACATAACTAAACCACTCCCTTTCGATGCCAACCCACACTCGAGCCAGGTGCCTGGGTCTTCCTGTGAGCACGGGTGCCCCAAGAAATACAAGTGCAAGCCTTTCATGTCCAGTGGGCTCCTGATGACCCCCATCCCCAAGGAGGATTACTGCCTTTCCTGTGCTGAGGGACACCAGGCGAGAACTCCCTGGGGCACATGGCCACCTGCAGGTGATCCGACAGGCAGAGCCAGCCCGGCAGCCCAGTCCCTCGGGTGGGCTGCTGCCCTGGGCAGACATGGGTGCCCGATGTACTGACCTCAGATAAGCGTGGCCTGGTCACGGTCCCAGGTCTCTGGTCCTGGGGACAGGTCCTCCTCTTGCCTGCAAGCCTGCTGCTAGCCAGGCCTCCCCAGCATTTTTGCTTTCCCTGGACCACACGGCAGGATGTGGTCCAGACAAATTGGGGGCAGTATGGGGGCACTTCCTGAAATGGCACTTCCTTATGCTCCTAGTGGTCACAAGTTCAGGACGGGGCAACCCCTACTGTCACGGCTTCCCTCTGGGATCCACACTCAGTGTCAACCAGTGCTGCCCAGTCACATCCCTGCCAAGGAGACCTGAGCCCCTGTGTGCCACACACAGTGAAGGACGTGGGCCAGATCTACAAGGGCCCATGGGGGGCCCAGTACGGGCATGGCCATACCTGTGGCTGTCCAGAGGGGTGCTAGACTATAGAGGAGAGGCAGGGAGTCCTCAGCCAGGTGCAGGCAGGACTCTCAGTATGGTGCAAATGTCATTTCAGCAAGTCCTCAGGACCCCTGAAGCCCAGACAGGAAGATACTGAGGCAAAGGCAGCTCCCAGCCCTGTCTGGCCCTCCACTTCCATGAGGACACAGTGTCCCCAGCCCTGGGACCTGACAACTCTCATGAGAGCCTGACATCCAGGCATGGGATGGTGGGTGCCCCTAGAGAGGAAGTACCTCCCAAGGAGAGCAGAAAAGAAGATCAGACCTGGCCCGCCATGGGTGACTAGGAAAAGCAGGGTGCTCATTGTTATGTTTGACCTTGTCAGTGGCCAATGCCACTCCCTTTGGCACTGGCTGGGCCCACCCAACCCAGCTCCATCCAGCCTTCCATGTCCCTCACGTGGTCACCAGAAACTCCAGGTCTAGAAGCAGTTATGCAGCCCAGGGTAGGTTGGGGAGGGAACATGCAGGGGACCCTGGGTGCAAGTCTCCTTGTCTTAGGCCTAGGAAGCACCTACACCCAGGGCAGCCCCAGCTCTTCCAAGATGACAATCACCAACCAGGCACCTGGCCATCTGACCGGGCTTGGGGCAGTCCCTCCCTCCACACACCAGGAGTCACTGCCTCACCCAAAGCTATTTGGAAGCCACCCCTCACCCTCCGGTTCCTTTAGTCTTAGCCTTGTTTGACCCCTGTGAGAGGGCAGGGAGACACATCTGGGAAGCACAGACTTCCCCATCACTACCGTGAGAGCCTTCTGGGGCAGGAAGATGAGTGAGTCAGGTCAACAAATGGCACCAGGGATGTGCTGACTCCTCACAGAGACTCCTGTAGCAACCTGATTAGCCAGCAAGCATTATGGCATCATCCCTACTTTCCAGATAAGAAGACCAAGGCTTGGAAACTTCTAGAAGCCGCACCAGCAAAGGAGTCAGTGTCTAAAACCTGAAGTCTGACCAGGGCCTGCTCACAGCTCCTTATGGCCAGAAAGCTGTATTTGCCCTCCTGTATGAGATTCGGACCCAGGGGACCACCACGTCCCTCACTGGGCTCACTTACATCCAGTTTCTTATCAAAATCTCCAACTTGCTCCAAGTGAGGAGTCCAGCAGGCACTTTATATAGGATGGAGATGCCCTCCACAGGAAGTCTCGGAGGGTCACTTTGCCTATAAATGCAATATTGCTAATCAGGCCTGTCAAGAGTGTACCCTACTTATTTTTTCTTGGCAGCTTTAAGAAAAAGCATAAAAATGAAATGAAATAAGTCAAAGGAACTGAAATCCACACAGTGAATGAAGGGTGACTAGTCTCACGGTCAGAGCACGTGCCTTCTAGGGCTCTACTCAATGTCAAGCAAATGACAGTGAAACCTGATTGAAAACTCTAACTAAAATCTTGTCTGGACATTTCCAAAGTTGCGGCTTCTGACCTGTGGTCAGAAGGGGCACTGAGCAGCGGCTCTGCAGGGGAAGATGCTCATGTCCAGCTGCTCAGGACAGGCACCGAAAGTGACAGAAGGTTCTAAAAATATTTAAGTCACAGGGAGGGGGACTACTCAGAGCTAAGGACATACATCACAAAATCTCAAAACTGGAATTATTTTTGCAATACTCTCAACTTGCAAACCAGAACTTGAAGCACCTGCTCCAGCTTGTGCAGCTCACCTTGGCTTCCCTGCCCCCACCCCAAAAGACCACTGGGAGCAACTTTCTTCTAATACACATAAAACAGTGTGGACCCCACCACTGTGGGGGAGTGGCTCCTCAATCTTCAGTGGAAAACAATTTACTGTCCCCCTCGGAGATGACTGCCACCTGGCTACAATGCCCCCATCCAGGGCAAGAGCCCATACCTGGCCAGACGCAGGACCTATGAACCACTGCTTCCCAGACCCAGAAAAAGACCTGTAGAAGTTCCAGCTCACAGGCAAGGGCAGAGATGAGCGGGCCTTCCAGAAGAGCCTGACTAGCTCTGCCAAACTGTTTCCTCTGCCTCAGCAATCCCACAAGTTCAAAAGGATGCCAGCTCAGGAATGTTTATTTCCACATCATTTAACAGCAAAAATGTATCATCTAAATGTGTGCCCATCAGGAACTGGCTAAATAGGTAATAACATTACAGCACACTGCATAGGTAACACAAACCATCAAGTCAATGCTTATTGACAAGTACGGATGAGCACAATACATTATTAAATACAAGGAGATGATAAAGCAGCACTTAAATGTAAGCTTATTCAGGTGGAAAAAGGACCACTCATGCCCAGAAGGGCCATAGGTGGTATACACTCCAAGCACACAGCACTCACCCTTGACTCCTGGGTCTTGGCAGGACGGCACCACCTGCCTTTAAGGTGAGCTGGATGATGCACCTAACCTCAGAGTCGTGACCACCTATCAGAGGCAAAAGAGGAGCACAAGGTGTGAGCAGTGCCTAGTGCTGGGCAGACCTTCAGGGAAATCTTTAAGTATCTTCTTTGGACTTTCCTGTATCTTCTAATTTCTTTATATTAGGCAATACACTTTTCAGTATTGTTCTTTTTTTCCATTTTCCAGTATTTTTCTTATAAAATAATCATGTTCCAAGTACCAGCAGTTTCTTCAGATTCTCTCTTGAGGACTTCTCAACCCACAACCCCCATAAGGCCACCCCACAACAAAGGGAAGGTAGCCTGAGTCCCCCTAGGACACATTCCAGTCCTTCTGTCCCCAAACCTTCATATCCCCACACCTGTGCTCCATGCCCGGTCAAGGTCTGACCTGTCCATTTATCCCCACGAGAAACATAAATCAGACCGGACAGCAGGCCCAGCTGCCCATGTAACCTGGACCAGTTTGTCAACCCCTCTGCCCTTGGCTTCTGAACTATATGACAGAGCAGACCTCAGTGTGTGGGTTGTTCCTAACACCACTTATCAACTGCCAATGTTAGCAGTGTTAGAAAATTGGCCATGAATGGCCTGAGTCGCAAAGAACCTTTAACTCGCTCGTCTAGTAGCTGTCTAACCCTACAAAGAGTGGCAGCCATAACAAAACACCCCTGTTAAGTTTCACATTGTGCTTTTTCTACCAGGACACGCCCCAAAGAAACTGACCAGAGAGGAGCGGAGCTTGTCCTGGGAACCTGATGAAATCCACCTGTCTTTGCACCTGTAGTGGCTCTGGTCTCACTCTCTGACCCTCACATCCTGTCCTAAATGATGTCACCCTGCAGGATTTTACTGGCTCGCCCTTGGGGGCACCTGAGCACAGGAGTTGCTGATGTGAACACTGATTCACAAAGCAAACTAACACCCTTATTTGAAACAGAAGGATGAAGAAGACCATGGAGGATGGAGGGTAGGAGGGTTTTCAATTGAACAGAGACAGCCCTCCCTGTCAGAGCAGCAGGTACCCCTGGCTAACTGTACTGCCCTCCCCAGGGCTCGCCCATGGCCTCAGCCACTTGTTCCCATCCCCCTCATCACCTCCAGCGCCTGCAGAGTGAGGCCCATGGTAGGGACAGCAAGAACAGTGTCCCTGGCTGCCAGCCACCTCAGACCTACATTCAGTCAGGAAGCACTTTAATGATTTAACTGAAACATTTAGTTAACAAGGTGCTGTCTCTTGGGGAATAAATCACACAGCCCTTCCCAATATTGGATGTGGTGCCACCGTATTACCAAGTGTTTAAATGCCTGGGGTATGAGCCTCTGAAGAGATGAAGTCACTATTGTCCATAAAGGAAGAGGACTGGTGCAGAGCTGACCCCGGCAGCCAGGTGCAGGCACAGCTTCTGCCATGTCTCTGTTTCTCCATCCCTCCGTGGGACAACAAGGCCCACACCTTGCCAGCCCCGTACAAGGTGGACCTGATCCCACCACTCCACTCCAGAGACACTTGCAGCTGGGGGGGAAGGAAGCCCTGAGGGACGGCCACACAGGACCCAGGCAAAAACTGCCCTTAGGCCCTGTGCAAATCAAATGGAATCAGGGTGGGGCTGGCAAAGTGCAGTCAGTGCAGAGTGGGCGGCTTCTCATGCTGCTTTGAGAGGGTGCTTTTTGTGCCCCAGGAGCCAGCACGGACCCCCAGCAGCACGGAGAGCCGAGGTCTGAGGGGACAAAGTTGGATTGCCTTAGTGGGGTCCTGAAACACTAAGCCACGCATCCGTGGACACTCCTCCAGTGCTCTTTCTAATGGCAGTAAAAAGAGTAACTGATGAAGGGAAAGACAGATGGGGCTGAGCAGCGCATCCTACAACAGGTGAACCAGGGAGTGTAAACCCCACAAATCTCACACCCCAAACCATACCAACGGTACCCCTAAGACTGCAGCCACAAGGTGTCCTGTGCATAGCTCCACCCACATCCCCAGGGCAGAGGCAGAATGAGGGCCAGACTGGTCTGCTGCCCTGCCTAGCACCCACTGCTGAGCACCTCTAGGCCATCCTCCCTGTCCCCGGCCGATCCCTGCCCATGAGTTCCCCACAGCGCACAACTCAGACCTCCCCTCTACAGTTCTTTTACTTCCCAGAGACAGTTCTTTTCCACAAGGAAGTCTGGTGCCAGGGTTGAGATGGTGACTTCAGTTCCTGCTCAGATGACTGAAGGACCTCAGGGAACAGTGGGGCTGGTCCATTTCTACCAGATCTCCCCGCAGCTTCCAGGCCCTGAGTCCCTTCCTGGGAGCCCCAAGATGCCTCCCAGGCAAGAGCTGGAAATCATTCTCCGTAGAGCTCACAAGAGCACTTGCCGACCCACTCTCAAGAAGATTGTGACACTAGGCTAACAGATGCTGATACAAAGGATTTTACACATGTGTACACACGGACAAATCACACAAACACACACATCACACAAACCACACACATACACATGCAAGCAACCATGCACACACCCAATACACGTGCACACAAATATCACACATGCACACACAGATCGTGTGCACATACCCACACACGAACACATACATCACAGGTACACATGAGCACACCAAACGATATGCACAAACATAACACACGCAAATACATCATGTGTATGTATACATATACCGGGCAAGTACAAACATACCGCACATATGCACACACACACATACACTCATCACATACATATCACATCGTGCGCACACATAGACATACCACACACATGCGTGCACACATACACATGTACTGTGCTCACACACCCACACCTACATGCATATACCACACATGCACACACACACCCCCAGAGGCCAAGGGCCTGTGTAAGAGTGGAGGCAGGGAGGGGCGAGCCCCTGTGCACCCACACACCTGCCTCACGTGGGGAATGCTGAAGGCAACACACGGACTATGAGGACTGAGGTCTTAGATGGAGAGCAAGAGGGAAGCCACACAACGTGAGCTGGCCTGACTCTCTCTCAGCCTGAATGGTCCCAGGAGAGTCAGAGCCATGACCTTCCCTTCAACTGAGTCCTGAAGCAGCATCCACAGCCATGTGGCAGCCAGGATAGATCCAGTGCAGTGTAAGAGGTCACGGGGCCAAGGCCAGTCTGGCTTCACCTCCATGGCTGTGGGTTCGGCACTCAGTTCTGTGTCCTCTACTTGTTCCCCCTCAAACTGCTGGTCACCAACACAGCGTGAAACACCCCTGGGACTCACAGGTACCCCCAAAAGACATGCAGCATTGCAGAATGATGCTTAGTAAGCATGTGAAATTTAGAGTTTCCAAACTGAGGCTTTAAACACAGAACAATCACCTCATACTGTTAGGATGGCTACTTCAGAACAACAGAGAACAAGTGTTGGCGAGGATGCCAAGAAAATGGAGCCCTGGTGCACTGCCAGTGGGAATGTAAAACAGTGCGGCCGCTGTGGGAAACAGGATAGTGGTTCCTCCAAAAATTAAACCTAGCACTGCCACATGATCTATTGATTCCACTTCTGGGTATTTACGCAAGAACTGAAAATGGGACTCAGACACTTGCAGACCCATGTTCATAGCAACACTATTCACAACAATCAAAATGTGGAAGCTACCCAAGTGTCCACGGATGGAGGAATGGGTAAATAAAATGGGATCTACCCATTCAACGGAATGTTACTCCATTCCTGGAAGGCAAGGGGGCACTCAGTCACATGCCTCAGGCGCCCCCACCTGCCGCCTCTTCAAGGTAGCCCAGCCAGTTCCACCACCTCCACCTAGCACTGGGCTCACCACCCAGGGGTGCCGCAAGCCAATGGGGCATCACTCAGGGGCGCACAAAGCTGCCACTAAGAAGAAGGCACCAGCATTTTGGGACCTTTTCATGCCTCAGGTCTATGTGACACTAGAGAGACAGGAGAGGTGCACGTGGAGCGAAGGGGAGGGTCAAGGCAGCATCTAGGAGTATCTGAGACAGCACAGGAGTGACGACAGCTTGTTCCCCTTCTAGAACATTCTGCTCCTGCTGACATGGCCCTTCTGCCAGGATCAAATCCACTGAGTGGACCTTTGCAAATGGAGGTGAGAACACATACCACATTGCTACACGGCAACACAGGTGATACTTGTCTTCAGGTGTTTGAGTTTCAAAATGCAACAGACCTTGGCCAGGGGAGGTAATGATTCTGAAAAGAGGACCCTGGTTGCCTGCGTGGCCAGCCAGGCCTATCCTACATCTACGTGATTCCCAACTCCATGGCTGCCCCAACCCCACAGGGTAAGGGGTTGTGGTCCTGGTGTGAGCCAGACTCTGGGGAAATTCAGGAAGTGAGGACATCAGCAGGAGGGTGCAGGATGCCTTCTGGGCTAAGGCTCACTTTCCCCACCAACATCTCCTGGCCACACACTCCGGGATGACATCTGGAAGAGACCCGAGGGTGGCTTGAATGCATGGCGGTGTGTGCATGTGTGCGCACGCGAGTGTGCGCACACACGTGCACATATCCGAAATAAAGTGAAAGCTGACTAAGGTGAAGCTCCTCTAAGCACAAGACCACATCTTAAGGGAGCTGTATTGGTTTCCTATGGCTGCTGTAAAAAAGTATCAAAAACTTAGTGGCTTAAAACAGCACACATTTATTATCTGAATGGCTTGGAGGCTAGAAGTCCAACACGGAATGCACTGGACGAAAATCTAAGCCAGCTGTGCTCCTTCAGGACTCTCTGGGGGAGAGTCCATTTCCTTGCATCCCCACTGTCCAGAGGCTGCCTGCACTCCTCAGTGCAGGGCTCCTTCCTCGACCTTCAAAGCCAGTGCAGAGGATCAGAACACACCACCCCAAACAGGCCACTTTGGCATGAGGGGTATTTTGAGCTGCAGGCAATAAGATACAGAAAGAGCTCCTTGCCATACCCCATCTGCTTAAAAGCAGGATGTAGTTTCCCTTTGTAAAGGTGTATCAGAGACTCCCAAGGTGAGCCTGCACGACAAACCTACTACACACATCCCTTATCTACCATGTATCTCCTAGTCACCTTCCCACAATTTACTGCCCCTTAGGCCAACCCCCCTTTCCTTTGTCTGCTCTCATTGTAGGATTTCTTACCCTTTGTTAAAAATGATATATCAGCCTCAAGACTTTTGGTTTTTACTTTTTTTCTGTGCTACCCCTGTGCACTTAACAATATTAAAATCTGTATGCCTTTTTCTCTTGTTGATCTGTCATTTGTGAATTTAGCTCACAGGCCCCTCTGACAGACTGAGAGAGCACAGGAAAACTTCCCTCCCTCACACCAGGAGCACTGCATCTCCTCTCCTCTCAGCCCTCTCGGCTCTCTCATTCAGACCCTGTGATTATGCGGAAGGTCCACCGTGGTAACCCAGCTCAGCTCCTCATCTCAAGACCCCTGATCACATCTGCCAAGTCCCTTCACCATGTAAAGTAACATATTTGAAGGTTCCAGAGATTAGAATGGGGACATCTTTAGGGGTCACTTTTATGCTTCCTGCAAACTGGAAGCAGACCTCTGCTGTCACTTAGTGATGTGGCTCAGTGTGAACACAACTGCTAATTTTTTCTAGGAAACAATAGATTTTTAAGTAGTCTCCCAATTCCTCAATGCTGGGAAGTAATTAATATACAACTTTCAAACTTGGAAAGGCGAAACAAAACCTATCTGCTACTGAGGGCTAATGTTAGCCCACTGAGAGCTCAGAGCCCACTTCCAGGGAGGGGGGCCTGTGGTGGGGAAGAGGGTCTGCTGTGAACCCTCCAGGAGACAGTATGTGAGGGGCCGACACAGATGTCCACAGCCAGGAGAAGTAGGGATAAAGGTGATCATAGTGTAGTATTAATTTTAAGAATGCTGGCTGAATAAAAATGCAAATGACTGCTAACTGAAACTGGAAACCAGCAAGGAAACCAGAACATTCCATGGCAAGCTTGATTAGATTAGTCATTCAGATGCAAATTTTATCCCAATTCTGGAAAGATCACAAGCACCCCCATTCAGAGCCCCAGTCCATTGCTCAACACTTTCCTGCCACTATTTCTTTTTACAAGGCCCCAAACTCCGGTGGCAGCCTGCGAGTAGGCATTGTGGAGTTTCTGGAGCATTTTTTGCTCCTTTTGCCCCCCAGCTCTGTTCTCCAGGGACAGCGCTTGCCTCAGGTCTCTAACTTGCACACACTTGAGTTACAGTGGACACCGTCCCCAGCATGCACCTCACCACTAGAACTGCATTTCAAAGGAGACCGTGGACAGCATCAACACCTACTTTTTCTTTCTTTTTTTCTTTTTGAGTTGCACATGATGGTCTTTATTTTAGCATTCTGCACACGAATAAGATAAATAATTACTTACATTGTCCAATTTCCGAAGTTCTCTTTAAAAAATGAATGTATAAATGTCTATTCAACATAAAACCATGTGGAAATGAAAGGAAAAGCCATATAATCATAAACTTAAAATATAACTTTAATGCCATCTAATGCATAAATACACCTACTTTTTCATATAGAGCCATCAGGGCCTTGAGCCAGCCCCAAAGATCCCCCCAACACCTGCCCTGCTGGCCACCAGCCCTTGGAGGGCCTGGCCTAAGCGTCCTGCCCTGCCCCCATGGCCACTACACCAGTGGCGGGTTAGTCAGTGCCCAGTGCTTCCACCTGCTTCCTTCCAGAGTACATGGGACATGGAGAAACCAAGGGATAGAAGCAATCCAATCAAGAAAGGAGGCAGCCAACACTCCCAGCTCCCTGTCCACATTTCTGCTATATGTCCACAGGGACCTGAATCAGCTGCCCAGGTAAAGGATCCAGGAGCAGCTCAGGCCAGTGAAGTGCATGTCCAGGGTTACAGCCTCAGCCCTGGATGCTCGCTAACCAGCTGTTTGACAGACAAACTCCTCAGAGAGACTTCTCATTTCTTGAGAAAGTTGGCCGGCCATTCGGACCAGGTCGCTTCTGGGCAAGAGACAGGAGGACGCCTGCTTGCTTACTCGCTCAACCCTACTCAAGTGAGCCCCGGGAACTAGGAAAATGAAAGCCCATCCTCATGAATAAGAAGGAAACTCTTATTATTCCTTAATAATGCGCTGGGTGCTCGAGTCCTCGTCAGTAAAATGGGGCTGATCACACGTCACCCCAGTTACTCAGGGGATTAAACGAGATCACACACATCAAGCACTCAGAACAAAAATCACACTCTGACTTTTACACATCCTGTGCCCACTAGTTTGTAGATCCTCTTGGATTTTTCTAGTGAAAAAATAACACATCATGCCATCTGTAAAGAAAAAAAAAGAAAACAAGAAATGCTGGGCCTCTGGCAACAAAACCTGCTGCCAGGCTCACCTCTCAACAGCCACACTGGCCACAGGGAGGACAGTGCTCAGAACAAGCCAGTCTGGCCTGGCCATCCCATCCTCACGGGGACCTCTGCTGCCTCGGGTGTCTGTCCTGACACCTGGGGGGCTCCAGAGTGCAGCCTGTGTGGGCCTTGGAGATGGGCCATGGGCAGCTGGGCCCACTTGGCCACAACAAGGCTCCATTCAGCAGTGGGACGAGCCCTCCAGTGAGCCTCCCCTTGGGCCGTGGGACAGGCTGGCCCCATTCTCATTTCTTTGAATGGCAGGCTGTACAAGATGTGGGCCTGACCGTTATCCTGTGTGGTCTCATTCAGGGGAGCAGGGCAGGGCCCAGCCAGCCTGAGGATGGAGGAAGGAGCTCCTGTCCCCCAGGAGAAAGACACCTCAGAGCCCTGTGGGGTGGAGAAGGGGTCCCGCCAAGGCCATGGCCCCTCAGTGCCCAAGGATCATGTTGACCTGACCACAGAGGTCCCCATGGACCTCAAGGCTCCAGGGAGGGGATGGCCGAGCTGTCCCTCTTGCTGGCTCTCCTGCAGGACCCTGGGCAAACCAATCAGCTCCTCTTAGAGGCAGTGTCCAGTCTTGAAAACAGAGAGTTGAGGTGCCTGGTTGCCCTTTTGCAGAGGGAAAGTGAGGAAGTTATGTGGCCAAAATGCTTCCTGACCGAGCTCCCAACACAGCTGGTGGGGTGAAACCAATACAGGAAGCAGGCGCTGGCAAAGGCACCTCTTCTTCCTGGCTGCCCACTGCCTATACGCACATTCTCCTACAAGTGGACCAGACCCAGGGAATATCGCATGGTGTCTGTGAGGGGTGGGCGGGGTGCAGTGGATGTCCCTATCACCCTCAGGGCCTGGGAGGAGACCCAGACTGGGGATGGTGGTGCCTACACCTGGTGGTGAACAAACAGGAGGCGTTGGGCAGTGGGCAGGAAGGTTTGTCCAGGTCTCAAATCCACAGGCTCAGCCTCCCAGACCCTGGCCAGCATCTGCACGCACCCCTTCCCGACAATGCCACTGTGTGAGGGGAGGACGTGGGCCTGGAACACAAAAGTGCTCAGTGATGATGGGCACCAACCCATGTGTGCTGTCCGCAATGGGCTCCTGGTGCCCACTCCAGGTCACGACAGTCACCAGGACAGGGGTCTGGTGATGTGTCCCTTGCCCCGGGAAGCAAGGCCATGACCTAGGTGGGCAGAGATAACTGTACCACCACAGTAACTGTCTCAACACAGTGAGTGGGAGTCTTGGTCCACAGCAAGACAGGGACTGGCCACACCACTCTGGTTTGATAGCAGATACTGCCCTGGAGTTGCTGCCCTAGCAGGACAGAAACATGCTCAGGTCCCAGAACCCAAGACTAAAATCCCCTAAACCAGCAACGAATGTTCCGGTCTATCCACCCACTGAAACAAGCAGTGCCAGGCAGCTGCCAGCACCGCTGACCTCACCCTGTCTAACAGGACGGTTTCTATAACCAGAGACCATGGCAGCAGGCCACTCTTTGAGAGACACAGATGAGCACAAGAAGGAGCAATGATGCAGACCCTGCAAGGACGGACCACCTGATCCCAGGCATCTGTCCCAGTGACCTCTCATGCCTCCTTCTCCCTTACAGCCTTTGGTGGCAACGCCCTAAGTGTCAGCTTCAGAGGTGAGATGCAGGGCATGCCTGGTGGCTACGGTCAGTGCTAACGTGGCTCAGGGAGCATGTCACACCCAGTCTGGCTTGGGGACGACTCTCAGAGCCTCACAGGGCCTCATCACAAATCACAGCATTTGACCAGAGAGCCAGGTGACAGTGAGCCTGACTAGTAATGGTGTGAAATTAGAGAAAATATTCATCCAGCCCATCATGAATTCAAAGCTGCTCCAAACAAAGTGACATTATGAAAACATCTTATTCTGTCACTCATGAGAGACAAAGAATGTTTCTGGCTTTAAAGATATTTTGAGGCAATGAACTCAAGTATTCTTTATATTCTTTGACTAGAATTATATGTACGCATTTTCAATCCAAAGTTGGCACCTCTAACCCCCACCTTGCTCAGCTGTAGTTTATGTACAGGGTGGGGCAGAAGTAGTTTGCAGCTGTGAGTACAGAGTATGCAAAACACAGAATTTACTCTTACATTGTTATTTATTAGTTATCATATTATTTTTCATATGAACAACTGTAAATCTACTTTTGCCCCATACTGTATTTAAAAACTTTTATAAGGTCTGCAACATAATTTTTGGATATTTTCCTAGATTTGTTACATATGCATATCTTTTTTAAATAACAGGGTTTTTTTAATCCTCTTTACCTTTAAGATCTAGCTATTGAGAGTAAAACCACTCTGGTCTGCAAATTGCCTATGAAATAATTAGCTCTGAAGGCAGTTTTCTAAAGCAGCAGTAATGTTAAAAGAAACACTTACACTTGGGGAAACATATTTCTTCTGTGATTAAAGATTTTACAGAAAAATTAAGGTACTCAAGAGAAGCTAAGGGTTTCAAACAGCAGCCTTCACCATCCATGATGCAAACTTCGATCCCACTCCCATTTGAAGGTGCTCCTGGTGCAGCACAAACTCAGCAGAGAAATCTCAAGTTCATCACAACCCACTAGATCCCAGGCCCAGAGCACCTTCACAGGTCAACTGGATTCATGGAAGATGATGAGAGAAGTGCCTATTTTTAAAAACCTATTTACAAGTACTGTACTTTCCCTTTAAAAAGAGTTAGCAAAAAAATCCACTGTACAAATTTTGGTAAATGAAAAACCCATCCAACCACGTTCATTCAAGTCCACCACATCATAGTCTCAATTTTAAGCATTAATTCACCCTATCTGACCCAAGAATGCACTGTATAATTGTGCCATTGGTGCACAGCCACAAAGTACACATGAGAGCTGGGGTGAGGAGAGGTGCCAGGGACACAGACTGCCTGCCTTCAGTTTCACCAAGAATAGTACAGACAGAGAGCAGAGGCCCAGTGGTTCACCATTTGCTGCCTGAACCAGGGCATGAGGCGTCTCTCCTGCTCTCCCCGACCCCTCACCTGCACATACCCTAGGCATCACCATTCCTGACCCCACAGACCCCCTTGGCACTGTCCTCTGCTTGGGCTCCTTCCATACATTAGCTACCCAGGGCATCCTCCCCACTCTTCAAATGTAGCCCAGGCCCCTATAGGTAAGTGCCCCTGGTCTTTCCAGGAGAAAGTAGGTTCTCAGGGGGCTTATTGGTGAACATGCCATTGCAGGAGGGGGCAGCCTAAGGGGGCCTGAGTGGTGTACGGGCCATCGCCCTATCAGGAGAAACAGGCAGAGAACACAGAGGCCCTGAGGGAAGATCTGGGCCTGGGATCTAGTGGGCCTTGCATGTTAGGGGCACAGCTAGGAGAGTGAGTGGCTGGAGAGCTGATGTCAGAGAAGGGACCCGGAGTCTGGCCACTGTGCCTGTGGCCCTGCTGTGTCAGGATGCCCTGGGTATGAGAAGGGGATCCTGGAGGCAGGAAGATGAAAAGGTCCCAACCTCCCAGCATTGGGGGCTCCTCCCCAGGGCAGTAGGGTCCAGAACAGCCAGCCCGTTGGCCCACTGTGATTGTGGCTGCTTCCTTCCCACAGAGATCCCTGGATTCCTCTCACCACTTCAGTTTCCACTGCAGTCCAGTGCTTTCTGCTTCTGGCTTTCCTCACTGGACCTTCACTAACATCCCATTCAATTGTGGCCTCCTATCAGCAACATAACACCAGGCCCCACTGAGAGGACAAAGGGCTAGGGGCTAGCCAGAGGG
The DNA here is from genome assembly GCF_022682495.2 of Desmodus rotundus. Classification (NCBI taxonomy): domain Eukaryota; kingdom Metazoa; phylum Chordata; class Mammalia; order Chiroptera; family Phyllostomidae; genus Desmodus; species Desmodus rotundus. The sequence continues at coordinate 83,366,844 of NC_071387.1, forward strand.
GATAGCTCTGACCTAGACAGGTGGGGAGGAGGTGGATGTAGGGGACAACCTCCGTGAGACTGGCAGTGCCTCCTGTAGTCCCATAGCTGTATTTACATGACTCTCATCCCACTGGACACATGGGTCTGTGTGCACATGGCCAAATCATGTTATGACATGATTATGACATGCAGAGTGTCAGAGGTGAGGTGGGCAGGCTGCTATGTTACTACAGGACCAGGCCTGGCCAGGGCACCAGAGGAACCATGTAGCCTTCCCCCCACTGCTGGCCACAGCCTTTGGTTGTCAGTTTGGTTCATCTCTCTCGTGTGGCCTGGGTTACAGTGAGTGGAACTGAGGCCAGTGCTGCCCGGTGCCCACCCACAGCCCCACTCATGGGAAAGGCGAAGCTTCAATGTCAGTCTATGAGGTACAAACAGCTCTCTGCAAGGAGCTCTGAGCCTTCCATGCTGATGTAAAGAACAGGAGAAATTCAGGGCAGCCAGGTGCCTGCAGGGTCTCAAAGAAGTCAGGTGCTCTTGGCAGGAAGGGGAAGGGGAATGTCTTGCCAGCCACCTCCTCTGCTGGCTGAACCTATACAGTCCAGGGTAAAATTTGAAAAGAAATGAGTTTCCTTTCAGCAGGTGCCACAGTAAGCAAACAATCAGTACAGCCCCCCACCCCCACCCCGTTGAGCTCTCCTGTCAATACACATGTAGGAGTTACGGTCCCTGCAGCCCTCTCCCAGGAAGAAAAAGATCAGACCACTGGGCACAGATCCTGAGTCAATGGTGGGCCCTGGTTCATATGCACCAGGCAAATCCCTCACCCATGGTGTGCCAGGCACCATCTGGTCCCTCGAGGACAGCCCCAACATATGGCCACTCCCCACGTCCAGATGGCTGAAGACACCCACAAAAACACACTTAAGAGTGGGTAGATACCAGTCCTGCACCAGCACCAGCTGCTCCCCATCCTCTTGAGATCTCCCCACAGGGGCAGCTCTCTATCCTCCTCTCACAGGGAGGCTCATGGTTCACCTTCCCCTGACCTCGAAGCAGATGTGCCAAGTCTGGTTGTTCCTGCAGAGCCTCTGGTCACACAGGTGTCTGTGAGACAAATGAGTCTACTCTGCAAAGTGTGGACCCCACCTGTCCATGACTGCCACCTGTGAAGCAGGCTGGGCCACCAGCAGCTGCCAAAGGAGGACCTGCTAGGGACATAGAATGACTGGACAGCCCCAGGCCTGCAGTGCATATACCCACCCTACCCAACCCCACGCCCACCCCTGCTGAGGTATGTGAGTCTGCTGGTTGTCAGGCCTGGGTGGGGCTGACTGTGCGAACCTCAAGGTACATTTCCACTTTCAGGATGGGTAGGGCCAGGGCCACAAGAGGTTAAGCCCTGACCTCACCAGGTCCCCAGCATGGGTGTGGCTAGTCCAGCTTGGGCAGCATATTGCAAACGCAGGCACAGAGAGCATCTAGGGGACACAGAAACATTTGGGGGACAGAGAATGTATCTGCATCTACAGAGCTTGAGTCAGTGCCCAGGTGTGAGCTCCCGAGAGAAGCCAAGGTCAGATATGGGGTTCCTGGAACAGCTATATTTGCACATGCCAAGGGTACAAGTACCCCACCACACTGACACATGCCCCACCATGCAGAGGGTAAGAACACCCACGCGCAGAGAAGCCCACACCGTGGCACGTCCCTGACACAGTGGTGGAGCTGGTGCAATGTGTTACCTTTTCACCCTCCCATGAAAACCTTGCTCTCTGCTCAGTGCCTTATTCCTGGGATATAACAATTTCACTTGTTTAATAATCTTGTAAAATTCTGTGTGCACAGAGGGAAAATTTTACACAGCAGGATGATCTCTGTATCCTGTTTTACCTGGCCCACCCTCCACTTCCACCCTACCTTCCTCCTCACTGCCAAAGGCAGCACAGCCATCGTGTGTCCATCCAAATCTTCCTCTGTGCAGGAGCCATGAGAAACATGTGAACATGTACACAGAGTCATGGGCGCATGTGCATGGGCGCTCCTGTGACACCCACAGGGCATACAGAGCACAGCTGGGGAGGCTCCTTCGCCAGCTCCACTACACAGCTGCTACCTGTATGAGGTGGGCACATGGGAGACAAGCCAGTGGGATGGAAGGGAGAAGCCCCCAAGAAGAACCAGTTTATACGAGACCGTAATATACCACAGAGTTGACTGAAGTTCAGTCAAAGAATGGATTATTGAATAGTTACTGCTGGCACCCTGGAAGGAAATCTCACTGGACTTCCTTCCCAAGTTGTCATATGGACAACTTATTCTATATAATGCAAGAGCATTCTACACATGCTCAAGAACTGAATTCAAGTACACAAAACAGTAATACACCAGTGAGCAGATCAAGAGAGAGCAGTGTCATCTTCCTAACAAACACAGGCATCCAGAAGTCATAAAGAGAGAGACATATTCAAATGCAAGTTATTTGACCTTGATGGCAAATGACACATTATTAAAAGTAATTATCAAACAATAGAATTGGGAATAGATGCTTTCAAGGCAGAAGAGAACCATCAATTTCTGTAACAACCACCCACTACAAATGGGTGACAGAGGGAGAGACCTTCTGAGAGGAACATAGGCAAAGAACACAATAGGCAAGTCACAGACGAAGGAATGCAAACCTGTAGGGATCTTCAAGCAAAGGTCCTAAGCTCACCAGGACTCAGAGAGACACACGTCAGGTAACAAAGGAGCCCTGCCAGGAAACAAAGTGGAAAGACTCTCATACCCACTGCTGGGGGAGCATGCTGGGGTCAGGGCCCACGTATGAAAAGACAAGCTGTTAGATCTTTTTGAAAACTGATCTGGCAAGATCTATAAAACAAACAGGAACACACCCTGGCCCAGCAGTGACATGCACTAAATGATGGCCTTGTGAACGTGGCCAGGGTATTTACAGTAGCACTGTTTATAGTGGCTATGTTCTTTTCCTGTGGCAGCCCTAACAAATGACCACAAACTGGGTGGCTTAGAACAACAGAAATCTATTCTCTCACAGTTCTGGAGGTTGAAAGTCTGAAATAAGTTTCGCTGGGCTGAAATCAAGATGTTAGCAGGGCCCACTCCCTCCAGAGGCTCTGGAGGCAAATCTTTCCTGCCCTTTTCAGCTTCTGGTGGCTGCTGGCAGACCTTGGTTTTTGGCATTAGTGAGGATCCCCAAAGAAACAGAAACAGTAGGATGTGGATATAGAGAGAAAGATTTATTATAATGAATCAGATCACATGATCATGGAGGTTGGCAAGCCTTCAGATCAACAGTCAGCAAGCTGAGACCCAGGGGAGCTAATGGTGTAAATTCCAGCTCGAGTCCACATCTGAGGGTGGGAGAGGATCAGCGTACCAGCTCAATGGCAGGACCCAGAAGGAATTCTCCTTTCCTCTGCCTTTCTGCTCTATTCAGGCCCTCAACTGATTGGATGAGGCCCACCCACATGGGGGAGGGCATCTGTTTACTCAGTTTACAGACTCAGTGCTAATCTCCAGGCACACTCTCACGGAAACACCCAGAGTCATGTCTGACCAGGTGTTTGGCTCTAGTCAAGCTGACACACAAATTCAGCCATCACGCCCCCATCACTAGAACCTCTACTTGTCTTCACATCAGCATCTCTTCCTATCTTTCCAATCTCCTCCTTCCTCCCTCTCATGAGGGCACTTGTGATGGCATTAGGGCCCACCAGATAACCCAGGATCATCTCCCCATCTCAAGATTCTTAACTGACTCTCTTCTGCAAAGACCCTATTTCTACATAAGGTGACAGAGGTGACAGGGGTTAGAACCTGCCTTCTTTGGGTCTATTCTTTAGCTTCCTACCAGGGACCAAAAAACCAATCTTGGAGCCCAAGGGAGAGGCTACAGGGGGAACAGGTCCAAGTTCATAATGGAGCACTGCTTGGTTGGTGATCAACTCTCCTCCCAGTGTGGCCAGTAAAACTGGACACATGATCTTATCTCCATGAACACAATTGGACTTCTCATATTCGAATGAGGACAGTAGCCAAACTCTTCTGCCCACAGCATTTTTTCTGTAAAAATGAGCTCCCTGTTTGACTCAAAGGTGTGGGGCATCCCCGACCTTGGGTCACCCTGCTTTTCAAAGGCGGCAGCAAAAGGAGCTGATGGAGGCATGGAGAGTGTCCATGCGAGTCTCATACAGGAGGAGGGAGGCGCTGCCTTCTTAAATCCACTTCCTGTGCCCCACACCATGCTGTGCTGAGTCCTACCCAAAGCCTAGCTATGTCCTGGCATGAGTGAGCTCTGCCTCATCCACAGTTGGACCCCTGCCACCAGCTGCCTTAGCGCTCAGCCACTCAGAGTGCCCCACAGGGCTTAGCTGGGGCCATCTCACCTCTGAGCAGCCTGGCACCACTGGGAACCTCACCACTGTATGCCTTTGTCCTTGTCCCTCCAATCCTGATGGAGGCTTCCCTGGGGCTGGGCCCACTCTGTGTCCTGCACAGCCAGCCTCACTTATCTAATGGATACACCAATGAAGCCTGTTCCCAGGTGAGGTGGCCGGCCCTCTGGGGGACTCAATGCTCCAGCAGGGACCCACCCTGGGGCTGGTCCTCAGATGTCTCCCCAACTCCTGGGCCTCTTCCCTGCCACAATTCACATGTACCCAGGCCTTACTGCCCACATGCCAAGGGTGGATGCCTCCTAGATAGTCTGGGAGCAACTGGTCTGTATGTGGGCCCTCCATCCTTCCAGGTGCTCAGCCAAAGCCTAGGTGCATCCTTAACCCTCACCCCAACTCAAAGTCAACATGGCAGCAAGTCCCCTGAGCCCCACCTCCCAATAAATGCCCAATCAGGCCATGCTCCGCCCCAGACTGCTGCACCCAGGCCCGCACCATGTCTCTCCAGGATCACTTTACAGCATCTTATTGGGGCTCCCTGTACCTCTTCCATGGTCCATCCTCCCTGGAAGCCTGCATTTCTGTCCAAATCCTGGGCTCCCAAGACCAAAGGCATGCTCCTGTCTCAGGGCCTTTGCACCTGCCATTCCTGCTACTTGGAATGTTCTTCTCCACAGCCAAGCCCAGCTCCTGTCTTTTCTCAATCAGCTACCCCTCTTCAGAAGGGCCTCCTGCTGCCCCTTCTCGACCTGAGTTCTCTCCTTTGCACCCACCACATCTCACTCCTTCTATCTGACCTACTGATCCCATTGGCAGTCCATCTTCCCGGCCACTAGAATGCTTCTTCCACGTGGAGGGCCTAGTGCCCAGAGCATGTCAGGCACAGGGAGGGAGTTCAGTGCACTGGAGAGATGGGCCTGAAGAAAGCTACCCCTCCTCCAGTATTGGGAGAGCCAGGGCCACTCTGGGGGCCACAGAGCTCCAGCCAGGCTCCACACATGCAGTCAAACAGCAGCAGGGCAGATCTGAAATCTGAGGCCTGTGCATTGGGATGAAAACAAGCCCAGTGCACCAGAATGTCACTTAATGAGAGGCTTGTTTCACTGGCTTCACCCGGGTGCATGACAGCATTGCCACACACCCACTCTTTTGAGAAAAACAGGCCTTTGTGGATTATAAATAGCTGACCAGATGTGGGAATGCCTGCGGGTAGCTTCCCAGGACTCTGCATGTGCCACACAGCTGCACCAACAGTAGGACCCCAGAGGAGGCGACTGCACATTGAGAAGCAGACGGTTAATGGGTGGTGCCTCCTCCCATGCGGCAAGGCAGTGCTTCATCAGTGCCTGCAGACATGCAGGCTCTGCTCACCACCACCCTGTGAAGTGAAAAGTCAAGCTGCATACACACTGCATGCCTCTTTATGCACAGAAAATGGGGAGGACACCTAGAGAATGGGGAGCCATTCAGGGAGGAGCACACTCACCAAAGCAGAGTGTGGGTTCCCTGTGCAGGAGAAACCAGGCTGAACAGGGAACCCACGTCTTTAATAAGGCCCAGCAGTCTGTCAGTAATTGTCTGTGGAAGTGCAAAAACAATAGCACTTACAGTGGGTTTGAAGGTACTCTCAAAACCTGACGTCTGTTACTAATCAGTGCCTACCAACCCAAAGGCTGGGCCTTGAGGGAAAGGGGAGCTCAAATGCAGAGGCCACCAAAGAACTGTCTAGATCTGTGCTTCCAAAAGAAGCGTGGGGTGAGCTGCACTTGCAAGCCCCATGCGTGATTCAAGATGTTCCTAGAAGTCACATTCAGAGAGTTAAAAGCAAATGTAAAGTCTTAACAACGTATTTTATTTAACCCAATAGAAACCCAACACACAATCACTCCAACGCATAAGTAACAGAGTCACGAATGAGCTATTCCGCAGTCCCAGGTCTGGGCCTTGGCCTCCTGCCTGCTTTACACTTGCAGTGCTGTGCTGCTTGGCTCTGACCGGCCACATGTGGACCACTTCACCCATGGGTGGGGACAGCCACAGCACTGGACAGCACAGGTATAAAGCATGAACCAGTTGCATACTATGTGTGGTATTACCACATGTGCTCTAATGCAGGAACCAGTGCGAGTCCAGGTGTAGTTGAAGGTGTGGAAGCTTCCAGTCACTATAAATGGACCCAACAAGGTCAGAGTTGAGCAACTGTTATGGACAGAGGTCCTGGATGGCAGCCCTCTGCTCACCTGGGTCCTGGCTCCTTGGAGCCCCATCGTTCAGCAGGCGGACAGAGCAGCAGTGCCCGTGGATGTCTGACCCGGGGCCAGCCCCTGGGTATCTGGATGGTGCTCGGGCTCTCTGTCTTGTTACAGCAGCTTTTGGACACACTGCTGTGCACAGGCCTCCTCATCAGGATCCTGCTGCTCCTGTAACATAATCTGGACCAAAAACCTTGAGATGATGTTTGGCTAACACCTCGCACAGATCGGTGTTAGGGATAAAGTTAGAGTGTGTAGTTTTCTACATCAGTGAATCATGAACTTTCAGTGTCCCACGCCAGTTTTCACAGACTAACAGCTCAGACCACTCACCATTGGCCAGGGCAGTGCCCAGAGGATGCTGCTCTCTCGGGGGTGGTCCTGGTGTCTGTCCAAGTGACAGCCTCACTGGGCTGCAGCCAGGCCTCTGACACATTACAGAAGTAATTAACTCCCTTTCCAGTGTCATTTAACTACATCTACAGTGGTTCCATTCTCAGCTCTGCAAGATACTGACGGCCACTTGCTGAAAACGAAGCATGTGACCTATGGGTGGGCACTCCCTTCACACTCGTGGAGCCCCATCGCAGTGGGCAGAATGCAGGTGGCACCACGCAGGTGGCACACTTGGTAAGACAAAGCCTCAGGGTGTTAAAGACCAGGCAGCCTGGCAACCACAGACTCACAGTAGTGACCTATCTGCCCTCACGGTCTCAGCATAAGCACATCTGGGCTTCAAGAACTTGGGTCTGAGAGAAAAGTCAAGGGTGAACAGAAAATTATATCCTGTGGCTCCCCAGACACATGTCCACGTGAACCCTACCCTGGAAGACCACAGAGCCCCTTGTGGCTCTGCAGTGGTACCTCTGGCACCACCAACCACACTGTGATGCAAAGCCAGACCTCCCAACATCACCTGGCCCCTGCTCTCATGGGAGGATATGCAATCCCAGAGGTCAGCTATTCACAGAGGCCGTTCTAGGTTCAGGCAGGGTCCCCAGGGCTCCCAGAAGAATGGGCCCACAGTGGCAATGGAAGCACAAAATTGTTGTCCCCCCACAAAGAATGCAGTGACACAGCCTTTCCATAAGAGCTGCTTTACATTGGAAACAGTGATCTCTTAAGTAAGTTGGTTTTCCACTTCAATGAAATTTCTAGAATATACAGGGTCTGGCACAAATAACACCTTTTTTTTAAAAAAAATATATTTATTGATTATGCTATTACAGTTGTCCCATTTCCCCCCCACTCCACTCCATCCTGCCCACCCCCCTCCCTCCCACATTCCCCCCCCTATAGTTCATGTACATAGGTCATACTTATAAGTTCTTTGGCTTCTACATTTCCTACACTATTTTTACCCTCCCCTTGTCTATTTTCCACCTATCATCTATGCTACTTATTCTCTGTACCTTTCCCCCCCCTCCCCCTCCCACTCCCTTAATGACAACCCTCATGTTCTAGTTGTTTGCCTAGTTTGCTCTCGTTTTTGTTTTATGTGTGGCCGTTAATAACTGTGAGTTTGCTGTCATTTTTACTGTTCCTATTTTTGATCTTCTTTTTCTTAGGTAACTCCCTTTAACATTTCATATAATAAGGGCTTGGTGATGATGAACTTCTTTAACTTGACCTTATCTGAGAAGCACTTTATCTTCCCTTCCATTCTAAGTGATAGCTTTGCTGGATACAGTAATCTTGGATGTAGGTCCTCGCGTTGAATCTTGGGTAATGTAATTATGATGTGCCTTGGCGTGTTCCTCCTTGGGTCCAGCTTCTTTGGGACTCTCTGAGCTTCCTGGACTTCCCGGAAGTCTATTTCCTTTGCCAGATTAGGGAAGTTCTCCTTCATTATTTGTTCAAATAAGTTTTCAATTTTTTGTTCTTCCTCTTCTCCTTCTGGCACCCCTATAATTCGGATGTTGGAACGTTTCAAGGCGTCCAGGAGGTTCCTAAGCCTCTCCTCATTTTTCCAAGTTCTTGTTTCTTCATTCTTTTCTGGTTGGATGTTTCTTTCTTCCTTCTGGTCCACACCACTGATTTGAGTCCCAGTTTCCTTCTCATCACTATTGGTTCCCTGTACATTTTCCTTTGTTTCTCTTAGCATAGGCTTCATTTTTTCATCTGTTTTTCGAATAGATTCAACCAAGTCTGTGAGCATATTGATAACCAGTGCTTTGAACTGTGTATCCGATAGGTTGGCTATCTCTTCGTCGCTTAGTTGTATTTTTTCTGGAGCTTTGAAGTGTTCTGTCATTTGGGCCATTTTTTTTTTTTTTTTTTTTTTGTCTTGGCGCATCTGTTACTTTAAGGGGCGGAGCCTTAGGTGTTCACCGGGGTGGGGTAATGCTGGTGGCTGCACTGTGACGCTGTATGTGGGGGGGAGGGGCTGAGTGGGAGCAAAGGCGTCCGCCTCACTCTCCTCTGGCTTTCAATCTTTCACTCTGCTACCCACAATCAAACTGGGCCACTCTGGTGCTGGTTCCCGAGTAAGTGGGACTGTGCACACTCTAGGCCCCTGTGGGTCTTTCCAACAACCTCTCCTGTGAGGCTGGGAGTCTCTCCTGTTGCCGCCCCAACCCCCAGGGGCGCTTTCATTCAGAGGTTTGAGGCTTTATTTCCCTGCCCTGGAGCCCTGGGTTGCACGGTCTGCTTCGCTCCCCGCCGTTCATCCGGTTTATCTGTAGGGGAATGTGGTGCTGTGGGGTGCTACCCGCTGCTCTGCCTGCCCTGTTCTCCGCCACTCTGAGTCCGGCCCTCTGGGTTTATCTGTGCAAATGTGGGGCCGCAGGGTCTGCTAGTGGTCAGACTGCCTGCGCCATTTGTCCCACACTCCGCCAGTCTCAGTCCCGCCACAGCCACTCGAGTCCTCTCCACCCCCATGCCCGTCTCCTCCCCTCCTACCAGTCTAGATGAATGTTTATTTTCTATTTCCTTGGTGTTGGTCCCCCTTGCTGTTCGATTCTCTGTCAGTTCTGGTTGTGCGAGGAGGCGCAGTGTGTCTACCTACGCCTCCATCTTGGTTCTCCCCAACACCCCCTTTTTTATTACAAAATCTTTTATTACAAAATCATAAGCATGTAATTCTGTAATGTAACAATATCATACTCAACCACACCATATGACATTTTAGGTGAAATGTTCAAATTACAACTATAAATTATTACACCCATATTATTACCCTACCAGACACACTCAAGCAGGCCTTACTTCTGCCAGACCCTTTATTTTAATCTTCGTAAGCATTTCATCTTAAATTGCCTCTTGTAAGCACACGTGAAAGGTGAAGCTATGGCAGCTTCCTAACACAGGAAGGTTGGGGAGGACTCCCAGGGCTGAGGGGGAGGGGGCATGGACCAAACACCCAATGCCACCCTCACCCTCAAAGCAATTCAGTTAGCATGATGGGCTTTCTGGGGGAAGAAGTAGTAGCTTAAATATCGTACACACTGAAAACAAAAGTCCCTCCTGGAAACTCCTTCTAATGCAGACATGTCTGTACAAGCCTTTAATCCAGGACAAGCTGCAGGTGGCCACAGGTCTGGAGTGGCTGTGTCCCCTCCCAGCTCTGGGTGTGACTGACAGGCACCCTCACACTTGACTCCTCTACCCCCTCCTCACTGTTGCACCCAGAGCTACCAGGAATGGTCCTTGACACTTTCCTGGGTCTTCTGGCAGGTAATACTTAGGCTGCTGGCCCCAACCCAAACAAACAGACCACTCCCTCTGCAGCTCTTCTTTCTTCCAGCTCCATCAGAGCAAGTAAACTCCATGGAACCTTGAGAAGGGCCCCTGAGCTGAACATGGTCCCTCCAGGCTGTAGTGAGTACCTGGGGACGCTCAGTCAGAGGATCCAACCCCAGCTTAAGTCTGACAGACACTCATGGCAGCTGCAGGGTATGAGGTGAAAGGACACAGGGCTTGACCCGCTCGACCCACCTTGTGGGTCTCTGGCCCCATGCAGAGAGCAGAACTGAAGGCAGACATGGACGGAGAGCAAGGAGGCCTAGGCCTGTGCTCATGCTAACATTGGGCAGTGGTCCCATTCTGCAGCCCTAACCCATTCCCCTCCTACCCAGGGAAGCTGGTGCTAATCGTTGGGCACCCACTTATGGGCCTGCATCCCCAGCTTTGCTCTGTGGGGCCTTCTACCCTTGTCACATGAGGCATCATGTCCTCTGTGGCCAGAGTCCCCCAGGAGGACTATGAATACTTGGGCAGAGCTTTCTGAAACTTCAGGTGAATTCAAAAAATATATGGAGTAAAGGAATACTGAAAAGAATTTCCAATAGGCACACTACTGGCTTTTTCCATGGGAGGCAATCAGCTCCCCCCGCCCCCCCACAATGGAGAGAATTCATTTGTATGTCTACAGACAGGTGTGACTGCACAATCAACCTACACAGCTAGAAGAAATCAATCTTCCACTCTAACCCTCCACTCAAAGGCCATTCACTTCAAAGCCCAAGGTGGGAAGAGGAGACGGGAGAGCTATGAGACTTAGAAGAAAAATGGGCTGGGACCAGGTGATGGTGCAAAATGTGATGAAGAGTTAAAGTGCTAACTGCTGTCAGGAAAAACCTATGCCCCTTACTCAAACAAAAACACAGTGATGGCTCAGAGCTGTGAAAAACAAGGAATGGTGACACCAATTCACTTCCAGAAGTGCCTTTTCTTCCTGCCAATCCAGGTTCCTCTAACACTTCTCAGAAACCCTACTATCAGAAAGGGACTTCCTCAGGCCTTCTTCTCTGAGTAAAACACTGCCCTAGGAAGCCCGGGGCCTCCACATGGTACAAGACCCCTTCCAGAGGGCGAGTATCTGCTCAGACAGGCTGATGCTCTGCAGACCATTCTTCAGAGGTCAGAGACGTGACATTCTGCAGAGGACCACACTTACCAGAGAGGTTGCCCAGGGACTGGTGAGGTCCCTTCTATCCAGAGCACACAGCGTCACGTTGAGAGCATGTGCTTCTGTCTACAGGGCCACACTCAAGAAACACCTCTCTCAAGGCCCATGTTGGTCACATGCATGCACAACTCCTCAATTACAGCCAAACTGTACCCTTGCACTGCGATTAGTGTGACTGACCAATACCCGAGTGATCAGTGCCCATACTACACGTGGAATGCTGTCTGCAGGAACAAAGGTCAGTGTGGCAGCTGAGTTCTGTTCCCATGTGAAGCCAAGGACGGTGACTGCCAGGATTTCTTGCTGGGTTCATGTAACAATGACAAATGTGAGTTCCATTTTAATTACTGTAACCTTTTGCAAGGATGTCACTCCATTCCCACTGCCTTAGTTACTGTATAACTATAAGGTTGTAAGCCATGAGCTCTAGAAAGAATGGCTTGAAAGGGTTTTGTTACTCTTTTACAAGCAATCAGAACAGAAACTAAAATGTCACCAATCTCCCAGAAAAAGACTGAATGAATAATCTGCAGGTGTCATGGCTGAAAACCCGCTGTAAAGAGAAGTGGGCACTGTAGTCCCAACAGGTCCCGTCTCTGCCCCATGCCTGTCTCTTTCCTCGCGGCTACACAGGGTCTTGGTCACAGGAAGCTCTTCCCGGGCAAGCAACTCCACACACTTTCATGGCCCCCGAGCTTGGCTGCCTGTCTTCTGACACCTCAGAACCTAGTGATCTTGTGGTCCCACACCAGCATTTGATTCCTAGAATTGAGCCCTGCAGGAGATGAGGACTGTGAGTACTGAAAGGATGTACTCCAAACTTGCTCAGTAGAGGGGCTGACTTCAATTTTCCTTCTTTCTGTACTTGCTACAGTAAATAAGTATGAGTTTTATAATCAGAAGAAATCATACCTAGAAAGGTCATGAGTCTTGTCAATTGTTAGAAGGATATGACCGCAGGGAGCACACCCCACACCCCACATTTGGAAGCTACTCTCTTGGAACCTGAGCTGTCTCAGTGTTACCAAGAAGAGACCCAAGTCAGGAGGTTCCCCCCTGCCCCGCCCCCACCCTGGCCCCTGAACTTGTTCCTCAGTTCCTGTCTCATTTGCAAGACACAAATTCAAGCAAGAGACAAATACCTATAGTGGAAATAAGAGCAAGTTTATTTATGTACAAGCACAAAACTACAGGCAGGCACCTGGCTAGTCTAAATGTCCCATGTATAGAGGAAATAAAGTTGTTAGTAAGTTTGTTCTATACACTTGAGCTGAGGCTACAAGTGGGCACTTAGCTAATCTGAGTCCACCCACTATTGGGGTTCAGGGGTTATATACCTCAGTCAGCTTTTAGGCTCCCCTTCGTTCTTCCCTTCTAAATCTTGGGAATAATGTACAGCTATAAAGGTTTTACATTCTCAGCTAGTAAAGGCTCTTTGTCTTGTAAGTGAAACTGCTACAGAGGCTCCCATTCCCAGCACAGTCTCAAGGACCCCCCTCCTCCTGCGCAATCCCTGCTTGTGATGTTCGGAACACCAGGCAACCTTACCAGACCAGGCTCAGGACTGCTGAGTTAATTGGTGTAACACAACTTCCTTTTGCTTCCATCCTCCTGTTTTAAGTTCTTTGTTAGATTGTAAAGGTGTCTCATTTCTAACTGCTTCCTACAGTAACACAGGCACCTGGTATTGAAGCCACCACACCTCACCCGAAGTGTCCTGACCAGCTACACAACACACACAGCCTGTAGCGGACAAGCAGCAGCAGGACAGACTGAGCTACCACAGGACAGTGAGATGGGCAGCAAAGTGAGTGACTGAGGAGTCACTGTGCCAGGCCTGGTCATCCAAATGACCGCGTGCCACAACCACACCAGGCTTCACAGGGGATGGCGCTTCTCTCTACCTGAAACAGGGATTTCCAAACTCTTCTGCATTTGCAAAAACCTATTATCCTCCTGCTGTTCATGAATCTCTGTCCTATTTTAAAGCCCAGAGTGACACAGATTTTTTAATTATAGGAAGCCAAATTGATCTTGCTTGAGAAACTACTAAACAACTGTGACCCTTTCCCTCACATAGGAAGATGCCACAATATCCAAGTCAGGAACAGCTGCGGTCTGAATGGCTGTGTCCCGAATTCCCATGTTGAAATCCTAACCCCAACATGATGGGGTTTGGAGGTGGGCCTCTGGGAGGTGACTAGGACACGAGAGTGGGGCCATAAGAATGGGGTTAGTGCCTTATAAAAGTGACCCCAGAGAGCCTGCCACCCCTTCCACCTCATTAGGACACACAGAAGTCTGTGACCTGGAACAGGGGCTTTTGATCAGGTGGAAGGCAAGGATGTCCCCTCTCACCATTTCTGAAGGGAGGCCTGGCTGGTGAATGAGGAAAGAAAAAGATAGAAAAAGAACACAGATTAGCAAGGAAGAAATAAGACAGCCCTTTCACAGACAACTTTGACTGCCTATGCAAAAAATTCCATATGGAATTTTCAAGGAATCTACCAAAAAAGAAAAGCTCTTAGATCTAACAAGTGAGTTTAGCAAAGTCACAGGCTACAAGATCAGTAACACACTCTATCAACATTCAGTAAGCTGATAAAGAGAAATTCGTCACAATTAAAATGTGTTGCTCTGTGAAAGATCCTGTTAAAAGACTTAAAAGCAAGCTACAGACTGAGAGAAAATATTTACAAGTCACATATATGACAAAGAGCATACAAAATTCAGAACATACTAAAAAACTCTCAAAATTCAACGAGAAGAAAACAAACCACCCAATAAAAATATGAGGAAAAGACTTGGGCAGATATTTCACCAAAGTAGATATATAGATGGCAAATAAGCAAGTGAGAAGATATTAACATCATTAGCCACCAGGAAATACAAATTAAAACCACAACGGGACATTGTACAAACATTAGAATAGTTAAAACCTACTTAATATCAAGTGTAGTTGATGTGGAGCAAATGGAACTCACCCATTGTTGGTGATAATGTGAAAGTAAGTCAGTCCAGAGAAGTTTCTTCTAAAGTTAAACACATACCCACCATACCATATGACCTAGCAAGCCCTCTCCTGGGAACCTGTCCTAAGGATCCAAAACCACCCATTCACAGAAAAGCCCACAATGGAATGTCTTGTCAGCTCTATTCAAGCATATAGTGAAGTACTACTCAGTGATCAAAAAAGAACCCACAGTTCAAGGCAGGCATTTTGCTGAGTGAGAGGCCAACCTCGAGACTACGTACTGCACGACTCCATTTATAGGACGTTCTTGAAAAGGTAAACTACAGGGACAAAGAGTGATCAGTGGGGGGCAAAGGTAGGTTTACAGTTATAAGTATGAGAAACAGTCTATTCTTGTACTGTTATTTATTAATTATTGTATTATTTCCCACATGAACAACTGTACATCTGCTCTTGCCCCACCCTGTATGTGGTTAGGGGTGAGGGGAGCGTGTGAATGTACAGGACAATAGATTTGGGATGACAGAATTGTTCTGTATCCTGATTGTGGGGGTGGTTACACAAATCTATACGTGTATTAAAACTCACAGAACTGTATACCAAAATAATCATTATTCCTGTATATTAATTTAAAGAAAAAAGAATAAAAGGACTATACCAATTGGACTGAAATGTTTCAAAAATCTTTACGTTTAGCGAGTCACGAAAGGGCAACTTCCGTGTGACCCCACCTACATGAGGTCTCTATAGAGTAGTGAGACTCACAGAGACGGAGAGAGCGCATGGTGGCTGCCAGGGGCTGGGGAAGGGGCAATTTGTGGCAGTGGGGACAGTAGTTTGTAGTTTGAATGTTGAAAATCTGGAGACAGAGGGTGGGGATGGCTGCACAACAATGTGGATGGGCTTAATGTCACTGAACTGCCACTTAAAATGGTTAATTTTATGTTATATACATTTTACGACAACAAACGCCCTTATTCGTCATCAGAAAAGTAGATTTATAAAACTGTATTTGTGTAAAAATGAACAGTAATGGGAGTTCTAAAAGGCAAGAAACTAAAGACCTGAACTGCAGGTCAAGCTGTAGAAAAGCCGCTGTCTAGTCTGGCACGAGCCATTCCAGACATGCCCTGAGCATGTCGTGCACGCAGGCGCCGTGGCACAGGGGACAGGGTCTGCTAATGCTGAGACCAGGAACTAATGTGAGACTGCAGAGGTCAATTTGTACAACCCCTTCGGCTTTCAAAGAAACATGCTTTTGCTTCCCAGAAGAGGCAACCACAAAGTAAGTAAAATATATCCACAGCCAGAAGTAGCAGCTTGCATTTTCAGCCATACCTGAGCCAACCAGAACCTCAAACAGGCGCACATGTAGACAGAGGGCTACAGAGGCGATTCCGCCTCCCCTCCTTGAGGGCCATGCAGAGGAGGGAAGTTACACCCCCAGCAGTGTTTGTGGATCCCAGCGCTGCACTGTCCAGGCACCTGAGTCAGAGAAGTGTCAGCTACTTTGCAGACTAATGGGCACCAGTTTCTGGGCACGCATCTTCCTGCCTCCCCACCACTGGTTGCCAACAGACTCAACCCCGAAGATGTCCAAATGCAAACTGTACCTTATAGACACTTGGCACCAAGAGACACCAAAGACTAACATAATCGAATTCATTCACCCAGCTCTATGCATCCCACGCATTTCAGCAGGAATTAACCTTTATTTAAACTCTGTGTTGCTGGTTGAGTCAAGAAATTACTGGCATTTTAATACAAATATGAACATCCCAGAGATTATGCTGGACAAAAAAAATACAAACTGATTTGAACGTCTCCCCCTTCTTAACTTCTAGCAATATTCCCTTGATAGAGAAATGAAAGAACCAAATAAATTATCTCTGTAAACTTATTTAAACTAGTTTCTCTTTCTTCCCTGTGGTTTGGCCCAAGCTTGAGGCCATGTGTACCATTTTTAAAAAACTAAACAGATGTCATTGTTTCACATTTTTTGATTCCAAGAACAACCTGACCAAAGAATGGGCTGAAAGCATGGAAAATTGTCAACCCACTGTTTCCCTAGCCTCTTCCTGATATATATGTGTCCCTCAAAGAGGGAAAATCAAAGAATTTATACTTTACTCTCCTGTTCCTCTTGGCCAAACCATTCTATAATGAACGCTGAACCAGACATTCTGGTCTCAGGTCTGTCACCCATAGGACCTCAAGGTTCCAGCTTTGGAGCCCCTGGACGCCCAGCTGGGTGACCCTAGGAAGTTCCAGATGGCACTTCTGAGAGGAGTGGGCCTGGCACTGCCACACTGTTCGGGTAGTCATCAGCAAGTTCATCCTCCAGCACCAGACTTCCACCCAAAGCTGCTCTCTGGCATTGCAAATGACCCTGTGGCTAACAGGCTCAGGGAGCCCACAAAGGCCCCCCAGGCCCGGCAGGAGGAAGCGGGCCCAGATGGTCAGATGGTGAACATCAGGGCAGCTGCAAACTCATGCATATCCCAAAGGCCTCACTTTTCTTAGAAATAGTGAGACCAGAGGCCTAAGGCCTAGGGCAGGTGGAGCCCTGCACTGTGCCAGTGCAGTGTAGGAACAGCAAGGACAGGCCTGTGGCCCCAGGTTCCTAGTGACGGTCCTCTCTGAGATCAGGCAGCTAGGAAGCATAAGACATGCCCAGCGCCAGGCTCAGAAAACCCATGTTCACCCTGGGTCGCAGCCCCGGCACTCATGTCTGCACGTCATGTGCCCAGCACACTGCCGGCCACACCAAGCCCTTCCAGCCTCTGGGACTAGTGCATTCATTCATGCATGCATTCAATCATTCCTCTCAAACACACCTGATGGAAAAGAAAGAAGAACCATGTTCCTTTGTCAGTTCTGGGAGCCTGCAGTCCTTCTCTTTGCTTCCGTCCATTTATCCACTGAGCCCCTCATCTCCAAAACCATACACATGGTAGGCTGAGCCCACCTGGACACCATATTGCATGTCTTCTGCTTCACCGTCATTATTTATCATCAAATTAACAGGATGGCCAAGAGGCCTGATAAGCATGGGCCAGGAGGACAGGAGGCCAATGTCAACAGCTCACAAGGCAGGGACAAGACGGCAAGACTGGGACCGAACAAAGTTTCTTTTCCCAGAAGAAGAAAATATGGAGGCAGAGAACCAAGGCTTTCCTTTCCGTTCATAAACACCTCCAGCATGTTCAAGTCAGGAAATGAAGAATTTTCTAGAGGGAGGACAACAGGAATCATCACAGAGGCACTGGGGGAGTTGCTTAAACCTGAACATGAGGTCAGAGGGGATAGGAGTGAAGCAGAAGTCCTGATGAGGCACAGGCCAGCAAGTGTGGGGCTCAGCTGGCACAATGCCAATCCACTTTCCCAGAGCCCTCTGAAGGCAAGAAATATGGGCTTCCTCTGTTCTGATGACAGCCCAGTGGCCTCTGGGACAAGCCAGAGCCCTAACTGCTCGGGGAGCAGGTCACCCCTCATCCTCATAGCCCAGCAAGCTCACACACCTTAGCTGTGGCCCACCATGGGGTCCAGGTACTTGGCGTACTGATCAGCACTCTGGTTAATTTTACTTGTCATCATGGCTGGACCACGTGCCCAGATATTTGGTCAAACACTACTCCAGAGGCTTCTGTAAAGGTATTTTTGAATGACATTAACATTTGAATCAGCAGACTGTAAGTCTACAGGTACCCTGGGTCTCCCCTGCCAGCCTGCCCTGCAGATTTCAGACTTGCCAGCCTCCCTAGTCATGTGAGCCAGTTCCTTAAAATAAATCCCTCTCTATACACACACATGGTCAGTTCTGTTTTTCTGGGGAACCCTGACTAATACAATTGGGGACACAGCTTCTGAGAGGCCACCAGCCTGGGCTTCAGAGCAAATCTTCACTGTAGAGAGAAGATGCCCATGAGCACACAGCACCCCACGGAGGGTTCCAATGAAAAGCCACATGTGCAAATGACTGGCAACAAACCCTGCAGTGTCTGGTTGGGATGCACACTGACTCCCAGGCAAACATGTGGCATTACTGGTGGCAGCATAAAGGAATTATCACCCATGTGTTATCATTCTAGATAAGTGAGAGGCAAGGGAGAGGAGTGGGAGGTGAGTTTTATTATTTGGCTAAAAAACAGTTAAAACTTAAGGAGAACAGTTCTATAAGCCTCCTCATAGGCAGAGACTCCTAAATCCACAGAAGCCTTTGATAATGCAGACCTCAAGCTATGCTGTGCATTGCCTTGGAGGAATGTGCGTGCACCCGTATACACATGTGCACACACACACAGCCTGCTACAAATACCACCAATCCCCTCTTCAGCCCCACCATTCACAGGGGCCACTGCAGTCCTGTTGGCACAGCAGATGTGACTGATTGATGCCTTTCTAAGAGCAAATGTCAGAAAGGACCTGGTCCCTCAGGACACCCTCAACCCCACCCCCTAGATAAGCCCCAAGAAGCCGGTGATGGTCCCATTAGTCTCCAGTCTGAGTTCGTTCATGTCTATTTTAAAACTTACAGATAAAATGCTTTCAAGTAGGCTTTCCTTTTTTCAGCACACTCTAAAATGAAAAAAAAATCTTCAGGTTAGTTAAATTAGTAAAAGAACGACTACCCAATTTATACAATAAAAGGTGAAGCCTAAAGATAGGTGCTTCAGTAGGAAAATACAAATGACCAGTAAGTTGCAAACATGTGATCGGAGACCTGTAACCTCCTCTCTTCTCCATTATCCTGGTGAGGACTGAACTCACCAGTGATGCTGAGGGGTGGGCACAATGCTGTCCTGTCCACAGGCCAGCCACCTGGGTCAAAACTGAACATGCATATACCCTTAACTCCAACATTTTGATTCTAAAACTCTTTCCTATAAAAACAGTCACTGAGGTACACCAAGGAAAAGTGTCAAGGATATGACAGACTGGGAGACACCCAAACTTCTACCATGGGCTGAGGGACACAGGGAGGGCACACGCCCCACAGAGGACATGCAGCCCTCACAGAGCAATGTCGGGCACACGAAGCATGTGTATCTCTGCAGAGTGCTGAGTGGTAAAATCAAGCTGCAAACCCCTGGTGGCCACCCCTTGGGGAAAGTACCGTCCATGTGAACATGCCCTACTATCTGTACATGTGCATGCACATGTGTGTGTCTGAAATGCATGGAGAAGACCTGAGGAACACAGCTCTTAGGGGCACACCTTGGGTACGAGGCTTCTGCTCTTTGTTCTCTTTCTTTATTTTTTAAACAATAAAAATGCCATTAAAATAAAGGAAAAGTTAGTCAGCATATCTAATTTCCTGTTCACACTAAAGATTCAACGAGTATTTTTGTAGAAACACCACTAAAAGAAAAGGCCCAGGCAGCAGAGATAAAAACTCACATAAAAAGATAGAAGGCCCCTTCCTGTTTCCTTTCTGAGTCAACGCAAAATTATCATACAAAGCAGCGAGTTTCCACTGTGCTCTTTCTATGACTTCCCATGAATGCAGAAAGCTGCTGTGGTTTCCATTTTCCTGCTGATAAAGCCTCAGTGGAATACATCCTGGTGAAGGTGAACGCCTGCCAGCCTTGCCCGCCCTGCCTGGCCTGGCCGCCACCTCGCCGCCCACCCCACCTACTGTAGCAAAGTACATCCACCCTGGGCCTGTGCATATGGCCAGGTCCCTTTGGAAAAAGGGTCTTTGCAGATATAATTAATTTAAGATCGTTAAGTTAGGATGAGATCGATCATCTCAGATCATTCAAGTGGACCCTAAATCCAATGACAAGTGTCCTATGAGACACATAGACTCCAGAGAAAAGGTCATGTGGTGACGCAGCAGACTGGAGTGACACAGCCACAAGTCCAAGGATGCCTGGAGCACCAGATGCCAGCAGAGGCAGGAAGGGTCCTCCCCAGGGCCTTCAGAGGGAGCACAGCCCTGCCCACATCTTGATTTTGGATTTCTGGCCTCCAGAACTGGGAGAACATACATTTCTGTTGCTCTAAGCCCCTAGTTTGTGATGTCTTGTTATGGCAGCCCCAGGACACCTGTGTGAGCACTGTGATTCAATGAGGTGGGGTCACACGGCCTCCATGACCAGTTTGCCGAGAAGGCAGGAAGGCCTCCCTGCTACACAGGCCATAAAACCTGTAGTATGAAACTCAAGCAGTCATCCTCATAGCACCATTAGGGTTCATCCTCCACCTTCCTACTCAGCGCCTATGTCCTTGGCTGCCCCTGCCTACCCCCAAGCCCTTCCCTCTCCCTGGGAGCCACGACTATCCCAGCCATTCCTGCCATATAACACTCTACTCCAGACTTGGCATCCTGATCACTTCATGGGCTCATGGTCCTGTAGGTCAGGAGTCCTGACAGACCACTGTGGAGCCTTACATGGCCTTTCAGGGACTCAGGCTTCTTCACAGCACAATGGCCACAGAGCTGTTAACCCCTTGCTTGGCATCTTGGGGATCCAAGATCCAAGTAGTCCTGAGGCGACCCCAACCCATGGGGGTAGGTGGGGCAGACACTGCATTCCAGTGACAGCAATGCTGATGGATTTGTAACCAGGTTTGTAAAATTGCCAAAGTCCTGTGCCCCATTCAGCTTCCCACTGTTTCCCACTCACTCTCAAGTTCTGATTCAGAGTTCCTTGTTGGTCAGCGCCACCTTCAAGATCCCCTCCCTGATAGCGGGCATCTCTTATCAGCACCTGGTCTGACTGTGGTCCAGCTGGAAGCACCTCATCTTGTCCACTCTCCCTCTGCCCATGACTGCTGTGTCTTGACCCCTACCACAAACACAGTGCTAGCACATGCTGGGCACATCGAATGGAATGAACATTGGCATATATAAATGCAAGGGGTCAATGCAGCAAGAAACAGAGCAATGCAGCGAGAAGACCCACCTGTACTATAATGACCAGGGAGGTTTCCTTTCAGCCTTACTGGGCCCTGCAGGCAGGGATGTGCAGAGGGTGGCAAGAACTGAGGCACAGCTAGAGAGATCCCCGAGGAGTTAGCTGTGGGGTAGGAGAGGAGCAGGCCAGGGCAGCTCCCTGGCTGAGGCACAGGCTTCGGAGTAGGTTGGAGACAGGGTGCCAGTGGGGGGGGTCTCAGACTGGAATTCCAGGAGCCCAGCTACAGGTGGAAGTGAGCTGTTTGCCCTGGGAAGTGAGCTGTAACAATCAAAGACCCTGTGTCCTGAATGGAGAATAAAAGTGCAAAAGTGTTCACAACATACTCATAATAGCCCAAGTCAGAAACTAAGCCAAGGGAAACTGAGGCACATGACCACAATGGCATACGAGACAATGAAGTCAAGGAAGAGCCCAGGTGAGCAGCCCAGCCCTACCCCACACCCAGAAGTGACATAACTGAAGCATGCATAGAACCCATGGAACACAGAGGAACCCAGCCAGGATGCACCTCTGTGGTGACTGTGTGGAAGTGGTACTCCAGGGAAGCAGTGAGAAGGGCCCAGGAGCTTCAGGGCATAGTGTTCTGGGTGTCAAACGGTCGGGCTACACTTCTGAGCAAAGCCAGTCCATGTGCCCATCACTATAAAGTGTGCAAACATCTCACTGAGGAGAGGAAGAGGAAAACAGGAAGATGAAAATGGAGAAGAAGGGCAGGTTAGGCAGTTCCGTTAGTGGTAACCTTCCCCTGCATTTCAAGATGGGAAAGGGACCAAAAACAGGTGCCACCACTGAGTTAGGCAAAGGGACTGGTGGTGGGTGGCCATGGGAAGAGGGCAGCTGGAAGCCAAGTAGCCTCTTCCAGGTGGACCTGACTCCAACAGGATCTTTCCAGCCTCAACATTCAGAGGGTATGTGTCATTGCCCATCAGCTGCCTATTTCCTGCAGCTCCCCTGGAGTGCCTCTGCAGAAGGCGTCCCAGAGAGGAGGCCCCATCACCCAGGCCCTGCTGAGGCTGCACACACCACACACAGGGTGGCAGGTCAAGGCAGGGCCTAACAGGCTCGCCTGGAGCTGAGCACAAAAAGAGCCTGTGCCCACTGCCAGCCCTGCAGGCACTTCTGGTGCATGCACACAGTAACCACACACCCGGGCTCCATTAGCTGGCCCTCGCCCTGTCTGGGAGAGGCGTCTTGGCTGTTCTGCTTCCCATGTGATGTTTTCCACTTAAAAGTACAAAACACAGTAAAACACCCACCAGGTTTTTTAGACAAGTATAACAAGAAAAGTGTCAGGCTCTCAGGACAACGGATTTGTGTGTGTGTGTGATTGAGAGCTGGGTTTTCCATTTATTTTTCCTCTATGATTCCCCTAACAAGTATTCCTGTAGAACACCAGAGACTGGCAGACAAGCATCAAGAGAAGGCATCATCAGCATGTCATCAACTGCTTGCGTGACCACCACATGGGGTGCAGTCTCTCTAGTCATTTCTAGGCAATTACAGGTCCTTGCTGTTCATACTGCTTTAGGACTGGGTGTAGCATTTGGTGTGTTAAGAAGACTTCCTGTGCATTAGTCTTATTTGACACTACTGTTTCTAGAGATTGGCTACCTGCCTGTACCTCCTCATCTCTGACACTATGTCAGTGCTTTTAGCTTCAATCTGGTTTTTCTATTTGTAAATACCAGGATACCACCTTTTCAATAAACGCTTCTTTATATCCATCTTTCTCTGCGATAAAATTCCAGATGATGAATCCCAAATGGCCAATGGTACATGCATCTTTAGAATCTTTAAAACGCTTGACCTGTGGCCACCCCTGGGTGTGCCCCTTAGATGCTGTGTGCTGAAATGTGCACCTCTCTGCAGCGAGTCACAGCTCTGGGCTCACAATAGTGCTCACTCCTCCTGGCTGAGTGACCCATGAACAAGTTTCTTATTCTCTTTACTCTCAACCTCCTCACTGGTGAAATTGAGGAAGGGACTCTCTCCCAATCCAACAGGACTGTGATCAGGATTCCACAAGACAAGCAGAGAAGGCACCTGGTACGTCACTTATGAGGCCACCATGACTATCACCATATTATTCTTTCCCACAACAGCCTGCCTCTATCCCAGCCATCCAACTCAGCAATCAGAGGCACCCCTAAACAGGGTCACCCTTACACAGGGTCTGATCCCATTGGTATCAACAATGGCTCCAACACTTGGACAATGAAGCTGAGTGAAGACAACAGACTCAAAGGCTACAAACTGTATTATTACACTTGGTGATATTCTGGAAAAGGCTATAGGGATGAAAATCAGATCTGTGGTTGCTGGGGGAGTGGGAGAAAGGATCCGACTCCAGAGGGGCACACAGGAATTTGTAGAGGCATGGAAATTTTACATATGCTCACTTGGTGATGGTTACATGATTGTATATCAAAACTCACAGAGTAGGACATTAAAAAGAGTGAATTTTGCTGTGTACAAATTGTAACTCGGCAAATGTGACTTGAAAACAAATAGCCCTGCAGAGAAGTAGGCCTACGTTGTGTGCTGCGGCATTCTAGGCATGGTCACCCAACCCAGCTGCAGTCCTCCTGTTTCGCTCACTCCACCTTAAGCACTAACTCAGCACCTGCCACGTCCACAAGCAGCACACCCACAGCCTGTGCAAGTGCAACGCTCCCACCAGGGTCCCCACCCCTGCCAGGGCCACCACAAACTGGCATTCTCCAGACAGAACCTGTGCTCAGACTGTGGCCCCACATGCTCATCTACTCCCTCAGATCTGCCTTCTCCCCCTTGGGGAGGCCAGCCTGGACCACCAGGAACTAAGTATTTTCCCTTATGCCTCCACCTTGAAGCTTCTCAACTCTGGCTGCCCATCAGAATCTCCTGAGCTGCCTGTCACAACCATAGATGCACTACCCAGAAGGTTCTGATGTAACTGGGCAGGTGTGGGGAGGCACTGTGGTTTTGTTTTTGTATTTAATGATGTTTACTGTATTATTTCCCATTACCTTTTAGTCCCTTTATACTCCCCTCCCTCCAGCAATTACCACACTGTTGTCCATGTTCATCAGTCCCATTTCCTTTTGCTCAATCCCTCCACACACTAACCTCCCCTCAATCAGCTATCATCTGCTCTCCATCTATGAGTCTGTCCCCATTTTCCTTGTTAGTTCAGTTTGTTCATGATATTCCACATGAGTGAAATCATATGCTATTTGTCTTTCTCTGACTGGCTTATTTCACTTAGCATAATGTTCTCCAGGTTCATCGTACTGTCCCAAAGGGTAACATTTTCTTCTTTTTTTTAATGGCTAAGTGGTATATCATTTTGTCAATGTCCATAGCTGTTTTTTAAAAAATATATTTTATTGATTATGCTATTGCAGTTGTCCCATTTTTCTACCCTTTATTCCTCTCCACCTTGCACCCCTGTCTGACCCGCATTCTCCCACTTAGTTCATGTCTATGGTCGTACATATAAGTTCTTTGGCTTCTACATTTCCTACACTATTCTTAACCTCCCCCTGTCTATTTTGTACCTACCAAATATGCTTCTTATTCCCTGTACCTTTTCCCCTATTCTCCCCGCTACCTCTCCCCACTGATAATCCTCCATGTGATCTCCATTTCTGTGGTTCTGTTCCTGTTCTAGTTGTTTGCTTAGTTTGCTTTTGTTTTGGTTTTAGGTGTGGTTGTTAATAACTGTGAGTTTGCTGTCATTTTTACTGTTCATATTTTTTATCTTCTTTTTCTTAGATAAGTCCCTTTAACATTTTATATAATAATGGTTTGGTGATGATGAACTCATTTAACTTGACCTTATCTGAGAAGCACTTTATCTGCCCTTTCATTCTAAATGAGAGCTTTGCTGGATACAGTAATCCTGGATGTAGGCCCTTGCTTTTCATGACTTGGAATACTTCTTGCCAGCCCCTTCTTGCCTGTAAGGTCTCTTTTGAGAAATCAGCTGACAGTCTTATGGGAACCCCTTTGTAGGTAACTGTGTCCTTTTCTCTTGCTGCTTCTAAGATTCTCTCCTTCTGCTTAATCTTAGGTAATGTAATTATGATGTGCCTTGGTGTGTTCCTCCTTGGGTCCAGCTTCTTTGGGACTCTCTGAGCTTCCTGGACTTCCTGGAAGTCTATTTCCTTTTCCAGATGAGGGAAGTTCTCCTTCCTTATTTGTTCAAATAAGTTTTCAAGTTTTTGTTCTTCCTCTTCTCCTTCTGGCACCCCTATAATTTGGATGTTGGAACGTTTCAAGATGTCCGGGAGGTTCCTAAGCCTCTCCTCATTTTTCCAAATTCTTGTTTCTTCATTCTTTTCTGGTTGGATGTTTCTTTCTTCCTTCTGGTCCACACCGTTGATTTGAGTCCCCGTTTCCTTTGCATCACTATTGGTTCCCTGTACATTTTCCTTTGTTTCTCTTGGCATAGCCTTCATTTTTTCGTCTAGTTTTTGAAGAAATTCAACGAATTATGTGAGCGTCTTAATAACCAGTGTTTTGAACTGTGCATCCGATAGGTTGGCTATCTCTTCCTCGCTTAATTATATTTTTTCTGGAGCTTTGAAGTGTTCTGTCATTTGGGCCTTTTTTTTTTTTTTGTCTTTGTGCATCTGTTACTTAAAGGGGCGGAGCCCTAGGTGTTCACTGGGGCGGGGTAAGGCTGGTTGCTGTGCTGTACTTGGGGGAGGGGCTGAGAGGGAGCAATGGCCACTGTCCACGGGATTTCAGTCACTCCTTCTGCTACCCACAATCAAATTTGGCCCCTCTGGTGCTGGTTTCCGAGTGGGTGGGCGTGTGCACACTCTAGGCTCCTGTGGGTCTCTCCAAGGACCTCTCCTGTGAGGCTGGGAGTCTCTCCTGCTGCCGCCCCAACCCCCCTGGGTGTTTTCAATCAGAGGTTTGAGGCTTTATTTCCTCGCGCTGGAGCCCTGGGGTTACGAGGTCTGCTTCGCTCCCCACTGTTTTTTCCGGTTTATCTGTGTGCAAATGTGGGGCTGCGGGCTGCTACCTGCCGCTCTGCCTGCCCCATTCTCCACCACTCTGAGTCTGGCCCTCTTGGTTTCTGTGCACGAATGTGGGGCCGAAGGGTCTGCTAGTGGTCAGACTGTCTGCCCCGTTCGTCCCACACTCCGCCAGTCTTGGTCCTGCCATGGCCACAGGAGTCCTCTCCGTCCTGGTGCCCCTCTCCACCCCTCCTACCAGTCTGGATGTATGTTTCTTTTTTATCTACTTGGTGTAGGACTTCCTTGCCATTCGATTTTCTGTCAGTTCTGGTTGTGCGAGGAGGCACAGTGTGTCTACCTATGCCACCATCTTGGTTCTCTCTCTCTTTTTCTTCTTTTTCAAGCAAGCCCTTTAACATTTGTTGCAGTATTGGTTTGGTGTTAACAAAGTCCTTTAGCTTTTTCTCATCTGGGAAGCTCCTTATTTCCCCTTCGATTTTAAATGATAGCCTTGCTGGGTAAAGTAGTCTTGGTTGTAGGTCCTTGCTTTTCAACCTTTAATATTCCATGGGACTCCCTTCTGGCCTGAAATGTTCTGTGGAATAATCACATGACTGTCTAATTGGTACTCTCCTGCAGATGACTACCTGCTTTTCTCTTACAGCTTTTAGGATTCTCTCCTTCTCTTTGAGCCTTGTCATTTTATTTATGATGTGTCTTGGTGTTGGCCTCTTTGGGTCCAACTTGTTTTGACTCTGAACTTCCTGGACTTGTGTGTCTTTTTCCTTCACCAGATGAAGTAAGTTTTCCATCATTATTTCTTCAAATAGGTTATCGATCCCTTGCTTACTCTCTTCTCCTTCTGGTATTTCCATGATGTGGATGTTGTTATGCTTCATGTTGTCTAAAATGTTTCTTAAGCTCTCCTCATATTTTAAAATTCTTTTTTCTTTTTGCTGCTGTGCCTGGGTGTTTTTTTCCTACCTTGTCTTCCAAATTGCTGATGTGATCCTCTGCTTCATCTAACCTACTTTTTATTCCTTCTAGTGTATTATTTATTTCAGATTGTGCATTCTTCATTTCTGACTGGTCTTTTTTTATGGTTATGGCTTTTTTCAGGCCTTTGAGTATCCTTATAGTCATTACTCTAAACTCTCTATCTAACACATTGCTTGTGTCCATCTTATCTAGTTCTTCTTCTGGGAAATTCTCTTGTTCTTTCATTTTAGGTCTGTTTCTTTGTCTTCCCAATTTGGCTGCTTCTTTATATTTTCCACCTTTGTTGGTAAACTAATCAGCCACTAAACCAATCCGTTTGTTAATATAATGAAGGTATAATGAAGGTGTGGTACTGACTTAAGTACCAGAGGGTGGGCCAGAGTAATTCCTGTGGGCAGGACTACTCCTTCCCCTCAGGCTGATGCCACCTGGAGGGGAGCAATTTGCCTCAGAAAGATGGCTTCTGCAGTATGGGAATGAATCAGCACAGGGATCCTGGTGGCTGTTCCTTCAGTTCTCTCCCCAGAGCCAGCAGCCTGAGACTCTCCTCCAGCATCTCTAGTCCACTCTGCCCTCCCTTTGCAAGCACACAGGGTAAGTGGCTACAAATGAAATGTGTGCATTGGCCCTTTACAAGGCTCTCTGAGTCTACAGTCATCTCTCCCTGGCAAACAGAAACCCTGCTGCTTTTCACAGCTGGGTGTTATCTGGGTTCCTTTCTGGCTTTGGTGCTATAGTCTAGGGAGCCCAGAAGTGTGGTTTAGACCCCACACTTCTCAGGGGAGACCCCCCTGGCCACTCAAATATCCCTCAGAATCTCTAGCTGCTGTCTGTGGGAGCCCAGCCAGCCCTCTCGCTGCTCCTCTGCACTTCATACCAGTCACATTGTGGTGAAGTGGTTTATTCTGTCTGTCTATGGTCATAAGGCCTCCACCTTGTGTTCAGTTGGTATTCAGGATGATTTTTCTGCAATTTAGTTGTAATTCCAGATTGGTTTTGGGAGTAGAGTAGTGCAGCTTCTACTTACTACCTGGCCATCTTGGATCTCTGGGTTTTTTTTTAAAGGATGCCAGGCTCAAGAAATAAAGAGGGGTCCTGACCAGTGTGGCTCAGTTGGTTGGGTGGGCATCATTCCACAAAGTGAAAAGTCACTGGTTTGATTCCCGGTTAGGGGACATACATAGATTATGAGTTCAATCCTTTGTCTGGTGTATATGGGAGACAACCAACCGATCGATGTTTGTCTCTCACATCAAATGTTTCTTTCCCTCTCTTGCCCTTGCTCTAAAAAGAAATAAAATCCTAAAAAAAGAGAGAGAGAGAGAGACTATCACGCAGACCCTACAGACATTAAAAGGATAATAAAGAAATATTATGGGTAGGTGGATACACTTTGCCTCCTTACACAACCAAAAGAAGGACAACAACTGATTTAAAAATTGAAAGAAACCAGAACTGCCAGAAAATTGAACGGTATGCAAGTCTCAAAACCAAGGAGTTAAAGAAGAAACACCTTCCACACCAGTAGGAGGGTCAGAGACGGGCAGCCAGGGTAGAGAGGACTCACAGCAAGGCAGAAGTTGGAGGACAATGGTTGGCAAGACGGTGGAAGCTGGCAGAGCAGGCAGCCCCTCATTTGCGTGAATATAAACCAGAAGGAACAATTGGGGAGTGAGACAGCCCACACAACCCAGGGGTCTAGTGCAGGGAAATAAAGCCCCTAAACCTCTAACAGAAAAAACCTGTGGGGGTTGAGGCAGCAGGAGAAACTCCCAGCTCCACAGGAGCGTTTGTTGGAGAGACCTACAGGGCCCTAGAAAGTACACAAACCCACCCACCCTGGAATCAGCACAAGAATAGCCCAATTTGCTTGTGGGTAGTGGTGGAAGTGCCTGAAAGCAGGCAGAGACTGAGTAAGTGGCATTGTTCCTTCTCAGACCCTTCCCCCACATACAGCAAACAACACAGCAACCTGGGTTGCCCTGCCCTCACAAATACCTAAGGCTTTGCCCCTTACTACATAACAGGTGTGACAAGACTGCCCCCACAAAAAAAGAAAAAAAAATGGCTGAAATGAAAGAACAGATCAAAGCTCTAGAAAAAATACATCCAAGCAATGAAGAGATAGCCAACCTATCAGATGCACAGTTCAAAACACCGGTAATCAGGATGCTCACAAAAATGGTTGAGTATGGTCACAAAATAGAGGAAAAAGTGAAGGCTATGAAAAATGAAATAAAGGAAAATGCACAAGGAACCAACAGTGATGGGAAGGAAACCAGGACTCAAATCAACGGTTTGGACCAGAAGGAAGAAATAAGCATTCGACCAGAACACAATGAAGATACAAGAATTCAAAAATGTCAGGAGACCAGCATAAACAAATCCACAAACAAATGTTGGAGAGGATGCAGAGAAAAGGGAACCCTAGTGCACTGGTGGTGGGAATGCAGACTGGTGAGGCCACTGTGGAAAACAGTATGGAATTTCCTCAGAAAACTAAAAATGGAAGTGCCCTTTGACCCAGCAACTCCGCTGCTGGGATTATACCCTAAGAACCCTGAAACACCAATCCTAAAGAACCTGTGCACCCCAATGTTCACAGCAGCACAATTTACAATAGCCAAGTACTGGAAGCAACCTAAGTGCCCATCAGCAAACGAGTGGATCCAAAACCTATGGTATATTTACACAATGGAATTCTACGCAGCAGAGAGAAAGAAGGAGCTTATACCCTTTGCAACAGCATGGATGGAACTGGAGAGCATTATGCTAAGTGAAATAAGCCAGGCGGTGAGGGACAAATACCATATGATCTCACCTTTAACTGGAACATAATCAACAAAAGAAAAAAGCAAACAAAATACAACCAGAGATACTGAGGTTGGGAACAGTCTAGCAGTGGCCAGGGGGTAGTGGGGTGGGGACAGTGGGAAGAGGGGATTACAGGAACTATTATGAAGGACACATGGACAAAATCGGGGGGGAATGGTGGGGGTGGGGGAGGGAGGTGGGTTCAGCTGGGGTGGGGGGAGGGATGGGGAGAAAAGGCATACAACTGTAATTGAATAACAATAAAAATTTTTTAAAAATGTCAGGAGAGCCTGAGGAACCTCTGGGACAACTTTAAGCATTCCAACATCTGAATGATAGTGGTGGCAGAAAGAGAAGAGGAAGAGCAAGAAATGGAAAACTTATTTGAACAAATAATGAAGGAGAACTTCCCCAATCTGACAAAGGAAATAGACTTCTAGGAAGTCCAGGAAGCTCAGAGAATCCCAAAGAAGTTGGACCCAAGGAGGAACACACCAAGGCACATCATAATTATATTAGCCAAGATAAAATATAAGGAGAGAATCTTAAAAGCAGCAAGAGAAAAGGAGACAGTTACACGCAAAGGAGTTCCCATAAGACTATCAGCTGATTTCTCAAAAGAAACCTTACAGGCAAGAAGGGGCTGGCAAGAAGTATTCCAAGTCATGAAAGGCAAGGACCTACATCCAAGATTGCTCTATTCAGCAAAGCTTTCATTTAGAATGGAAGGGCAGAGAAAGTGCTCCCAGATAAGGTCAAATTAACGGAGTTCATCATCACCAAGCCCTTATTATATGAAATGTAAAAGGGACTTATATCTAAGGAAAAGAAGAAGGTCAAAACTATGAACAGTAAGATGACAACAAACTCACCACTATCAACAACCGAACCTAAAAAACAAGAACAAACTAAGCAAACAACTAGAACAGCAACAGAATCACAGAAATGGAGATCACATAGAGGATTATCAGTGGGGAGAGGTAGCGGGGAGAATAGGGGAAAAGGTACAGGGAATAAGAAGCATATTTGGTAGGTACAAAATAGACAGGGGGAGGTTAAGAATAGTGTAGGAAATGTAGAAGCCAAAGAACTTATATGTATGACCATAGACATGAACTAAGGGGAAGGGAGGGCTTGTGGGGGGGCCATTCAGGGTGGAGGGCAATAAAGGGGCAAAAAAAAATGGGACAACTGCAATAGCATAATCAATGAAATATATTTATAAAAAGGAAATATTATGAACAACTTTATGCCAACATGTTTGACAACTTAGATGAAATGGACAGATTCCTTGAAACATAAAAGTCATGAGGACTGACTCAAGAAAAAACAGAGAATCTTAATAGCCTTATAAGTGAAGTCATAACTAAAAGCCTCTCCATAAAGAAAATACCACATGACTTCACTAGTAAATTCTATCAAATATTTAAGGAAAAAACAATACCAGATCTACACAAACTCTTTTCTAAAATATAAATGAAGAGGGAATACTTCCTAAATCATTGTGTGGGGTCAACATTAACCTGATACCAAAAGCAGACCTGTACACTGCCCACTACAAATCACTAAGCGAAATGAAGGAAGAAAAGAGAGATAGTCCATGCTTACTGGCTCAATACTCTTTAAGACGTTAATTTTTTTCTAAATTGATCAAAGAATTAATGCAATGCCAGTCAAAACCCAAGCAGGCTCTCCTGTGAAACATGAGAAGCTGATTTTAAATTTATATGGAAATTCAAAGGACCTAGAATAGACAAAATAACTGTAAACAAGCAGAGCTGGAAGGCTCACACAACCTAACTTCGAGTTACTATAAAGCAGCAGTTGTGAAGATGGCACGGTGTGGGGGCCAGTGGGGAATAACCCACAGTGGACCAGAATTGAGTCCAGAAACAAAGCCATACCAACATACTCAATTACTTCCCAAACATGCCAGGAGATATCAGTGGGAAAGGATCGTTTCTCTAATAAATGGTCCTGTAACAACTGGATACCCTTATGCAAAACACGAACCTTAATCCTTAGGTCTTTCCAGTTAAAAATTTGTCTGCCCTTAAAAGACATCGTTAATAAAATTAAAAGGCATGCCAGAGACTAAGAGAAAATATTTGTCATAAAAATTGTGACAAAATATTTGACTCCAGAGTATGTAAACAACCCTTACAACTCAAATATAAGATAGCCAAATTTGAAATACAGCAGAAGATTTGATCAGATACTTAAAAGGATATATAAAATACAAATAGCTAATAAACACTGGCAAAGATATTCATCTCAATGATACATTACAACATACCCACTAGAACAGCTAAAATTAGAGACTGACGACAGCAAGTGTTGGCAAGGATGTGAACAACCGCACTCACACAGGAGCAGTAGGGGTGGAAAATGATACATCCACTTTGGAAAACAGTATGCAGTTTCTGATGAGTTAAACAGACACTTCCCACACAACTTGCTCATCAGGAGGTACCCAAGAGCAAACGCATGTCCACACTAAGATTTGCACATGAATGCATATATCATTTTTATTGTGATGAGAAATACATAAGATTTACCATTCAAGTATTTAAAAGTGTACAATCAGTGACATTTTCGTACATTTATAATGTTATGTAACCATCACATGTTAAGCAGTCTCCCCATGCTCCCCTCCTTTGAACCCTGGCAACCATTTAATCTGCTTTCTGTCTCTATGAATTTGCCTATTCTTGACATTTCATGTAAATTAAATCATAAATATGTGTCCTTTTACGTCTATTTTCACCAAGCAGTAGCATGGGTCATCCATGCAGTAGCATGTGTCAGTGCTCCATTCCTTTATGGTCAAATAATATCCCCTTGTCAGGACGGACAACATTTGGTTATCCATTCAGTGATGGACATACGGGTTGTTTCCATCTTTTGATTATTGTTAATAGTGCTGCTATGAACAGTTGTATACAGTATTTGTTTGGATTTTTCAATTCTTTTGCATACATGCCCATGAGTAAAATTGTTGGGGCATATGGTTATTCCATGTTTAACTTTTTGAGGGATCTCTACACTGTTCTCCAAAGTCGCTGCACATTTTATATTCACATCGGTAGTGTAGGAGGGTTCCAACTTCTCCATGTGTTCACCAACACTGATTTTCCTTTTTTTTTTTTTTTTTTTTTTGACAAAAGTCATTCTGGTAAGTGGGAAGTGGTCTCTCACTGTGGTTTTGAGTTGCATGTCCCTAGTGACTAAGATGTTGAGCATCTTTTCATGTGCTTATTCATCATTTCTATATCTTCTTTGGAGATATGTTTCCTCAAGTTTTAACTGGCTATTTGTCCTTTTGTGTTAAGTTGAGGCTCACAGCACTTACATTCACAACAACCCTGAATAGGAAGCAATCCAAACATCCATCAACAGGTTAATGAATCAATAAAACATGGCATACCCACAAATGAAACAGGACTCAGCAATGAAGACATGAATTACTCAGCAACACATAAGAATCTCAGAAATACTGTGCAGAGGGAAAGAAGCTAGACGCACAAAGGCTATAACACATGCTTCCACTGTGAAACTCTTGAAAAAACAAATCTTATCTATAATAATCTAATCTCAACAGATCAGTGATTGCCTGGACAGGAGGAGGGAGTTGAGTCCAAAGGGGCAACAGGGAATTTTGGGAGGGTTCACAGGACAAACAACCTCTCTCCAATGCTCAACTCTGGTGCAGCAGCACCAAAGCAGCCTCCGGCAATACCTGAATGGGTGAATGGGCATAGCACACTGACCTGCAGGCCGGAGTTTATCAACCCTGGCCTCTATCGTGATTACAGTGGCAGGTTCATCATGCTATACATTTGTTAAAACTCACTGAACAGTGTACTTAAAACAAGTACCTTTTATTGTATGTAAATTATACCTCAATAAATCTGGTTAACAAAACACTGTTTCTACAGACAAGCACCAGAGTCTAATGTGCACCCAGAGTGAGGACCATGCCCAGCCGCTGCCTTCCTGTCTGCCCCAAGAGTGCACTCAGGAGGGCAGCATGTGCTAAGCCCAAGGCCTCCTACACTCCCTGATGTGTCTGAATCCCCTCGGTGGCCTGTGAAAACACAGTTTCTGATTCAGGGGGTCTGGGGTAGAGCCGAGAACTTGCTCATCCAACCAGTTCAGAGGATTCAATGCTGCCAGCATGGGGACCATGCCTTAGGAAGTGCTCTCTCCTGCTCCTAGTGTTCAGTGCATGTGGAGTTAAGTTGGCATTGTATGTAAAACCTGGGCCCTTGCTAGGGACTGCAGCCTCACTGTAGGAAATGACAGGCTAATTCAGGAGGAAATGCTCACAGTCCACCTGACAACTGGACAAGCACAAGGTCAAGGCCTCACTTTCAGCCCCAGTTTCCCAACCCCGTGCCCCTGTGGACCTGGCCCCTTTCTCCTGCCCCACACGGCTTCTGGGAGGGCAGCTACCCCTGCCCAGGGGCTGGGCAACTCAGCTCTCCAGGCCTCCGGAGCCCATGCCCCTGAGGGCCCCCTGCCATGCTCAGGGCTCAGCCCTCCTGAGCTGCCATAACCATTCTCTGCCACCCAGGCCCCCTCCCCTGCCTCCAGACCCAAGGGCCAAGCAGAGGTACCCTGCATACTACAGCCAATGACAGCATACAGGGGACAGCTGGCCTGACCCAGAAACCTCTCCCATCTGCCCAACCTATCTCCTAGGACTGGAGGATCCTGGCAGGAGCTCCCCTCCCCACCTCCTTCCCCTCTGCTCCATCCTGCCCTTCAGGACAGAGACCTAAGCCTGAGGTCTTCTCTCACAATCCCCTTGGCTCACTCTTCTTTCTTAAACTCTTGGTATCCCCCTCCCCCCACCCCCCAGACAGACCACTCCTCAGGTCACCATGACCTCCATGCTGTAAGGTCAACACTCAGTCCTCGCCTCACTGGACCGCTGGCTGGGCAGTCCTTCCTCCCCAAGCACCTCCTGCCATGCTTTCCCGACCCCACCCCGCTATGGCTTTCTCCTGCCTCCCTGCCCAGGCCTTCCTGATCCATCAGCCTCAGACCTCTCTTTTCCTCCATCTACCCACCTCCCTGGAGTCTGACTCAGAGCTTTAAAAACATCACCTCTGTGTGGGCACCACTCAGCTCAGGACTTTTTCCCCAACTCCAATTTCTTTTGTGAGGCGAGCCCCTCGCCACCTTTGCATGGAGGGATATGGAGCTTACAAGGCACTGCCTGGAGAGCTGATCATCATCCTCTTGAATTCTCTATCTCAAGGTGACAATGACCCATCCCTCTGGCTGTCTGAGCAAAGAATCTCAGGGTCATCTGGACTATTCTGTTGTTCCAACCATCCTGTTAGCTCCATTTTCATGACACACCCAGAATCTGGCCAGACCTGGGCTCCTGCCTCTCCCAGTGGTCACTCCACTCTGGCCTTGCTCCGGCGTGCTCGGGTATCTCCTCGTCCCCGGTCACTCTACACCTCTTCCACACCACTGGCTCAGGGAGGCCAACTGGTTCCCTGATATCAAATCCCAAACATCCCTAACTGCTGGCTCCCTTCAGTGCCTGTACCCCACACACTTTCTTTCTCCAGACCACTAAGGCCCCATAGGTGACATAATCTTGACACATTCCTCTCTGTAATCATCCATCTCCCTCAACTTGACCAGAAGCTCCCAGTGGGCAGGCCTTCTGTTTCTTGGTTTCTTGCTGTAACTGCTGCTAAAGAAACATTTACAGGGGAAGCAGTGAGACTTCATAAAATGAACAAATCTGTGAGTGGAGAGAGGCTTAAAGGTCCAACTCCTTCAACTCAAGAAAAATGAGCAATGGGATATCACCCACCAATGGGGTATTGCAGACCTGCTGAGTTCCCTGAATGCCTGGGTGGCACAGCTCTGCTTGGATGGGACCTCAAAACTCCTCAAAGAACTGGAAAGCACAAACTGCACAGAGGAGAATGGGAAAAGGGGGTATATGCTGCACCCATCCTATCCTGATGGCAGGTGACTCAAGGCCACACAGACATGACCCCAGATTCAGGGTTTAGCCCAGCTGTGCCCTCCCTCAGCCCCCCAAAACACTGGTCAACAAAAAACAATGAAAATTCCCAACCACAAGGTGAGAACAAAGGAACACAGCTTCAGGCTCTTATTTAGGGCAGGCCCCTGAACATAGTATCCCTCCAAACAAAATCAAAATACACACCTGGCCAAAACCACCCAAATGCTAGAATCTAGAGATCAAAGGAAATTATATTCTGGTGTTAAAAGCAACTCAAATTTCTTGCCACAGGGCAGGAAAATAAAAAACCCAAAAACTAGAATTCCAGGCAACTTGTACTTTTTACTTTGTGGACTTACCATTTTTATACTTTTTCTGTTGTTGTAGATTACGGAGAAAACAGACAAAACGTCGGAAAATGAGGGCAACACAGTGGCAGGCTTTCCAACTGGTTGTGGAGACACCCGCGAAGGCCCTGACCCACCTTTGCTTTCACTTCTGAAGGGGAACGTGCTTCTCCACCAGAACCAGGGCTGTGGTGGGTCTGAGGTAAGGGCCTCCCACCCCATGGTCCATGACATAGCACAGTCTCTGCTCACTCTCCCATTGGTGGGTCACACACTGCTGTTGAACGTTAAAGGTTTGGGTCTTGTCTACCTTCTGTTGAGGGCAGGGTAACTATCGATGTCTGTGTTTTCATGGTTTACAGAGCATTATTCAGAGGGTCCGTGACTCCTGATTCATTGAGTGTCTCATTTAACCCAAATCATTTCTCACACTTTTTTTTTAGAGAGAAAGAGAGGAAAAGAAACATCAATGCAAGAGGAACATCGATTGGTTGCATCTCATACATACCCAAACCAGGGACCAAACCTGCAACCCAGGCATGTGCCCCTACCGGGAATGGAACCTGTGACCTTTTGCTTTGTGGGACAGTGCTCAACTGACTGAGCCACGCTGGTCAGGGCTAAGC
Source organism: Desmodus rotundus (assembly GCF_022682495.2). Taxonomy (NCBI): domain Eukaryota; kingdom Metazoa; phylum Chordata; class Mammalia; order Chiroptera; family Phyllostomidae; genus Desmodus; species Desmodus rotundus. The sequence goes on from NC_071387.1 coordinate 83,404,034, forward strand.
CACATCATCTCTTATTAAGTTGTGTAGAAAAAGGAATTTCTACAAATTGAATGCCATTTAAAATAAATTTGTATGTAGAAATTTAGAATATTTAAAATAGGATATTATGTTACTTAATGAAGACCTCTTCTTACAAATTAATTTTAAGATTATGAAAGTAATTCCACTGTAAAGAAACAAACCAAACAAACATATATAAGAGAAATAAGTATATGCTTTCCCCCTCGGCCCCCCTCCCCCAACACACACACTTCCTCCTCCAACGCACATGCACATACTCATATGTACCTTCCTCCCACCCATCCCTAACAGTGGGTGTTTTTGCTCAGAGCTGTGTCCCTAGAGCCTGGAGCAGTGCCCATCCCACTCGTCTACAGCGGGCACTCCATAATGACCTATTCCATAAAGTGTGTGACCTTTCAGGAGGTTTCTATGCATAAGTACTTACACACGTGTGACATTTTCATTTCATATATTGGTGCTTCTTTTACAGTAAACCTTCGAACTCTTTCATGAAGTAAAGAATCCTATGGCATGTTTTGGGGGGGAAATGGGGTTCTTAGACTATTACCAACTTTTTATTACGGAGAATTTTGGAAATACACAGAAGTGGACAGAACAGCATAATGAACCCTCAGGCACCCTCACCCAGACCCAACAACTGTCTGCCCGTGGACAGATCCCAAACACAGTATCATGTCCTCTGCAAATACTCCACTGCGTTTGCCAAAAGGTAATGATCTTTTCAATTTTTAATACAGCCACAGTGCTGTTAAGGAATACGATCATTCTTTAAAATCATCATTTGCCCAACAAATGTCCAACTGTCTCATAAACACCATGATTTTTGAAAGGAGTGATTCTTGGAAATGCTGGTCTGACTGCATTTCATTCAAAGCCTGCAATCCTGGGGTACTGCTAAAATGTGATCCAGGAGGGGGTGCAGCTTCTGGTTTCATGGGCATCTGAGATTTTTAAGCCAAATAACAGAGCCTGTCCCAACAGACAAAGGTTCACACAGGTGTGTAGATAGGGGCATAGCACAGGGGCTGCTGGAGTGCCTGGGGCAGCAGCAGAGAGCCAGCCCATGCCTGCATTTAGGAAGGTTATGCAAGAGGGAAAGTGACCCACTCCAAGGGACTGGGATTAGCCAGTTTCCTGGTCCCAAGGCGGACCTTTACTAGCATGCTGAAATCAACACCCTAGCTCTAGGCAAGGCCTGACAGCAGGGAGGCTGGACATGGCTGTAAGTCCTGCCATCTCCAGTGCAGAGTAGCCAGCCCGACCTGTCCCCTCTTGGTGACGCCCAAAGACTCGCCTTAAGACAGCCAGGGCAAACAGAAACAGAGGAAGAGAGGGCCTCCTGCCATGCCTCTGTCACTGTTTTGTCCACTTTCCTTCTTACCTTCTATTCTCCCTTCTGGAATGGTGCAAGGTCAAGGGAGAAATATTTGTCCTCAGCAGAGAATCTGAAGGACCAAAGCCTTTCTCTCAGGGACAACCCTCAACAGCCAGCCGATGAGAAATTCAGATGTACATTTTACACAGCCAGCCTCACCAGGCCCCTGCCACCTTGTACTCCTAGACGGTTAATGGGTCACTGTTGTTGCTCCTAGAAGAGACTAGGGGTGGTGGATGGGGACCACTGCCTGCCACCTCAACTTCCCAGGAGTTCTTTTAACCAAGTAAATTCTTAGCATGAAGGGGAAAGTTGGTATAAATTATGAAACAATCAGGAAGCCAATTCACTTGCACAGCTGCAGAAGCCTAACCCAGGGACACTAGGGACACTCAAAAGACATAGGTCTCATGAGCTCTGGCCCCAGGCTTGCCACACAAGACATCAAGACATGGGTCAGGAGGAAGCTCTGCGACCACCCTCCCAGTCCCACCCATCTCTCCCCCACCACCACAAATGGGACAGAGGAAGGGGTGGGAGGCTTGAGCCTGTCCACACTGGGTGCAGGAGATGGATTCCCTCCAGAAGCAGAGACAACCACTGGTCTTTGCAATGCAGTATTGATTTTGCTGTGTGCTGGCACCGATGAACAGTCCTCCCCACATTCAGAGCCAGCCATTAGTGTACACTCCCAAGCACTGGCCTAGACATCTCCCTGGTGTGGAGAAGGCGCTTGAGATGAAATCGGCCTTAGACTACTTACATGGTGGGGCTCATCTCTCTCCCCAGACACACTGTGAGGCCCTGTACTACACATTTCAGCCTGGGACTCCAGGCAAGGCCACCAAAGCACCCAAGTCATCAGAGGAGAAGTCTCTGCAAGGCTCCATTTTCCAACAGATATGTGTGCTGGTCAGGAGGGTGAGCAGAGGAACTCAATGGTACCATTTCAGAGGGCACAGACAGACTCACGGTAAAGCCCATCATAGAAGCCAGTCCCATCCCATGCCAGCTCTAAGTCCTGTAACACCCTACAAGGGAGGGACTTTGAAAAGGAGAGACCCAGAAGAGTCGCCTCTCAGTTCTAGCCATTCGTTTTTATTTCTCAATTTGATTTACCTGCTGGGTATACTATAGACACATATCATCAGTCTGAGGGTTTGGCCCCCTAGGGGGCCAGTCCTTGCCCACAGAAATGCCTGGCGTGTCCCCTCATTCCTGAAGTTTTTCTCCCTGGTAGCACACAGTGCCTGGACTACTCAGAGCAGGCCTGCTTTATTCTTCCTCACTCTTGCAGATGATGTGCACAGACACCAACCGTTCAAGTGACACTTGGGGCATTATCTCTTCCAGAATCCTGGCCTCACTGCTACTGCCTGAGTTGGTCTATTTCTGGGGCACAGTAATCACTCCCAAATAACGGCACCCAGACAGCCAGCAGGCAGGCCCCAGGCCTGGGGCAGATATGAGGGGACAGGTCAGCGATGTCACTTCACCCCCTGGGACCTTTGGTGGCACCTAGTGGATTTGAATAGACTCAGAACAGAAGGGCCAGCAGCTTGGCCACAGGCCCCAGGTCCGGCCTGGCCACCAAGGCCTGGGATGTGCTCCATGAAAAGGGAGGTTTACAAAACAAAAGCAGAGCCACTTCTGTGGCACACACTCCAGAAAGCAAGGCCCAGCCCCCAACTACAAGCTTCATTTTCAGTGAACCACCCACCTACGGACTCCCATGCACCCCCCCCCCCCATACTAAATCAACTAAATGAACAAGGAGACCATGACCCAACTCTCCTTGTTTGCACAGGCAAACCCCCAGCGGACTCAACACGGACCTCCGCCCTCAGCTCACCAGGCTGCGGCAACAGGTGCAGCCAAGCCAAGGCTGGTGATTCTCCCTGGCAGTTCTAGAATCACTCAGCCAAAACCCTAAAGGGAGACAAGGCCTGAAGCACTAGCCACTGGGGCCGACCTGCCCCACCTGTCTGAGTGAGCGGCTCCGGGCAGAGCAGCGGCCTCCGAGACAGAAATAGAATACGTGGGGCCCTGCCGGGCTGGAGTGGCCGGATGGGGCCACACTGGCTGGAGCAGGGCGGGGATGGGAGCCAGGAGCAAGGTGGGCCCAGACTGAGTGCTCCAGCCCCGGCTCCCGGCCTGGTTCTGCCGCAAGCCCCACGACCCTGCGCCCCCGAGCCTGGTGGAGCCACCTGCACGCTCGAACCCAGAAGAAGCGGGGGGTGGGGGGGGAGGAGGAGTCTTGGGGGTCCTAGGAAGGTCACGCCGCCCAGCGCACCTGCCTGGCCGGCGTGCTCCCTGTGACCGCCCGCCCTTACCTGGTGCGGAACGTCCTGCCGGTGCCCGGCCCGCGACCGCTGGCACAGGAATGGCGGCGGCGGCAGCAGCGGCAGCAGCGGCGGGGGACGCGGAGGCGGAGGCCTGGTGCCGAGGGGCGGTGTGGAGGGGCGGTGCAGGGATGCTGCGGGTAGCAAGGGAGCTAGGCGGACGCGAGAAGGAAGGAGCGGGATGGCGTACAGGCCCCTCCTCTGCTCCCGCCTACCCCACTTCTCCTCCCCTTCTCCGCTCCTTCCTCAGTCCCTCCCGCCAGACTCACATCCCTCCCCCTCTTTTCCCCACCCTCTCTTTCCCTCCCCTTTCTTCACCTTCCTCCACTCCCCTCCTTCCCGCTCCGAGACCCCCAGAGGCTGCTTCCGGAACCCTGGGCCTCTCCTGGGTTCAGCACGAATTCTGATGAAGTTCCAATTACCCCTCCTTACCACCTGCTAATGGACCAACTTGCCTCTTCTGGGAACTCCACCAAATTTCACCCTTTCCAGGCCCCCCAAATCCCCAATGTTCCGGGCCCCCAAGGCCCTGCCTGGTACAGCACTGCTGGACACCTCCTGCACAATGAGTGAGGGAAGCCTGTAGGCCTCCAGGCCACTTGTGCGGTTGCTTCTAAGCAAATCTGACTTTGGGCAAGAACATTTCAAACCAGGCCCCCTGCCATTTTCTCAGGTAAGGCAAGCAGTTGCCTCCTGCAATGTTGTTTTCAGAGGCCTTCCTGTGCCTGTGTGCCAACTACTTACTAAGGGTTCCCCATCTTCTACACCTCATGTCAAAGGGCTCCCCAGTGCAGTCCCTGGTGACACACCTTTGTACTAATCCATGGGTGCGGGGCCCTGGGTGCCCTCAGAACACTACTGGCCTCCACGGGGAGAGAGAAGTGATGGGCCTGGGACCATGGCTGGTGGGTAGGCCTCTTGAGGGACACTGACCTGAGAAAGGGACACAGTTCCTGAGTCGGGAGCTGGGGTTCCTGCCCACCGGGCCTGGCCAGTACTATGGGCTGCAGGGTACACGTGGGAGGCGAAGGCTGCTTTCCTGATGATCACTGGCTGCCAAGAGCTAGAGCGAGAGTTTTAAAATGAGGCTGTTCCTAAATGATCAGTAATGGCCCCAGAGCTTCAGTTCCTTCAGGGGCCTCCCGACTTTCCCTGCTGGGCCACCCCTCCCCCCACCATCACCCTTTGGTGTTAGGCTCTTAGGACCAGTGGACCAAGATGGTGAAGACCAAGATGGTGAAGTGAGTGCACAAGGTGCAGACAGGGTTTGGTGGGAGCTCACGCTCTCCTGCTGTGAGTGGAGATCATGACCAGAATCTGATAGACTCCTGTTTGTTTTGGCTCTGATGCTTCCAAGGTAAATTTGGGAGCTCCCCAAGGTGAGGAGCTGGTGACCATCTCCAGGGTCAGCTGCACATCAGGGAGGAATCACCTGAGAGTCCATAGCACCGTGTGTCTGCATTCCATGCTGGGAAACTGTATAGGAAGTGGGCAGGATGTCCTTCCCAAGCTCCCTGCCAGCTGGAGGAGCCTGTGGAGTTTATGTCCTATTTTATTTGGATTAAAGCTTGATGGAAAGGAATTAGGGCAGGGTTGTTTTAACAGCATCCCATGGCAAAAACAGGGACCTACTCTTGTCCACAAATGCATCTCAGAGATTGTGGGGTGGGAGGCTGTCCTGTATTGTTCACTTGTGAGACACATGTAGAACATGGTGCTCTTGCTTGGTTTCTAAGGACAGCAACCAGCAGGCCCTGGAGGGGGGCCAGGGGGCCACTGACACACTCGAATACTTCACCCTGGAAAATAGTGCACAGAATGGTTGGAATCCACATGTTTCCAAAACTATCCTGGAAGAAGGATTACCTTGTGGGGCAAGGAAGGGCAGAAGGAGGACAGATTGGTGGAATTTAGATTAGAGAGTAGGTTTCCACCCTCCATGAGTGCTTTCTGGAAGATCTTCCTGCCAGAGGATCCAGCCATGCCTGGCGAAGTGTGTCCTTTAGGGTCAGTGTCTAGACAGATTCTGGAACTACCACAGGGCCTGCTGGAGGTGTCTGCAGCTGGGGGGTGCCAGCTGGGACCTCCCCAGCTGCCAGATCCATTCCATGCTTTCTTAAAACCACACATAAGGCAGGTCCTGTCCTCCTTCATACTACCCCTGCAGAGCAAGTAGCCCTGACAAGGAAGAGGCTAGTTAGCATACCTGGCCTGGAGCCAATGCTTCCTGCTTCAGGACCTTCAATCCCAAATCTCTCCTGGCCTGTTTCCTCATTTGTGTGAAGGACACAGGAGAGAATTCCATGAGATGATGACAGTTCCCACCACCTAGCACCTGGGAGATCCTCCTGTTCTGTGGCCTTGTTCGGGTAACACAAAGGGATCGAGTTTGTCTTTTTGTTCTTGTTGTCACTATTCTACATTCTACTATGTGACATTCTAAACATGTCCCTAGACTAGCCAAGTGACCTCCCTCTCCCACACATGGGGTGGGATCTTGAGTCACCCAACTCATTCCCCCAGCATTAACTTGTATTTTATTTAGATCTTTTTTCTTTTAAATATATTTTATTGATTATGCTATTGCAGTTGTCCCATTTCCCCCCTTTATTCCCCTCTGCCAAGCACCCCCCCAAGTACCCACATTCCCCACCCCCTTAGTTCATGTCCATGGATCATACATATAAGTTGTTTGGTGATGCGGATCCTGGCCCGCAGGATCCATTGTTGCAGTATTCCAATACACATACACATGGACTACAGAGGTCCTGTGGGGGAAAAGGGACTGCGCGGCCACTCTCTCAAGAGGAGAGTGCTTCTGAGCACCTCGGCCACTCCCTCAAAGGGGGAGCCTGCGGACCCTTGCCTTGACAGATTTTTATTGATTTTCTTGGCCCCTTACATCAAAGGTCCTATTTTATTATGCAAAGGTTTGTTTTGGGTGGTTATCTTTGCAGACACAGGAGAGGGTGTTGCTGAATACATCAAAGGAGGATATTTGCAATGTAAAAGGAGAAGTGGTCCAAACAGCTAGGTTCCATACCTGGAAGGTCTAGCCCAGATTTTAGGAAGATAAAGATACTCAGTAAGCATTTGCTTGCCTCAGAGTGAGGGAATTTTAGCAAGAGCAAGTCTCATAGAAGTCTAGGTACAATGCAGACCTGATTTCCCACTGGAGAACTTATCCATGGACCTGGGTCCTGCCCGCCAACCTCGCTCCCCACTGGCTTTTCCGAGTGGGGGCTGAGCCACATTTCCCACGCTTGGAATGGTTCCCCACAGTTTGGCTTCTCTATTTCCTATATTATTCTTAACCTTCCCCTGTCTATTTTGTACCTACCATTTATGTTTCTTATTCCCTGTACCTATTCCCCTTATCCGCCCCTCCTCCTCCCCCTCCCTGCTGATAACCCTCCATGTGATCTCCATTTCTGTGATTCTGGTCCTGTTCTAGTTGTTTGCTTTGTTTTTGTTTCTGTTTTTTATGTTTGGTTGTTGATACTTGTAAGTTTGTTGTCATTTTACTGTTTGTATTTTTGATCATCTTTTTCTTAGATAAGTCCCTTTAACATTTCATATATAAGGGCTTATTGAACTCCTTTAACTTGATCTTATCTGGGAAGCACTTTATATGCCCTTCCGTTCTAAATGATAGCTTTGCTAGATAGAGTAATCTTGGATGTAGGTCCTTGCCTTTCATGACTTGGAATACTTCTTGCCAGCCTCTTCTTGTCTGCAAGATTTCTTTTGAGAAATCTGCCGATAGTCTTATAGGAACTCCTTTGTAGGTAACTGTCTCCTTTTCTCTTGCTGCTTTTAAGATTCTCTCCTTATCTTTCATCTTGGGTAATGTAATTATGCTGTGCCTTGGCGTATGCTTCTTTGGGTCCAACTTCTTTGGGACTCTGAGCTTCCTGGACTTCCTGGAAGTCTATTTCCTTTGCCAGATTGGGAAGTTCTCCTTCACTATTTGTTCAAATGAGTTTTCCATTTCTCGCTCTTCCTCTTCTCTTTCTGCCACCACTATCATTCAGATGTTGGAACGTTTAAAGTTGTCCTGGAGGTTCCTGAGGCTCTCCCGACATTTTTGAATTCTTGTTTCTTCATTCTGTTCTGGTTGAATGCTTATTTCCTTCATCTGGTCCAAACCGTTGATTTGAGTCCTGGTTTCCTTCCCATCACTGTTGGTTCCCTGTACATTTTCTTTTATTTCATTTTTCATAGCCTTCACTTTTTCCTGTATTTTGCATCCATACTCAACTAATTCTGTGAGCATCCTGATTATCAGTGTTTTGAACTGTGCACCTGATAAGTTGGCTATCTCTTCATTGCTTAGATATATTTTTTCTGGAGCTTTGATCTGTTCTTCCATTTGGGCCATATATTTCTGTCTTGGTGCACCTATTACTTAGTAAGGGGCAGAGCCTTAGGTATTCGCCAGGGCGAGTCAACCCACATAGCTGCATTGTGACACTATGTGGAGGAGGAGTCAGAGAGGGAACAGTGCCACTTGCTCAGCTCTCTGCTGGCTTTCATTCACTTCTGCCACTACTCACAAGCAAATTGGGCCCTTCTGGTGCCGATTCCCGGGTGGGTGGGTTTGTGTATGTTCCAGCATCCTGTGGGTCTCTACAAGGAACTCTCATGTGAGGCTGGGAGTTTCTCCCACTGCTGCAACACCCACAGGTTTTTTTTTCAGTCAGAGGTTTAGGGGCTTTAGTTTCCTGGACTAAAGGAAACTAAAGTTTGCGCTGGACCCCTGGGTTGTCCAGTCTGTCTCACTCCACAGTTGTTCCTCCTGGTTTATCTGCACACAAGTGTGGGACTGCCCGCTCCACCAGCTGCCACCTCACCTGGTTCTTCAGCGGTGGTCTTGCTGTGAGTCCTCTCTACCCTGGCTGCCCATCTCCGCCCCTCCTACCGGTCTGTATGAATGTTTCTTCTTTAACTCCTTGGTTGTCAGACTTCCATACAGTTTGATTTTCTGTCAGTTCTGGTTTCTTTCCATTTTTAAATTTGTTGCTGTCCTTCTTTTGGTGTGAAGAGGCACAGTGTCTACCTATACCTCGATCTTGGCCAGAAGTCCCCCAGCATTAATTTGAAACATATCAAAGACCAATTGGAACCAATTTGTCTTCAAGCTTCCCCAGAAATGCTGAGTGGTCACTTAGGTCACATTTGTGAAGTGTCTCTGTATCTCCCATTGGCATGTGGACACCATCTATGTATAGGTGACCACAGTGACTACCTAGGTGATATTTAAATTCCATATGAAAATAAACTCAGTGTGGTAGCTTAAACAGCACAGGCTACACTCAGCTTCTGCAATCACCTGAGTGGACACAATGGCAGACACCATTTCTCGGTCTCTGCTCCTCTGTGTGAGGTGAAACATTTGTGTGGTAGGCTGGGACCAGTTTTAAGATCTTCCACATGGGGGTATTTGAGCAAGGAGGAATGTTTTTGAGAAGACCTGGATTGTTGCATTTCATCTGCAGCTGCAGCTGCAGGTGCAGCCCTAGCCGTAGCCCTAGCCCTAGCCCTAGCCCTAGCCCTAGCCCTAGCCCTAGTCCCAGCCTGTGACCAGGGCTTAGCTCGTGGGCTGCAAGACAAAGGGAATGACAGCCCCTGGAGAAACCAGCTCTGGGGGCTGAGGCAACATGTGGGGAGCCTGTGTGGCCTCCAAATCTGGGGAAATGTCTTTCGACTGTGACCATACAGTGCTCTTTGTATGTGTGGGATCAAGCCTGTGCTGTGAGTGCTGCTATGGCTCCTGATATATGACTGCAACTCTACAACTCATTGCCCACCCACCCCAGAAAAGGCCCACCTCATGCTGTCATCAGGTTCTCTACCAGGCACCTCATTGCTCATTTTCAGAGCAGTCTCTTCAGCTAAAGAGGGAAGTATCTCAGTGCCCCCAGTGCCCTGCTGTGCCACTGCCCTCCTGAGACCCCAGTGGATGCAGGGCTCTTTTCCTGAAAGCCTCATTCTGGCATATACATGAAGTGGCTGAGCTGCTGTCATTGTTCTGTGTGCCCATGCAGTGTTCTGACTGTCACACCACTAAGTGCGAACTCCCTGTGGTGAAGGGGTGTAATCTGGTCTCCTGCTCACTTTCTTTTTTTTAAAATATATTTATTGATTATGCTATTACAGTTGTCCCATTCCCCCCCCCCACTCCACTCCATCCTGCCCCCTCCCTCCCTCCCACATTCCCCCACTATAGTTCATGTCCATGGGTCATACTTATAAGTTCTTTGGCTTCTACATTTCCTACACTATTCTTACCCTCCCCCTGTCTATTTTCCACCTATCATTTATGCTATTTATTCTCTTTACCTTTCGCCCCTCTCTCCCCCTCCCACTCCCCTATTGATAACCCTCCATGTGATCTCCATTTCTGTGGTTCTGTTCCCGTTCTAGTTGTTTGCCTAGTTTGCTCTTGTTTTTGTTTTAGGTGTCGTCATTAATAACTGTGAGTTTGCTGTCATTTTTACTGTTCATATTTTTTTATCTTCTTTTTCTTAGGTAAGTCCCTTTAACATTTCCTATAATAAGGGCTTGGTGATGATGAACTCCTTGAACTTGACCTTATCTGAGAAGCACTTTATCTGCCCTTCCATTCTAAATGAGAGCTTTGCTGGATATAGTAATCTTGGATGTAGGTCCTTGCCTTTCATGACTTTGAATACTTCTTACCTGCCCCTTCTTGCCTATAAGGTCTCTTTTGAGAAATCAGCTGACAGTCTTATGGGAACCCCTTTGTAGGTAACTGTGTCCTTTTCTCTTGCTGCTTCTAAGATTCTCTCCTTATCTTTAATCTTGGCTAATGTAATGAGGATGTGCCTTGGTGTGTTCCTCCTTGGGTCCAGCTTCTTTGGGACTGTCTGAGCTTCCTGGACCTCCTGGAAGTCTATTTCCTTTGCCAGATGAGGGAAGTTCTCCTTCCTTATTTGTTCAAATAAGTTTTCAATTTTTTGCTCTTCCTCTTCTCCTTCTGCCACCCCTATAATTCAGACGTTGGAACGTTTCAAGATGTCCTGGAGGTTCCTAAGCCTCTCCTCATTTTTCCGAGTTCTTGTTTCTTCATTCTTTTCTGGTTGGATGTTTCTTCCTTCTGGTCCACACCATTGATTTGAGTCCCAGTTTCCTTTGCATCACTATTGGTTCCCTGTACATTTTCCTTTGTTTCTCTTAGCATCTGGTTTTCGAAGAAATTCAACCAATTATGTGAGCGTCTTAATAACCAGTGTTTTGAACTGTGCATCTGATAGGTTGGCTATCTCCTCCTCGCTTAGTATTTTTTCTGGAGCTTTGAAGTGTTATTTCATTTGGGCCATTTTTTTTTTTTTTTTTTGTCTTGGTGCGTCTGTTACTTAAAGGGGCGGAGCCTTAGGTGTTCCCAGGGATGGGGTAACGCTAGTCGCTTGTCGCTGCACTGTGATGCTGTATGTGGGGGAGGGGCCGAGAGGGAGTAATGGCGCCCGCTCCACTCTCCACGGGATTTCAGTCACTCCCTCCACCACCCACAATCAAATTGGGCCCCTCTAGTGTTGGTTTCTGAGTGGGTGGGCTTGTGCACGCCCTAGGCCCCTGTGGGTCTCTCCAACCACCTCTCCTGTGAGGCTGGGAGTCTCTCCCGCCGCCGCCCCAACCCCCATGGGCGTTTTCAAACAGAGGTTTGAGACTTTATTTCCCCGCGCTGGAGCCCTGGGTTGCGAGGTCTGCTTTGCTCCCCACCGTTTGCCGTTTGTCCGGTTTATCTGTGAGTGATTGTGGGGCACGGGGTGCTACCCGCCTCTCTGCCTGCCCCGTTCTCCGCTACTCTGAGTCCGGCCCTCTTGGTTTATCTGTGCACGAATGTGGGGCCACAGGGTCTGCTAGTGGTTAGACTGCCTGCCCTGTTCGTCCCACACTCCGCCAGTCTCAGTCCCACCACGGCATTGCGAGTCCTCTCCGTCCCACTGCCCATCTCCGCCCCTCCTACTGGTCTGGATGAATGTTTATTTTTTATTTCCTTGGTGTCGGACTTCCTTGCTGTTGAATTTTCTGTCAGTTCTGGTTGTGCGAGGAGGCGCAGTGTGTCTACCTATGCCGCCATCTTGGTTCTGTCCTGCACACTTTCCTAGTACTTTCCATGTCAAAGTGCAAGGCATGGCTTATCAAACCCTTCTTTGTCATACTCAGGAGTAGGATTCCAGACAGCAGGTCTGGAGAAAGTGGCTGAGCACCACCCCTCCTGTAACTGGGGTAAAAGTGGAAATCAGGATTGCAGAATGGGATGCTGGCATGCTGCCTGGGCTGACCACTAGCTTAACCAGAGCTGGCATCCTCATTGACCTGCACCAACAACGCCTTTCTCACCCCCAAAGGCCATTGATACCACTTACGACAAAGCCACCCTGCTTCCCTGTGCCCCCTGCCTTTGCAAATGTCCATCAGGCATCACAGACCGTACTCAGCATGGCATCATCTCTCCAGCCCCAGCCATACATCTCAGCCCAGTAGAACATCCCCTCCCACTGTGATGTCACCTCTCATGTCTCAATTACAGCCTGCACCAAGGCCCACTGTGGTTGTTTCTCTGATCTTTCTTTTTGGTGTGGCCTTCCGTTTGAGTTTCTAGAGCTTGGTGAAGTCTATTGACCTCTTTTCAGTATAATGCTTTTAAATACATAATATAAAATGCAGGATTAGAAAGGAAACCTATTATATTGAACTCAGTTATCAAAATATTTTAAACTGTGATCTATTTGCTTTATTTACACATTGAATAACATACTCTAGCAGCAGGTCTGATAACTAGTAATTTTGAAGTTGCAATAAGCTGTCTGGTGTTATAAGATGTGATGTAAAAACATCTGCAATTTCTACTGGCACGTGTGGCTAACATGACAGACTGTGTTCTGTTACCTGCATCTGTACCTGAAAGAAATGCTTAACTTCACTTAGAGGTTACTTGTAGGGGAGAATGTAATTTCCCCCCCCATCCATTCTACCTGGGTGGATTGTCCAAAGTGTATCCTGATTAATAATTAGTATTTTAAAGAGAAGGAACTTCAGATCACGAGCACCTAGCACAAAGCTTCTATACAATTACCCTCAAACATGTTTATTGCATTAATGAAGGAGACAGGACTCTTAGTTGTAAGTGACAGAAGTTCAGCTCAAACTCTTGGCTCACTCCCATCTAAAGGTGCTGAAGGCATAGTTGGATCCAGGGATGGAACTGCTGTTGTTAAGTCTTTCTCTTGCTGATGCCTCTGCTTCTTCCTCTCTGATTGGCCCTAATTCAGCCTGCTTTCACTCTTTCCTGTCACAAGGCTGTTGGCAGCCTCAATCCAAAATGATGACAAAGATTCTTTTGTGCCATACTGTGAGTCCTGTGGAAGGACTTTGGTTGGCTCGGTTGGATCTCCTGCCATCCCAATAACTCATAACCCTGGATAGGGATGGGGAGCCATGACCAGTCAGACCTGGGCTACATGCCCACACCTGAGGCGGGGTGTGGTTGATCACCTCACAGAACCTCGGAGCTGGGTGAAGAGCACTTTCTTAGTGTGGAGATTGTGCTGAGTAGACAAAAACAACCCTGTTCAGCTGTGTTAGAGCTAGAGGGTGAGTGAGTAATCACAGTGCGTTCCTTTGAGGGCAGGGTTTCCTGCTGTAATAAAGAGACCTAAAATACAGTGGTTTAACCCAGATACAAATTTATTTATGTCTTATATAACATTCCCAGAGACAGACAGACAGAACAGGACTGGAAACAGCTGTGCATCCTCTAAGTGGATGTTACCACCCACCTGACTAGAGGGAGGAAGGGCATGCTGACAGATTCAAGGGCAAGACCAAGAAGCACACACAGCACCTCTGTCACATCATGCTGACTAGGACTTACTCATGGGCTATGTGTAGTTTCCAGGGAGGCTTGGACATGTAGTTGCTCACCAAGTGACTGTGTGGGCTCAGTTAAAAGTCTACTACATTGGAGAAGGGGAAAGTAGATCTGAGTGGACACTTAGGAAGTGCCATACACCTTCTAGTGTTATTGGAGCTGTAGTAAGTGTAAGTGGAACACTAATTACCCCCTAGAATATCTAAAGTTGAAAATATCATTTGTTGATGAGAATGTGGAGCAACTGGAATGCTCACACCTGCTGGTGGGAATGTAAAATGGGGCAGCTGCTTTGCAAAACTAGCAGCACCATGAAAGCTAAAATACATATGCCCTAGCAATTCCTCTTCTAAGTCTATACCTGACAAAATTATGTGCAATTTGTTTGCCAAAAGACAAATGTAAGAATGCTTTATTATTATAACCCAAATCAGGAACAATCCAAGTAGACATCAACATTAGAGAAGTAAAGAAGCCTAGTGTATTCAGAGTGGAATACTACTCGGCACTGAAAAAGGAAGAGCTCCATGCAACAAAATGAATGAGTCTTTTAGATATCTGTCTGAGTGAAAGACTTCAGACAGAAAGAGCCCACACTGCATGTTCAGTTTATATGAAAACCTAAAACAGGCAAATGTAATCAATAGTGATTGTTGATAGACAGACCTCCTTCACTCTTGGGCAGGTTCTGATAAGAGAAGTCACCATAGGCACTATCCACACTTGCTATCACCCTGCATAGTGGGTAGCCGAATGGATACATATGCTAGAATTCATTGAGGATGAAATCTATAAATCCTCTAGCACTGAGGATGTCTGTAGTTTTGTGTTTGTGATTTATGGTTCAATCAAAAAGTACAAATATGCAAAAAAGGAAAATGTTACATCATTAAATCGGTGGTGACTCAACTCTCTAGAGAACCTGCCAACTGGAATCCCCTGCCCCCACTGGAGCATTCCTGGTGGGCAGAGGCTGCTGGCAGGCAGAGTTGGGTCCCTGACACCACAGGACTTGAGCTTCCCAATACCAATGTGCAGGCAGTGTGTACTGGTCTCATTTTCCAGACAGGAACCAGGGACAGGTTGGTTATGCTTACTCTTCACTGTTTATGCCTTCTGAGGCAGGATTTGGACCCTGGTGTGAGGACTTTCGGTGGTGCTGTCTATACACAGTCATGTCAGAAGGCTTTGTGCAAACATGGGCATGATCAGACAACATGGTGAGTAAGCCACCTGCCCAGGGAACCATAGGCCCTTCACCTTCACACTTGCCTCAGATGCCAGTTTACCTGTTGGCTGGACCTGGGACAGGGAGCTCAGTGATCCAGACTCCCTTCTGATTAATCAGGGATTTAGAAACCACCAAGAATTGGATTCTTCAAAGAGAAAAGTTGAAGGCCTCCATCGCCCTTAGTACTACTCTGTGGTTTTGTCTCTGATCATGACTTTACTCACTCAGGCCTCCTGGCAATGAGATAGCTCCCTTCTTGCAGCATGGCTGAGAATCTGTGCCCTGCCTTTCCCTTCAGTGAAGATCCTTCATCATATTTGATGGAGGTACTAACCAAATCCTTAGTACATGTGTTATTTATTTTCCAGCAGGAATGAGAAAATAGTCAGCTTTGAATGAAATTACTACATGGCCGCAAATGACTGCAACCCACTTCTTATGGTCTAGTTTTCAAAGAAGATTTTATGAAGAACCCTAACTGAAGGATTCTGCCCTAAGAACTCTGCATTGACTAGCAGAGATAAGAAGTATTTTCAAATCAGGGCATTGTCTAAGCATTATAAAACCATGAGACCTGCCCCTTTTGGCCCCTCTCAGGGGCTGTCTCCACCCCTGCGGGGAACACGACAACCTCCCTCCCCCACCTCCCAGCACTGACATTTCAGGCTTGCTTTCGAAGTATTTCATTGGCATTTTATTCAACAGAAGCAAAGTCATTTTGAAAAAGAATATGTTTGCAAAGAATGAGTTTTAACCAAAATTAAGGTGAAATTTTCTATTACTGAAGCAAAATACAAGAGTAAGACATTTAGAAGGAGATCCTAGCGGAAACCTTGGTTTCAGCAGAGAGTATCCAATAATGTAGAACTACATCTATTATGCTTTATAATTACTATATAAGAATATCAAAAGTAGTTAAACTAAATAGAATTAAATAAACAAAACAAGAAGTGACAACCCTCCTTCCTCCTCTACTTTCTTGGACAATCTTATTGCTTTTTCTTCTAGGCCTTGCTTCCCTGCAAACAAATGTGTAAGTATGGATGTTCTCTTTTAAAAGGTCTGGTATAAATTCTCTCTCTCTCTCTCTCTCTCTCTCTCTCTCTCTCTCAGTGGGACTGGAAATTAAATTGTATTATGCAGTTCACTCAGGGACATCCTTCATTGTGCACACATAGCCTTACGTCATCTAAAAATCATCGTAAACCACCATCAAAGGAACATGCACACAAAGTAAGAAACAATTTAATCCAACAACACAGAAATACATTTTAAAAAATCTCACCCTCTCTCTTATTCCAAGTCCCAAAGAAACTATTTCTGTTAGAGTTACGAAGGTAACTCTAGCAGAAGCTGCTATGTCTTTGTTTCCTGGTTTATCAGCATTAGATGATTGCTAATGGCTTCTTGGGATGAGAAATGACTTACCTCCCACCTGCCCTCACATCTCTTGTTTCCTGCTAAATTTAAAAAATAAGAAAATTAGAGAATGAATTCTCAGAGGCCAACATCTGAATAAGAGGAGTTACAGAAGAAAAATCAGAGGAAAGGAAATTATTAAAGAAGTTATTCATGCCCTGGCCAGGTAGCTCAGTTTGTTAGAGAATCATCCCAATACACCAAGGTTGAGGGTTTGATCCCTGGTCAGGGCACAAACAGGAATCAACCAGTGAATGCATAAATAAGTGGAACAACAAATCTCTCTCTCCCTCTACTTCATCTCTCTCTAAAATGAATTTAAAAAAATTAAAGAATTTATCCATGAAGTTTTCCTAGAGTAAAACAACAGTGACAATTTAAAAAAAATGCTTAGGCATATCAGAGAAAGGAAGAGAGAGTCCAACCAGTTCCAGAGAGAAACGGTCCATGGGTAAAGTGCTGAGAAGCAGGACAGCCATCACTGGAGCTGCTAGGGAAGGAAGCCAGACCTTCCAAATACCCAACCTAGCATCCTGCTC
Source organism: Desmodus rotundus (assembly GCF_022682495.2). Taxonomy (NCBI): domain Eukaryota; kingdom Metazoa; phylum Chordata; class Mammalia; order Chiroptera; family Phyllostomidae; genus Desmodus; species Desmodus rotundus. The sequence goes on from NC_071387.1 coordinate 83,420,862, forward strand.
TGACCACATGTCTCGTCAGGGCCCACTCTGTGTATGTATGTGTGTGGAGGGTGGGAGGTGACCCATCTAAATGAGGAAGCCAGCTAAATAAAGGGGATCTAACCCAAGAGAGTGAGGCTGTTCGGGCAGGACAGAAAGACAACAGGCAAACCAGGAGCAGGGTGGGAGGCAGAGGCTCTGAGAAGCAGGAAGAGACAGGGTCATAAGTAAGAAGCAGCACCAAACTAATGAGACAGAAAATCCCTGTTATCATAGAGACATATGCTCAGAAGGAAAAAGCATTAGAAATTCCAGGAAAACAAAAGAAAAATATCAAGGCTGCAGTACAACCACAAGGCAAACATTGATGGCGCAACTTAAGAGGAATGAGTGAAGGTCCAGGACAGTGTGTCCTGGCCTTTGGGATGCGCTTCTCTGAGGTCCTGAGTGGGTGGCCCAGGATGACATTTCCTTCCCCTGGAGGAGTCTGTCACTCATTCTGTGGAGAATGACAACTACAGACTTATGATCCTGAACATGTTTTTTTCTGGACATTCTGGTTTTTTAAGGGGATGGATTACAATACGGAAAAGTCAAAATGTGAAAAACAACCTTGGAACAAATAGATGGAGGAAGAGAAGGTGGAGTAGTGGGAGTAAAGGGACAGGATGTCCAAGCATTTGTTTTTCATTTCATTCAAATGAAACTGCCTAAAGTGAGTGGGAAAGATAAACACTCAAGCTCAGTGTTTGACACTATGTAGGCAACATTACGATAACGTAGAATTGGGTGAGTGATGCCAACTTAGAAAGATGTCACAGTGACATCTTACAGCTACTATCATCTCTTCTCCCCTTTCCATGATCGCTCATTTCTTCCCCCAACATTTTCATAGGAAAACTTCCAAATAGAAGAGTTGCAAGTATTGAACTGTGAACACACAAATACCTACTAAGGGTTCCCAACTAATATGTTATTACACTTGCTTGGTTGGTATAGTAAAATCAGGTGGTGATCACATATCCATTCATCCCTGTGTCCAGCCATTAATTCATTTCATTAAAAAAATGTATTTTTAATTGCACACTACACCTTTTTACTTAATCTTTTCAATATTAGTTTTTTAAATATATATGTTTCAACACCTTCTCCAATGTCTGAGGAAGCTGGTAAGAATTTATATGACATTCTCTTTTGTTCCTTGAGTTACTAGAGTTTCTCCATGGTCAACAAGTTCCTCTCTTTTTGCCAGTTTTCCTAGGTGTCCAAAAAGCCTTGGTTGTCTGTTCATTTGCAACAACAGATCCTGGGCTAACTGATTTGGGTGGCTGGCTTGGCCTTCCTCTGCCTTTGTGCATAAGGTCGGCTTCCTCATGGGGAAAGTCTCCTGGAGCTAGTTTATGGGGGGGGTCCTGCAGGTCCAGGCTATGGGTGTGGTCTAAGTAAGGGGAGTGGCTCTTAGGCTGAGCTCCACCAGACTTTGGGGTGGGGTAATGTGGGAATGGCTACGGAGTCCCCTTAGCTAAGCTTCTCCACATTGTGGGGGGTTAGTGTGGGCCACACTATTTGGAAGACAGAAGTGAAGCACAGAGCAGTTTTGTGCTTGAAGGGGAGAGGGCAGGGCCACTAGCCACTGCTGAAGCCCACTGGTCCTTGCTGGTCTCACCACCCAAGGGGAAGTGGCCAGGCCTACAGCTGCTGCAGCCTTCGTGGGGTCCCCCCTCAACCTCTCCATCCCCTGGGAAGGGTGCATGATTCACTCTGAGACGATCCACATAATGGAGGTTTCTTGGAGGTGAGTGGGCAGGATGTGGGTCAGTCTCTCTCTGGGTTTCAGCTTGTTCCCACTTTCTCCCCTTCATATTTATCTGCCCTTCCAAGGCTTGTTCTCTTGACTTCAGAGACAACAGGCTTCCTTGGGCTCTGACCTCACACCAGGGTGAGGGGAATCATGGCTCTCACTACACAAGGTTCCATGCCTCCAGAGGGCCATGCTGGACCCCACACCGGCCCCATGTGCACGCCAGAGCAATTCAATCACCTAGAATGTTTAAACTCATGTTTACCATGATACTTCTATCTATGCTCTTGGTTTCCAGGTGTTCTTCAGACATAATACGGATGGATGGTCTCATGCCTGTTGTGTTTATAATTAAGTAAATTAAATGTAACTAATAGTACTTAATGACTGGAGGTATTTGCCTGGCAGGTGAAACTGGGCTTTGTTGATTTAGTTGCAACCTTCCATCATACTTTAAAAATAAGAGTCTTGGGGTCCAAGCTCATACAAGTCCAGAGAAACATTGTCCTCCCCGAGCCTCGGTCACATCTCAGCTCCTCCCCTCTTCTTCTGGGCTCTGTCCCTGCTTTCTCCATCGGGGTTTTGGAGCTATAAGCACTGAAAGGGTTTTTCTGAGATTCTGCAAGAGTTTAGGAGGCTTTGTCCATTTGTTCATTTATGTCACCAGAACCACCACTTAAATGTAGACACTTAATGTCAACCAGCGACATTACTTTTTTACAGTTACAGTTTACGTGTTCAATATTATTTTGTATTAGTTTCAGGTGTACAGCATAATGGTTAAACAATCATATACTTTACAAAATGTTCTCCTGATATTTCCAGTACTCACATGGCACCTTACACAGTTACCACAATATTACTGACTATGTTTTCTATGCTGCACTTTACATCCCCATGACTATTTTGTAACTGCCAATTTGTACTTCTTAACTCATTCACCTTTTTCACCCAGTCCCCCTGCAACTCTCCTCCCCTCTAGTAACCATCAGTCTGTTCTCTTGTGACACTGTTGTTTTAACTGAGCACTTACTTATATGAGCCACACAGTGGGATAATATCCATTAAAAAACATTAAAATATTACCATGAAGTACTTAAAACACACAAACTTTTGGAAAAGAATACAGCAAATTATCCACCCAAAAGACAATAAGGGTGCTGGCACAGTGAAGCCCTTCTGTGGCCCCCTCCCAGCCTCAGTCTCCTTGCTTTCCCTAAAATGAGTATGGCACAGATTTGGGTGTTTTTCTTCCGCATAGAAATATCACTGTGGTGGACATGCGTACCCAGATGGAAATGACTTATAGGCCAAGCTCAGACTCTTTGGGGACCTTAGGTGACACCGGGAAAGCCTGCCAATTAGCATGCAATCTCCTAGAAAGATAGCAAGCCCTGAAATAGCTCCTTTTTCTATAATGGAGTTCATATCCCATGCCTTTTGATGCCCCCCCCCCATTCTATATTCAAGCCTCTTCCTACCTACATGAACCTGTTTTGAGATGGCTTTCTTTGGCTGTCTATGGCTTCTCTCATTATTGTTCATCAAATTCTATTTCTTGTGTCAGGTCAAAATCAGATGGTGATATTTTCCATCTGTTACCACAATCTGTTCAAAGTGTCACATTCTGAGAGCTTGCAGTAAATCATACAGCCCAAAAAGGAAAACGAATGTAGTTCTGCCAGGCTTAATATGGTCAAAGTTTTGTTGTATGATACTGTACCAGAACTCTTTGAAAATAACATCGAGTTAGAAAAATTGCTATTTTCCCTGATACCTGTAGTAACAAAAAAGTGATTGGTGAGACACAAGCAGGATTAAATTCTAAACCCTCCTAATATTCTTTCCCTCTAATATAATAATGTTTCATAAAGAACCTTCTTACCTGCAGCCCTTTACTCTTCAAGCACAAGTATTCTTAGCTGGGAGAGAAAATTGAAGTATGCATGACCTTTTCAAGGTGATAAATGCCCTGCAACTGAATGCGAAAGAAAATCCTGCTTTTGAAAGCATTTCATGAGAAATGGGCAGTGTGGATCTACTCCTCCTATGCAGGAAGCTGTTTCCTTTCTCCTTAAGTGGTTTGCTAAGCACGCTGTGGATGTGCTAATGGCATTAGGGCCCAGGGGTGGGTCCATTGTCCACAGGAGGCCAGAGTGGCCTGGTGAGAGAGAAGGTGAGCAGGAAACCGCTGTGGCTCAGCACTCCCCTGGTCTTTCTCCAGGGTGCAGTAGCACCCAGATTCACAGTAAAGACATGGAACATGGCCAAGGTTGCTCTGGAACAAATCCAGCTCAGAGAGAAGGACAGAAACAAAATTACCTCAGTGCACTTCCAGGAGGAACAGTGGGTGGGCTTCCTCATGGGCCTGTCCTGGGGATCCCATTCTGTGTAGGAGAATGGTGTCTGTTGACCCCCACTGCTACTAGTCCTGGAAGCAAAGAAGATCCCCATGATGCGACCACATGCAGTGTTGTCCCTTTATTAATGCCAATGTGCAATAATGTACTGCTTCTGTTTTGGAACAGAAAATAGATTCATCTATGGTTTGTGAAAAGCACACTTTTTGGGCTAACCCATTTGAATGTTTTACATGTTTATTTTCATTATGCAGTTACCAACTCCTGCTTTAATTAAATTGTGTGAAACTGCTTCAAGCCTGAGTTAGAATTATGTCCCCTCTTTTCTTCATGCCCATCCCATCATTACAGCCAAAGGCACCTGCTGTTTGTGAACCAAGTGACTGAATGGTGCCCACCCCTAAGGAGAGCAAGGCCTGGCTGCCTCCTGGAGGGTCTGCTGTCTATGCCTCTGGGACTTGCTCTTTCTGGTTTCATGAGGCAAGATTCCCTTATTCGGAACATTTTGCTTTGTCTTCCTTCTCTCAGGACTGAGGGGTTGAGACACCTTGCTCAGAACCTGCCACAGGACAGCCGCTACCCAGGAAGCAGTCCTGGGTGTCACTGGGGGGTCCATCTTTGGAACAGTGTGGGGAAGCCAGGGAAGGGGTGCCACTCCTTCACTGCAAGGAGCTTATGTCCTGGGGCCCAGGCTTCTCTCTAAGGGCACCTGTGCTGGAATCTTACCACTGTCTCTTTGGAAGCAGGTTCTGGCCAGGTCTGAGAAGGGTATTCTAGAAGCACCTGGAGAAGGGCTAAGGCTGGAGAGAGGGAACCAGGACCTGTCTTGTCACTTCTGTTTTCCATTTGTGGCATCTCACCTGTCCCATTCTGCAGGCTCTGGGCCTTCAACTTGACACGAATTCATTCATCCTAGCCCTCCTGCTGCCTGGTTCCCATGCCTGTTTCTGCTGGGTCAAGTGCCCCTAACAGGCTTTGACTCTTGTAGGACCACTGAGCTGGCCACATAGGTGGCCTAGGCCCTAGTGTCGGTAAGTAAAGCCTTGGAGATTAGGAGACTGGGCTTGGTCAGGAATGGTGCTTCCAGAGAGGTTCCTTCTGAAGTGCACACTTGTTATCTGGGGCCTATATTCAAAACTTTTTTTCAGCCAGTTCTGTCTATGAAGGGGAACCAAGTTTTACCACCCCAAAATGTGCCTTTCAGAATATTGATTTTAAGCTGGTTACTGAGAAACAAAAGGCTCAGAAAGCACCTTTGAGCCTTCCCCTTCCTGCCTAAGAGATTCAGATGGAAAGGCCTTCTCTAGCATATCCTCTTAAGGAATTCTACCATAGCCTAATTCAACTATAGTAGACAGGAAGGCTCCAAGTAGGGGCCTATTAACTATGTCGCCCCCTGTGTCCCACTGTTTCTGGGTTGCCTAGGAATTTGCTCTCCCATAAAAAGGAGCGAGAGAAAAAAAAGAAAGAGAAAGACAGGGAGAGAGACAGAGAGTGCGAGCGCACCAGACAGCGATAAACAGAAAGAGATAGACAAAGATAGGGAGACAGAGACAGAGAGAGCACGCTCAGAGGATGCTCACCCTGCTGTCCAGCTTTCTAGCCTAGCTGGGGCTGATGTGAGTAAGAGGTTATTGAAAGGTCATGCTCCAGCCTCCCCAGTCTAGGTCATGACTGTCCCAAATGATGGGCCCTAGGCTAGAACACGGGATGAGGAACAGTGACCGGCCCACTGACTGGGCAACTCTTTGGGAGGTTTGCAGTGAGTGCCAGTGCTGGCCAGTGTTCTTGGGGTGCCCAGCTCCCTGGAGGGCTGTGGAGTGAGACAGGTGTGTGACCGGGGCTATTAGGGGTTGCTGTGTGATAGAGAAGATCTTGGCTGCCTGGGGGCCCATGGTCCTGACTGAGCAGAGAGAACAGACCTATGGGATACCAGGGCACCTAGCATCCTCCCTCTGCTGGCCCTGCCGCACCTAGAACCTGCTTGGAGAGAGCAGAGCTGCTGGAAGGTACTGAAAAGTTTTGCGCACTCAAGGCCAGCTGAACTTGGACCACCAACTTGAACTTTGTTAGTCATCCACTGCTGTGCAACAAACAGACCTAAACAGCTAATAAACAGTAGCTATTTATTATTTGTCATGATTCTGCTAGTATTCAGCTGGGCCCAGACATGTCCTATGTGGGTGTCTCAGAGCTTGGCCCATGTCTAGAAGTACCCGGGGCCCTTGTTCCTTGGGGTCTCCAAGATTTCCCATGCAGTGGTGGTCTCAGGTGGGCCTCTCACAGAGCATCACCTTGGGCTACCTCTATCAATGCAGGTAGTCAGATGCCAGCCCATGTTGCGGGTAGAGACATACAGCTCCCTCCTACCCCCCATCTTGAGGTAGAATGTGTGGCCACATTTAGTCCATCAGAGGTGGGATCTCCTGGATAGTATGAATTGAGCTGTCCCATTCCTTCCCACTGCCCTCACCCCCGCCCATGGGGGCAGAGGCCCAAGTGTGTGGCATCACCCCTAAGAAATAAAGGGCATGCCTCTTCTCTTTGCCTACATTTACCTGGTGACCTGGGGCAGATGATAACACCATCTGTATAGATTTAATCTGTAGAACGGCTTAGATAGAGAAGTGTAACATTGGTGACATTCTCATATGCCTTACATTTGGACTTTCTGCCTATGCATCTGAAATCTGCACATGAGTTACTCTCATTTTATTATAGTTTTATAATTAAAAAATTTTCAAATAAAAATTATATCTATTTAAGGTATACAACATAATGATTTGATGTATATACACATTTGAAATGATAACTATAATCAAGCTAATTTACATATCTTCTGATATAGGGAACCTGTCTGTGTGGTATGGCAAATGTAGCCCAGCCCATGATTCAGAAAACCGATGGGGAGTGAGGTCAGCACACAGGAAGCCAAACCCACGGATCGGTTTTCCCATGGGGAATCAGGCCTGCATTGTACCTAGGCTGCTTGTTATGAGGCTTACTTTTGCTAAAACTCCCTCACCCTGGATTGAGGCAGCAAATGTTTACAGCATATCTTTAAAGTAACTTCCTAAAATCTATGCTAAACCTCCCAAGGACCAGTGTAACCAGTTCAAACACTTTTCCCCTTGATCTGCAACATCCTTCCCTTTGAAGTAATTAGCAACATTCTTTCCTCTGTTGTCTGTAAAAGGTAATCACCTACAGTGAACCTATGCATAGTAAATGAGGACCATCTTCGATGTAGTGTACCCAGAAAAGCAATAAAAGCCTGTCCAGGCTGGGGTCAGGGTGCTCTCTCTCTCAGAGAGTGGCCATGCAATCCTTTTTTCTCCACAGGACTTCTGTAGTCTGTGTGAGTTTGTTCGAGCATCCACAATATATGGACTCCACAGGACGGAGCTCGCATCATTCTGACATAGTTACTATTTTATATATATATATACATATTCTATTGATTATGCTATTACAGTTGTCTCAATTTTCACCCCTTTTGCTCCCCTCCACCCAGCACCCCCCCCCCCCACACTCACTCTGGTGATCTCCCCTCCTTAGTTCATGTCCATGGGTCATGCATATAAATTCCTTTGCTACTCCATTTCCTATACTTGCTCTTAACAACCCCTTGCCTATTCAGTAACTACCAATTTGTACTTCTTAATCCCTGCACCTTTTCCCCCAATTCCCCAGGAGCTCCTTCCCACTGGCTACCATTCCAATGTTCTCCATATCTATGATTCTGTTTCTCTTCTGCTTGCTTGCTCAGTTTGTATTTTATTTTATTTTGTTTTTAAAAAATGTGTTAGTGTATTTTTAAGTTGGGAGGTATGGGCCTTGTTTTATTATTTATTATATTGTGTTGGCCAAAAAGTTCATTTAGTTTTTTCCATAAGGTGGCTCTAGTAGCCCTTAGTTGTCTTTAACTTCATTCGAAACAATTTTGTTAGATGTATTATGACAGCTGTCATATCAGTGTGCATTAAAAAAAATAAATCTGTGAATTCTTGTGCAGCCATTTTAATATTGAAGATAGAAGATATGCAACATTTTTGGTGTATTATTCTTTATTATTTCAAGAAGGGTAAAAATGCAACTGAAAATAAAAGATTTGTGCAGTGTATGGAGAAAGTGCTGTGACCTATTGAATATGTCAAAAGTGGTTTGCGACATTTCTCCACATTTTGGCCAAATAATTCTTTGCTGTGGGTCTGTTTTATGCATTGGAAGATGTTTAGTAGCACCCCTGGCCTCTACCCACTAGAAGCAATTTCAGGAGATAGCAACAAACTAAAAATATCTAAATCAATAAAGTTATTGGCAAAAATGAAAAATGTCCATCTTTTATTTAACAGAAAAAAACCAAATGGACTTTTTGGCCAACCCAATACTTTGTAACTTGTATGTGTATGTTACACATTTTCTTTTGTACATGTTGAGTATCATATAATAGTAATTTCCTAAAAGCTTGTCACTGACATCTCTTGGGAGCCCAGGACTCTATTTCCTGGACAAAGCCAGAACTAGACAGAACATGGGTGGCAGCCTCAGACTGACATGTGAAGGTCAAAAGAACACTAACAAGGGTGGTAAAGGGCTCAAAGCAGGACAGTGTAGTTGGTTGGCCAGGGTCAAAGATCTGGCCTCAAGGCTTGTCATGTGAACTCGGGCATGTTAGGTCACTTCTCTAGGCTTCTGTATCCTCATCTGTAAAATGGGGACCATAATGCTGCCTTGCTAACCTGGCCGTGAAGACTAAAAGGATGCAATATATGCAGAGCCTGCAGCACAGAGGCTGCTTTCATTGCTGCAGTTCAGTTGTACTTGAGGATGGATCAGAGGATGAGAAGGGGGTTAGCTGATGCTCTCGAATAGCAGCTACCTGAGGGTGACCTCCACAGTAGACACAGGACCCCTCCCCCAGAGCTAATGCTGAACAAGCACCCAGGGACAGGCCTCCAGTGTCCTCTTTCATGGTGTCCTGTAGTTTAGCCCCTTTCATCAGCACCTTCTCTCTTCAAGCAAAAGGCAAATCCATCCCAGCTTCCCTCTGGCCCAAGGGTAAGGATGAAATATCTTCTCCAGGAGGTCAGTTCATCCCGTGCCTACTCAGACACCCACCCTCTGAGCTCCAGCACTGGGTCAGCAGCTTGAAAGGCACCAGTGGCCTAAAAGGAGGAACTGAAGTGTCTGGCATCAAGGCAAGCAGAGGTCATTGTCCCTTTTCTAAACCCTCCCCCCACAGAGCCATCAAGCTGGTGCCATACCTGAGACTCCATCAACCTGGCTCTCAGTTTGTTTTTTAGATTCAGTTGTTGATAGTCATGTATTTATTGCCATTTTAATGTTCATAGTTTTGATCTTCTTCTTTTTCTTCAATAAGTCCCTTTAACATTACATATGATAATGATTTGGTGATGATGAAGTCCTTTAGCTTTACCTTGTCTGGGAAACACTATCTGCCCTTCAATTCTAAATTTTTGCTGTATAGGGTAATCCAGGTTGTAGGTCCTTGCTTTTCATTACTTTGAATACTTCTTGCCAATCATTTCTAGCCTGCCAACTTTCTTTTGAGAAATCAGCAGTTAGTCTTATGGGAACTCCTTTGCAGGTAATTATCTGCTTTCCTCTTACTGCTTTTAAAATTCTCTCTTTATCTTTAACCTTTGGCAGTTTAATTATGATGTGTCTTAGTCGTTGGGGACCACTCTGTGTGGTTTTGGAGACTATAGCCCCACCGAACAAAGCCTTGGAAGAGGCCAATAAGTCTCCCTGGAAAACCAGGAAAGCCAGTGGCCGACATGACACCAAGGGTTCCCATGGGAAGTCAGACCTGAAATATACATTATATCTTTTGAAGCCTGCTCTGCCTAGCAATAGCCCTGTTGTTATAAGCCAGATGTTTGAGTTCAAAGGATAAGAAGTGAGCTCCTTATCTCCTGAACATGCCTTAATGACCACCTGGCATCAGTGTGTCTTGCAGACCCTGACCTGAGACCACATCTGTATTCCTTTGATTCTTATCTATAGATAATATCTGTTTTCTATTAACTACAGCCTTTGGGCATTGTTTGATGAGCTATGCATGCATGCTGTAAACCCCTGCACATACGGATCCCAATAAAAGCTGTTTTGGAGAAGGACTTGGGGCATTCTCCACTAGAGGGAATTGCCACCCTCTTTCCTGCTGGAACACCAGATTGTGTCTGGGATGACTTATTCTCATCCACAGTGGCTGGGAGAGCTCTACTGGGCAGAGCACCCCCCCACCCCCTCCCCACTTGGTGTGATCCTTTTTGCATTGATCTCATTTGGGATCCTCTGTGTTTCCTGGACTTGTATGTCTGTTTCCTTCACCAAATTAGTGAAGTTTTCTTTTATTATTTTTTCAAATAGATTTCCAATCTCCTGCTCTTTCTCTTCTCCTTCTGTTACCCCTATGGTGAAAATGTTGGAACATTTCAAGTTGTCTCACAGGCTCCTTACACTATCCTTGATTTTTTGGATTCTTTTATCTTCTTGTACTGATTGGATGTCTTTTTCTTTCTTATGTTCCAAATCATTAATTTGATTCTTGACTTCATCCACTCCACTGTCGATTCTCTGTAAATTGTTCTTTATTTCACTTAGTGTCTGGTTCATTTCTGATTGGATCATTGTTATGCTGTTGAAGTACCCACTGAGTTATTTGAGCATCCTTATAACCAGTGTTTTGAACTCTGCAGCTGATAGATTGCTTATCTCCATTTTGTTTAGTTCTTTTTCTGGGGTTTTGTTCTGTTCTTTCACTTGGGCCACATTTCTTTGTCCCCTATTTTGGCAGCATGCCTGTGTTTGTTTCTATGTATTAGGTAGGGCTGCTTTGACTCCATGTCTTGGTAGCATGGCCTAAAATAGTAGGTGTCCTGTAGGGTCCAGTGGCACAACCTCCTCTATCTCCCAAGCTGGGTACTCTAGGCGCTCCCTCTGTGTGGGCTGAGTACTCTCTTCTCTTGTAGATGAGTCTTGATTGCTTTTGGCAGGTCAGTGGGATTGATTTACCCAGTCCAGACAGCTGGTAGGACTAGCTGTGACTCCTGGCCAGCAATCACCTCCCTCCATGGCTTGTGGAGGTGGTTGCATGGTGCTCCATCATGGTTTGTAACTGTCCACTGGATGCGCAGGCTCTGAGCTTTCCAAGGTGCTGTAGGCCAAGGCCAGCCTCCACCTGTGTTCTGTCCGGGGCCCCTTGGCATAAGCTGTAAAGTGATCTGCAAATGGCTGCTGCTAGTGCAGGGCCTGGGGCCACTCTGTGAGAGGTATGGGGCTACCTCTCAGCTGTAGTTTGTTTGAGTGGATTTAGGAAGGTCTGAAGCCTGTGCCTAGCACAACCCTTCAAAGGGAAAAGCCCTGTTACCATCTTGGATGGGCCTATAAGTTGGATGGGGAGGACCCGTAGGTAATCATCAAGGCAGGGCTTACTGTGTGAGCCAGGTCGATGGAGACTTAGATATGGTGCCACCACACTGTGGCTCTGTGTGACAAAGGGCTCAGAAAAGGTACAATGGTTGCTATCTGCAGTTCTGTCTGGGAGGAAGCTATCCCCAAACTCTCGCCCTGATGACAGACACTTCAGCTCCTTCCTGTATGCCACCGGTGCCCTTCAAGGTGCTGCCCTCGTGATGGAGCCCAGAGGGAGTGAGTCTGAGTAAGTCCATGTGCAGGAAGCCCCCCCCAGGAGGAGACTCCTGAGAATCCCTCAGTTTCTTCTGCCAACCCAACCCCCACTGAGTTTTACAGTCAGAAGTTATGTGGTGTTATCTTTCTGGCATTGGAACCCTGGGCTGGATGTCCCGGTGTGGGGCTGGTAACCCTCTGTTTTCCATAGTTACTATTTTCTGTTTGTGTTATGAGAGCACCTGAAACTCTGTTAGGAAATTTCCAGTATTCAATAGAGTCATTATATTGTACATCAATTCTCCCAACTAATTCATACTATAACTGCAGCTTTGCCTCCCTCAGCCAGCATTTTCTGTTTTCCTCACCTTCCAAGTCTTACTAACCACTGCTCTTCTCTCTCCTTCAGGTATTCAGCTTTTTTAGATTACACATTGAATTGAGATCATATAGCTTTTTTTTCTTACTGTATCAGGCTTATTTCACTTAGCACGATATCCTCCAGGTCCATCCATGTTGTTGCAAAGGCAGGATCTCCTTTTTTATGGCCAAATAATATTCAATTGTATATATCACATATTTGATGGACACTTAGGTTTTTTCCATGTCTGGACTTTGTGAAGAGTGCTTCGATGAACAAGGAGGTGCAGATATCTCTTTCAGGTAATGTTTTGTTTCCTTTGGACAAATACATAGAAATGGAATTGCTGTATCATATGTCAAGTTTATTTTTATTTTTTGAGTACTTTCCATACTGTTTTCCATAGTGGCTGCACCAACTTATATTCCCACCAACAGTGCACAGGTTTCCAATTTCTCCACATCCTCAGCATTTGTCATTTTAAAATAATGAAGATTTAAACAGTCCCCTCAATGTGAGTAGAAAGGTAGGATGCCTCTAGGGAGCTATATAATCTTCTTCCCTGGGAGGAAAAGGCATGAATTTCTTGAAATTCAGTGAATGTGATGTGCCTCCCTTCAGCCATCTAGTTTAGCTGACTAGATTTTTACTGCCCTAGGAATATGCAAAAGAAAGTTAAGGGCACAAGAAAGGGAAGGGGGAGAAAGGAATTAGAGACACTGAGAAATGAAAAGACTGTGGCATTGTAGATGTTATGATGAGAAGAGAAATGCTGCTGAAAGCACAGGTGAGCCACTGTGGGCTTTTTTTTTTTAATTTTTATTGTTATTCAACTACAGTTGTATGCCTTTTCTCCCCATCCCCCCACCCCACCACAGCTGAACCCACCTCCCTCCCCCAGCCACTGTGGTTTTTAAAATGTCTCCACTCAGTTGATTCTCTTTGCAGCTGGATTTTCTCTGAAGGCTGCCTGCAGGGTTTGGAGAGGTGTTTTCATTGGATGTCCATATGGAGTAGTGCCTCCTAAGCTGTATGTGAACCTTTATGGAAAGTGGGGCCATTAAACATGTTGGTTAGTTTCAGAGGACCCAGCTGCGGGCCCTGAAACTCCAGTCACTGTGGTTATTGTTAATAATTCATGCCAACAGCCTATTTAGTCTTATGTGGGGATTTTTCTTTGATCAACACTTTTACATTAATGATTTATTAGATGTAATTTCTGAGCCTGAAGACATAAGTGGAAGAAAAGGTCTAACGACTTCTTCCATTTCTCAGCTTTCAGTATTTCACAAATAATGGGAGAAGGGAGAGGAAGTGGAGAAGGAGCAGTGATGACAGTTTAGAGCCCAGAGGGTAGAGCAGGGGTGGGGAGCCATCCCATCAGCACAGGCCTGGGAAATTCCTCCAGCCACTCACCTCCAGGACAGGACCAGAGTGGTCCTACTTTTGAGTCTATCTATCCTGTGTTTTAAGGTCTTTTGGCTGACTTCACTCAGGTAACATTTGGAAGATTCAGCCAAGGAAAGAGAAGCCTGGAATTTTGCTGCTCCAAAAGCTTCCCATGAAATTTCTGAAAATATCTGTATGGATATACAGTTGACCCTTGAACAACACAGGAGTTAGGGGTGTCACCCCCTGCACAGTTGAAAATATGTGTATAATTTCTGACTCCCCCAAACCTTAAGTATTCATAGCCTGCTCTTGCCCAGAAGTCTTACTGATAACATAAATAGTCATTTAATACATATGTTGTATGTTATAGGTATTATATACTGTATTCTTACAATACAGTAAGCTAGAGAAAATAAAATGTTATTAAGAAAATCATAAGGAATCGTATTTATTTAAAAAAAACTGCATTTAAGTGCATGCATGCAGTTCAAAGGTGTGTTGTTCAAACATCAACTGTACTAAAATTTTATGTGAATTTTCATACAATAATTTTCTTTACATTCATCCACATTATCCCTCCAGAGAGAACATTAAGAGAAATCCAGCCATAAGCTCCATTCATTTGGTTGGACAACCAGGTAGATCACTCCTCCATGGTCCAAGTCCTCCCCAGAGCATGAGACAATGGCATTTCATCACCTACAGAATGAAGGTGGAAAGTGGCTGGGCTCCTATAGGATGAGATTCAGACAAGGAGGTGACTCCCTGGCCCTGGGATCTGGGAGAAAGCTGAGGCTCTTTTTTGTGATGAATAGATTGTCTCTGAGAGACTCATTTGTCTACTTCTCCCTGGTCAAGGGGTCTTGGCGAGAATGGGAGTGACCAGCGGTGGTCCTAGACTGTGTTCCCTGCCAGTGAGGAACTTTCTCCTGCTAGGAATGAAACGGAGTCAGCAATTCATGCACAGGGAATCACTCCCAGACAGAGTGCTGGTTTCCATTCCTAGACAGAGACCGTTCTTGGCCCATGTGTCCTGGCTTCCACTGTCAAATTTCAAAAGGTAAGTGTGGACCCACACAATGCCAGGGGTTCAGTCCAGCTTGTCTCTGGGGCCGTGTTTTCTGCTGGATGCAGCAGACTCAAGTGTCTGGGTACTTGTATGGGGAGCTAGCCTGAATCAATCCCAGGCCTGGGGTGCCCACAGCCCCCATGAACTGGAACATTGGTGCCTGGTGCCCAGGCAGGGGGTTGTTCCCAGGCCGGCTCACAAGCCTCTTCCTGGAGCTTCTGCCAGTCCTCCATGGTGGTGAAGATGGCCTGGAGGGGCCAGCATGGGGCCCCCACATCTCCATGGCTCTGCCTAGCCGCAACCAGTGTGCATATTTTTGCCCACATGCTTCTTTAAATGTTGTGGGAGTAGCATCAGTTACTTTGAGGTTGTGAGACATAGCACATAAAATATTGTCCCATGCAATATTTGGGATATACTTACACTATAGTTTATTTGTTAATTGTCTTAAATTTGAATTTAATGGGCCAGTGTATAGTCCAGCAGCCCTCATTACAAGACTTTGAATCTGGGTTCTGCCTCTAATGGCCTGAGATCTGCCCTGCCTCCCGGAGGCTCAGTTTGTTGTCTCTAAAATGGGAATGACAATGTCTGCTTCTCTGGGCTGTCATGGTGATGACACGGAGATGCATGGACCCCTTCTAGTTGAGGGCAGAGGCTCCTGGAACTGTCCTGCTCTGTGGGTGGGGGAATGTGACTGCCCATCTCACTGATGGGGGAAGAACTGAGATGGCTCAGGATGGTTTGTAATAATGTTGGGAACAAAGGTGGCCATTCAGAATTGCAATTCCTGGGCAGGACTTTGTGATTGGCATACAACAGGCCTGCTGTAAGTGCAGGGTATATTACTTCATCATCACCACCATAGGTCCTCTTTTGTGAAAGGGCATGGGAGTGCCAGCTAGTCAAAGTTGTCACATCAGAGCTGCTCTGACACCCTAAAGGTGGCTCTGCCCCTACATACACTGCAGGAGAGTGGGAGTGGGGCACCTTGCATTGGGCACTTAGTGCTTCATGCCCAGCCATGCAGGATGGTAACACTGATGCTATTAGAACCAGCCATAACCAGGCACTTTTCTTGCTCATGACATAAGTGACACTGTCTAATCTTCATCACCAGGGTGCCTGGCCAGGCCAGGGAACTAGCCCATGGCTCCATGGCCCACTGGTGACATCCTGCCTGTTCAGCATGAGACAGCTCTGCTGCTAGGTAGATTGAGTATTTGTACTGGGAAATACCTTAAGGCTGCTTTTCCAGAGCTTTCCAGTTGCCATGGTGACAGACAAAACAGTGGTGATTCCTCAGATGGTAGACAAGATGTGTCTGATGCCATCATAGGGTACACAACGTTTTCAAGACTGGTGTCCAAACCTATCAAGTGTCTGTGGCTTGGTACCTGGAAGGTGGGGGTGGAAAGGGTTCCCATGGTCCAGATGACAGCTCCACCTGTGACACTGGTACTGTCAGGTGGAAGACTGAAGTTCTTATGGCACATAATAAGTCATCCATGAATAGCAACTATTGTTTTAATGAAAAATCCACACAGCTGACAAGGGAGATGAAATTGAGAAGCAGACTCAGAAGGCAGAGCAAGGCCTTTGAAATGATTCAATCTAGTGATTCTTCACAGCCGCCTCCAGCTCATGTGTGCTCTACACCTTGGGAGATATTTATTTATTTATTTTATTTTCTGTTTTAATTTTTAAATTCAATTATTTATTTATTTAAATTTATTTATTTTATTTATTTATTTTTATTCAGTTACAATTGTGTGCATTTTCTCCCCATCCCTCCACCCCACCCAGGCAGTCCCACCTCCCTCCCCCACCTCCACCCTCCCCCTTGATTTTCTCCTTGTGTCCTTTATAGTAGTTCTGGTAAGCCCCTCTCCCCACTATCCTCTCCCCACTCCCCTCTGGCTATTGTTAGACTGTTCTTAACTACAATGTCTCTGGTTATATTTTGTTTGCTTTTTTCTTTTGTTGATTATGTCCCAGTTAAAGGTGAAATCATATGGTATTTGTCCCTCACCGCCTGGCTTATTTCACTTAGCATAATGCTCTCCAGTTCCATCCATGCTGTTGCAAAGGGTACAAGCTCCTTCTTTCTCTCTTCTGCATAGAATTCCATTGTGTAAATGTACTATAGTTTTTGGATCCACTCATTTGCTGATGGGCACTTAGGTTGCTTCCAATACTTGGCTATTGTAAATTGTGCTGCTATGAACATTGGGGTGCATAGGTTCTTTTGGATTGGTGTTTCAGGGTTCTTAGGGTATAATCCCAGCAGCAGAATTGCTGGGTCAAAGGGCAGTTCCATTTTTAGTTTTCTGAGGAAATTCCATACTGTTTTCCACAGTGGCCTCACCAGTCTGCATTCCCACCAATAATGTACTAGGGTTCCCTTTTCTCCGCATCCTCTCCACCATTTGTTTGTTGATTAGTTTATGTTGGCCACTCTGACTTGTGTGAGATGGTACTTCATTGTGGTTTTAATTTGCATCTCTCTGTTGGCTAGTGATGCTGAGCATCTTTTCATATGTCTCTTGGCCCTCTGTATGTCTTCCTTGGAGAAGTGTCTGTTCAAGTCCTTTGCCCACTTTTTAATTGGGTTGTTTGTCTTCCTGGAATGCAGTCATGTGAGTTCTTTATATATTTTGGAGATCAGGCTCTTGTCTGAGGTATCATTGGCAAATATGTTTTCCCATACTGTTGGTTCTCTTTTCATTTTAATGATGTTTTCTTTAGCCATGCAGAAGCTTTTTATTTTGATGAGGTCCCATTTGTTTATTCTTTCCTTTATGTCCCTTACTTTATAGGACGTGTCTGTGAGGATGTTGCTGAGCGGAATGTCTGAGATCTTCCTGCCAATGTTTTCCTCTAGGACTTTTATGGTGTTACAACTTATATTTAAGTCTTTTACTCACCTTGAATTTATTTTTGTGTATGGTGTAAGTTGGTGATGGAGTTTCATTTTTTTGCACGTAGCTGTCCAAATCTCCCAACACCATTTGTTGAAGAGGCTATTTTTGCTCCATTTTATGCTCCTGCCTCCTTTGTAAAATATTAAATGACTGTAGAGACTGGGGTTTATTTCTGGGCTCTCTGTTCTGTTCCACTGGTCTATGTGCCTGTTTTTATGCCAGTTCCAGTTTTGATGACAGTGGCCTTGTAATACAGTTTGATATCAGGTATTGGGATCCCTCCTGCTTTGTTCTTCTTTCTCAAAATTGCTGCAGCTATTCGGGGTCATTTATGGTTCTATATAAATTTCTGAAATGTTTGTTCTATATCTGTGAAATATGTCATGGGTACTCTAATAGGGATTGCATTGCATCTATACATTGCTTTGGGTAGTATGGCCATTTTGATGATGTTAATTCTTCCAATCCATGAGCATGGTACATGCTTCCATTTGTTTGTGTCTTACTTAATTTCTTTCTTCAGTGTTGTGTAGTTTTCTGAATACAGGTCTTTTACCTCATTGATTAGATTTATTCCTACGTATTTTATTTTTCTTGTTGCTATATCAAATGGGATTTTTTTCCTGATTTCTGTTTCTGATGTTTCATTGTTGGTCTACAGGAATGCCTTTGATTTCTTAGTATCTTGGGAGATATTTATAAAAAATGCTCTTTACCAGGGAGCTGGGTCTCTTTTCCCCTTATTTGCAGTGCCCTACCTATATTGGTTTTCATTTTTAGCTCTGTTCTTTAATGTCCTCCAAAACACAATCTCTCTCTTTTTTGGCCTATTTTCATTTGGGGATTGTTTGATGATTAATAAAATAATGTTTATCCATGTGGTTTTATCATTTAAAAAGAAATATTTATCAATTAGAAAATAAGCAACTTGTAAAGAAATAATCCCAGTCACCCTCGATCTCCATACAGATCCCCAGCACCACCACAATGGCCTGGGCATGAGAAGAGCTGAGTGTCCTGCTGAAGGGGAAGAAGGTCCATGGCCCAGAGCATCATGGGCACACCAGAAGCGGGCAGCAAGGTCAGAATCCACTGAGAATCAGATGTCCCATTTAAGGTCATCTCAGTTAGGATTGGGTAGCAGTCAGGGGTCCATGTTACAGTTAGATGATTTCCCAGAGTCTTATAGTGCAAACTGTGGGTGTTTCCATGGAAGAGTTGGTGGGTCTTTTGAGAAGTTCCCATCATGAATAATTACGGTATTGGCCTGGACAAAGTCTCCTGGAACAGTGAAGGGTGCTAATAAAGACGGTGGGAGAGCAAGGCCCTGCTCATGTTGATGGTAGGCACTGTGTGCATGCCCATGCACATGTGGGCATGCATGTGTGTGCACACATGTGCATGTGTGTGGTTTTATTTTCACAGAACATAAGTGAACAGATGCTAACACCATAATTTTACATATGTTTTCTTGGACTGTGATTTTTATGACAGTTAAAATGGACAACACCAAAAACAACATTGAAGATCTAAACCATTGTCTTCTTCTTATGCTCCTGCTCAAACATTTGTAGGCTCCATTTTGTCCAAGTTTAGGTCTGCAGTGGGCCCTTAGGCTCCTGGGGTCACCAGCAGCAGCTCCTCCATTAGGCCAGCATCTAATACTCTTCCCAGAAGCCAGTATCCTCCTCTCTCATCAGCACCTGGTAACTCACCCCCCACCTCCAACCGCCCTGCCCCCCCCCATCTGTCAACACCATCTCCTCCTCCAGGAAGCCTCCAGCTCCCTCTCTGGTTATCCAGTTCTTGTAGGGAGCATGTCAGTGATGCTTAGCCCCACAGGAGTCATTTCCTGAGACTCCTGGTTGTGCCTGAGATTGTGCCTACACACTATTGTTCATACTGTGTTTGGCACATTCCTGCTGGGCTTGGGATGAGGACCATGGCTGTAGGGGACTGTGTGTCTGAGTGTGTGTGTATGTGTGCGAGTGTAGGACATTATATGTGTCTGAGTTTTATAGGAGTTGGGGTGGAAATAAGTGCAGATTACTTACCTAAGATAGTGAATGTTTTAACTTTCTTTTTAGATAAAAATTGCAACCTTCACACTGTCTGACAAACAGAACTCTGATGGACTTCACCATGTGTGTAGAACTTTGACACTGTTGACAGTTGTCACACCTGGGGAATTACATTGGTGCCCGCCAGGCCCATCTTTTGCTTGGCTGAGGTGAAGCAGTATAACATGCCCTCTTGATGCCCATGTATCTCAGGGACCCCCACATTCTTTGCAGAATGGCAGGTGAATGCAGCCCCAAGGACATCCATGTCCACAGGCCCAGGGAGCCCCAAATGGCCACTAGGTCAGAAGAGACACCAACTGTCCCATAGCATACCAGGAGTGACTTTCTGACAACCCCCACCTGATGTCATAAAGTTTGACTTCAAAGAACTGTAGGCCAAGCAAACTTCTGGGGAGGTCTGACGTCTGAGGGGGAGGGGGAGGGTCTGGGGTGAGAGAGGAGGAAGGGAGTGCAGGCCTGAGAAAGGCACTGAGAGGCCTTCATGAGTGTGCAGTAAGAAGGACACTGGTCACATGGCTCAGTTTATGGAGGAATTCATAGATATTTAGTTATGTAATTTGGTGTTATTTATCTAATTTGATATTATAATTTCATAAGAATGAACAAAAAATCATAAACAAAATAAGGCAAACAACTGTGGATAAAGGCATGAGGGTAAAGTTTGGTTTCGTCAGTGAGAGGATGGTTCAAAGGACGGTTTTGGCCCTAGCTGGTGTGGCTCAGTGGATTGAGTGCCAGCCTGTGAACCAGTCTAGAGCACATGCTTGGGTTGTGGGCCGGGTCCCCAGTAGGGGGGCACTTGAGAAGCAACCACACATTGATGTTTCTCTCCCTCTTTTTCTTCCTCCTTCCCCCAACTCCCTCCCTTAAAAAAAAAAGAGGACGGTTTCAGTGTGAATGAATGGGGAAAAGTAGTGGTTCCAGAATTAGGATTCATTAAATAAATTAGGATATATCCAAATTAAGGGACATTACACAGGCATTTAAACTAACATCAGAGAATGTAATGTAATAGCATCAAAAGATGTCCATGACATAACACTATGTGAAAATATAGGTCACATACACACATATACACACACGTAGGGATGTCTCTGTGTAGAAAAGATGGCAAGGAAGTAGACCAAATTGCTAGCCATGGTGAGGTGTGAGAGGGAAGAAAACAAGCAGTTTTCTTTCCTTTTTGTTCCTTCTTTTCCTTTTTGTTTCTTTTTCTCTTTTTTTTTCTATTTAACAATTTAAACTGCTGTGAGGCAGCACACAGGAGGTGTCTCCAAATGCTTTCCTTAAGTCAAGGTACTTATTTAAAACCTACAAATATATAGATATAGATATAGATATAGATATAGATAGATATAGATGTGTGTCTCATTTGTAAAAAAAAAAGCTAAAATACAAATACACAAAAATGAAAATAGAAAAATAGAAAGAAGAGAACTGCCCCCCCCCCAAGATTTCTTGTTTAACCCATTCAACAATTCCTTGGAGTATTTGTGACTTCTCACCAGTGGTAGTTCTAGCTCAGAGAACTGCTGTGCCAGGGCAACCAGCTCCTGAGTAGCAGGGCCTCTGGCCTAGTGGGTTCCCTAGCCGCCACTGCTCTTCTGGAGGCTGAGTGCCCACTCAGCTTCAGGGAGGCTCAGGAACCTTTGAAGAGACCAGCAACTAGGCCTCTACATATATGTGGGGGCCTGAGGTGGTTGGGTGCAGTTTTTCCTTGGCCCCAGGACCAGCCACTGCACCTTCAGCCTTGACCTGGTGTGCTCTGTAGAGGGTGTTCAGGGACTGTTAGTAGTGGGGTCTCAAACCAAGAAAAAGCTGTTGAAGAGACCCCACTTTATGGATGGCAGACAAACCTCAGCTGGGCATTGAGCTATAATCCAGATGTTCCTCTCGTGTGCTATCCTTGGAGCAAAATACCCCAGGTCCTTTTGCTGTAAACAGATACCATTTTTGATTAGGAGGGAAAGACCACAATTGGGTTACTGGTGACCAAATCCCCTGGAGCTGGTCCCTGGGCCATTTCCTCTTTTTTATTGCATTCATCATTTTGAGAGGAAAAATACAATTCCTGCTCTTCTAAAAGCACAAGTGTGCTTCTATTCCCTCATATCCTTTATAATCCATGAGAGGAAAGGAAGTTCAGACACATTTTTACCTGGTACCTAGAACAACTGTGGGGTGTGTCTGAGACAAAAGCTGACTCATGACCCATGTGCTGAGAGTGTTCCACCCAGACACCTATTTTTTCCCTTGAACCGTAAATTCCACAGTTAATAGTAATGTCTGGGAGCCCTCTGAAGAGTGGCCATTAAAAGGGAGGGGGCCCTTTTGAGCAAGATAAGTTGTTCTTGTTAAATTCTGCCAACAGTGAGCATTAAGGTGTGGGGGGTCTTGTGCAAATAGTGGCAGAAATGCAACAGGAGTGGCCTCCTCTCCTGGAGGCAAGGCAGATTGAATGACTGTGCCCACTCAGCTTGGGCAGTTAGACATGTGCCTTCCATTATCTTCCTGCTTTTCTCTCTCCTTCTAGCCTCTAAGCTCTGTCTCCCCTCAGAACCCCAAACTTTTATGAGCATAGTAGGTGCACAGATAATTGTGCCCTGTTGACAACCCTCAGCTTTCAGCTGTACTCTCTCTGCACCTGCTCTTTTAAACTGCCCCTGATTCCCCAGGATGGGCACACTGTTGGGCCCAGGCTGCAGGCAAGGGGAGTCAGGCCTCTCTTGGCTTCATGTTGTGATCAAGCAATTATGTTGCACCAACATTGGCGGTGGAGATCCCTTTGTAAAAAGAGACAAAACTGTATCCCTCACAATAAGCCAAGACCCGCTGTCACAGCCTGCCATGCCCCTTCCACTGTCCCTAGAGCTGAGTGGGTAGAGCTGGGCACCCCTCTCCTTGCCAGTCTCTTGGCAAATTGCTGATTTCTGGTTCCTATATCTGTAGATGGAGATGATACTGTATTTGCTGCAAGGGGGTCAGCTGGATAGGAGATCTTTTCCTAGAGGGTTGGCTGGCTGGCCAGCAGGCTTAAGGTGGATTGCACAGGGGCACAGCTGAGCCCCAGGAGGGATGGAGGTCCTTGGGTCAGTGAGGCCTGGTGGAGAGCAGTGGTCTGGAGATGGCTAAGTGGCCCAGCAGGAGATGATTGTAGTCTCAGGTCCACTAACTGGGGGTGATCACAGGCGTGCCTATGGGGGAAACAGCCTCGAAATTCAAAGGTGGGTTTGAGGATGTTGAAGGGGTGTGGGCAGGGTATCTGTGAGTGAGCTGGGAAGGTGTCCGGACTGTCAGTGTCTGCAGGTCATAGGCAGAGGGAGGGGTTTGGTAGCTCTTCTCCTTAGCAGGCCCAGCATTTATGCTTCTTGGGGAAAGCTGGGGTCTGAGAGGGAGGAGGACTCACTGGGGAATGACAGTTGGGTGGATGAGGTAGGATGGCATAGGGATGAGGGGCTGCTTACCCTCATCACCTCCCTTCCCTCTAAGGCTTTACTGACCCTCAAGTGTCCTTGCTGCCTCTCTTTGCACTGTGGGCTGCAGGTGCGACCTGAGGCCTGGTTGATAGCATGTGGGAAGAAGGAAAATGCTGTACTGGTCCCTTACCCCCATGGCTGGTGGACCTGAGCAGGTTATTTCCAGGGGTCTTCATTGGCCCATCAGTGAACCAGGAAGAATTATGTCTTTGAAGAAAGATCAGTGTCACAGGGTGCCCCCCAGGTATGAAATCTGGGCCTACCAGTGTGTCATCCCCTGCTCCTAGCTCTGCCATTTGTCACTGCCACTGCTTACCCTCATGATGTCTGTTAGAGCACACACGGGGCAGCATGTGCATGCCTGTGTGTGCATGCACACACATGGACACACACTTGCATGTGTGCAGGCATGTTACCTGTGTACATGCTCTGTATTCTTGTGTGTTGGGTATGTACATGTCTATGCCTGCCTGTGTGTACATGTGTGCATGTTTATGTGCATGTGCAAGAGTGTGCATGTGCACTGGGGAGAGCTAAGTGCTCCTTTTGCTCTTATGTAAACATCTAAAAGCCTAGGGTATCACCTTTGCAGACATGTGCATCTCTTCGTCAGTCACGGTCAGACATTCGCACGAGGTCTTTGAAGTAAAGTTGAGTGGACAGGGGAGAAATACTTCTCATATGCGGGTGGTGAATAGCACCTGCAGCATAGTAGCATTGCTCTGGGAGGATGTTCTCTCCCAGAGCCTGGTCACTAGAGCTGCCTTTGCTAGGCTTTTCAGAGCCACTGGCTTTGGACTTGTCTGCTCTGGCATTCTGCACTTGGTGTTGACTCCCTGAGTTTATTTTTTTATAGTCTTTTTAAAATTAATGTTTATTTTTATTTACCAAGATGAGATATGTACAGAGTTTTAAAAGCCAGACTTGGAAGGAGAGTCAGCAGATTCCTGCCCCACTCCCCTGGTTTTATTTCTTCTGAGAATGAGGCTCAGGCCATCCTTGGTGAGAGAGCATGGTCACAGAGCTCAGGGTGGTCTGCCACTGACTTCTGTCATTGGAATCCCAATGTGTCCCTGGGGCTGGCTGCTCTCACTCCACCCACATCATGTTGTTAGGTGACCAGCTGATTTATTCACTCTTGCTGCACAACATTCAATTCCATGGCTTTACCATATGCATCACAGAAATATTACTTGAATATATAAATAATACATGTGTAATAACAAATGTATGTATTGTACAATATAATGATATAGCTAAGTAATAAGTAATATGTCATATATATCCTATGTGATAATTTATATAGTTGTTTATTATATATAGTTTTTACATATGGTTCACAGATAATTTTGCTATGATTTATCTGATATATTATCATATTCAATTGTATACATTTTATCCATCCTACTGTTGATGGTTTCTGTAAAAATCCTGTGGAATCATGTGTGTGTCTATGAATAATGACGATGATGATGTTAAGGTGGAGACAAGGGACTTCATTGGCCCAGTTTGATGTTTCTGCTCCCAGCTCATCTGATGACAGGGAGACAAATGACCACAAACCCATCTCAAATAAAGTGATAATTCTACTGCCAGGACCCCCATAGCAAGGCTATGACAGACCATGCTACCCTGACCTATGTGCTTTGGTGGCCAATGCATGTCAGCAGCATTTGTTAACTGGTATGAACAAAACAGAAGAGCATCTTCTTTTTTAAAAAAAAATATATTTTATTGATTACGTTAGTACATTTGTCTCATTTTCCCTCCTTTATTGCCCTCCACCCTGCACAACCCCTCCCACCAGCATCCCCCCTCTTTAGTTCATGTCCGTGGGTTGTACGTATAAGTACTTTGGCTTCTACATTTCCTATACTATTCTTAACCTCCTCCTGTCTATTTTGTAGACCATTTATGCTACTTATTCCCTGTACCTTTTCCCTTTTCCTCCCCCTTCCATCCCCCAGTGATAACTCTCCATGTGATCTCCGTTTCTGTGATTCCGTTTCTGTTCTAATTGTTTGCTTAGTTTATTTTTGTTTTTCTTGATAGTTGAGTGTTTGTTGTCATTTTACTGTTCATATTTTTGATCATCTTTTTCTTAGGTAAGTCCCTTTAACATTTCATATAGTAAGGGCTTGGTGATGATGAACTCCTTTAACTTAACTTTATCTGGGAAACACTTTATCTGCTCTTACATTCTAAACGATAGCCTTGGTGGATAGAGTAATCTTGGATGTAGGTCCTTGCCTTTCATGACTTGGAATACTTCTTTCCAGCCCTTTCTTGTCTGCAAGGTTTCTTTTGAGAAATCAGCTGGTAGTTCTATGAGAACTCCTTTGTAGGTAACTGTCTACATTTCTCTTGCTGCTTTTAAGATTTTCTCCTTATATTTAATCTTGGGCAATGTAATTCTGATGTGCCTTATTGTATGCTTCCTTGGGTCCAACTTCCTTGAGACTCTCTGAGCTTCCTGTACTTCCTGGAAGTCTATTTCCTTTGCCAGATTGGGGAAGTTCTCTTTCATTATGTTTTCAAATAAGTTTTCCATTTCTTGCTCTTCCTCTTCTTCTGGCACCCCTATGATTTGGATGTTGGAACGTTTAAAGTTGTCCCAGAGGTTCCTAAGCCTCTCCTCATTTTTCTGAATTCTTGTTTCTTCATTCTTTTCTGGTTGAATGTTTATTTCTTCCTTCTGTTCCAAACTGTTGATTTGAGTCCTGGTTTCCTTCCCGTCACTGTTGATTCCCTGTGCATTTTCCTTTATCTCACTTTTCATAGCCTTCACTTCTTCCTCTATTTTGCAACCATACTCAAACAATTCTGTGAGCATCCTGATAACCAGTGTTTTGAACTGTGCATCTGATAGCTTGGCTATCTCTTCATTGCTTAGTTGTATTTTCTCTGGAGCTTTGATCTGTTCTTCCATTCGGGCCATTTTTTGTCTCATTGCACCTATTACGTAGTAAGGGGCAGAGCCTTAGGTATTTGCTGCAGTGGGGCAATGCTGGGAGCCATGTTTTGGCAATGTTTGTGGAGGAGGGATCTGAGAGGGAACAATGCCACTTGCTCAGCTCTGGGTGGGCTTTCAGTCACTTCCTCTGCTACCCATAAACAAATTGGGCCTTTGTGGTGCTCATTCCCGGGTGGGTAGTTTTGTGTACATTCTAGGACCCTGTGCGTCTCTTCAGCAAACACTCCTGTGAGGCTGGGAGTTTCTCTCACTGCCGCAACACCCACAGATTCTTTCAGCCAGAGGTTTTGAGGCTTTATTTCCCTGTGCTAGAACCCTGGGTTGCACAGTCTGTCTCGCTTCCCAGTTGTTCCTCATGGTTTATCCACATGCAAATGTTGGACTGCCTGCTCTGCCAGCTGCCGCCTCACCCTATCCTCCAGCCACCACCTTGCCTCTAGTCCTCTCTACCCTGGCTACCTGTCTCCACCCCTTCTACTGGTCTGTATGAATGTTTCTTCTTTAACTCCTTGATTGTCAGACTTCCATACAGTTTGATTTTCCTGCAGTTCTGGTTGTGTTTTGTTTTTAAATTTGTTGTTGTCCTTCTTTTGGTTATGAGAGGAGGCACAGTGTATCTACCTATGCCTCCATCTTGGCCAGAAGTTCTGAGAAGGACATCTTCCTATTGCAGGCATGTGTCTTCCTTCCTCTGCATGCCTGGAAGGAGAACACTTGGGCCAGGAGGTAAAAAGGCCTGTCCCTCTGTGGGGCTGCATGTTCCTGAAAGGATTTCTGGTCATAACCCAGATGTTTGCACACCCAGTGCTCACTGATGCTTTTCAGGGGAATTGCCTGGGAAGTTGCACCCAACACCTGTGTCCCTCATTCGAAGCTACTGAGCATGTAACACAGTAACTGTCTGTCTGTCTGGTGGAAGGAGTCAAATTGTGCCCCTGGGAGTAAATGAGAACAGAAATAATAACAGCAGAAATCAGACTTGGAATAGAAATCATGCAAAAGCCAACTAAAGGCCATGGAATTGCCACTTCTGCAAGCATTTACTTTCATGTGCCAATTATGTTTGTAATCATTATATTGTATCATTATAATATGTGATCATTTCACATGCTGTTTAAAGTATTGAAGCATTCAAGAGCAACTGATACAATTCTCTTTTGATATTACTTGAGTGCTTAGAAGAGTTTGAGTTTGCAATCAATATTTCAAAATTCAGGGACCTGAGAGGTCCCTGAAATCAGATTTGACTTAGGTCTTTGGTTTATCAGATATGAGAGTAGTGTGTATTTACAGCAGTGGTTCTCAACATCTGGTCTGCAGACCGGCAGCATCTGTGTCACTGGGGAACTTGCTAGAACTGCAAATTATCAGGTTCTGCTCCAGACCTGCTAAATGAGAAACTCTGAGGGAGGAGCCCAGAAATGTGTTTTAATGAGCCCCCCATGGGGTTCCAATGCATGCTCAAGTTTGGGAACCATTGCTCCATGGGGGATTGTTGACCCCTAAGGGAAGTAAGTTAGACATTAGTTAAAGTACCAAAGGGGAGTAGAGGTTTCCCTTGATGCATAAAGTCTGTTGGACATCAAGGAGTCTATGGATGCTCATCTGGAGCTTTTCCCTCCAAACCCTTGGTTCTCCACTGGCACTTTGCCTTTGGTTTTAAAGTTCAGGATGAAGTAACCTAATACCACAGCTGTTTCTTCCCTAGGTTTGGAAATGAGCTGTGTGATGAAGTACAGTCTGGGCCAGTCCTGGGATCATTAGTTAGGTATTAGTTTTATTTGTTCCCTCTGTATTTCCCTTGCCTCTGTTCTAAGCAAATCATCAAGTCCTGATATTTACTTATACCTTTGCAAGGGAAAGGACAGGCACTCCTGACTCAGTGGCTTCTTGTGTGGCATGTGCAGTGTGGCATATGTGTGTGACTATGGTGTGTGTGGTATGTGTTGTATGTATGTGGTGTGAGTTGTATATGTTGAGTATGCATCTATATGTGTAGGTGGTATGTTGTGTGTATGTGTTTGAGGTGTGTGTGGTGTGTAAGGTATATATTGTGTGTGTTATATGTGTGAGGTGTGTGTTATGTGTGTGAAGTATGTGGTATGTGAGATGTGTGTAGAGTTTGTGTAGTATGTGTAAGGTATATGTGGTTATGTGTGTGTGTTTTAAATCCTGCCTTCATGGAAGAGATGGTGCTGGGAGTACTGATGGGAAAGGAGATTCCAGGAGAGAAGAGTGGGCACAGGATGAGTTTGGGGGCCATAATTTAGTGCAGACACATGCCCCACATCCTGGCAGCATCCTACAGAGTGACAAGATCTCTGAGGGGATGTCACAATGCCCTGGGCAGACATGGTTTCTGTCCTCAACAAGGGATGCTGAGTGGATGCTGGGAAAGGGCATCAATCTGTGCCTGAGATCTGGGCACACCTTTTGTCTCTGGGAGGGAGACTGAATTTTTTAAAAAGTGAAGATTGTTTCTTCTTTCTAGTTTTTAAAGATCATTTTTTAGAGAGGGGGAAGGGAAGGAGAAAGAGAGGGAGAAAAACATTGCTGTGCGAGAGAAACATCAATTGGTTGCCTCTTGTATGTGCCTCGACTGGTGACTGAGCCCATAACCCAGGCATGTGCCCTGACTGGGAATTGAACTGGCGACCTTTTGCTTTGTGGGACAACTCCCAACCAACTGAGCTCCATCAGTCAGGGTGAGAGACTGAATTTTTACCCAGGGAATGATAGTTCAGAGCCAGATGTACATGAATTTGGAGAAACTGAAGAAAGTGTGCTTTCTTGCACTTCTGAAAGTGTGACTCAATCTTCATGCCAGGATCGCCTAGTTTCTCAGGCCTCTTGCCTTCCTTATTAGCCAGACATTCTAATCATCGCTTTTCTCCCCAAACGTATTATCCCAGGCGAACACCCGGTACATTGTGTTACCGGATACAGGTGGGCCCAAAGCGGGTCTGCCTCGGGCAGGCCTGTAGTGTGTGGGGTCTTGACTTCATATAGGAAAGAATTCACAACACAAGTCCAAGTGACTATGAGGGTATGTTTATTAAAGCTGGGGGCAGTGAAACAAAGGAAGGACTTACAGTAGAAGAAGCAACAGAAGGGAGCCTAGGCAGGGCTACTTTGGCTCACTGAGAAATAAAAGTAAGTCACAGTAAAAGAAGTGAGCCAAGGTGGGGCTGCTGTTAACTCACTGGAAAGTTTAAAAAAAGGAGGGGCCTTGGAGACAGGTTCAGGGGGTTAGCCTGGGAAGAGGTGCTGCTGCCTGCTGCTCCTCTAGTTGAAAGTCCCTTGGGGTCCCTTAGAGTTTAGGAGGAGGCAGCAGGGATGCGAGGCATGAGTATGCTCTAGCAACAGCACCCTGGGTCCTTTGTCTTGACATTGGGTCCTTTGTCTTGATGTTTTTAGTCTTTCTTTGGTGGCAAGCGGCAGGGGTGGAGGTGTGGAATCTTAGGGGATTCATTGTCTTTCCAGGTGTGTTCTTCAATATGTTGACTCATTAAAATATGTGTATAGAGGGGTCTGGTTAGTTTCTGGTTAGGTTTGTTTTCAAAGAACATCATCAACAGAGACCAGGACCAAGGCTGGTCTGCCTCAGGACGGTCTGTAATGTGCAAACCATTTGCTCCAAGTGTCCTTGGTTAGGGAAGATAACACTTTGTGATTCATTAGCTGGCTGTAAATTGTTCAAATTGTTTGGCCTTGTTTAATTATTTTGTCTCAGTTTCCCTTATTCCACTTGTCAAGGAATTTCCCTAGCTTCTTACTAACCTGCCACAATTAAATATCTCCCCTCCTTTTGTCTCCCTGTCTTCACAGACAGTATCACGAAATTCAAGCTAAAGTGAAAACCTTGATAACTAACTGCTTGAAGCCTCACTCATTCAGGGAGGTGCCTCTCTCTGGAGGTAGTTCATGCCTGTTGGTGAGACAGAGAGCTCTTAACTCCCAGTATGAGGGGACTTCGGGGACAGCAGGAGAACCATGGTCAGCCAAGTTGGAGCTCAGTGACACTCCCAGCATTGGGTTTGGACAGAGTCCAAAGTGACCAGGAGCTCCATGTTCTTGTGAGGCTGGATTTGAACAAATGTCTGGTCTGGGAGTGTTGGATGGCAGGCTGAAGAGGACATGCAGGGACAGCAGACACTGGGCTGAGGATGTGTGTGCCAATGAGATTGGGGCATCTTTTTCTCGGAACCATCAGTGCTAGTGTTTTTGCTATGATTTCTGTATATAAACATTAGAGAAAGGAACCCTGTCATATTTGTAGCAAAAATATATTTTTGGTTTGTCCCTAACTTTATTTTATATATTTTTGTATATATATAAGTATATACCTTTTCACAGTGAAATAAAGCATTTCTTTTCTTTTGTGGATTTTTCCATTGCTTTTTTTAAATTTTATTTTATTTTATTTTTTTATTGTTGTTCAATTGCAGAGGTCCCAAATTTTTCCATATCCTCTCCCTACATTACCCATTCCCTAAAACCTTGGTCCCACAGTCAATCACCACCCCGTGGTCCCTGCTCAGGGGTCCTTTGTACATGTTCCTTACTTGCCCCTTCTCTTACTTCCCCGGTTATCCCGCTCTCCCCTTCCCTCTAGTCACTGTGGTTTGTTCCTTAGTTCCGTGTGTCTCTGGTTCTATTTAGCCCCTTTGTTTGTTTTGTTCATTAGGTTTCACTTATAGGTGACATCATATGGTATTTGCCTTTCACAGCCTGCCTTATTTCAATTAGCATAATACTCTCCAGTTCGATCCATTGCTTTTATACTTAGCCTTTCCCAACATTGAAATGAGTTACCTATTAACTGCTTTTTAAAAATCTAATAGTTTTTATGGTTTGGCTAATATAAAACTAGGTTTATTTTGGTATGCATAGTATAGTCAGAATTTAAGTTGATTTCTTTCCCCTAAATATTTAGCCAGCATCTGCATGCTATTTATTCACTAATGCATTCTTTGTTCATTTGTTTCCTCTGCTTCTTATTTCACCCCAAACCTCTATCGTGTCCATATGCTGTGAAGCCTGTGGCCACCTGTTCCTCAGGCAACCACCGATCTGCTTTCTGTCTATGGATGTCTCTCCTGCCAATTCACATCAGGGCAATACTACAATGTGTGGTAGAATGTATCAGTATTTTGTTCCTTGTAATTGTGGAATTGTATTCCATTGTGTGGATATACCAGATTTTACTTTATTTTTTAAATATATTTATTGATTATGCTATTACAGTTGTCCCATTTCCCCCCCTTCACTCCACTCCATCCTGCACACGCCCTCCCTCCCACACTCCCCTCCCCTATAGTTCATGTCCATGGGTCATACATATAAGTTCTTTGGCTTCTGCATTTCCTATACTATTCTTACCCTCTCCTGTCTATTTTCTACCTACCATTTATGCTACTTATTCTCTGTACCTTTTCCCCCTCTCTCCCCCTCCCATTCCCCTGTTGATAACTGTCCATGTGATCTCCATTTCTGTGGTTCTGTTCCTGTTCTAGTTGTTTGCTTAGTTTGCTTTTGTCTTTCTTTTAGGTGTGGTTGTTAATAACTGTGAGTTTGCTGTCATTTTTTTTTGTAATGCTTGTGCAATTTATTTATTTATTTATTATTTTATTTTATTTTTTAAATTTTTATTGTTATTCAATTACAGTTGTATGCCTTTTCTACCCATCCCTCCAGCTGTCATTTTTACTGTTCATATTTTTTATCTTTTTTTTCTTAGATAAATCCCTTTAACATTTCATATAATAATGGCTTGGTGATGATGAACTCCTTTAACTTGACCTTATCTGAGAAGCACTTTATCTGCCCTTCCATTCTAAATGATAGCTTTGCTGTATACAGTGATCTTGGATGTAGGTCCTTGCCTTTCATGACTTGGAATACTTCTTGCCAGCCCCTTCTTGCCTGTAAGGTCTCTTTGGAGAAATCAGCTGACAGTCTTATGGGAAGACCTTTGTAGGTAACTGTGTCCTTTTCTCTTGCTGCTTCTGAGATTCTCTCCTTCTGCTTAATCTTGGCTAATGTAATTATGATGCGCCTTGGTGTGTTCCTCCTTGGGTCCAACTTCTTTGGGACTCTCTGAGCTTCCTGGACTTCTTGGAAGTCTATTTCCTTTGCCAGATTAGGGACGTTCTCCTTCATTATTTGTTCAAATAAGTTGTCAATTTTTTATTCTTCCTTTTCTCCTTCTGGTACCCCTATAATTTGGATGTTGGAATGTTTCAAGATGTCCTGGAGGTTCCTAACCCTCTCCTCATTTTTTTGAAGTCTTGTTTCTTCATTCTTTTCTGGTTGGATGTTTCTTTCTTCCTTCTGGTCCACACCGTTTACTTGAGTCCCAGTTTCCTTCCCATCACTATTGGTTTCCTGTACATTTACCTTTGTCTTAGCATAGCCTTCATCTTTTCATCTCATTTGAGACCAAATTCAACCAATTCTGTGAGCTTCCTGATTACCAGTGTTTTTAACTGTGCATCTGATAGGGTAGCTATCTCTTCATTGCTTCGTTGTGTTTTTTTCTGGAGCTTTGATCTCTTCTTTCATTTAGGCCATTTTTTTTTTGTCTCGGGGCATCTGTTATATAAAGGGGCAGAGCCTTAGGTGTTCAACAGGGCAGGGTAACACTGGTTACTGTGCTGAGACACTGTACGTGCGGGAGGGGCCAAGAGGGACCAATGGTGCCTGCTCCACTCTCCCCTGGATTTCAGTCACTCCCTCTGCTACCCACAATCAAATTGGGCCCCTCTGGTGCTGATTCCCCCGTGGGTGGGATTGTGCACACTCTAGGGCCCTGTGGGTCTCTCCAACAACCTCTCCTGTGAGGCTGGGAGTTTCTCCTGCTGCCGCCTCAACCCCCACCAGTGTTTTCAATCAGAGGTTTGAGGCTTTATTTCCCTGAGCTGGAGCCCTGGTTTGCGCGGTCTGCTTCACTCCCCTGCCATTCCTCCAGGTTTATTTATGTATGAATGTGGGGCCACAGTGTCTGCCAGCCACCGCCTTGTGGGGTCTGCTAGCTACAGCCTGGCCTGCCCTGTTCCACAATCCACCACCTCTCTGGGTCTTCCAGCCGCCGCCTTGCCACGAGTCCTCTCCACCCCAGCTGCCAGTCTCCGCTCCTTCTACTGGTCTGGATGAATGTTTCTTCTTTATCTCCTTGGTTGTCGGACTTCCATACAGTTCGATTTTCTGTCAGTTCTGGTTGTTTTTTGTTTTTAAATTGTTGTTGTCCTTCTTTTGGTTGTGTGAGGAGGCACAGTGTGTCTACCTACACCTCCATCTTGGCTGGAAGCCCCGGATATACCAGATTTTATTTATTCAGTCATCAGTCAATGGATATTGGGTTGTCTCCACACTTTGGCTGTTGTAAATTAAGCTGCCATAGACATTTATTTGCATGCAAATCTTTGTGTGAATGAATGTTTTTATTTCTGTGGGGTAGATTCCTAGGAGTGAAATGCCTGAGTCATATAATAAGCTTATGTCTAACTTTTTAAAGAACATGCCAAACTATTTTCCAAAGCATTTGTGTAGTTTTTATCCTCACCAGTGGTGCTCCATATCCTTACCTATGCTTGTTGCTGCATGCCTTTTACAACATTTACATGTTTCCTTTTTATATTTTTAAGTGGTATAGCTGCCAGTCTTTTTCAGGTTATGCTTTAAAAGGAACTATGTTTTCAACTCCTCCCATAGCAAGGAGAACAGAAAATTCTCTGTCCCTACTTAATAGATTCTTATCTCAGGTCATAGTAACTCCCACAAAAGTTTATTTCCCCTAAAATATAAGGAAAAATTAAATATTTAGTTTTCATCCTCTGCCCAGTACCTAAACATAATAATTTGAGTTCAGAGCCAAGTAAACTATTTTTTCTCCTCATCTGAGGACATAGTTATTGATTTTTAGAGAGAGGGGAAGGGAGGGAGAGTGACAGGGAGAGAAACATTGATTGGTTGCCTCTCATATGTGCCTCATCAGGAGATCCAACCTACAACCTAGGCACGTACCTTGACCAGGAATTGAACCCATGACCTTTCAGTTTATGGGACACTACTCCAACAAACTCAGCCACACCAGCCAGACCAGAGTCAAGTAAATTCTAACTTTGATCTTTGAGATTACTTCTCTGGGCCTTGGAGATAATGAAAACGTGAAAGCCTCTGAGTCCCTGAGAGCACTTAGTATGAAAGCCATCAAGTCCCCTAGACATGAGGGCCTGGTCAAGGCTTTTCTCTTCATTAATCATTCAGGGGATCCTTTGAGCACTTTGCTCTGTGACCCTAGCTAGCTTTGGAACTGCCTCCAAGGACACCTGGGCTGTTTCAGACAGGAACTGGAAGGCTGGTGCCAATGTAGTGATTCGGGCACCTGGCCTGCCTGCTGACCTGGTCACAGGCAGCTCCCGCCAGCCCTCTGCATCTGCGGGGCATGCATTCCCCATGCTCTGTCATGGTGTCATTGAAAACACTGGGTTTTTCCAGTGTGAAACAGAATTTTTTGTTCCATATTGTTCTTCCACCACAGACTATGTGCCACCTGACTGGAAGAATTAGACATGAGGGTCAGGAAACTCCTGCTCAGATGACTGTCCCTCAGTCACAGTTTCTTGCTGAGGGCCATCTGCAGGACACTGAGGTGTCTCACCATAGTCTATATATAGAGTGTAGGGTGGAGCAGACATGTCTAACTAACTTCATAAGCTGATTTTTATTTCTGCAAAGCCCTCGTGGAGACCAGGCAGTTGAACATGAATGGGGAAGAGTTGTGTAACTGTGGGTGCTCAATGCGAACTAGCCTGTTCTCAGTCCCTGAGCATCCCAGGACTGTGCAGAATGACAGCATCTGCTCTCTCCAGAGCTTCTGCAATGGAGTTCAGGAAGCTTTTAGGGAGAACTTTAAAGACTAGGAAGAACCTTTGCTCCTTTTAAAAATATAGCTCACATATGATACCATATAGTCAAATAATAAAGCACTCCATCCTAGTGGAATTAAAAAAAATAATGAAGTATATAAGCATTTTCATATCTTTCTGTTGTGAAGTATGATACATGGTCAGAAAAGTTCAGAAAACTTCTGAGCCATGCCTTCATTAATTATTATAAATCAAACCCCATGTAACACCACCCAGTTCAAGAAACTGCACATGGCCTGCTCCTGAAGCTTGCCCTCCCTTTGGACTAGCATCAGCTCCTCAAGCCCCTGCAGCTGATCAGATGCTTGTGATAATTACTCCTTGACTTTCTGTACTGCTGTTACCCTCTCAGCACCATCTCTGAACACTATCATTTAGTTTAATCTGTTTTTGCTTTCTTAATGTTCTCTTTTGATGAACAGAAATTCTAAATTTCATTGAAATCAAGGTTTTTCAGTATTTTCTTTGATAGTTAGTGCTTTTTATGTACAGTTTAAGATGTCCTTGCTGACCAGAGGTCTTGGAGTTCACCTGCGTTAGCTCTAAAAGTTCTAACACTTCCCTCTACACATAGACCCAGGATCACAGTTGATGCCATTGTCTTGGTTTGAGATCAGAAAGACCCGCTGCTCTGTAGGATCCCCTTCCTCAGGCAACAAGGGTCATGCTTGTGTGATGTCATTCTGAGATTCCTAGTCTGTTCCATCGGTCTGTGTGTATGTGTCTTAAAAATCTGTGCGCTAATATCACAGTGGCTTAATTCTTGAAACTTTATAATAGAATAACTCTTGGCGTCTGGTAGAATAAGTCTTTCCACCCTCAGGTGTTACAGATTTTCCATTTCCATGCACTTTAGAATCAACTTGTCAAGTCCCACCCATATACAAATGTTGGAAATTTGATTGGAATTACACTGATTTATAGATCAATTTTTAGAGAATTTACATCTTTAACATATTGAAAATTTCAATCCATAAACATGGTATATGCCTCCATTTACTTAGTCAAGTCTCCTTTGTATTTCTTAATTAAATTTTTTTTTCAACATAGAGACTTTCAGCCCTGGCTGGGACCCCAGCTGTCTCCCTGGGGCTGAGCACAGAACCAAGCCTCTTGTCCCAGTTAGGGGACCCCTTCTCGAGTTTCCATTTTCCCTTTGTGTCCTGATTTTGGTTTGAACCTTGACTAAACATCTGGAGGATGAGGCAAATTCCTCTCTTATCCAGGCCTCAGTTTCCACATCTGTAAGTTAAGGACCCTAGTGCCTAGGAAGCAGTTATGGGAGTATTAAACAAGAAAATGTACTTGAAGCATTTGGTTTAGAGTCAGGGACATAAGAAGCCTCAGTTAATGTTAGATAAATGAAACAAAATAGAACTAAGGAAAAAAACCACCTGCAGGATGGACACAAAAGGAGCCATGTGGACAAACAACATGGGTGGCCTGCCGGAGGTAGTCCTGGAAAGATGGATGGATTGCATCCAGGGCCAAGGTTTTACAATCTGCACCTCCCTCCTAGGAAGCGATATTGGAGGGAGGTCTGTAGCCCACCTGCTAGTGAGTGGAGGCAAGCCAAGACAGGCTGGGGCGTTACCCCAGCCCCTATTCAGCCCTTTGTTCTCCAGTGAGAGCAAGTTGAGGCACAATCAGGGTTGTAACAGCAGCAGGAGAACGGAGTTAGAGGCTGTTCTGGACACTTACTAGCAGAACCGAGGTGATAACTAACTGCAGAGGAGGACCCAGAAACTCTGGCCTGGCCTCATGGCATGTTCCAATCTGCCAGAGAATTTTACAAGCAACACCTTAAAATCGTAGTTATAATGATGTTTCTGAAACAACAGAGGGTATTTTAAACAGGAAAAATGTAGCAGAGATGTATTTGGGAGTTTATCTAAAAGACCTTGGAGCTGGAGTTGGTTAGTCTTACTTAGTTTCCCAGTCAGCATGACTGAGAGCCAAACCCAGCAGGTCCTCTGCCTCTCAGGCCTGAATCCAGCCCTGGGGTGGGCCCGAGGGCTTCCCAGCACCTGTGTGGGGTGTCAGGACAGGTGTTGATTGTTCTCTGGTAAGCTTCTTTGGTGTCCTTATGAGGAAATCTAGACTCAGGGGCTATATGACTCACCTCTGATGGAGTGGCCATTTGTATCAAAGTTGGTAACAGAACCTTCTGTTCTGAAGGAACACACACAAGTCACGGAGAAAGTGAGTTCCCATACAGGCAGAGGGGAGGGGAGCTGTCTAATACACTTCTCCCTGTAGTAGGCTGAGTCAATGTGACAAATACAACACAGAAATGCTAACTAGTTTAGCGAACACCCTGCCAGTGTGACAGCTGGCCTCGGGAGTCTTCCAGGTGACATATAGTTAATGGGCACTGCCTGTGCCAGGCAATCTTCTGAGCAGTGGGATGTAGCCCTGAGCCAGTCAGGTAGATGGCCATCCAGCCTGTCCTGCATTCTCTCAAGGACAATATACAACATGTAAGAGTGAATCAGAGACAGTGAAAGAAGGGGATGAGGCCAAGGAGGAAATAGCAAAAGGAGAAGGTTCAGGTGTGGAGCTGGTACTTTAAATGTCCTTCAAAAGAGACAAAGTATGGTAACTATGCAGAACCTGGACTTGGGCATTTCTCACAGGCAAGGCCTGGCCTCCAGCTCCAAGGGTGTCTGTGGGAGGAGCTTGGGGATGTGGGCAAGTGGGGCCAACCCACACCCCTGAATTCTGCATAGTGGGGTCCACATGTCTTAGAAACCATTATCTGCTTTGACGCATTTACTGAAGGAAACTCCATTTGCCAAACAGTCGTCCTGGCTTTGAAGCTGGGGAGGCTGGGGAAGCAACTTCATTCTGAAACATCCAGATTTGGGTCAGAGCCCAGGTAGAGGGTCAGATAGCTCCCCAGGTGAGTGGACACTGAGGGACCATGGGATCTAGAAAAGATGACAAGAGGCACATTGGTTTTACCCCTCAGGGCTCTGGGGACCCTCCACCTCCTGTAGCCCTTTGCTTCTCACTCAGCCACTCTCAGAACCCCCAGCTGATGTCTGGTTTGCCTGTGACAATGATTTTCTCCTTGATCAAACCTTAGACAGGCTCCTATGGGTCCTCTTTAGGCCTCAACCTTGCCCTGCTCTGTCGATCTAGTTAAATTTTACTAAGAATACTGCTAAGTAAGTTTAGGAAGAGTTCCCCTACCCCTGATATCTGCTCATCTTGGCTATCTGATCAAACTCCTCATCCCCACCCTTGATGTGACCACCCCAGCCGGCCTTCAGCAAGAATCTGTTAAGTCAGTTTATCCAGATCTCCCACCCCAGGTGTCTCCTCTTAGTGGCTTCCCGTTCACCAACCACCATTCTGCTCTTTGGCCATAAACCCCTGGCTGTCTTCACTGCATTCATTGCTGACCCTATCTCTCACCTATTGCGATAATCTCAAAGTAAGTATTCCCTACTGTTTTACTCCTCTGGGTGGGTTTAACCTTGGCCCAAATGAGGACCTGAAACTTCCCACAGTATGGAGGCCAGGCTCAGTCCCCCTCCCTGCCTGGAGGACCCTGAGGCCCCCAATTCTGCAGGGCATTGGTGTAATCACTCAACTTTGACTAAGTTAACTAGGGATAAGTTACACTTAATACAGGGCTCTGGAAGATTCTCAAATTTTAAGAATCAAAATTTATGTATTGCATGTATTGGAAAATTTTAAACATATGCAAAAATAGACCACTTGGTAAAAGTAACTCCATTTATATCCACACACAATCAACTCATGGCCATCTTGTTTCATCTATTCCCTCACCGTGTCTCCTATCTTTATCTACCTATCTTCCTATCTATCTATCAAATTCACACCCAGTAAAATTTATAAATCTCAAGTATACCCTTTGGTGAACTTGACAAATGCATGTACCTATGTAACCCAAACCCCTATCAAGATGTGGAATGTCTCTGTCACCCAGAAGATTCCCCCATGTTCCTTCCCAGGTGATACTCCCCTCCCCTCAGAAGGAACCATTGTTATGATTTTTACCACTGCAAAGTACTTTCGCCTGTTCTAGAGTTTTATATAAATAAAACCATATACTATGTATTCTCTCGTGGAAGATTCTTTCACTCAGCATGATTTTGTGATTCATTCATGTGTTTTCTTGGTATTACTGAGTGGTACTCCATTTGGGGGGTATACCACAATTAATTTATCATTTACCTGTTGGTGGACACTTAAGCTATTTCCAGTTTTTGGCTGCTGTGAATAAAGCTGCTATGAACTCTGTGTGCATGTGTGTATATACACATGCTTTCATTTCTCTCAGGCAAATTCCTAGGGGTGGACTTGCTCCATCAGAGGAAGGTAATGTGCAGTGTGTAAGAAACTGCCAGACTGTTTTAGTGACGAACATCCAGTTCACACTGCACTAACAGTGCCCGAGAGTTCCAGTTACCTGACATTGGGAGCTGGTGGGTGTGCTCAGTCCACGGAGGCAGTGTTCGTTATTTGTGAATTCTATATTTGAGAATTCATCTACTCACTAAGCTGTATTTGTAACCCTCAAATCAGCACAGCATTCTGGTGGTCCTTTGTGGACATTCATGGAGTGGGGAAAAACTTGGGTCACTGACACCCATGTCCCAGCTGAGGCCGAACAAGGTGATGTGCTGCCGAATTGTTTCAGCTCATACACTGTAAAAAGTGCCTTTGTCTCTATTTAGAGCCCCGTGGCTTTTCTTTTTAGTACTTTTTTTGGTAATTTAGAACTTCATGGTGGCCCAAGTGTAGTTCTGAATTGCCATCTGGTGTCCCTAAATGAAGAAGGCTGTGACATGCCTCATGGAGAAAACGTGTGTTAGATAAACTCCATTCAAGCAGGAGTTACAGTGCTGTTGGTCATGAGTTCAATGTTCATGAATCAACAGTATAAATTAAATTAAGTGTATTTAAACAGAAACATATAAAATCAGGCTATATATTGAATGACTGATGAAAATATTGTAACCAGAGGCTCTCAGGAACCTAATCCTGGATTTCCCCTAGGAGTCATGGTTCAATGTCCCCTAATTCGTTGTTCAGGGTGACGTTATAGACTGTAACTACTGCAAATAATGAGATTGACTGTGCATGCTTTGCAGACATTTCCTCCCCGTATGTGGCTTGCCTATTCTTTTTCTCACTGATGTCTCTTGATGAGTGGTAGTTTTGCATTTTGATAGAGGGTAATTTACCAATTTTTTTCTTTTATGGTTTTGCTTGGTATATCTCCTCTAAGAAGTCTTTGTCTACACTGAAGACACGAACACATTCTGTATTCACTTCTAGAAGAATTATTGGTTTAGTTTTATTTTGGGTCTACAATCCATTCCACACATTATTGTGTACATGTGAGGCAGGGGTCAAAGGTCACTTTTTCCCATGGATATCCATTCACATTAAAGCAGACCCCAGCCGTCCCATCATTTTACTTGATCACACTTCACTAGGTAGTTCTAACATAAAAGTACAGGATTTAGTTTAAGCAATGCCTATTAAAGGACTTCTATGACCACAGTCTACCCTTGGCTCTGCCCTCGGATATTAACAGGCAAATATCATGTACCACACAGGCTTTGGAAAAAACTGGGCTATCACCTTCAAATTATGCAGTGCTCAGGAAGTTTTCCCTGTCTGAGTTTATGCCCAGCCCCTCCCCTGTCCTTGCAGCAAATGACACATGAAGTAGACACCAGATAGTCCAAACATTTATTCACAGCTTCAGTTACTCTGTGTTAGGATTGCTCAATACCCCTTTGCTAGATGTTAATACTCTTCTAATATCTATCCATGTTTGAATCAGGTTTTAAACTCATTCACTTATTCAACAAATATTTATGTATCTCCTGCTCCATGCCAGGCACTGTACTGGTTCTAGGATAATACTTCTCTTGTGACCACCCATAATTTCCCATCCTTCTGGGGAAGAGACACAGGCAATGAGTGGTATGATTCATTATTTAAGTTATAATGGTGACAAGTGTTTGGAGAGAAGTACAGGGAGTCATGAGATTGTCCTGCAAGGAGATTTGACCTCATCTGGGAGGACAGGAGAATCTCTGAGCTAGTGATACCAAAACTAAGTTCTAAAGGAAGGCAAGGAATTAGCTAGAAGTGGGGCAGAGAATGAGCCACATCCCTGAGTTGGGAAGGGAACCAGGACACTAAGGTTTGGAGTGGTGGAAGGGTGATGAGTGTAGGGAAATACCGAGGCAGGTGAAATTGGAGAGGATGGTGGGGTCTTGAGGGTCAATTAAAGATTTTGCTTTATCTTTAGAAGCAGCACTGTCCAGAAGAACTTTCTGTAATAAAAGTTCTAAGTCTGTGGTGTCCAGTGTGGTAGCTGTCAGCCACATGTAGCTGTTGAGCCCTTGAAATTCGACTAGTGTGACTTAAGTAACACATACGACTTTGGCTGCAAATTAGACAACACCATTTTTGAGGAATGGCAAGCCGTCAAGAATGTAGAGCAGACAGGTGATACAATCTGATGTGTGTCTGTTATTTGTTTTTTGTCACTGGCTCCAATGTGAGTAGTCTAAGGACCAGTGGATGTGTTGCCCAGGATACAAAAAATGGTTTCCTGACTTCACTGTGCAGTGAGGTTGGGGAGAAATGGGCAGATTCAGGGATGTGTAGGGGTCAGAGTAGACATG
Organism: Desmodus rotundus; assembly: GCF_022682495.2. Lineage (NCBI taxonomy): Eukaryota > Metazoa > Chordata > Mammalia > Chiroptera > Phyllostomidae > Desmodus > Desmodus rotundus. The sequence goes on from NC_071387.1 coordinate 83,462,548, forward strand.
GCCTGCTGTCTGAGTTCAGGAGAGGCCATCAAGGCTCCTTGCCAGATGCTGACCACAAGGAGCATGAAGGGAGGAATCCCACCCCCTTGGGCTGCTGACATTTCTAAGAAAGTTAAGAGGAAGCTCAGGTGTGATAGAAGAGTATGGCAATGCTATGTAAACATAAAGAAGTGCCCAGGAAAACCCAAACTTGCTTTCTGCCTCCTATACCCCTGCTGAAGCCTGGTGATGTGCTCACACACAGTCCTCCTTACCCACAGTTGTGGTCAGGTGTTGGAGTCCTACTGGTGTTCTTTAAAAAAGAAGACAAAATACAGTAAGAACCTTGACTTGCTAATGGCACGTTTTCACATATTGAGAGAGTTCCCACCAGTGCTCTTTTCATAGTTTCCTAGTGTTCTGGGTGTGGCTCCATCAGATTTTGTCTGACTGTTTCTCCATTGTGGCCATTTGACTCCCCTCCAACTTCACATTCTCAGTTTGACCAGGCCACAGTTGGCAGGACAGTCTGCAAGCCTGTTTTCCAGAGCCGTGAAGATCATTCACAGTTTTGGGCCCAGCAACATGGTGCCTGGGAAGTTATCCCAAGGAAACAACTGAAGGAAAAACATTAAGTGCAGGAAGATGATCATCGTGGCATTTTTTATAATAGGGGAACAATCTCAAATTTCTGGCGAGTTGAACAATGGGGCACAGACCAAGTACACTGTATTACAGGGAACAGACAGCCATCGTGTAGGCCATGCAATCACATGGCCAGATGCCCTCATACTTCAAGTGAATAGATAAGCACATTATGATTATAGCATGAAAAATGGATGTAAAAACATAAGGAAAACACCACTGGTGCCAAGGTGGGGGTGTCAGCAGTTTAATTTTGTGTGTGTGTGTGTGTGTGTGTGTGAAAAACTTGATTTTAATGACATTTAGCTGGCTGTTACAATATGTAGAAATCAGGAAAATGATAGCAAACAACATTTTGTAAATTGTTTGAATTGGGAGAAGTTATTTTGCTTGGATACATTCAAATTCACCACAGTTTTTAAAGCAAAATTGATTTGAAACATTTTATGTTGAGATTTGTATATGATTGTATTTATATTAAACTGTTAAAAATATATTAAAATGATATATATAACACATTATCATTTTGGAAGGAATAAAATTCGATAAGAGACAACATTTAGCAACAAGCAAACACAAATAAATATCCCAGTAAATGAACAGAGCATAAGGATGTATATTGTTTTCTGAAAAAAGTAAATTATGCTTATCTAGTAAAATGGAAAATAAAATATAAAAAGCAAAATTATCTATAGTTTCACAACTTAGTTTCAACCATGAGAATATTTTGCTGTAATTCTTCCAAAACTGTGCAATACACATGTATATATGTATAAAATTGTCAAAATTGGTATCATACAGCACATGCAATTTTGTTTCCTGCCTTTTATAATGAACACAAGTATATTAGTCTGGGAGCTCTCTCTGTCTCTCTCTCTCACTCTCTCTATCTCTCTCTCTATCATATGGAATTGGCTCATGCAGAGGCTGAGTGTCCCAGGATCCACAGTTGGCAAACTGGAGGCCCAGGAGGGCTGATGATGTAGCTTCAGTCTGAACCCACATTTAATGGCAGGAGAAGGCCAATGTGCCAGCTCAGAGAAGACAGGCAGAGAGAATGAATTCTCCCGTCAATAGCCTTTTGGCCTATTCAGGCCTTCAACTGATTGGATGAGGCCCTCCCATACTGCAGAGGGCATCTGCATACTAGGTCTACAGACTCAATGCTAATCTCCTCCAGAAACAGCCTCACAGACACACCCAGAATCATGGTTACCCAATATCTGGGCACAGTCAAGTTGACACATAAAATTAGCTAACACAACAACAAATGTGTCTTCCTCATGATTAAACTTTTGTGGAAATGTTTTTAGCAGTCACCTTTTTCATCAGTGCTGTTGCTCTTGGTTGCTCAGACTCTTCAGTGTCTGGGACTCTTATGGTTTCAAACACGTTATTCAGGAATGTTCCAATTTTGTGCCACAGTAAGTGACTAAATCTTTCATTAAGCTCCAGCAATGAGGGAGCATTTATGGCACCCTGCCCTCTCTGGTCGGGGGTGGCTCAGTGCAGGAGCACACAGATGCGTTCAGGGATTCAGGACTCAGGCCTGGATTAGCCTCGTACAGACTGTGCCTTCCCACCTGGACTCCTGTGTTATCCACCTCATGTGGTTGGGATGAAGTCAGCCTCATTAGCTCTTCCCTCCTGAGTCTAGGTTCACTGGCCTCCTGCCCTCCTGATGAAATTCCTGGTGCACTCCAGTATCCAAGGACTTGAGTTCATCCACCTCAAATGCTGATGTAACATAATGTAGAGTCCCTTCCAACACTGTAGGACTCTTTGGAGAATTAATGAACAGGGGGCTTTGAGGGTCAGACTGAGCATGATGTGGGTATTGAAGTTACAGAATTCCTTAATATCAGAATTATTAATTTAGTAAACTTCTATTACACTTCACTAAATTCTATTTTGTTCCCTTGAAAGGAGGCCAGGCTAACAATTCATCACATTGTGGTTGGTCTACAATATTTAAATTTCAAACTAACTTACTCATATTTTCACGGCCTCCTCCAGGACTATTTCTTTCAACTGAAGTTGCTTGTTAAGGCAATGTATACTCATTTAACTATTTAAAAAAGAATTAAGATATTTATTATAAATCTAAATGGAACAATCAGAAAATCTGCCACCTCTCCAGTCAAACTCTATCATTTATTGCTTCCTATTTTACAACACTTATGACCTGTTTGCCTTTCTTTTAAAATTTATTTTTAAATCTTATTAAATTTATCAGGGTAAGACTGGTTAATAAAATTATATAGGTTTCAAGTGTTCAATTCTATAATACATCATCTGTATATTGCATTGTGTGTCTTTCTTTTAATGTATGTAATCAGGTTCTTCTTTTTTTTCTTAACTTCTATTTATTGATTTTAGAGAGAGAGGAAGAGGGAGAGAAAGAGAGAGAGAAACATCAACCCATTGTTGTACCTATCCATGCATTCATTGGTTGCCTCTTGTATGTGTCCTGACCAGGGATCAAACCTAAAAACTTAGTGCATTGGGATGACTGTCTAACCAACTGAGCCACCCAGCCAGAGCTAGGTTCTTATTTCTACAAAAGATGAATAATTTAATTATGTATTTCATGTCTGGCTTATTCTCTTTTGCTGTTGTTCAGTCCTGATTTAATGTTTGTCAGTCAACTTACATTTCGATGCAGAAAGTGATATTAGGAGCGCATTGAAGAGGACAGATTATGGCAATTAGTGTGATAGGACAGCAGGTCCCAATGACAGGATCACCACTGATGCCCCACCCATGATCGATCATTCTCCCTGACACACACTTGTGCATACACACACACTCACGCGCACAGGCCCTGAGTAGATTGCTCTCGTGGCATTGCCCCAAGGCCTGAAACCTGGAAAGGAGATAGGTTTTCCATTGTGAACATCAGATTCAGCATCAGATCATTATATGCACCACTCAGGCTGTGGGCTGTGCTTTATTGACCTGCACCAAGTCAGGGACTGGGCTGGCATGCTCACAACTTTGTGCTCAGCACCTGAGACATGCAGAGGACACAGAAGGGGAGCTCAATAATAATATTAGACAGAAAATGTCCAATATCTGTAAGACATGTCTTTAGTCCACAGAATGATTCTTATAGCTCCCTCTAACATTTATTGAACATGCCATAGAGGAATGAGCACATTGGTTTTGATTTTGATGCCATAGGCTCAAGCTGAAAATGCAACTCTTCTGCTGTTTTTTCATTTCTGATGCTAAAAAGCAGCACAGAACTGGAGAGAACACTCCAGGAAAATGCCAGCTAGAGAGAGACCTCTGGCCAAGCAGCCAGGTCTGCCCCAGGGCCTGCACTGTGTGCAGGTGTCCTCACATGCTTTTATCCTTAGCAGGTGCCAAGACTCTGCCCCACAGGCATCTCCTGGGGGGTTGACTGCACCATGGAATATGGCCTTTGAGAAGTGGTGAATCTCTGAGGCCAAGGGATAAGAAAGTGGCCATGGACCAAAAGCTGACAATGCAACTTACAATTGAACAAAGGAAAGACTTCTCATCTGTCCTGTTAGTGCCAGGAGCCATAGGGAGCTCTTGGTGGCAAGGCAACTGCCAGCCAGCCTCTGCTGCATACTGCTGACTGATTGGTCTGAGGCCCCCATCAAGGCTGAGCTACACAGGTGATATCATGAGGCTCTTCTGGACATGATATTCTCTTCACGGGTTCAGCACATGGTAATCAGGCTGGAGTCCTTGGAACTTGCTAGCTGGAGGCTGGGACACAGACATGCACAGGAGGGTCCCAGGAGGACACAGTATGTGGCTGTTAGATGAGAATACTGGTGAAAACCAACTAACAAAAGCAAGCCCCTCCCTACCTGAGACTAGAGCCTGGCAATGCAATGCTAAATTTCACCTCAGCCCCTGGGTTGCTGGCCAAGCTGGGCTGGAGAATGGGTGTGCCCCATTGCTGGGCATCACTGCTTCCTCCTTCCCCCATTTTCCTTGCTCCTGAAAACCCAAGTGCATCATTCTGCTATGTGATGGTCTGGACCTACCCTGAAAGGCTCCCACATGTCCTAAGGCAGGGTACTCAAAACTTCTCTTTAATACTCCTTAGAAGAATTTTGAAAAGTCAAGTATGTTTTTGCATATTATAAAGTTAATATTAATCAGAAACTTAAGTAGTTGTAAAGAATGTAATTTCCTGTATATAGTAAATATTAACATCTTATAACTTGATCTTTAGCATCATCTACTTAGAAATCCATAAACTTAATAGTCAGAAATTTTACATCATTAATATTTTTCTCATATTTATATTCTGATTTCCTCACAAAATTGTGTCCTAATGATATATTTTTTTAATGCTTGGAAGTTGGTCTGGGTGAATTGTGTTCATCCATAAGGTGTGTCCAAGTCCTACCCTCTGGTATCTATGAATATGATCTTGTTGAAAATAGGGTCTTTGCAGATGTGACTAAGTTAAGGATCTTGAGATGGGATCATTCTGGATTAGGGTGGGTCCTAAATCCAATGATTGGCATCCTTAGAAGAAAAATGAAGGAAGATCTGAGAAACATATAACTCAGGCAGAGGGAATACACCCCATGATGATGGAGGCAGAGGTTGGAGTGATGTAGCCATAAGCCAAGGATTGCCTGGATCCCCCAGGAGCTGAAAGAGGCAAGAAGGGGCCTTCCAGAGCCTCTGGAGGGAGCATGGCCCTGTTGACACCTTGGTTTCAGATTTTTGACCTCCAGAACTTTACTAGATAAATTTCTGTAGATAAAATTCCTAAGTTAAAATAGTGTATAGTTCTTTTACATTGAGTTGGTAGTACAATTATTAGAGCAAAACAACAAAAGTATATTACAAATTTTGATAAACAATTTTGAACACTAAAAGTTTCATCAGAAATGAGTACCAGGCCTGCGGCCTGGGGAGGCTAATCCTGCTTTGTGGGCTTGGTGGACTTTTGACTGTGGAGCTCATTGGTGACCTGTCCTGTGATTGTGAGCTTGTATTTGGTGGGACTTTTCTCCTGGGAACTCTGTGGGGCCCAAATTGAGATGCCTCCTTCAGAGTGGCTGTGAGTTTGCTCTATCTTGTTCCTGGTGCCACCATGCCAGGGACACATTAATTTTTTGTCTTGAACCATCCTGGATGAAATGGGTAGAATACATTACACTGATTTGTAAGCTCCTGAGGCCAGACTTACCAACTCTCAGGGAAGAATATCCCCCCACCGCCCATCCTCTCGCAGAGCTGGGTGGTGAAAAGATACGTTTCCTTGTTGTTTCCCTTTGCCAGGGGTGGATTACCTAGCACCTCCTGTCACCAAGGGCACAGACTTTCTTTACATGGGGGTCTCAGATCCAATTCTCCAACATGTGGGCCAGGCCTGTTCTGTTCCCTTGGGGCCATTAGCACCCAGGTCTTCCCTGTGTGGCCAGCTTTGCTGTTCACATAAAGAAGCTTGTGACATTTTTTTTTCTGTCATTTCTAGTTGGAAATAAAGTCTTTTTCCTCCCTCTTCTTTTCCCTTCCCCCAATTCCTACACTTTCCCTTCTATAACTCATCTCTTCCTAGGTTCTTCCGTGATGCCAGTCAAAACTCAGAATCCACAGAAAACAAGCCCCCATTAGCTTCCACCAGCTCCTCTCAGGAGGGGCCCTCCATCTCCCGGCCCTTTCTGAAAATGACTGTCCCCTGAAGTTGGCATATCCCTGCAGTCTTGCCTAAGATATGCCCTGTTCTTGGGTATGACATGTTCCACTGTACCAAAGGTCAACTGGGAAGGAATTTCTTTGGCTTCTTGAAGAATTTAATTTTCAGATAATTACATCTCCATTCAAGGGCCCAAATGTACATTTTTAAGTCCCCTCCATCTTTTAAAACCACTGTTTTTTCTTACTCAAGGCCATATACCCATTCCTTCCCTGCTACATTCAGTGGGCTCAGTCTTCCTCCACTCCAGTGGGGTCCTGCATGATGCATTCATCAGTACCCACGTGAATGGTGCATTCAACCTACCCCCAACCCTCCTCCCTTGACATCCCTTGCTTCCTTAACTCTGAAAGCCTTCCTTCACTCCTTCATGCCAACAAGGCCCTTGCATAACTCCAGGCTGAGCCTCATCACCTACAGCTGTATCATCTCTGAGCTGTGAGCTCCAATGCACCATGCCTTGTGTTACTTCTGTTTTTCCAGCAGGTCCACTTGCTGCTAATTCAAGTAGTTAAGCCCTCTGATCTTGTGGCTCCTCCAGTTTGTCACTTGTGCTCTTGGTGAGGTCTTTACTCGCAGAGCTGATGCATGATTTTAATACTGGTCTTGCAGCATAGTTTATACCTGTTTTGCCTTGTCACTCAACCACACAGGCACTGCAGCTCTCCCAAACTTGCATCAGATAACCCTCTTCCGCTTCTAGAATTAAGATGGTGTGCATCAAGTGACGAAGTCTCCACCTTTATCGGTTGGGGACAAATTCATAGTCTTCACTGATGTGTGTCCTCATCACAGATGAGGACATGTCCAGGCCCTGGCCTCTCTCTCTCCAGGTCCTGCCAGTGCATTTTGAACTGTAACACTGTCCCAGAGAAACTGACTCTGTTTCTTTAGAGTGTTCTTGGCTGATGACCTTGCCTTTGACTCCCTGTGGTATATTAGTGCTGTTAATAAGATTGACTTTCTACTCCCACATTGACCAACTGGTCTACCTCTGCACCTTCCTGTCCCCTCCAGGACCAGCCTACACTCTCACACTCTGGCCCTCTTGTTAAATGCTGAGTCCAAGTTGGCAGGAACCGTGCATTCCCACACACTTCCAGGTAAAGACTTTGCTGTTAGTACTAGACCCTCCCCTGAGAAGCGAGAGTGTAGTCTTATCTGTTGTTCTCTGGGGCCTATTCATCTCTCCCTCCTGCCACCAGCAACCCATGTGAGTCTGGGAAGTTGATCCCCTACTATCTTGAAAAGTGGGTCTTACTTCTTTGTAGATGGAAAGGTCAACATTCCATCTTGTACTGCGGGGTCTGGTGACTGTTTACAGGTGGATGTGGTCCCTGTTCCCCTGTGTGGAGCTCAGAGAATTTTGGAAATTCTGCAACACAGACCTACTTCCTCTGGATGGTTGATGTAAGGTTGGAACTTCTGGAACCATGGCTGCTGGCTTTTGCTCCAAAGAGGCAGTACCCGGAAGAAGAAGGCAACATGTGGAGTGAGGCAGAACCACAGTTGCCCCAGGGAAGTGGGGCAGAGTCCCAGGAGGTGTGAACCTCAGGGCCACACTGGCTCAAGCCTCCAAGCCTTGAGCTATCATTTGCAACAGAGGCAGGATGTTCTTGTTCACTGTTTAAGCCATGACTGTTTCTCATGGCTGAAAACATCTCAGGTAACAGAGACATAGCATGCCAGTGGTAAAAGAATTGATTATTAAGTAATTTTGAAACAAGCCACCAATACAATAAAATCAGATCTTTACCTCACACTATATGACATTTCTAAGCATATTGTGATTGATGATTGAAATAAAATCATTCATATCCATCACCTTCCTCATGTTTTTCTAATTCATTTCTTGTTTTTCCATGAGAGAATGAGCCTCTGATTGTCTTCTCCTTACTGACTGAATTTTCTGCAGTGTTATCCTTGTTAGTTACTCCTCTGGCTAATGGGAAAGGCAACTTTGCTGGGAGACAAGAACACAGTGCAGTGGCCCAGGTAACACCAATCTGGGTGTCGTAAGAAACAGAACAAATGTTCCCCTCTGTTTCTCTTGTCAACCTTGCACAGTATTGCATGTGCAATATGGAGACTTAGAGACACTAAAGGACTGGGCCAAGGCATCTCGGTGGAGACATGGCAGAGCTGGAACATCAGTTCAGAAAGTTCTGCCTAATCCATCCTGTTAATGGTGAATGTGGGCTAATCCCTTTCCTCTTCCTTGGGCAAGAGAAGCACCCTGTTTTGAGTGTGGGGATAGATACAGTGACCACCCTGACTACAATGTGAGTGCAAGACCCAAGAGAACCAGTCAGATTCTTCCTTGAAAATTTGCATCTTGAGCTGAGACCCAGAGTGGAGAGGGCTTAGAGCTGAGGCATCCTACAGAATGTTCCAATGAGCTGGCTTGTGTGGCCCTCTGACTGACAGCCCCATACTTCTTAGGCCTGGCTGCCCAGCTTTTACATGGTTACAGTCTACAGAATGGTCTTCCAATATTTTCTGTTTGTTTTAAGCTAACCAGATTCAATTCCCATTGCTTGTAACAGAGTCATACTGATATTCTCTTCCTAGTCAATGGCATTTTCTCTCAGGGCAAGTATCAAGGAGACAGTGGCTCTCAAGATGGCCTTTGAAAGAAAAGCAGGAGTTAAGCCTGGTACATAGAGTTGGGTTGAGAATTCCAGTTAGCAAGAAAAGCATATGCAGAAGCAGTGTCTTCAGGGACCTAGAATATTCTGGCTTGGATGTCATCCAGTTAGGAGAATGACATGAATGTGAATCCATTATGTGAGTTATGGGACAAGAGATGTGTTACAAGAATAAGCCCTTATATCTGGCAGCTGCAGATGGGAGGGCCTGGCAGGGAACTAGGGTGTGTGTAGTGGACAAGTTGGAGCTTTGCAAAGTGGCCCAGGAAGGAGGGCTTATGGAGGAGCTGCCTCTGTGTGGCTCCTGCCATTGTGGGTTTTCCCAAAGCGCGTAATGGTCAGCAGCAGAGAAGAGCGAGGGCAAACTGGAACTTCCTGGCAATTCTGCATCTCTCCATTTCCTTATCTAATTAAAAAACCTTCAAGGAGTCATGGAGAGCACTAGACTGCACCACAGGGAGGGGAATGCTGGGGACACCATTCCCAGTCTGACCTAGTCAGCTAGAGAACTTTCTAGCACAACCTGACCAGACGTGCAATGCTGGGAAGTAACTCAGGCACCAGGTGAATGCTGCAGTGGTGGGGAGAGTGCTGGGGTCTGAATGCTTGTGTATTCCCCAGAATTCATATGTTGAAATATAACCCCCAATGTGGTGGTATGCAGAGGTGAGATCTTTGGCAGGGGAGTAGGTCATGAGGGTGGGGCCCTCATTATGGGATTAGTGCCTTCTACAAGACTCCAGAGAGCTCCCTCCTTCTGCCATGGAGGGCACAGTGAGAAGTCAGCTGTCTGCAACCCTGAAGAGAGTTCTCACCACAATGTGACCACACTGGTACCCTCATATTGGACTTCCAGTCTCCAGAGCTGTAAAAAATAAATGTTTGTCTTTTGAGCTACTCACTTGATGATAGTATTCTCTTACAGCAGCCTGAAGGGACTAAGACAGAGGGACAGGAGAAACATAGGTGGTGAAGTCTAAAGGATTTGGTGATCAATCGGAACTGGTCAGTGAGGAAGATTGGAGTTTCTAGAACAATTCCTAAATCTCAGCCTTGGGGATCTAGAAGGAGAGAAGGGATATGAGAAGACAGAATCCCCAAATAGGAAGGTGAAGGGAGCAGTCCTTGCAGGTAGAATTGGCACCACCTCCAGGATTCTTTCTGAGACAGACCTTGTTCAGAAAGACCACAGACCTTGCACCTCCCCACTGTAGGCTGGCAGCACTCGACAGAGCAGCAAGAGAAGGACCTACAGACACTCTAGTAAACTTCGACTGAGCTCCCAGCTAGGCCTTGGGTGACCCAGATGTGACTAAGAGAAACAGAAGGAGAAGCAGACAAATGAGAAAGGACACAGAGCATGTTGGGCTCTGACAGAGGAACACCATGTAAAATCAAGGGCCTGTCTAGACCCAGGGTCGAGGAGGACTCAGCAGGGGACAGATTTCTACACCAGCACCTGGAGGTTGAGTGGGAACCAGCAAAGTGAGAGGCTGAGACAACGCAGTGTGCAGGGGAGAACCCAGCCCTGTGGAGGCTGGAGGAGCAGATGCATGTCAGAGAGGAGAGACCAGGCTGGATGAGCTGACCACAGTGGGGGTGGCTGCACTCAGGCAATGAAGAAGGATAGGTGAATACGTTCTCTTTTATTTTCTAAATAAACAGACTTCTGTATATTAAAAATTGCATATTGAGTGATGAAATCAGTAGCAAAATCATTCAACAAAACATTCCAATAAGGCTTAAGTTATCTGCTGAAGTTTTGCGTTATTGGTGTCATCTTTGGTTTGCTGTGGCTGTGTCTAATGCGGACCCATGTCTGTGTCTTGATTGGACACACGAAGCTGCTCCAAGTCTTCTAATCACCACCTAGCCCGACAGTCATCCAGGGACGTGATGTTTACTCACCAAGAATCTTCTGACATCCACAGCATTGATAATGGGGATGGAGAATCTCATATTGTCCTGAACTAAATGTGCTGACATTTGTCCAGGCTCAGCTCTTATACAACTCTTCAGTGATGATCAACTAAGTCAATGAAAATTGCTTATTGAAATGACAGGTTTGAGGGGATTACAGGAACTACTATAAAGGACACATGGACAAAATCAAGGGGGAGGGTGGAGGTGGGGGAGGGAGGGGGGTTCAGCTGGAGTGGGGTGGAAGGATGGGGAGAAAGGCATACAACTGTAACTGAATAACAATAAAAATTTAAAAAAAAGAAATTCAATACAAGTGAGCCACAATTTGATCACTTATTGAAAATTTCAATAAATAACATTCTCTTCCAAAAAAAAAAAAGAAATGATAGGTTTGTTTAGTTTGCTTAATTTTACCAATTTTTGTTCACTTTCAACCCACAATCTGTTATTTGCCCAAATTTTATGACTCAGTAACTTGAAAGAACTTTTGGTTCAAAGTACGTCTTTTTCACTTTTGTTACCATGTAACACATGCATTTTAAAATAATGTATTCAGGCAACCCACTACTTTTTCATTTGGCTTTGTTTCAATTGGACTCTCTTGGTCCTTCGGTGCTCTGATAGATCCTGCTTTGCCTTTATGAATATATTTTATATGTTCAATAATGTTGATCACTCCTCGTGTTAATCCATTAGCTTTAACAAATGGAACTTTCTTCCAGTAAAGCCAAATCTCTAGAAAAGTTTTCCTGGCCTGGTGTTTAATGATTGCCATGTCACCGTGTCTACCTGAGTGAGCACCCAGGCCAGGAACCACTCACCGCCTGTGCGGTGGTGGTCCACAGGCCCCAGCATTGGTTCCAGTTTCATTATTCTAATTCCCCTTTTCTACACACATTATTTAATCCTCTCTGAGCTTTACTCATCTGTAGGAGTAAGGATAAAGTTTATTGAGAAAAGATATAAAGTTAATTAATTTATAGTCTTCATTACATTTTTTCAGAGATAAAGGAATATAGAATGTGGTTGGTGTCAGATTAAACCACCTCAATGTTTTCTAACTGCCTGAAACAGCATATTTTTCTGGAATCTCACACTGCACTGCCCAGACAGAACCAGGCAAAGCCTGAGTGTGAATGCTTCTCACTGAGGCCATATTTTATGAGCCCTGACAATAAGGTTTATTTATTTTTTAAATTACTTTATTTATTTATTTTTGGAGATGGGGGAAGAGGGGGGGGAGAGAAATATCAATGTGAGAGAAACAGCATTTGGTTGCCTCTTGCACACCCCCAACTGGGGTTGTGGCTCACAACCCAGGCATGTGCCCTGACTGGGAATCAAACTGGCAACTTTTCAGTTTGCTGGATGATATCCAACTCACTGAGCTATGCCAGTCAAGGCCAATAAGGTTTGATATATTATTCCAGATATCTTATAACACTACAAAATCACTAATTCACCATAAAAATCTTGGATTTTATGTTTTAAGTGAATTATTAAAATAATATTTTATGATAAAATGTTGAAGCTTCATTGGTTATGATTAAGATTTTACTGCCTTGATATACATACACATTTTCCACAAAACTGTTTTCTTATTTCAATCAAATGTATATTTTGTAGAAAACTGATTCTATAAATTTAGATTGCAGTGATATAACCACATCAATATTATCTTTTAAATTCAGTTAAATGTATTGTGTCTGAAGATGCCAAAGTATTTTTTAACTACATGGTAACACTTTTAAATTGTGATGGTGTTTTCTAAATGTTATTTAATTTATTAATATTATTTGATGAGTTTTCCCCAAATGCTTTATCATGTGAAACTTATTCATAATGTTATCACACATTTTCTCATTGATGATTACACACTGTTTTTGTCTGAATCGGGCACTTCCTCTCTGCCTATTCTGATAAGTGTTTGTCTCTTCTCACCTTTAATGATACAACTTTTGTATAACATTTGAATCCAACAACTGTATCACTAATATCAAAAGTAAACCACTGATGCTGGGTGGCTCAGTTGGTTGGAGCGTCATCCTGTGCACCAAAAGTTTGCAGGTTCTATCCCCAGTAGGGGTGCATACAGGAGGCAACCGATTTATCCTTCTCGCTCACACTGATGTTTCTCTCTCTCTCTTTCTCTCAAATCAAAAAAACATATTCTAGAGTAAGGATGCAAAAATAATAATTTTGTAAAAAGTAAGTCATTTGGTTTTCCTTGAAATTAGCAAGTTATATCTTTTCATTAATTTGGAAAAACAAATTATCTCATGAAGGTCTTGGAGTGTGTTACAACTTACCCAAAGTATGAAAACAAAATGGTGGATTTACTTTTATCTCTGTTTTCGCCCCAAAGTCAAGAAAGACTGTAAAGGGAGGGAATGGAGTCATAACAGGAAGGACAGAGAGAACAGCAGGAAGGGCAGTTACTGCATTTCAGATGCCAGGGGTGAGACAGACAGGGATAATTGAAGTACAGAGAAAGCTGAACCTGCCTGCAACAGGCCAGGTCTGTTCACGTAGCAGAATGCAGAAAGGGTTAGGAATTGCAGGAGATAGCCCTGGCAATGGGGGAAGTAAGTACAACAGGAAGCAGGTTGGTAGATAGTTTGTGTGGGAAAACTATTAAAACCCTCACATCCCTGACCCCACCCCTTAAGCTCCCCACTGCCCAGCTGCTCTGTGACTCCCCTCTTTGACCCTGGAAATGTTGGGAAGTTTGCTTCCTGCAGAAGGCCAGGTGAGGAGTCTGATCTGAGGGACATAGGCATTGTTGAGAAAGTTGATACTGAAAGGTCATCTGCCCTCTTCTTCTGCAACTCCAAGGATGATGGCAGCCAGGAGCACACCCTCCAGGCAGGAGACATGATAGTCTGCCACAGAGAAACTCACCACCCAAGAGAAAAGACTGTTTTGGGTAAAATAGTCCAGGGAACTAAAAGTCACCCTGCTAGGAAGCCCACCAGCCAAGTAGCTGTCCCTGAATTTCCTCCACGCCTTCCAGTGAGAGTTTTTGTATCTTGTTCTAAGACCAGACAGTCGTGATTCAGACATTTGAAGAAAGCTTCCCGTGAAAGAAACAGAAACCAAATAAATAGAAAAAAAAAATGGGAGAAGAGAAAAACAATGTAAAAATAAAATTTCCTAGAAACTATGATTTGTGTTCTCTAAGGAATAAAGATATTGCCTTAAGAACTACAAGCAGGAAGGTACAAAGAAAGAAATAGTCATAGATTGAAGATGGGTCTAGGAAATTAAAAAAATAAGATCACAGTTTTAGTGGAGGTGATGGAAGGAGACTAGGGGATAGTTCCAAGAAAAAAGACTTAAAAAGAAAATAGAGGAGAAAAGTGAAGAATATTAGAGGACCCAACTAGTAAAATGAGAGAAATCAAACGGGAGAAAATTATCAAAGAAATCATAAAAAAAATTGTAGAACAGAAGGACTTGGGTCTCCAGTTTTCAAGAACCTACGGGGGGCCCCATAAAATGGAAGAGAAAAGATCTTCCCCAAAGCAAAGCACTGAGACCAAAAATGACCCTGACATTTATGGTGAGGAAAGAAGGATCTCAAGCTCAACCACATGGGGGCTCATAGGCGGTAAAGGAATGCCTCCTAAGACTGCAGGGAGACCACATCCAGCTGAAATCCTAGACCCAGAAAGTGTGAGCAGTCAGAAGAAGAGTGGCAAAATGACATTTCTGTCCTTAAAGTTCTTGAGGCAGATAGTCTTTTTCAGGAAGATACTGCAGGGTATGCTGGAGCAAAATCACGGAATAAATCAGAAGGAAGAGCAAGAAACCCAGCAAGTAAGAAAGGTAAAAGAATGCCCATGATGATTTGTTACTTGATGTTCTAGGTTTCTGCAGGGAGCAGCAGAGGGAGGATCCCACAAGGGCTCTTCAAAAAGAAAGGAAGGAAGGAAGGAAGGAAGGAAGGAAGGAAGGAAGGAAGGAAGGAAAGAAAGAAAGAAAGAAAGAAAGAAAGAAAGAAAGAAAGAAAGAAAGAAAGAAAGAAAGAACGGAAGGAAGGAAGGAAGGAAGGAAGGAAGGAAGGAAGAAGGAAGGAAGAAAGAAAAGAAAGAAACAGAATACATGATTTTTTCTGAATGCATTAAAAAGAGGTTTATATTTCTGGTGAAAGATTTTGAAATACATTTATAATAGGCACAAAAATTGGATAATTGCAATACCTCATAATAAACAGATAATATCTTTTTCTAGCATGAAATATTTGCTAATTTTTCCCTGGCTGGCATGGCTCAGTGTGTTTAGCATTGTCCCACAAAGGCAAAGTTCTCCAGTTCAATTCCTGGTCAGGACACATGCCTGGGTTGTGGGCCTGATCCCTGGCTGGGGTGCATGTGAGAGGTAACCAATCTATGTTTCTCTCACACACCAATGTTTCTCTCTCTCTTTCTCCCTACCTTCCCCTCTCTCTAAAATAAATAAATAAAATCTTAAAAAAATAAAATATTTGTTAATTTCAAAAGAAGTGAGTGGCTTATTTTTGTTGTTAATGTCATAAATGTTGGATGCAAATGTTACTTGAAAGTCACTAAAATTTGAAAGTATGAAACACATCTTATCAGAATGGGCAATAATATCCTGATAAACTCATGATTCAAATAAAGAAAATTTGTAATCATCAATGAGAAAACATAAAACAACATTATGAATCAGATATATACAAAAACAGTTTGATATATGCATTGGGGACAAAAATTATGGAAGAATATTAATAATGCAAATGAAGAAATTTAGGAAATAGTCATAATCTGCAACATTTTTTACTGCATGAACATGTCAGACATGTTATATTTAATTGATCTTTAAAAATAATATTGATATGGACATGACACTATAATTTAAATTTATGAATTCAACTTGTTGCAAAATATATATCTGACTGACATGATAAAAAACTTTGGGGAAAATTTATTAAGGCAGTATAATTTTAGTCATTACAGTAGTTCCCACTTTTCCACAGGAAATAAGTTTTAAGACGCCAGAGGATACCTGAAATTCCAGATAGTACTAAACTCTGTTTCCCCTCTACATACGCACCTTTCCATTTAAAGGGAGCACTTTATGGCTTCTCTTTGGCATATCTGATTGACAAAATCACTACTCCTACACTTTGAGGCCATTATTAAGGAAAATAAGTGTGACTTGAACACAAGCATTGCGATGCTGTCACAGTCGATCTGATAACTAAGACTAAGTGACTAAGGGACTGGTAGGGTATAATGTGTGAATAAGCTGGACAAAGAGCTGAATCACGTTCCAGGCGAGATGGAGCTAAAAGGCTCAAGATTTCATCACACTATTCTGAACGACATCAAGTAAAAACTTATGAATTGTTTATTTCTGGAATTTTCCATTTAAGATTTT
This sequence comes from Desmodus rotundus, assembly GCF_022682495.2. Classification (NCBI taxonomy): domain Eukaryota; kingdom Metazoa; phylum Chordata; class Mammalia; order Chiroptera; family Phyllostomidae; genus Desmodus; species Desmodus rotundus. Next base: position 83,478,844 of record NC_071387.1, read on the forward strand.
TGAATCATAGTAGAGAACAGGTAACGGAAAACTGGAAAGGGAAACTGTGGCTAAGGAGTGGGCACTAACCCTAATTATCTCCTTAAGACCTCCAAAATCCATTTCATTGGGGGTTGGTATGAATTTTGGAGGGGGCAAAATTCAGCCTATAACACATGTCTAGCCTTTAAAAGAAGATAATTCCATGGCTGGGGGTGCACTGGCCCTCTGGAGGACAGTTCCTTGTATCTGTGAGGCTGAGGGTGTGCATTCCCATGTCCCAGCAAGTCTGCTCTGAGATGTGTGCATGTGTGTGCACCAGGAGATCTGAGACGACAGCTACAGCTGTGCTATCATAAAGAATACATTGCAACGTAAATGTCCACCCACAGGAGAATGAACAAACTGGAGGTTGTGCCTATAATAGAATACCACATGCATTTACATGAGTGCATCTCAAAATGGTAACTTTGTACACAAGAAAGCCAATTGCAAAATAATGCATTCCAATATTCAAAAGAAAAAAAGAAGCAATACAGTGGGGTCCATTTTATGGATATATACATGTAGTATTTAGACTTACTTCAATTGTATGGACAAGTTCCACAATAATGTAATGATTTTGACTAAAGTTCCACAAAACATATAAGATAATGAAGAGAAGGAATATACATATTATATTAAGTTTCTCCATCAAGACATTGTATGCCTCATCATATTAACTTTTTTGTACTCCACTTAATAAATTTTGAGTTTTCTTCCTTGGCACTATACATTTCTTTTAGGATTATCTATATGCATTTTATGTATTTTTGTTGCTGCTACTTCTGTTATTGAGGGAACCTTCCCCCATTATTGCTTATATTCTGCAATTGTTGTGTTGTAGAAAAGCTATTAACTTTTTATCCTTTAATGTTATATCTGATCACTGAATAATTATACAAATTTAAAGATGATTTTCTTATGTTTTGTTAAGTATATCACTCTATTACCTTTCAACTGCAATAATTTTATTTCTCCTTTTTAAAAATGTCTTTTTTGCTGTATTTATTTTTTAATTTTTTAAAAAAAGATTTTATTTATTTTCAGAGAAGGGAAAGGAGGGAGAAAGAGAGGGAGAGATACATCAATGTGTGGTTGCCTCTCACGTGCCCCCTACTGAGGACCAGGCCTACAACCCTGGCATGTGCCCTGACTGGGAATCGAACCAATGACCCTTTGGTTTGCAGGCTGGCACTCAATCCACTGAGCCACACCAGCCAGGGCTAATTTTTTAAATTGATTATGCTGTTATAGTTGTCCTATTTTTTCCCTTTATTCCCTCTTACCCTGCAACCCTGTCCCTCCAGCATTTCCTCCCCCCTACCCCCCACTTAGTTCATGTCCATGGGTCATACATATAAGTTCTTTGGCTTCTACATTATCTATACTATTCTTAACCTCCCCCTGTCTATTTTCTACCTACCAATTATGCTTCTTTTTCCCTGTACTTTTCCCCCCTTTCTTCCCCCTTTTCCCCCTTTCTATTTTCTACCTACCAATTATGCTTCTTTTTCCCCCCTTTCCCCCTTCCCCTCCCTGCTGATAGCCCTCCATGGGATCTCCATTTCTGGGATTCTGTTCCTGTTCTAGTTGTTTGCTTAGTTTGTTCTTGTTTTTTAGATTTGGTTGTTGATGTTTGTGACTTGTCATTTTACTGTCCATAGTTTTGATCTTTTCCTTAGATAAGTCCCTTTAACATTTCATATAATAAGGACTTGGTGATGATGAACTCATTTAACTTGACCTAATCTGGGGAGCACTTTATCTGCCCTTCCATTCTAAATAATAGCTTTGCTACGTAGAGTAATATTGGATGTAGGTCCTTGCCTTTCATGACTTTGAATACTTCTTTCCAGCCCCTTCTTGCCTGTAAGGTTTCTTTTGAGAAATCAGCTGGTAGTCTTATGCAAACCACTTTGTAAGTAACTGTCTTCTTTTCACTTGCTGCTTTTAAGATTCTCTCATCTTTAATCTTGGATACTTTAATTATAATGTGTCTTAGTGTATACCTCCTTGGGTCCAACATCTTTGGGGCTCTGTAAGCTTCCTGGACTTGACTGTCTATTCCCTTTGCCAGAATGAGGAAGTTTTCTTTCATTATGTTTTCAAATAAGTTTTCTATTTCTTGCTCTTCGTCTTCTCCTTCTGGGACCCCTATGATTTGGATGTTGGAATGTTTAAACTTGTCCCAGAGGTTCCTAAGCCTCTCCTAATATTTTTGAATTCTTGTTTTCTCATTCTGTTCTGGTTTGCGTTGCAGCCTGTCAGGGCTGAACAGGTTCATGGTATTCAGGCATGTGAAAGAATATTCATGGAGCTGTTGGGTTGTCTGGCTCGCTTTTATTCATGGGTTGGCGAGTCACGCATACTGCAAGCTGCATGTCTCCCTGCATGTCTCTACGTGGCACACATCATGGCCCTTGCTCCCCAGTGTGGCACCCTGCAGGGAGCCCCTAGCCCCTTTTAAATACTAGAACAAACAAAGCCAGCAAAAGCCAGAAATTATATAACATAGCATAAGTCTGCACATGCAAGCCCACTTCATGTTATGGGAACAGTTTATTGGACCCAGTCTCAAGGCTATGGGAACAATACTTATCAGGCCCCTTCAAGGCTATGGGAACATTGCTTTCCTTAGCTACCCATACACCTGGGTGATGAAGCCAGACTGCCTCCACTTACCCTACACAGTTAAATGTTTTTTTTCTCTCTTCTGTTCCAAATCTTTGATTTGAGTCCCTGTTTCCTTCCCTTCCCTGTTGGTTCCCTGTATATTGTTTTTATTTCACTTTGTATAACTTTCACTTTTTCCTTTATTTTACATCCATACCCAGTGGTTTTTGTAAGCATCCTGATTACCTGTGTTTTGAACTCTGCATCTGATAGGTTGTGTATCTCCTTGTTACTTAGTTCTTTTTCTGGAGTTTTGATGTGTTCTTTCATCAGTGCCATATTTCTTTTGTCTTGGTGTACTTATTACATTGTAAGGGGTGGAGCCTTAGGTATTCACCAGGGTAGGACAACCCTCTTTGCTACACTGTTTTGCTGTATGTGGGAGTGGGGTCAGAGAGGGAACAATGCTGCTTGCTTGGCTCTCTGCTGTCTTTCAGTCACTTCCACCACTACCCACAAGCAAATTGAGCCCTTTTGGTGCTGATTCCTGGGTGGGTGGCTTTGTGTACATTCTAGGACCCCATGGGTCCCTCCAATGGACTCTCTTGGGAGACTGGGAGTTTCTCCTGCTGCTGCAACCCCCATAGATTTTTACAGCCAGAGGTTTTGAGGTTTTATTTCCCCACACTGGAACCCTGGGTTGTACAGTCTGTCTCACTCCTCAGTTGTTCCTCCCGGTTTATCTGCACGCCGCACTCGAATGTGGGACCTTGTGGTCCACCACTCTCCACCTTGCTCACCTGCCCCACCAGCCACCTTGCTGCGAATCCTCTCAGCCCCAGCTGCCTGTCTCTGTTCCCCCTCCTACCAGTCTGGATGAATGTTTCTTCTTTAACTCCTTGGTTGTTGGACTTCCATATAGTTTGATGATCTAGCAGTTCTTACTGCTTTTTGTTTTTAAATTGGTTGTTGTCCTTCTTTTTGTTGTGTGAGGAAACAAAGCATATCTATCTACGCCTTCACCTTGGCTGATATTTTTTAGTTTTTGCATGGTTAAGACTTCCACAAAAATGTTAAGTAATAGAGATAGCAGGCAATGTTGTTTTATTTCTAATTAAAATGAGAATATCTCTGAAGTATGATTTTAATTGTCACTCAAAATTAAGTATTATCATACTTTCTTTTTTCAGGTTTCTCAACTTTTTACTACTAGAAGGTATTAACTGTTAAGAATTTACTTTTGTGAATTAAGCAAAATTCATTTTTACTGGACCTTTTAATATTAAAGTATAACATTAATATCTTTCAACCAATTGTAGCCTTGGCATTTCTGGGGTAAATCCAGCATATTGTAAGTGCACAATTTTACCACTAGATGGTGCTGTGCCCCCATTTTTGATGCCCTAGCATTAACTTAGATTCATTGGTAAAGTTTAAATCTTACAAATTTACAGAAGAAAAAAGTTTCAGTTGTGGTAGAATACCGTACTGTATTTAAATATTACTTGTTTTCAAACTTTGTTTTCTATGAAAATGATATGGAAACTTCTAAAATGAAATTTGGTGCATATGTACTTCTGAATAAAGACTGGTGAAGAGGTTTGAATAGCTGTACAAATCAAGTAATGGTTTGAACACCTTTAATAATATGCCTAATCTGTTCAATTGTTTTAGAATCTTTTTATCTTAGATGTAGGCAGCCATGAACAATCTATTTTGAGCCACTTTAGGAAGAAAACTTTGTATTTTTAAAACTTGCATAAAAGTTATGCAAGTGGTTTTTATAAATTGGAATAATACCTCAGTTTAGAGGTTATGCACACTAAATTAAATGTGACATAAATTAATTTGTACAAAAAGAACTCTTTATAAGGTGGCTCACTGTAGGAAACCCTGTGCCTTCCCCTTCAAGCACAAGTGTTGCATGAACAACAGTTTGCTATAAGAAACACACCAGATTAGCCACCATTAGCATCTATCTCTACTTTGTGTTTAAAAATCAACTGGTAAATCTGAAACACTGTAGAATGGATAAAAATTATTTTGTGATCATAACTTTTTGTTGAACTAGAGTATTTTTGCAACATTCCTTGTCATCAGAAACAAGGTTAAAGTTTAAAACTAGAAGCAGCAGAAAACTAGTTTGTAAAATTTATCTAAGTAGAGTGCAGGCTAGGCTGTCTTGGGGAAATAAACATTAAACTTAAGCAATGTTTTACATAGGGAAATAAATAAATAAACCTTACAAATTTAATATGATTCTTAAACTTTTGTCTTCCTTTCAACTTTCTCCAAAGTGTCCATAAATTAAGAGTATGTTTTAAAAAATACTTATTTTCTCCCCTTATTTGGTCAGTTTTATGGGAATAAAATTAATACAATAAAGTTCAGAATTTTAAGCAACCAACCCACAGAATTCTAACAAATAGTTTTGTAACTGCCACAAATTGTAATATAAGACATTTCAGTCACCCTGATTAGCTCCCCAACAAGGTCTGCCCCAGTAGTGTGTCTGCCTGCTGTGCCAACAAGGGCAGAAGACCCTAGGGCCACAGCAGTTGAAGTTACCAGAAATGTGCTGTTACTGACCTCTAAGGGTGTACCCAGCAGTGCTGGTCACTGCTGTCCCCTCAGGGGCTATTTCCACATTAGTGCAGCCACAGAGGTGATGTCATTTCCCTCCCACAGAGTGCAGGCAACGAGGCCCTTGCCCTGGCACACTAGGAAGACACATCAGTGTTGCCTTCTCAGCCCACCCCCACCCCACGCCATGCTGCCAACAACACCTTGAGCAGCACCAAACAGTCTGCTGCTGGCTCCTTCGGACCATGGAGGAGGCTTGTGTTCTTTACCACCTCAGACCTCTCACAGCAGAGTTTGCTGCCTTTTCTTCTCTTCACAACTGCTCTTCTGGAGTGGAAGGTCTACACTTGCCCCCTCTACTTCCAAATGGACCCAGGGAGGAACACACCGGGGTATATCATAATTACATTACCTAAGATTAAACAGAAGGAGAGAATCTTGGAAGCAGCAAGAGAAAAGGACACAGTTACCTACAAAGGTCTTCCCATAAGACTGTCAGCTGATTTCTCCAAACAGACTTTACAGGCAAGAAGGGACTGGCAAGAAGTATTCCAAGTCATGAAAGGCAAGGATGTACATCCAAGATTACTGTATCCAGCAAAGCTATCATTTAGAATGGAAGGGAAGATAAAGCGCTTCTCAGATAAGGTCAAGTTAAAGAAGTTCATCATCACCAAGCCCTTATTATATGAAATGTTAAAGGGAGTTACCTAAGAAAAAGAAGATAAAAAATAGGAACAGTAAAAATGACAGCAAACTCACAGTTATTAACGACCACACCTAAAACAAAAACAAGAGCAAACTAGGCAAACAACTAGAACAGGAACAGAACCATAGAGATGGAGATCACATGGAGGGTTGTTAATAGGGGAGTGGGAGGGGGAGAGAGGGGGAGAGAGGGGGTAAGGTGCAGAGAATAAGTAGCATAGATGATAGGTGGAAAATAGACAGGGGGAGGGTAAGAATAGTGTAGGAAATGTAGAAGCCAAAGAACTTATAAGTATGACCCATGGACATGAACTATAGGGAGGTAATGTGGGAGGGAGGGGGTGGGCAGGATGGAGTGGAGGGAGGGGGGAAATGGGACAACTGTAACAGCATAATCAATAAATATATTTAAAAAAATAAAAAAGAAAAAAGAAGCAACAGACTGCCCCAGAGGTGGGATGTAGCTGGATGAACCTTTTCTCCTGGTCCCAGCTGGCCTTTTTGTGACGGAGTCAGGGACCCTCTGGAGGCTCTTCCTTCCTCCTGACTCTAGGTATTGGGGCTGCTGGGAAAGTCTGACTTCCTTCTGGTCAGGTGGCAGTGTTCCTGAGAATGAAGGGCTGTGTTTGGATTGTGTTGTGTACACTGAACGTTGACTCCTGGTCTGGGCTCCCCTCTGTGTCCTGCAATTCCCTTTGCACCACCATGATTGTAAATCTACGGTGCTTCCTGTCTCTCCTCTCTGAGTGGGTTAGTTCTGCCTCAGTTCTCCATTGCTGCAAGACAAACACCCCCAAGCTAAGTGCTGCAAAACAGCAGCAATGACTTACTTGTTCATGACCTCTGCAGCTCTGGGTGTGTCCTCTCAGCGTGCCTTATGTGGCGTGGGTCACTCTGGCGGAGTCATCCCTAAATTTCTCCACTGCCATGTCTGGAGACTGAGGCTGGGACTTCAACTGGTGCTGTCAGCCAGAACATGTGGCCTCCCTGTGTGCCCTGGGCTCCCTTGGAGTGTGGTGGCAGGGCCCCAGGGTGAGTGCCCAGAGAGCTAGGCTGTCACCTCTTATGACCTGGCCTCAGAAGTCATGTGACATTGCTTCCCCAGAGCTGTGTTCCTCAGCAGCAAGGCACACTTTTGAGCTGAGGGGAACTGAGCTCCATCTTTTGTTGGAATTTTTGAAGATGTTTTAAAACCACCATGTAGTCCTTTAGGGATTGTATGAGTTTGCTGGGGCTGCTGTAGCAAAGTTCCACTAACTGGGAGGCTTGAATAACAGGGAACTTATTCCTGCACAGTTGTGGAGCCAGAGTTTGAGATCAAGGTGTCAGCAGGGCTGCTCCTCCTGAGGGGCTCAACGCAGAATCAGCTCCAGGCCCCTTGTAGCTTCTGGTGCCTCCAGCAATCCTGGTGTTCCTTAGCATGTGTCTGCATCATTCTAATCTCTCCTTTGTCTGCGCATGACCTTCTTCTCTGTGTGTCTGTGTGCAAATTTCCTTCTTCTTACAAAGGTAGCAGGCATTGAGTTAGGGCCTACCCTACTCCAGTATGAACTCACCTCAACTTGATTACCTCTGCAAAGACTCTGTTTCCAAAGAAGAGCACACTCACAGGTTCTAGTGAAAGGGAATTTTCAGGGCTCTATTCACCCAGCACAAGGCTGCTTTCCTGATGCAGAGAGGGGCGTCCTTGCCTGTCTTCTGGAGGAGAGCTGCATAGGCTCCTCAGGCAACCGTAACTGAAATGGAAGTAGGTGGCTGTGAGTGTGGGCACATGCACACATGGCCACCTCCCAGGCTGACCTCCATTCTGTGCAGGAGCCCCAGCTCCCTGAAGCCCTACTCCCCAGGAAGAAGAGTCCACTCTGACCAAAGAAGGGACTCTGATCTTGTGTTGTGACTCTGTGAGCTGCTGGGATTCTTGTGGTGCTTGGGAAGAGTGGCCTGGCTGGCATGGTCTATCCTGGCTGTCTGGGGGAGAGTTCACATGAAGGCTGGGAGCATGCCTCATTCCTGGCCGCAGCTGCTTTCCTTACTGAGAAGACAGTTCATCCATTAACACACCCGACATGTCTCCCATTGCTGCCTGCTTATCCAGTGCACATGGGGCCTGCTGTGCCCTCCTCCCTATGGTCAGGGGTGAAGTGAAGTTTGCCTGGCTCCTTCCTCATGACACTTGTGCCTTTTATGCAGTGGACAGAGGTGTGGCCCACTTCTGTAGGAGACTTGTTGACCCTAATTGTGGTTGGGCCATTTGGACAGCCACACTGAAGTGCCTACCCACTCCTTCTATCTGCCTCAGTGTGGGGAACACTCCAACCCAAACATGGACAACCTCATGGGTAACCCGGAGGAGTTCCATATCCCATCTCCTCCTGTAGAAGGGAGAAATGGATTTGCCTTCTCTTTGGCTGGAGACCCAAGAAAGAGCTGATGTTGCAGCTCAAATCCAAAGGCTATCTGGAGGTAGAATTCCCTCTTCCTCAGTGGACCTCCATCTTTTTCTCTTAGGGCCTTCAACTGATTAGGCAAGGTACATCACATTATAGAGGGTAATTTGCTTTACCCAAAGCTTACTAATTTAAATGTAAATCACATCTAAAACACACTTTCACAACAACATCTGTAGTAGTGTCTTACCAAATAAATATCTTGAATCAGCCAAGAAATCACGGGTACCTGCAGTGCTCTTTGGGAATTCTGGGAGATGGCAAAGGCCCTCCCTCAGAGTCATCACACCAGAGGGGAGAGGGGATTCATCTAACAAGTCCTGTTTGTCTTTGGTTGAACTACTCTAAGAGTACCCCTTCCACCCATACACACACACCTCCTGTCTGCCCTGACTGCAGGCCAGGCATGCCTGCATAGCCAGAGAGGTCCTCGGACAGGCAGGCATTGCAGAGGAAGCCTCTAGTGTGCCCACAAATGCTGAGTGGGGAGGGAGCAGACATGAGGTCCCAATAGCAGCCCACTCCTTTCTCCCTAACCCTAACCCATCCCCTGCCCAAGGGGTGGCCTGCAGTGAGTGAAGGTGGCGCCCAGGCTCTGTGCTCTGTGTCAGTGCTGCCCTGCTCTACTGGCCCACCTCCCTCTTGTAAAGTGGAGTGTTCCATCATTCTGTAGTCACCGAGTGCCAGGTCAATGTGAGTCACACTTACCGTCCACTTGGGGAATGGACGTCACTCCCAAACATCTGATTTGGAGCTGGACCAGCAGCTGTATGGGATTGCCTGGGTAAGTTTGGGTGTGGCTTTGCCTGGGTCATGGCATGATGTGGGAAGGGCATTCATGGAGCCGTGCAATGGGGAAAGTGAGAGTGAGCTAGCACTGGGCAACCCAGGAGGCATGTGCCAAGAGCCCTGAGCAGCCACACATTGGTGTGAGTCAGGATAGGTGGGTAACAAACAGCCCGACATCCAAGTGCTTTGCACGCACAGCTTTAGTTCTCTTTCACTCAATGTCAGATGTGGTTCTGGTCAGCCTCCCTCTGGTTCCCCTTGGCATGTTGGCTCCCTGTTCTCATGGTGTCTTCCTATATTAGTGGATGACCATGGCTGCAGGGAAGCAGGAAGCGGGAAGCAGAGAGAGTCATGTCACTTCTGCTTCTATTTCATGACCTAAACAACACCTGGCCACATCTACTTCAAGGTAGTGATCTTCCTAAGTGACTAGAAGGAAAGCAGAAGTCTCTACTGTGCCCTCCACAGTAGCAGCCACTCACCAGCAACGTGCAGAGAGAAGCAGGTGAGGGATGTGGGGTCTTCAGGGCTCCTCTCCTGGACTCAGGCCTCTAGGAGGCCAGCTGTTCTCTTCTGACCTGGCATGGGGCTACATTCCTCACAGCCTTGCAAGGAGGTGTGGACACCTGGCTAAGTTTACACCAACAGAAGTGGGAGCAGAAGTAATGTGGGACCTCAGGCAGGGGCCTGTCTCCTTCACACTCTCTCTTTCCTTCCTTCTCATTGGTGGAAACTGTGGTAACCCTGGGTAGATGGGGGCACTATGGGGTCTGCACAAAGTGTGATCCTTGGACTGGTCCCATTAACTTTACCATCTATCAGGAGGGAAGGAGTTAGTGCCAGAATGTAAATCAACTATCACCAAGCACACTGTTTAGCTCAGGTAACATTTTTTTTTTTTGCAAAACAACACCTTCCGGATGAAGAAAGCACTGTTTGATTCACATTCTGGCACAACATTCTTATCTAGTTTCTGGCCCACCACTCAGGCAGTACTGCTCCAGGGGGATGTGGAACACGACCCAGCAACAGCTTGAGACAGAAACGAACTCCCTCGTTGCCTTCCAGCCTCACAGTGTTCCGCATCACAGCCCTCTGCTCACATGCACACACATGTCTAACTGGGTCTCACAATTACCTGATGAATGAATAAGTGAACACCCAGTTTTTGTCACTTCTGAGCTAGTCATTCAAAAGAGATTTCTTCTAATTTTGAGATTTTGACTTTGCAGTACTCCAATGTGAATAAGAGGGCAGGTTCTCTTTATAAGCTTCAAGTTTCTAAGAGACTAGATTCTGACTGTTCTCAACACACAAAACAATGACAATTGTGTGATGTGATAGAGGTGTTAGCTAACATTACTGTAGTAATCATGCTGAAGTATGTGCACATATTATACCAACATGCTGAGCAACTCAAACTTATACCATGTCAATTATATCTCAAATAAAAAAAGAAAAAGGGGGTGAGCTCTGGGGTCAGAATACCAGGGCTCTGTCCTGCCTACTTTCTGGGAACTTGGGCATATTACCTCACCCTGCGAGCCTCAGTTTCTCCATTAATTGGAATGGTAAGGATAGGAGGGCTACTCGTTGGGATGTTAGGAAATTTAACTAAGGGTATTTAACTAAAATGCTCAACACAGTGCCTGATACAGAAGTGCTCAATGGGTGTTATTATTTCTATTATTATTGCTGTGAACGGCACTAAAAAAGCATATATGGTCACAGAAGGGCCTTCTGGACTAGGGAGAGTCTGGATTCAGGTGGCATTTGCAAACCTTTCAGTGATCAAAGCTGGAGGCTGTGATGTGCCTGCTGTCAATGGCATCACTTTTCAGGAATCATCCAGTCACACACACTCTGCGTTGTGATTCAGCTGACAAAAGGAAAGGTCCAGGTGCTCCCCCTGAGGAGGATAGGTCCAGGGGTCCACCTGCGCTGGCCACAAAGGTCTGGGCAGGTAGCCACCCTATGCCCCCTTCATTTCCGTTCTCTGCTTTGGTGGGTCCAATGATACCTGTGGCATCAGGGGATAAATTAGTGCTTCTCAACGTGCTTGTGAAATTTTGAGTTAATGATACTGTCTGGAGTTGTATATGTATATATTCAGATCCAAATTATGAGAAACTGTCCCCAAATATCACACCACTTGAGTAAAGGAGAAACTTCCAAAATGAGCTATACAATTCAGGATAGAGAGATCCCATGTCCCCAGTTGAACCTTCCAAGATTTAAAAAACAACCAAGAAGCTTCTATACTGGATTTTATCTTTAATATCCATGAAATATGTAAAGTGACGTCCCTTAGTTGAGCTGTGGAGTGACCCAGCAG